>NC_073302.1:276670616-277870616 GCF_027595985.1 Sorex araneus | reverse complement strand
ACATGTAGGAAATACTTTAATTACATGTGCCTCATGATACAGAAGTTTTGCTCTGAATATTTACATATATTTAAGAAAATTTTATTGCAATCATATTGTAAATGAATGACAGTAGTCTTATATTTTTGTTCATTTCTCTATCTATAGATTGCTATTGTGGTTTTATGTGAAATCATGATGTAAAACAGAATAGGGACTTATGTGTAAATTAGAATTTATAAAAATTGGAATAATCATTCTTCCAATACACTTGGAAGAAATAAAAATAATTTTTCTTTAATCTGATATATTTATTAATTTGAAAATTGCTATCAAATATTGCACAAGGTTTTCAGCATAGAAAAATTGTGTAAAGGAGAGAATAAAAATCAAAGTATGTGCACATTTAACAACTTACATTAAAAGATCATCTTTGGTGAGGATTAAGTGGAGTTGAAATGGAGATCATATTACTAAAATAAAACATTTTTCAACAATTTGATCATGAATATCATATTTTCTCACTATGATAAAGAGTGTA
The DNA here is from genome assembly GCF_027595985.1 of Sorex araneus. Classification (NCBI taxonomy): domain Eukaryota; kingdom Metazoa; phylum Chordata; class Mammalia; order Eulipotyphla; family Soricidae; genus Sorex; species Sorex araneus. The sequence continues at coordinate 277,870,096 of NC_073302.1, read as the reverse complement.
AGAAAGCACATTTCTATGGTCTTTATTTGAGCTTATGGATTTAACTATGTCTGAGGCAAGGATTATTTCCTGAACTTTTCAATTATGTGAGTTAATGGATATTTTCCCTTCGATTGTTTCTCTTTATTATGATTTAAAACTAGCATTCCAGACCAATACAAATAATGGACTTCATTCTCAAATTTATAAATAAAGTCAATAAGCAATGATATTTTAAAACAATTTCAGGTATTTAAAAAGCATTTTTAGAAATTGCAGAATTGGCTTGATTAAAATATTCCACTTTACACATGATGACTTCCTGATATTTCTAAAAGCTTTTCAATACACTCAATATCTCAATAGCTCTTTAATAGTGAAAGCAAAACACGGTGTGGCAAGAGACAAACATTATTAAGGTGTGATAATGTTGACCACCTGAAATGGTAAATACTTTTATCTTCTGACTACTTATCTTCTTCTATTTACCCAGAAACAATCAGCCACCATGGAAAAGCAGCGGGGACTGAATATGCCTTTAAGGGTCTATAACTCACAAAGTTGAAAACATAATCATATTCATTCTCTCAAGGTAACTGTCACTTGAAAGCATTGAATATTTTATAAGACAGCTTGGGAATTCTCTCTCTTCACTCTCTTTTCAGAGGTTTCAGGTGGTTCCCTTAGATATTTTATTTTACAAAATTGAAGGGTATTTCTGTTACTGACCTACATTTTTGATATTTTCAGATATTTAAACGGCTAAACGAATAAGAAATACACATTTAAATACAGCTCACAACTTCTTCCACCGCATTACAGGTAAGTGCAATGCGATAGCTTGAGCACCTATGAAGGGAAGAGGCTAATATATAATTTTACTATTAATGAACAAGATCCTTATGTTTAAAACCCCTCTATCAGTGCTTGGTCTATTCCCCCAGGAGTACTCAGTTCTCTGGTGTGGGCTTCATTGACTTGTTCGTGGTCATGCTGGTCTAGCACTGGCAGTGTTTAGGGGTCACCAAGATTGTCCCTTCTGTGCTGGAGGAAGTTGAGGATAGAATCCAGGGTCTCCATCTTTTGAGCTGTGTCTTTAGCATGCAACTTTTACCTTTTCTTTTCCCAGCATCTGTGGAATTGATGATAGTGAATAAACATGGAATGAGATTTAAAAGTGGCAAAATATTTGAATGTATTTAAAAAGCATTTTTAGAAATAGCAGAATTGGCTGCAATTCTGGGGAGGGTCATTTTCTTCTGAATACTTTTACCATGCTTTTGTTTCCAAATAGCATATTTTTTGTGGGGTTACATTTCCATTTTAGATGCAATCTTGATTCTGCACAATTTACTTCATTTCTTGATATATGCGATGCAAACTCAGGTTGAACTGTAATGACAAGGACTTAAGTCCTTCCCCTGAGGCCATGTTCTGCTCTAGATCTCAGTGAGATTTTTGTGAAGAGATGTTTGTATCTGGATGCCTTCCACACTGTCATAACATCATTCTTGACTTATGTAAGTTTGGTATACTTGTGTAAGTTTTATATACTTAGTATATTCGTAATTTCTCTTCCACTCAGTTTAACTGCCAGTTATTACAACTAACCTATAAACTTAGTATATTTATTTTGTTTTGTTTAGATTTCGTACATAAAATGTGAGAGTCTCTTCTCTATTCTAAGAACTCCTTTATAACTCTCTGATGAGGTGTTGTAATACAAAGTGGTCAGTTTATGGATTTATAATTTTAGTATGATGGAGGTCTACACTCCATATAATCTCATATCTTTCCAAATGGACACGCTCTGAGAGTTCTTCAGTTGATTCTGAGAAAATGACAAGGTACTACTTCCACCAATAAAGAAATTCCTCACAATGTCTGTGTCATGTCAGCGAAGAATGTCTTCTCTGATTATCTTCCAGTCTTCTCTGATACAGTGTAGACCAAAGGGTGCTTGAAATTGTAGTTGCCACATCTACCAGCCCTGCAGTGTGACTAGGTCCATGCCTGGTGGAAGGACATCCTAGGAACGTTTCTTCCTGGAACAAGACAACGGCCTCTTGCTCCCCCCTATTAATGGAATCAATGTGCTTATATATGCGCATTGTGGTTGATCTATATGTTTAGTCCTAGGGGTTTCAGAAAAACAATGATTGGAGACTCGGCCCTTGCAAAATACGCGACAGGATATAAACTACATGTGTCTGCGAGGAAATTTATGAATGGTTTACAGAAATGTGAACTAACAGATCCACAGAAACCCCAAATATATTAAGCAATTTGAATAGAAAAGACAAAATAGAAACTAAAAGGCCCCTATGGGCCCCGGATTTAGGAGTGTAGTGCTCACCATAATGACTAAATATATGATACATTGAACCTTTGGCAAAAAATAAGGCACAGCAGGCCATTGTGGTGTTTGTTAAATAAAAAACAAAAAGGTTGATCTCATAAGGCAAACTAGAACCCAGAATCATTGGTGGGGGAAGAGTTAGTTACAGTTTAATGAGAAAGAACAAAGGGATCTGGATATCCTGAAAGCCTTAAAAAGCGTCCTAGGATATTGCACTGCACGGTAGCACTGTCCTCCCATTGTTCATCTATTTGCTCAAGAAAGGCACTAGTAACGTCTCCACTGTGAGACTTGTTACTGTTTTTGGCATATCAAATATGCCATGGGTAGCTTGCCAGGCTCTACAATGCAGGCAGGATACTCTTGGTAGCTTGGCGGGCTCTCTGAGGGACAGAGGAATTGAACACAGGTCGTCATGTGCAAGGCAAATGCCCTACCTGCTGTGCTATTGGTCCAGTCCATTACTGAGTTAAATGCCCATCATTTCACTATGCTCAGTGTCCCGTCCCCACTAGCACAAAGTTCACTGTATCACTGTATCACTCTCCCCATTGCTCATCGGTTTGCTCAAGCGGACACCAGTAACGTCTCCATAGTGAGACTTGTTGTTACTGATTTTGGCATATTGAATACACCACGGGTAGCTTGCCAGTCTCTGCCATGCAGGCAGGATACTCTTGGTAGCTTGCCAGACTCTCTGAGAAGGGTGGAGGAGTCAAACCTGGGTCGGCTCTGTGCATGACATATGCCCTACCCGCTGTGCTATTGCTCCATTCCAGCACAAAGTTAAGTATTACTTAAAATTATTTAGTGCCACTAAACACAAGAAAGCTATGCTGTGTGGTGTTTTGGATTTTGTTTTTTTTTGTGTGTGGCTTTTCTGGGGGGGGTGGTAGAATTATAACTGACGTGCTCAGTGTCTAATCCTGGCTCTATACTTAAGGATATGGAATAAAAATATATTATTGAATGTATAGTTAGATATAAATGTCTAATGAACACTTTGTGCTAATTTGACTCAATTTATGAGTTGTAATTGTGAACCCTCCTGCTGCTATGTTTGAGCAACTTATTTTTAATTCTGTGCAACCACAACAAGCGAGATGGAAAGCTTCTTGCCTAATCTCCTGCTGTAATGAAGTCATAAGTTAGATTAATACATAGAAAATGAGTACAAACATAGATACAAAAGGGAATAAAGGAGAGATCTCCTTCAGCATCTGAAAAGTGTGTCCTTTTACCATGTCCACCAGCTCTTCTTCAGGGGTCCTGAACCTTTGCTGGAGCTGGACTGTGCCATATATTTGTATACAATTTGTTTTCTCCTTAGAAAATCAAATTTTTGATTAAAAGTACTAAGAAGGATATTTATTTTCTGATTCTGTAGAAAGTCAGAGAAAAACACTAAAAGCCCCTATGATAATTTTTCACAGACAAAATTAGAGCTAATCTAATCCTCTAAATAATCACGATTAGTAATAGTAATGGTAATATTTCTTTAAGCTCTGATAGATTTTTCTAATATAGAAGCATACAATAAAGGCTATTATCTAAGATATTTTACTTGGCATATGGTTGAGAAACATGGTAAGAATTTGAGATTATATGATAATCAAGTCTCATAAAATCTAAGAATAATATAAAGATATTTATGCAAATATTGATATTTTAAGGAAAATGCAAAATAGAAATTAAAATGTACTTAAAATAGAAATTCATTTAATAAATAATATATTTTATTAGTTTTTCTTGTAAAATACCTGTGATAAATGATAAAATAAAATTTTCCCTATCTTCAAAAGTAAAAGACAGGACACCTTTACAGAGTAGGAGCAAAAATAAAAGTGTCAGGGAACATCAAATTGATTGTCAGCTCAAGTGGTTGAATCTTTTATCTGGGTCAAACTTCAGTGCGTTTAGTTGGTATATTTTACATATAGGCAATTCTTTTTTTTACTCTATATTTGTGTATATTTTAAAAGTGTATATTTTATGTTATATATATTTTTAAAGTGTATATTTTATATTATATATTTATTTTATATTTTTAAAGTGTATATTTTTTATCATATGAAACCACAACTGTTCTTTATATGATCTGCTGTATTTTCTCTAATGACAAAATAGAAGGGCATGTATCAGAATAAAGAATGATATTAAAAGTATAGAAGCCGGAGAGAGGTACTCTATGTATAAATAGTTTTATTTTGTGTGTGTGTGTGTGTGTGTGCACGCAATAGTTAATGTATTTCCTTTGAATTCACTATTGGAAAAAAAAAGAAAAGAGAAATTCAATTTGTAGGTCCTTTCAATCAAAATGCTAGATAAATGAAAGGAAAAATGAAGTGAAGAGTTAAATATGAATATGCTTTCTATAGCAGATCTTGTCTTGCAGGGTATTTATTTAGGTTGTGATATAGGCACTCATGAAAGTGATAAAAAAGTGTTTCAGGATGCAGAAGAAGAAGTCAATTGGCTTCCATGAAGCCATAATAAAAATTTTTTCCTGATTCCACCAGAAACACTGGAACAATATTCCTGTTCAGATTAATCCTCAACTAGACTGATATGACAGGGTTCTCAACTAAGAGAGCAATGTTCATAATCAAAAATCACACTGAACATGAGTAAGTTCTGAAAAAGCCCAAAGGTGAGTATTTTCCACTGACAAATATTCCAGGAATTGCTCCAAAATTATCTGGCTTTGAAGGAACAGCTAAACAGTTCATTTCTATTTAAAAAGCTAGGTGTGCTATTTCCTTAAATCTATTATTTGCTTAAGCTTGTTATTATAAGCTAAATTTTCCTTCTGCTTCCCAATATTTTTGTTTCAATGGGAATTTATAATAAAAGGTGTCAGAAATTAAGTTGGAATGGGACAGTCAAGGGAAACTAACAAAGAATTATCACATGTTTGGGCACCATCATCTATCAGAAAAGTTAACTAATCTGGCATAAAGGGACAAGGAGGGACTTATGACTGAAATCTGAAGAGCTCTTATGTTCTTGATTGAATAATATGGTGAATATCTTAAACCAACTGGTCAGGAAAAGGACTGTAGAGGAGATACCCCAGGCTCTCGAATCTCTTGCTAGAATGTCCAAATGTTTGAAGTGGTAAGAAAAGGAGAATTAGGGATCCATCCATTGATGTATTAAAATCAGTTTCCTTTGACCAGGGTGATAGTACAGCAGGTAAGGCACTTACCTTATACACAGCCTACCCAGTTTCCATCTTTAGCACCGTATCTGGTCCCTAATCCTGGACAAGAGCAATCTTGGAGCAGAGGGCCAGAAATAACCTCTGAACATTCAGGTCTGGCACCAAAATAAAAATAAATAAATAAATAAATAAATTCCCTGAATTTGAGAGTTGCATGTCAAATGATAAAGCATGAGACTCGAGAATATAGAGATCACCTAGAACACATTTTATTATATGAAATCCAAGAGATAAAATCTAAGTCTCTGTAATATAAGCGTGGGGCTATTAAATGACTAGGGGTCAATGAGAATTTCACTAATTTTTGAATATTGACATAGAATGTTCTGTTCCTATTTTATTTACAAATATTTTTATGAAATTTTTCAATTCAGTGTACTTTCTCAATTATGCTAAGAATGTTCACATTACAATGAGAAAAGAATCATCATCATCCCGTTGATCAAATTTCTCAAGTGGTCTCAGTAACCTCTCCATTCGTCCATGCCCTGAGATTTTAGAAGCCTCTTTCTACTCGTCCTTCCAACGATGCCGTACTGGAGGCTCTTTCAGGGTCAGGGGAATGAGACCCAGCCTTGTTACTGGTTTTGGCATATTAATACACCATGGGGACCTTTCGAGTCCCTGGGTGTGACCGTGTAGCTACTGGGAAATAGGAAATCTGGGCGGAGGAGGCCTCGTCCCAATCTGAGCAGGTTTAGAGGTCTGTGGGACCCGGGGCTGAGAAAAGAAAGGACAGTATTAATCTTACATAGTATTGTAGGTCTGTTTTTGGAAGCTGTGATCCTAAGCAATGCAACATTCAAGGAAAACAGATTCTTGAAAATAAAACTATTAAAATCTACTAATACTGATTAGAACATGTGGGTAATATCTAACATCTGCATCATAAAAATCTAGAGAACTAGCAGAAAGAATCAGAACCTTTGTTAATTAGCTTTGTTTTATGAGCCAGTGCAATAGTGCAGTGAATAGGATGCTTGCCTTTTATGCAGCCCATCTGGATTTAGTCCACAGTACTATATGTGATTGCTTGAGCCTTGCCAGGAGTGAACCCTTAGTATAGAGCCAGGGGTAAGCCCTGAGCATCACTGGGTGTGAGTCTCTCCAAAACAACAAACAAACAAAACAATAAATTCTCTATCTTATAATCACATGGTTGGCATATTTGACTGAGAAAATAGCAATGGGGTCCTTTCTATGAGGCAGAAAGGATAAATTTTTAAATCATCTGGATGATGTTTTTATCTTTCACCCTTTGCCTTTAGATACCATATATTAAGGTGTATTCAAGTGTTACAATTTATTCATACTATAACATTGACTAACTGGAGTGATAGCACAGCAGCTAGGGTGTTTGCTTTCTATGAGGCTGACCCGGGTTCAATTCCTCCACCCCTCTTGGAGAGCCTGTCAAGCTACCAAGAGTATCCCGTCCACATGGTAGAGCCTGGCAAGCTGCCTGTGACATATTCCATATGACAAAAACAGTAACAGCAAGTCTTACAATGGAGACATTACTGGTGCCTGCTCAAGCAAATCGATGAACAATGGAACGACAGTGCTACAGTGCTATAACATTGACAGAGCACCTAAGTGTTTTTCTAATGTTCACCTGATGGTAAACTAAATTCTCATCTTACTACGTTAAACAAGAATAAAATTGCCTGCATCATGAAGGGAGATGGACTAAGCACCATTCTAACTGTAAAAATGATCTAATGTATTTCTGAATATTAGCAACACAGTCTTAACCAACTTGTCTTTAGTGTGAAAAACATTTCTTGACTAATCTTCCTTTTAATTGTTTATTTGAATTAGGTAATCCTATTTGGTGTTCAATCATATATTCCCCAGGGGTCCTCTTTATAAACTTTGTTTTGTTTTGTGACCATGCTTATATGTGCTGAGGAAGGCTTAGTCCTGGTTCTGTGCTCAGGGATTACGGCTGGTGGGCCTAGGGGAATATACATGGTACGAAGGGTTAAACTTGTATCAGCTATAAGCAAGGCAAGTGACTTATTTGCTGTCTTACCTTCCATTCCCTATACATTTTTTGAGTTATCTTGCACGTGTGACAACGTGGAATCTTTATATATACAGAGCTGTGCTCTTGACACATTTGACTTTCATAAGTAAGATTTCTGTGGTCAAGAAGAGTGTGAAAAAAAAAAGACATCTACCTTCATAAAGTTTAAACCTGGAGAGCAAATAGAGATATTAATCAAATCACATAAATAAATGTACAGTATTAACAGTGATGATAGCTATAAAAAAAGAGTGTTAAAAGGTTATATGATAATGGGAATAAGTTAACCTAATTGTGGAGGTCAATGGTGGCTCACATTTTATTGGTGGCTTGATATAATTATCGTTCTCTGAATCAAGTTTGTCTCTGACACCAACTTGGTTGGTTTAGTTTATGGGAATTTCAGTTTGCTAAAGCTGAGAGTTGCTTCCTTGCATTTACCTTTCAGTTACTAGGAAACCAAAATCCATTCCCTGATGGGATTCTTTGACTTCCTAGGAGTATTTAGCAGGATATAAATATGACTTTGTGTTCCCAGTCAGATCTTAAATCTTATATGTTTGAGTATCATGACAGAAACCTTCCTCACTTCAAGTGAAGATTCTTCAAGTGATCTTTTTTTCTAAAAAGGACAGTGTTTGGGGCAGCAGCGATGGTAGAGTGTGTAGGGCGTTTGTCTTGCACGCAGCTGACCCGGATTCAATTCCTGGCATCTTATATGGTCCCCTGAGCACTTCCAGGAGCAATTCCTGAGTGCAGAGCCAGGAGTGACTCCTGAGCATTGCTGGGTATGACCCAAAAAGAAAAAAAAAAAGAACATTGTTTGATTGGAACAAAAGGGCAGGCAGGTGAGATTAGGGATACAGTCCTAAACAAAAACTTGACCTGTATGGAAGATGAGGAGGGCAACCTGGGTGGTGCCTGATAGATAACCCTGGTAACTTGAATTCTGCAGGAAACTAGAAGACAATTATCTCAGCGTACTCTCCCCGTCTCTAGAGGCACACATGCTTGGAACACAATAAAGAAGTGCTCACCCATCCATCGTATTAATACTGTGATACTGCAAAAGGGGAAAGTCTTCAGCATATCTCTGGAATCCTCTTTAGAGATCCTTCCCATAATCTGGAAGCTTCCCTGCATTTTTTCCCTCTTTCTCCCTTTCTGTAAATTCCCTTTGAGAATTCAGCCACTGGCTCTCCTGTGCCTTGCTTTCTGATTTATCTGAGGTTATGAACCTGAGCCTCTCTGCCTGCTACAATACTTTCTCTTCTTATTCTTAGATTCAAATTGATAAAGGACACTTTATACTCTGAAAACAATGGAATGACAAAATGGCCATGTGTAATACTAAATTTTCCTTTTTAATTAAAGATAGAAGTGACTTCAAAGAATGATAAAAAAAATTCATTTATAATTCCTTGAACACTATTTTTAATTATTTGAAATGGTGAAAACAAGATCAATAAACATTTTCATTTTTTGCCTCAAACTGATTTAACATTAATTAAAAATTTCTCTTTTTATTTTTTGATACAGTGTATTGAAAAATTCTATTATTTAAGGCCTTCCTAGCAAAAAGTAGGCTAATAAAATTTCCTATTTACATTATCTACACAATATTTTCCATATTAGACAATTAATCTGTTAAAAAGTATAAATAAATAAATTGTGGGAAAGATCAGGAGTATAAATCTTATTTAGATGGCCATATAATAAAAATAATCAATTTCACATTTGTGTTTATAAGTATAGTAAACTTGTGCTTTTAATTACTAAATAAACCACAAAACTAAAACTGTTAAGAATGTTCTATAGGGAAACCTATCTCTAAGGACTTAGATAAATTTTTTCATAATAAACACAAATTTGGTAAACTGAAAGCTTATATGAATTGTGAATGTTTTTGTGCATTTGGATCACAAGTTTAGCAAGAATGATATTCATCTATTTCTACCCACCACAATAAGATTTATTTTATTTTAATAGCATTTTCTCCTTTTTTTGTATATCCTTTAATATTGGTCTCTATTGAGGTATATAGAAATATAGATACAGATATCAAATAGATATGGATATATGTGGATCTGGGTTTTATTGTACTTTTTAAAATCCTGCCATGCAAAAATTATAGGCATGACTATGTATTAAGGAGGAACATTATAGTAAAGAAAGGCATTTAATTTGGGCTGCATGTTTAACCAATACAGGTTTTATAACAAGTTTCAAAGAAAGAAAGGGATGCTGATTTTATGCCAGGTGGATTTAGGGTGACATATTTAGTTTATTAGGAAAAAATCTTGTACATTGAATTATATACATTGATCATATAGTACACATACAGAAATTGGCAAAGCCATGTCATAAAGGACAGATTTTCATAATACAACATTGAGAGAGAAAATGTGAATTAAAAAAAGGCCAAAAAGCATTTCATTGTTCGGTTCCCGCTATTGTCACGTTCTGGGTTCTAGGGTACTTCTCCCTGTAAAGGCATTGGTGAGCTCTAATCCTGGCCCAAAGACAAAGGAATGCGATCCTGAAACTGCTCCCAGAGAGGGAGTGTCATTTCCTCAAAACTAGGTCAATCTGTGATTCTCTAGAGTAACCCCAAAGCAGGTGTCTTCGTTTGGAAGTGGAAGAGTAAGGGCAAAGAACTGCAAGCGTTTTGGTAATCTGACTCCTACACACAGTACATTGTTTATCATCTGGTAAATCATTGGTTTTCAATGAACTCATAAATTAAGAATATAAATAGTCTCATCTCCATGTAATTTAATCAAATAAAATGTCACTCTAAAAGGGGTTGTTGGTGGTGCGGAAGTCATAGTCAAGCCGATTATTATATCAAAGAAATCAAGCTCAGTCTTTTCATAATATATACATATTTTATACATATATAAAATATGTACATATTATGTACATATTTCTGTCACTGTATCACTGTCATCCCATTCATCAATGATTTGCTTGAGCGGGCCCAGTAACGTCTCCATTCATCCTAGCCCTGAGATTTTAGCAGCCTGTCTTTACTCAGCCTTCCCAACAGTGCTGCATAAGAGGCTCTTCAAGGTCAGGGGAATGAGACCCATCATTGTCACTGTATTTGGCATATGAATATGCCATGAGAAGCTTGCCAGGCTCTCCCGTGCAGGCAGTAAACTTTCAGTAGCTTGCCAGGTTCTCCAAAAGGTAAAACTAGGCTATCAGATGTCCGGGAACTTGGTTTTATAGTCTCTGGATGTTGGCTGTTGATGGGGTTACAAGGTGCCGGGGGCAGTTTTTGGGTGTGACTGCCTAGCTACTGGAAAATGGTGGATCTGGGCAGAAGAGGTCCAGTCCCTTGGAGATCTCAGCCCCAGTTCCCACACACCTGGGTTCCTCTGCCAGTTCCTTCATGCATGAGGCTCATTGGAACCTGTGGAGAGTGGCCTTGAACATGGTTGTGTCTGGGTTCTAGAGGTCTTCAGCTGCCGGGGCTCTGCTTGGGGCAGGGAGGGAAACTCAACTCAAAAATATAGGTGTTTTCTATGTTATGTAAATTTTATATAGTAGTGACACTGACAGTGACCTCTGAACCTCCACTAGATTAAAATTAGTTTGAGGATGGCTAGTCACGGGCATTTTTTCCATCCTAGAGAGTCAGCTAGGGAAGGCTACCAGTAAAAATCTTCCCATGAAAACGTTTGAGAAGGAAATCTTTCACAAATGCAATAGAAAACAGGGAACAAAAATAAATCAGCTGGCTATGAAAATACAGCACTAATTTTCAAGTTTGGTTAAAATCGAAAATGTATGCAAATTGATGTGTTTGGGTCTGGGAAACCAAAACACATCCTGTTGAACATAGAAGGCTATGCAGGTATGTATTTTAAAAACAAGTGTTTAAAATTCTACAGAGGCTGCCTTACCACAATAGAGCACTTCAGGTGCCAAGGCAAGGCTTTGCAAAGGTTTGCTTTGCTCTTGCCTTCACCTAGAGAGGTTTGAGCTGCAGGAGAGGAGAAAGATCCTGCCAAAACACTATTTGAATAACAAAGTGAATGTAGATAGAAAGTGCATTCTGTCAAATCCCTATGTGAAGGCCTCACAATGCCTTTGAGTCTTGCTTTTTATTATAGAAACACCACTCCCAGTAGTATCAATTCCAAGAACTCGAAACCAGAATACAGCTCTTGATCTGTCAGTGGAAGGAAAGACTCACAAAAAGTAATAGGAATCAAATAGCCTCTTCCTGTGAATCTGATCCTGCTCCAGGCGAGATAACAGAGAGTATGCTGACATCCATGATGAAAGTCCAGGGAACAAAGAGGCTCATGTGATTTATGGTGGCTGAGACTGTTATGGTGCCTGCCCTCATTCCGTCACACAGTTGAGATTGGAAACTAAATATTTTTTTTCTTCAAGTTTTTGAAGAGAAAAAAAATAGAGAGAGTATGAGACAGCAAATATAAAAGAATCAACAACTACTTTAATTTCTTTTTTTGGTAAATGAACAGAGGACTTCACACAAAGTATTTAGAAATTAGTTCAGTCTTCTGGCTCTGTAATGTGACTCGTCACATGTTTAGGTATACAGCCTGCCTACAGAAAGGGGCCTTATTGCATTGTAAGGGATGTTTTCCTTAATAGGCCAAGGCATGTAGCAGTTGTTTTGTACCTATGATAGTAATGAAAAGATTGGAAATAAAGGGAGAAGGGACACTCCTGTAATTCTTAGTTTACTAAACTCATCCTTCCTGCATTCTCTGGACATATTCTACAGAGGTGTGTTAAGAGAAATGCAATCACATTTTAGGGTCACCATATGGACCTGCTTCTAGGTCCTCTGATATTTTGTAACTAAGTTCGGGGTATTCACAGATCCCCTAGAGCTCAAATATGAAGAAATGTGCAGTTAACCATGCCATCTAAAATATGATTTTTCTCAAATATTGCCATGGTGAAGAATAGTATGTATCCATGGTAAAAATTGCACCAACATTTCTAAAGCTAAAATAAATCCAGGCATCCCACAACCCCACTATGAGAGTTTTAGGTCAAAGGGGGAAAAATGCATAAGCATCAAGGCATTTGTGAAACATGGTTCCCAACCCCTCCAATGACAATTAATAATTTTTGCCAACACTTTTCTGTTTATAAAGCACTGTGGTAGTGAATATCGGTACTTTGGTAATGGTTGTGGGATGATGGTATGATGACTTAAGAACCATGAAATCATTGCCTTAAAAAATATAACCAGTGGTTATATAAGATAAAATATTCTCAATTAAAAAATGCATGCCTATTTGTGAAAAAGAACATAAAAACAAATTTGGGAACGTATGATGATGTATGTTTCTACTTACTTTTTGTTTATAGCTTACAAACTCACTAAATTCTTGGCAAAAATGAATGAATTTTGTGACAATTTTGAGCCAATATTTCTCTTGACTCTGGATGGTGGCCATTGGTGGGATTTACATGGCGCTGGGGGCAGTCACTGGGTGTGACCACCTAGCTACTGGGAAATGAGGGATCTGGGTGGAAGAGGCCCAGTCCTGATCTGAGCAGCGTTGGAGATCTTAGCCCTGGGTCCCACACACCTGGGTTCCTCTGCTGGTTCCTTTATTCCCCACATCATGGAAATGAAATTTCTGGTAAGTAACAGAGCCTCTAGTCCTAAATCTGACCCACCTTGTGGATAAAGAAAGACCTGAATATAGACCTTCTCCAGTGGTAGATGGGCCTGAAGAAATTACTTGGAAACCCCTGCATTCCTTCCTTTAATCTGATTAAATCTCAGGAAGTCCAGTCAGTGATGTAAGCAGTTAGATAGGGAAAGGCCCTTGGCAACGAAACTTAGGTCAATATAACTTCTGGGAGGAAAATCCTAAGACTGATCTGCCATGTGGATACAGATAACAGACTTGATAAAACCTTCAGCAGACCCTAAGGAGGTTGGACTAATCCCCATGAAATTCCTCAAACTATCTACCTCTTCCTTAATCTGATTAATTCAGCCCAAAGCAGACCATTACCACTCTCAACCTCCCTGGTAACCTCCTTAGCAATGGACTTTTACCTGGGAAGAAGCCCCACGTGGGGGCAGGTTGGAGAAACTTTATAAAAACCACCTTGAACAAGGGAAAGGTGCGCATATGCTGCCTGAACACATGTGCTGCTTGTGCCCACGTAGCCAAGCACATATGGCTCCTGAGCATATGTGTCACCCACATCTCCTCTCTTGAGATGTGTACTTTCATGTTTTTGTGTCTACTGCTGGGATGTGTGTAGGGACTCTCTCTGCCCTTGGATAAGCTCGTGTTCTTTCTTTCTTTCTTTCTTTCTTTCTTTCTTTCTTTCTTTCTTTCTTTCTTTCTTTCTTTCTTTCTTTCTTTCTTTCTTTCTTTCTTTCTTTCTTTCTTTCTTTCTTTCTTTCTTTCTTTCTTTCTTTCTTTCTTTCTTTCTTTCTTTCTTATTGAATCACCATGTGGAAAGTTATAAAGCTTTCAGGCTTAAGCCTCAGTTACACAATACTCTAATACCCATCCCTTCACCAGTGCACATATTCCACCACCAAGAACCACAGTAAACCTCCTGCCCAGCCCCCCATCTCCCCAGCCCCCACCCTGCCTGTGTAGATGATAAATTTCACTTTGCTTTCTCTTTACTTTGATTACATTCAAACAAAAAACTATTATTGTTTGGAGTTCCCCCTGCCCAGAGTTGGATTCTTGTTCTTTCTTGAGTATATTATTCTCTCTCTTTCTCTCTCTCTCCCCCACCCCTCCACACCTTAACAAAACCTCCAAATAAAATCTATTTACTTCACTGCTTGCCTACTTTTGAAATTCCTTTCTGCGAGGCGAGACAAGAACTCAGTAACCCTGAGTCCCCGGTGGCAGAGGCAGTTGGGGAGGAAGTCTTTCTCCTTTCCGCTTCACATAAGTCACCCATGGGGCACAACGACATCAACAGGAGAACCAAGCTCCTGGAAGACATATTATAGCCTAGTTCTCCCTCTGGGAGAACCCGGCAATCTACTGAGAGTTTTTTGCCCACGTGGGAGAGCCTTGCAAACTCCCCATATCATATTCATATTCCAAAACCAGTAACAATGATATCTCATTCCCCTGACCCTGAAAGAGACTCCAATGCGGCACCATTGGAAAGGATGAGTAAAGAGAGGCTTCTAAAATCTCAGGGCTAGGACCAATGGAGACGTTAGAGAATTTGACGATCAATGGTGATGATAATGATGATTTCTCTTGACATTCATTTAAAATTGAAAATAAATTTTCTTTAAATGCATTTTTTCATACTTATAAGAAAATTATTTTCAAAATTTATATAAATGTACATCTCTAGTCTATATGAAGGTCATAGATGTTTTAGTTCATTTTTATTTTCCTTTTTTTCTTTAAGCTTTGTCACAAAAATATAGCCCTGTTTACAAAGACATTACCCAAATTAGATTTGATGGTTTAAACTAAATTGTGTTATTTTCATAAATATATAGATGTAGCACTGTAGCACTGTCATCCTGTTGTTCATCGGGCTTGCTCAAGAGGGCACCAGTAACATCTCCATTGTCTTTGTTTTTGGCATTTCGAATACACCGCTAGTAGCTTGCCAGGCTCTGCCATGTGGGTGGAACACTCTCGGTAGCATGCTAGGCTTTCCAAGAGGGACGGAAGAATCGAACCTGGTTCGGCCACATGCAAGGCAAATGCCCTACCCGCCGCTATGCTATTGTTCCAGTCCATATATATGTATCTCTTTCTATATATAAATACATATGTATATATATATGTGTATATATATATAAAAATTTGGATGGAGCTATTGCTCCACTCCATACACACACACACACACACACACACACACGCACATATATACATATATATATATATTCTCTCTCTCTATGTATATATATATATATATATATATATATATATATTCAGATGGAGCAATAGCACAGCAGGTAGGGCGTTTTTCTTGCACAAGGATGCCCCGGGTTTGATTCCTCCGTCCCTCTCAGAGACCCTGGCAAGCTACTGAGAGTATCACGCCCACACTACAGAGCCTGGCAAACTACCCGTGACATATTCAATATGCCAAAAACGGTAACAACAAGTCTCACAATGGAGACATTACTGGTGCTCGCTTGAGCAAATTGATGAACAACAGTGCTAGAGTGCAGTGCTGCCTTTATAAAATAAGTTGGAGAAATATTAAGGAAAATATTTTATTGAAACAGAAAAATTTCTATTATGTACTCCTATCTCCTTTTTTAAGTATTTTTAACTTGTCAATGGTAATTTTAATATTTGTAGATTCACCTTAGAATAATTTGCCAGAAAAATAATGTATTATGAAATGAAAGTTGCAATACTGTTGTGATAACTTTTATCTGATCATAGAATCACATTTTTTTTTAAAGATTTGGAAACTGATTTTTAGGTAACAATTTAGTACTCCACTTTAGGAGTACTAATCATTATCTGCTTTGATTCTGTTAATTGTGATTCACATTCAAGAACTGGAAGCCTATGAGTTGTCCTTTATTGAGAGTTTGTTGGTTATGTCACAGACATAGAACAGAGCATTCTTTTTTTTTTTTTTCTGCTTGTGCTCATGATGCTGATACAGGAACTTAACTTAAGAGTTTGATGCCAGACTTTTTTTCCCCAACCAGTCAGCATGCTAAGCTGCATATGTTTGAATTGTACTGCTTGGATAGTTCTGAATGTTCAAGCTGTAAACCCTTAAGGCAGGAATTATTTCTGTGATGAAACTGCACAATATGAAATACTTTACCAGTACATAGTAATTGATACCAGAATGTCCTGAAATGGAAAGCAGCTTGGTTTGTGCACATTACATACAAAGAAGCAAATTCTACTCTAATGCATTTTTGTCTCCTCATCATTTTGGCTCTCTTTTTATCCTGCATACTCTCTTAGAAACACAAAGGTTATATAGACAAAGGACATTGACGTAAGCTGAGCACAAATCAGTTTTTATTTTTACATTGGTCAGAGTGCATCTATATATAAAAAATCTGGATAGAAAAACAAAATGGTTTATTATTTTAGCTAATCACAATAGTTTATCATTTTAATTAGAATAAATTATATAATTAGAATAAATTATATAATTTAATTATATAATTAGTTTATTTTATATATATATAGTTAATCACTTTCTTATTCTTACTCTATGTGAGCACCCAGAATTTCAAGGAGACGAGCAATTGTGACACATTTTCCAGTCAAAGAAATCAAATAAAATCACATTAGATGCAAATCTAAGGAAAATATGGTCCAGCTTTAATGCATTATGCCAGTACCTTTATTTTTTTATCATATTTTTGCAACAAGCTAATTGCAAAAGCAAGTTTATATATATGTATATATATTTATTAACTTCTTAATAAATATGTATATATGTATATACATATTTATTAACTTCTTGAGACTGACTTTTAAAAAATATCTTCAGAATGCATTGCCATCCTTTCAAACTACAGAATATATATATGTGTATATGTGTATATATGCACATATATATGGATATATATGTGTATGTAAAGGGATAAAAGAACTACAGTTTTTATAAGCAGAAAGAAACTTCACATTGGAGTGACCATTGTGTAGGGCATTTCATTTCCCCTGTGTTTCTAAAGATCTTTCTATCCTTTAGCTCATAGTATTTTATCAAGACTGTCTATGCTAAGGACTACAAAGACAGTGGTTCCTTTTTGTCTGTGCTTTTACTCTCTAAATTATGATTTTGCAATTATTATATTGAATTTTATAAAGAATAAAAACGACTCTATGCCAACATTTCTGGAGCATATTTTACAAACATACTTAGAAAAGTAAGTGATCCTCATTTCTTTCTTACTTGGCAAAGAAAACCCAATGTACCAGATAATTTTAATGTCTTGAAAAAAATAAGTGCCTCAAATTATAGTATGGTCTCTAAAATTACAAACAAAATTAAATATAGCCTTTATATACCTTACATACTGAGAGTAATAGTTGGAATGCAATACACTATTTAAAATTTGAATAGGAAGTTGACTCTGATTTAACATTTAGTTTTAAAAGGAAAACATAAAAATCATTAACCTACTAACACTTTCATAAAATCTCAAAATTTTATTTCCATTTGATATTGATGAATTTACATTAATGAGATTGATTTTTTTGCTTCATATAGCTAGATAGTATCTCAGTATGGGGTGCTTTTTTTTAAGCAAGCACACAAAATATCTTCAAATCCACATTTTGTCTTTTCAACTCTCTTGCTTTAGCAAGATTGGGAAAAATTCTCAGAGTCTACAGCTCCCACTCAATATTCATCCCAGCAAACCCTGTTTCCGAGCCAGAGACTAGCTAGCTGAGTCTCAACTATGAGATTTACTAGCTGATAAAATGAATTCAGAAAGACAAACCAGAAAATTAATTGAAGATATATGTGTATATGTATATATATAACACACTTAATTATAAAATTATGTGTATTTATCTTCCCTCCTAATGTATCCAGTTATCTTCATATTGTATGTGCATCAGGTTATCTCATGTAAAAATTACATGATGCTGTTACTCTGTGGTTTACCAATGCAGTTTCTATTTTATAAAATGGCAGTTCCCTTTATTTGAAAAACATTTATATACATAAATATATTATGTATATATTATGTATATATAACATACATATACATCTAAAATTAACCAGTGAAAACTTATTTGTAAAAATGAGCTATGGGGGCTGGAGTGATAACACAGAGGGTAGGGTGTTTGCCTTGCACACAGCCAACCTGGGTTCGATTCCCAGCCTCCCATATAGTCCCCTGAGAACTACCAGGAGTAATTCCTTAGTGTAGAGCCAGGAGTAACCCTTGTGCATCACCAGGTGTGACCCAAAAAGAAAAAATAATATTAGCTATGATTTTGTTTATGGAGCACATCAAGTACATATTTAAAATAATATAATAGTAATAAAAATTTTTAAATTTTAAGGATAACAATGTATTTAACATGGAAAAAGCTTTATAAAACTCACAATTTATGGATGGCAGATTTGAATAGCTGCTTTAAGACTGGTGAGTTTCTAAATAGCTTAATTATTTGAATATAAAATATTGAGAGATGTGAAATTCATGAGATGTCTGACTTAGATCCAAATACCATTTCAACTTATAAAATATTTGGAACAGTGCAAGTAGTGCTCCAGACACTGTTTGTACTACCAGCATAATTCAATTAATTCTTTTTATTTTGCTTTTGGGTGGTTATACTTACAAGGATATATCAGATGCTTGAATGTATACAATGTCTAGACCCCCCCCCTGTAACTTAATAAAGCCCCATTGTCTTTTGCCAAATATTTCAGAATTCCCAGGTTTCTCCCTTACATCCAGGATGAATCATAAGTAAACTAAATGAACAGTTTTATTCTCCTTAGCTAACGATTGCTTTAAGTACAGACATTCTAGTTTTGATAATGAAAAGAACTTCTTCCTTAAGAATATTGTGAATCCAGTTGCATTGTGAGCCTTGATGTAAACTGCTTTGACAGTGGGAACTAAAGAAAAAACTTCAATAGGCAAGAGCAAGATGAAATAAATAACACCATCTTTGATGCTTTCTTTAGGCTATTGAATCTATCCGGTAATTGTCAAGACCTTCCTTTAAGTAAAATGATTATATAACTTCTGGCTTAGACATTTTAACTCTGAAAGTATTGTTACCTGGCAAGCATTCTAACCAATACATTGTTGGATAACATTGGGTTTTCCTTGCTCCTCCCCCAGGGACCTTAAGTTTTATCGAGCCAGGCCCAGGACAGTGCAACTGAGGTACAACCAATTCCCACAGGCACTAATAATCCCATGTTGCCTTTTTCTTTCCTTTATGTCACTTGCATGTTTGGTTTTTAGTAGTGTCCTTTTTGTATAGACACAGGAAGACAGTTCATGCTATGCTTTGTAACATGGGAGTTATTTGACTCCAAAATAATATTTGCTCCTGGGCATCGATATTTACTTGAAGTAAGCCTCAGTTGCCCTTAGTTCCTAGCATTCTAAGCAGGGTCCTAACAAAGGACTGGATGGACCCAGGGCAAGCTGTGAGCTACCCGGGCATTGAAATGGGCCAGGCCAAGCACCATAGTACTTATAAACTATAAGTTAAGAGCATGGTGATGGACAAATTCTATCATGACCCAAAAAAAAGTAACAGAGGACCCTGCTGGGATTAGGAAAGACTCTCTTGGCCTGAGAACTATGGTCTGGAATATATAGTGAGATGTTCCCAGTAAGAGACAACTTTTAATCTTAATATATCTTGTACTGTGTTCATACAAAATGACATTGCTAGAAATATTATAAGAAGTAAATTCACTATGGCTGTTTAAATGGAATGCCAGCTGAGAAAAGGAGTAAGCAATATGCCCTGGATGGAATCCCACCCTTGAGAGGATCTCCTAGTAATCTGGAGTACTGAATCCTCAGATGAGATTTTTGTCTTTGAGTTAATCTTCTGAAAGAGAGGTTTCATATCTCCTTGTTGCTTTGATAATGTTCCACCCCACCTTTGTATCCCCACACTTCATGGTTTCTATATAACTGTGCTGTATGGGGTAAGAGTGAAGGAGATGTTGAAGATGTTGGGGACAAGAAAGTCGGGGCAAGATGCTGACAATGAGATGCTGAAGATGCTGAAGGCTAGATGTTGAGGATTACATGCTGAAGACTAGACGCTGAGGACTAGACATTGCGGATGAGAAGGTCGACAACTAGACAGTGAAGACTAGAGGAGAACTGAGACTCTGAGACTTTGAGACTTTGAGGTCTATGAGGACTAGAACGAGGACCAGATTCTGACAATAACTGGAAGTAGAGGACTATGAGACTACGATGCGAAGAGGAAGAAGATAGGGAGAGAACTTGGAGGTCTACGAGGAGACTAGGATGATGGAACTGTGATGACTGAAACCTGGGACTACGACCAAAACTGCGACTATGACTGCAACATAAGGGAGAGATAGATGACGCCGGGGATGAAAGAGAAATAAACCGACAACCAACCAGCCTGGGGCCTGGTTCCTATTCTGCAATTTTCCCTGGTCCTTCGCCCATCTTCTGCCTCCGCCATGGACGGGCTTGGGGAGGCAGGTATTGGCAACTGAATGCTCGAGTTCCGTGCAGGCTCATGTGACCCAATATTTTATTTAGAAAATTACAAAACATCATTAAACTAGTTCTATTATTATTTATTTACTTATTTATTTTCAAAGAGTTCTTCACAGAAACAGATTGGATTCAATATTTCAACACCAAACCCACCACCTTTATACTTTGCCACCACCTTTCTTTAGAGTTTTCCCATCACCACTCAAGCCTGCCCCAAAGGAAGATGCTAAATAATTTATTTTGTATTGCTCATTATGAATAATTGACTAAAAATGATTCAAAAAGATTTCCTTAGAGGAAAGTGTGTGAAAACAGTTGTATCTCATATTGGAGTACTTAACCCTTGAATTCAAGATAATTATCATGTTGTTAGAGTTTGAGTCTGATGTGCTAAGGTATTTTATATATATATATATATATATACATTTTTTTAAAAATCAAGATTGGTTGTCTTCAAATGTGGTGTGCTACTCTTGGTACACCAGTGGCATAAATGTATGAAAAGCAGCCACACACTCCTGAAATTCTACAATTTTTTCGTAAGGTGCTAGAAGAGTAGTTATTTTTTTTTAACTGGATGCTGATTTCAGGGTCTGGAGGAATCTCTGCATTGTGTTGCTCTCTTCCAAGATTCATGTGTGAGTCTCTGGATCATGGTCGGTAACATGCTTAAATGGCGCCCAGAGGTAATTGGTGTGCATAATGTCAGGAAAGCAGAAGCACAGGGAGATGGACGGAGGGTCCCATTCCCAATCCAGAAGCCTAAAGATTTCAGTCACCAGTCCTGCATACCCACGTTTTCCAGTGATTTAATCTCATGCGTGGAGGACCCAGGGCAAGCCTGTGAAGGTTGGCAGTGAGCGTGGTGGTGATTGGGTTCTGGGGATTTGGGGCTGCCAGGGTTTTTTTGAGGCAAGTGGAGGGACACACCTGCCTCCTCAGAGTACCCAGTGAAATAAGCCAGTTGCAGCGTGGGAAGATCTCTCTGCAGCATGCTACTCTCTTCTAAGATTCACTTGTGTCTGGATCATGGCTGTTAATGCGCTTAAAATCTTTAAGCTTGTTTTAAAGGGAGAAAGTTAAATAGGGATTGACTATTAATATTGCGTGGTAACAGGCATAATCTTGCTATATTATAAATCATGAAGACAGGATGCAAATAAAAAAACGTAGCTGAATTGATATTAGGTTTATAGAGAAAAATATCTATAATTTTAAAACAAACTTAAAATGAATAATAGAAAATCAAGCAGTTGCTAGTAGTAAATGTACCATCATATTTTGTGTTGAATAAAAACATTACTATTGAATTAGAATTAAAATTAATGTATCTTTATATTTTAATTCAACCATTGTAATAGATTTTATCCAAAGTAAAATATATTTTTGAATTTAGAAATTTAAAGTTATAATTTCAACTTTGTAACACTGATTTTTAGTGTGTGTTAAGAAAAATATTAATGTAAGGAGCTGGAGAGATAGCTAACTATCAGAATAAGTTAGAATACTTGCCTTAAGTATGGCCAATTTGGACTTATTCCCACGTAACACATATGGTCTCACTCGCTACACCAGGAGTGATCCCTGAGCACAGACCAGATTAAGTTCTGAGCACAGTATATGTGGCCCAAATAACAAACTAAAATATGATTGTAAGAAAATAACTAATTCAAAATGAATCATGGGAAAAGGAATACTTTAACATGTATATATATTTTGAATATCAAATTGTCTTCTTGATAAATATGTATTTTAGAAATAACATTAGTTTCATATGTGTGAACAATTAACTTTTGGAAACATTCTGAAGTGATGACCGCAGCTCGACGAACACCAGTCACTTTACATTATAATTTTGGTTTTTTTTTTTTCTTTTTGGTGCCACACCTGGCAGTCCTCCGGGCTTACTCCTGGCTCCAGGCTAAAGCCATTACTGCCTGGTGCTCAGTGGGTCATATTTGGTGCTAGAGGTTTCTTTAGTCTGACTGTACAATTTAGAATCACTCTGACTATTATTAAAGTTCTTTACTTTTTATTGTCCTCATTATTTTGGAATATAATAAAACTTTAGTGATGTAGTGGAATAAGTGAGGAAATGAAACAAAATTTCCATATGATTTCATCTATAAGTGTAAAATAAACAATTGTAGTAAGTAGATGAGGAACAAAAAGAAATCTCACACACTTTAGAATAATCAGGTTATTATAAAAGAAAATGGGAGGTAGGAGGGTTTATGATGGAAGAATAAATGAGTGTTATCTCTCTTTTTGGTAGAGATGGCACTAAAGTTTGTTGGTATCATCGGTGAGTCTTAGAGATGTACAGAGATATTTTGCTATACACTTGAAATACTATGTATTATAAACTAATCACATTCATATATAAGACATTTAAAAGGACAGTTGAGCTATTAAGTAATCTATGCTGTTTAGTATTACAATATAAAAAGGTCTACCTTTTGGCGCAAATTTTAGCATCACTAAAATATATTTTTTACCGTGTCTCTCTATGTTCATTCATGTAATTTTTAAGTGACAATTAGTATATGGAAACGCATAAATGGATAATACATGCACATAACTTTATATTGATAATTATATTTCACAATAGCATAGGCATATATTCTATACAGAATGTATAATTTTATAGAAATAATTTGTGTACTTTAAATATTAGGCTTACCAAATTTATTTAGTTAAAATACAATAATGCCACAAACAAATGATTTTTAATTTTTATAAAAAAATGCTTCAAAATAAAAAAAAATGCTTCAAAATAACAAGCAGTTATTTATTCTTCAGTTTTTATTTTCTTTTTCCTTTTTTTTTTTTTTAGCTACTTTCCTGGCAGCTGTGCACAGATTATTAGCTAGGTACTTAAATCCTGGCAGAGAACAAAACCAGATTGTTCCCTCCGTTACTCCATAACTTCATAAGAAACAGATGACAACAAACAAACTGAAACATTGTGGCTTCAAGAAATTGAGAGTGCCTAGTTATAATTTTAATTATGCCTCTTTTGGCTTTATTATTGCTGTATTATGGAAAGGAATTTTGTCAATTTAGTTTTGGCGGAATATGACCAAATAATTTCCTGTCTTATCTTAATATTTAGGGGCTGAACAAATAGAACAGTGGCTAGGACTCTTGCCTGGTTCAACCCTAATCTGGGCTAAGTTCCCGACACTCCATATGGTTGCCCGAGTCCTTCCAGGAGTGACCCCTGAGAGAAAAATTAGGAGTCAGCTGTAAGCACTGCCTGAGGTGGCCCCCAAACAAAAAGATAAACAACAACAAAAACCTAAAATCTTTCTATTTATAGCTTATACAATCCCCAAAAGAGAAGAATGTTAAAATTATTCCATTTTAATAAAGTGATAATTCATAATATATAATACAAATAATCTTAGAAGAGTAGAGAGGTAGAGGAAAATACAAACAATCTTAGAAGAAAATACAGAAAAATAAAGATAATCCTGTGCATCACTTATATCACTTGTCATCCTGTTGATCTTTGATTTGCTCAAGTGGGCACCAGTAACATCTCCATTCATCCCTGTCATGTGCTAGTGTAGCATGCTCCATGATATCTGCTCCTTTCAGGAACAGGAAGAGTCTCAAACCATTCATTCAGTTACAGTAACAACAGTAACTACAGTAACAGTAACAACAATCCTGTGCATAGGTGATATTATGTTAGTATATTAAAAAAACTATATACTGTTAATATATACTTTGAGTCTGTTCTATCCTACATAATATAGAAACTTGAAAGATTATAGGAGTGTTCTTTAGAATGGAAAATACTAGTGTCAAATGTAGATTGACATTAATTTGCAACAAGGAGCCAATTTTCTTTATTAGTTAAATATTTGATTCTCTTTTATAAACAAACTTGGCATATTGCATAATAATAATATTTACATAATATAAATCGGTAGAGTAATGTTTTTATTTTTTGGGAAAAATACAAAATAGGGTTAAATCCAATAAGAAATATTGTAAACATTTCTCCCTTAGTTTTAAAAACATAACTAAATTTCCAACAATCATTCTTAGATTAAAGTTTAATAATCAATTTAATAACACACATACTTGTGATTTTTATTGCTTTATTTTTCCTCCAGTATGAATGGTTTGGTGATTTTCTCTCCCCTGTGGTAAACTTCATACTGAATGCCAGATCTGTTGACTTTGGGCATTTGTTACACACTACTTTCTTTCTTAACATACTACATATGAGAGAGATCATCCTATTTCTGATATCTCTTGATTAGCTTAGTTCAGCATGATATCCTCCAGATTCATCCATGTGGTTACAAATCGAATGGTTCTATCTTTTCTCACAGCAGAATGTATTCCATGTGTATATGTACCAATATTTCTTTAGCCAATCATCCATTATTGGACATCTGAGTTGTTTACAGTTCCTGGCTACTGTAAATAGTTCTCCAAGGTACATAGGAGTACAAATGACTTTTTATGAAAATGATTTTTTATGAGTAAAGTTTTGGGGAACTTTGGAGTAAAAGGCAAGAAGTGAAATTGATAAATTATTTAGAAGCTCAACTAATAGTTTTTTGAGAAGTGTTCATATTATTTTCTTAAATGGCTGGACCACTCTGTATTGTCATAGCAGTGAAAATGAATGTCCCAGTACCCTCATACCTAAGCCAATAAGGTTATTTTTTGTTC
Organism: Sorex araneus; assembly: GCF_027595985.1. NCBI lineage: Eukaryota > Metazoa > Chordata > Mammalia > Eulipotyphla > Soricidae > Sorex > Sorex araneus. Next base: position 277,844,622 of record NC_073302.1, on the reverse strand, counting down.
TTCGTGATGTATGCCTGTCTTGCTGTGAGATGATATCTCATAGTTATTTTGATTTCATTTCCTTGATGATCTTTAGTGTAGAGCACATTTTCATGTAAACACACCCACATGCACACACACACACACACACACACACACACACAGAGCTTACTTAGCTTCCTGCAATTTTGCATATAATTGTCAACACACATAACCTTTTCTTCCATTATAAATCACAGTGATTTTTTAATTCAGAAGAAATTTATTGTGCATTTTAGCGCATATGTTTTCTAAGAAAAATTAGCATTTTATGGTATTTTAAAATTCATATAATATAAATCAGAAGACCATTTAGATTTCGTAAAGAACTATTCTATAAAAAATGTTTAAACTAAACTTAGAAATCCAGTTAATTCCACATCACAGTATGTAAGAGCCATTAAAATACTAAGCTAAACCTATGGATGCACTTATCTACCTAGACAAGTTACATTATGAAACAAATTAGAGAGGACATTGAATATTAAAATATAAATTTACATATTTGTAAAATATTTTTGTCCAAAATCACGTGTTCATTTTTATCTTCTTTGCAGTTCTGTAAAAGTCCTATTTTATTATGTGTATAAAAGACAATTTACTAATTTAATTCACAAACATTTCGGATTATTTCTTATTTCTATGAATATTATCAAAGGACTTTTTAATGTGTAATGAAAATATTTTTTCAACCAACATATGCTAATTGCTATTAACCTTTCCTGTGCAGATAATATCCTCAAGTATATAGGTGACCAAACTATATTTTTCCTAATTATTAGTTGCAGTAATTAATAATTAAACTATCATAAATACTATTTAGCTTATGGGTACTCATCTCTGAAAAGCATCCCCTGAATTTCTGACACAGTAAAAATTCAGTTAAAACTTCTCTGGAGCATTTCCCAAGCTTAAATTCAAGAGAAAACTTTTCCTAAACCTGCAATTCACAAAGATTTGAGATTATTTATTTTTTACTTAAAAAAACTATAGTTAGGTCAGCTATACACTTGAGGGTATTATCGGCACAGAAAAGGTTAGTGGCAATTAGCATATTTTGGTTGAAAAATATCTTCATTACATTTTAAAATGTCCTTGGGTAATATCACAGAAATAAGAAATAAATAATCTGAAATCTTTGTGAATTGCAGGTTTAATTTCTACTTGCAAATGTTGAAGTAATTCTTCCAAAAATAATATTCTCAGTGGTGTCATAATGTTTGTCAATGGCAGGGTTTAATATACAGCAATGTTTTCTCATAATTTCATCCAATGTTTGTAGCAACATTGTGTTCAATAAACATGTGGTGAATTAGCAACGTGTACTAAGTTTTGAATCTAATGATTTTTTTTCAGTTTTCTTAATGATCACAGCTCTACACCCAAAGATATTACAGAAACATTAAAATGAACATTTTCTTAAACTGTGATACCTTCTATGTTTCAAGTTGAGTTGCAATAATTATTAATTTGTCAGTATATTTTAGAATTGATACAGCAGGAACTGAGGTGTAGACCACCAGATCACTTTAAATCTCCCGCTCATGGTATAGGTCGCCAATCAAAACGTAGAGTGGAATGGCTGGGGGTGAGACTTGGCAGCAGATTTTATTATCTTTTTTATCTTTATTTTGGGGCTGGAGCGATAGCACAACCGGTAGGGCATTCGCCTTGCACCGGCAGACCTGGGTTCCATTCCTCTGCCCCTCTCGGAGAGCCCGGCAAGCTACCGAGAGTATCTCGCCCGTACAGCAGAGCCTGGCAAGTTACCCGTGGGGTATTCCATATGCCAAAAACAGTAATAACAAGTCCCACAATGGAGACATTACTGGTACCCGCTCGAGCAAATCGATGAGCAACGGGGTGACAGTGATCTTTGTTTTTGTGCTAAGTATCAAATTCATGTTCTCATGCATGCAGACATGTCCTTTACCACCAGTTAGATTTCCTGTATATTATGTCTATGAATAGGAAATCCCCTGCAAAGCTCTCCCCAGCTTTGTCTTTCTATTTCTGTCTCTTTCTTTCTGTCTCTGTGTCACTGTCTCTGTATCTATCCCTCTCTGTCTCTCTGTCTCTGTCTATCTGTCTGTCTGTCTCTCCCCACCCTCGTAGTAACCCCCCCACCTCCCACAGTCTCTCCTGTCCCTGTATTTGGTCGGGCCCCTTATAGGTTCAGGCAGGGCACAGATACCACAGTACTCAACACAGGACTCTCACCCATTCCTACGTGGTGGTGGCCGAAGAGTAGGAAAATCGGGACTGGATGACAGGAACTGCTGGGGTATAGCTGACAGCTGGGAGGACCAGTGACCGTAGGGGACATAGGGATCTTGCCCGTATGGGCGGCTATGGCCAGAGATGAAGAAAGGGCGCAGACAGGGTTAGCAGCATGGGACAGGACTTTGTCAGTGCTCATGGTAAGGGATAAGCCTGGACATCTGGAGAGGGACCTGGAAATCTCTGCCTTTTCAGCACAAGGAACTAACTTTCAATATTCAGAGTTTTGTATGCAAATCTTTCATAAAATTCTCAAGAACCCACTAGCACAGGAAAATCTGCTTTGGCGTTAACATAATTCACTCCATGCCATGCGTCTTTAAGTTCAAAATAGCCAATGAGTAATTTGCTCTGGCTTATCACTTTTCCTTTTTTTCCCCAAACTTCTAGTTATTATTTCTGTGTCAAACATGTTTATCTCTCCTTTATCTTAAATAATTTAAATAGAACCCAGGTAAATATTTCTTAGTGAACAACTATTAAATTTAAAACTGCTAAACAATGGATGACTGGATAATCTCGCTTGGAAAAAAATATGTGAAAATAAATTTATTTTGAAACTGGCAGCCCTTATCAAACATCAAAATAAAAATATCAAGTTTCTATTGTCATTTAATAATAGAGACAAAAGTGCATACACCAGAAAAGAGAACATTATTGCCTTACATTCTAAATAATATTTAATTGTCCTTAATAAACCATTCTGTTGCTTATTTTGGTTTTGGGCCTACACTGGCAATTTACAGGGTTTAGTCTGTGCTTTGTACTCAGAGATTATTCCTGACTGGATTCAGGAGGCCATATGTGGTGCCGGGACTTGAACCCAGGTCAACCATGTAAAATATAAATGCTCTACCTCCTGTATTATTGGTCTGGCTTGTAATTTTCCATTTTTTCTCTTCTATTTTACAATGACAGACCATGTATAAGTTATGAATTTACTAATTCCTTCAGGACGTTTTGATTATATGATAAGAACTAAACCCTGTGATGACTTCAAGTTAAATACAACAAAACACAGACTTCATTCTTTGGAACCTCAGCTGTGCAGTTACTGCAAGTTTAAACATGTCCACCATATTGATGTTCTTTCTGAGTTTCCTAAACCCTATCATCAATTATGTAACAAAAAGTGTTTCACAGAAGTTTCGCAGAGTTTTATGATTTCAAAATATTTGGGATAGAAATAAAGTTCAAACAGTTCTTCCTCTTCCTGCTTTATATGTACACAGAAATCAAAACTTGAAGTTATTTTTCACTGTTATATAGTTTTATACTAAATACTTAAATGGAAATGTATGTCTTGCAATCAATTTTGCATCATATTAACCTATGATTTATTGTTATGCAACTATTACTATGTAACATAAGCATAAATATTAACATTTAACAAATGAAAAATAGAATATAAATATAGTCTACATAGTACTATATTAATAGTGTCCTTATATGTACACACAAATAGACAGGAAATCTAACTGGTGATAAAGTACCTGCTGTGCATGTCTGAGAACATGATTCTGAATCTTAGCACAAAAAATGATAAAATAAATAATAAAAATTATATACTTGTCACACTGAAATAGGATTTTCAGCTAAGAATCTTAAGTTATTTATAAGCTTAATGTTAATTATGGACTGGAGCGACAGCACAGCGGGTAGGGCATTTGCCTTGAACTCGGCTGACCCAAGTTTGATCCCTCTGTCCCTTTCAGAGAGCCCGACAAGATACCGAGAGTATTCTGCCTGCACTGCAGAACCTGGCAAGCTACCCGTGGCATATTCAATATGCCAAAAATAGTAACAACAAGTCTCACAATGGAGACGTTACTGGTGCCCGCTCAAGCAAATCAATGAGCAATGGGATGACAGTGGGACAGTGCTACAGAGCTATGTTAATTATGGTATTGTTTTGTAGATTTGTTTGTTGTTATTTAATACAATATAATCCTTATGCATAATTTGTAACTAAATAATCATGGAGGAATTATATAGAATACATTCACTGTGCTTTTATCCTAACATTAATATTGCTCCCAAATAATAGTATATGTACAACTTTAATAGTAATAAGAGCTTATATCTTGGTTGTGTTTTCTTCAACACAAATTCTCAAATATAAACAGCTTAGAAAAGATCTCACATCTGCTATGTATATATACACACATTTTAATGTATATACACATTAAAATATATGCATTCTGATATAGTAAAACATAATCATGTTCATATAAATTATATATTTACACATACACATGTACATATATGATATATGCATTTTATATACACATACATATACACATTTTTAATCAAGGAAAATAAGTATGTAACTTTATGTCCCTTTATATGATTTATTTGAAAGCTTGTTAATTTCAATGTTAGAATAGTAAACTGTTATTTGTTTTCTTCTAACAGATATATTCCTTCATCTTTACAGTACAAGTTTATACAGAGGGAGGTAGTAACAAAATGTCAGAGAGAGGTCACTGGTTTCTTTGGAAGACATAGTTATATCCAAATAATAGAGAATGATTATTTCCATGATTTTGTGTTGTTGTTTTGCAAAATAACACAATTTGATTATATTAATTGCACAGTAAAATGCATTAAAGTACTTCTGTTTATGCTATTGGTATCATTGAATACTGCTACCTGTCTATAGCTCCAGGTATATATATGATGCATGAGCATGGAGCTAACATGCTCATGCATCTCATGTTTAATTTTTTGTACAAAGAAAAGGAGAACTGTCTCTAGCTTCAAAAGTCTATTATTAAAATGTTTATTTGATATTTTTTAACCTTCTGAGAGTTAAAGAAATAAATTAGTCACCTATAAAACTTATTTTTGCAGAGGACTATGTGAACTCTTCAAATCAGTAGTGCATTTAATTATTTTATTGAGCATAAAAATACAGATGTGTCAAAGCTATCATATATTTTTGTGAAATATTCAGTTTTGAGGTCTACATAAATCGGTTAATGTAACTATAAGCCTTGCTTATTGCACTTTGCAGTGGTAGTGGTAAGGACAGCAGCTGAGGGTTCTCCATTGAATTAACTCAAAATCTAAATCCACAGTTATTTTAGACAAGGTTTTATAATGTAGTTTAGTCAAGCAGAATCTATCTTATTTCTGATTGTCATTTTGATAATTCAGGGTAAATTGCTGAGGCTGTCTGACTCGACAATCAATGACTATAAAAGAGATAGAATACCATCTGCTGTAGTCAAAATAGATCACAACACTGCCAATTTCTGCCATAAGACACTTGCCAACCAATAAGAGACAGATAAATAGTCTTGAAAACAATTCAGAGAGTTTGCAATAAATATCCTAATTTTAGACTCCTTCTTTCATTAAATTCTTTAAAATTCTCTTATACCCTGAGTCTGGTAATTCATACCTGAGGACACATCATTACTCCTGGGGCAAAATCATAATGCCTATTCTGATATGAGTATCTGAATATATTACAGCCTGATTGCTTCTCAAAAATCCTATCATGCGGATGACGAATGGAGTCTTTGCAGCTATTATTTGGGAACAATGTTCTTTATTAACACCCTGCATTCTTATGTGCTACTAAATTTCATTGATAGCAAGTACTAGAACATTTGTGCGAGATATCTTAACAAATAAATGTACACATGCGCGATATGCTGCTTAACTATTTAGCATAATCTGCAATTTTTCTCCCAGCACAACTTAATACTCATCATACATTAATTGCACTAATGCAATGTTTTGACATCTTCTATCTTGTTTAAATTTGTTTTGTGATGTTTTCTAACCAAGAAATATTTTCTAGCTTATATTTTGTTTCTTCTAGTAATTTTATTAAACCTATATATATATTTTTTCTAAAAGCTGAATATAGAGGACATTTGCAAATGTCATTGTGTGTGTGCATGTGTGTGTTTGTGTGTGTGCAAGAGAGACACGATCTCCCAAACAGACCTGAGAGGACTCGGTCTATCAGCTGAGCAGTATAGACCAATGTTTGGATCAAGTAATAATATATGTGCCTGGTGCCAGAGTTTCTGGGGATCCCAAGGGACACTCAGCAGGGCTGGGGGCCTCTAGGTGACACCTAGTGTTGCTCAGTGGAGCATATGTGCAAGGATTAAACAAAAGGAATATTTTTGCAGTCTTTCTATCTAGTTCCTTGGCCCTTTTAAACGTCATGTTTTGGACTAGAGGAATAATGCAATGGTTAAGGTCATTTGCTTTGCATGTAGCCAAACTCAATGCTGAATCCCTGGCACTGTCTCTGGTCTTCAGAGCACTGCCAGAAGTGATCCCTGAAATAAAGCACAATAACAAGTCCTAAATACCATCGGGTAATGTCGCCAAATCTTAATATACAAATAAAATAATAAATTCATTTGTTCCTCAGCTTTGTGGACTTATTCCTGACCAAAAATGTTTATTCACTTGATATTATTCAAACTTATTTTAAAACACAGTGAAATGAATAACTATAATAGTTAAACATATACACATAAATATACAAACCCTTGATAGATTTTAGAAAATGAAAATCCATGAGATGCAGAATTAAGTGTGTAAAGAATACCCAGAACAAAACCAAAACTGCTCAATACTTTACAGTTAGGTGCAAGAAAAGAAACTGCAGTGACTTGACAAACTTCTAAACAAGTAAGGTGTGGAAGTTGCTGCCCTATCTAAGCAAGTAAAGCTTAATAGACTGAGCATGAAGACCCCTTCTTGGATTCATAGAGAGGGTAGGACACAGGGAAAACCTAAATACAAGGATTCATATCTTACCAGATCATAGATGCAACAGTGGAAGTTGTGTAGGAAGGAACACTTTAAGGAAGAAAACTGAAACTATAGTTGATGAATTACTGAAGGGCGTTGAGGGCAACAGGTGAATGTCAAAACAAAATTCAGGGGAAGTGCAGAATTGAAGGAGCTTCTGCTCTGTGAGTTTTGCCCGTGGTAGTAAACCATTCTTTACTAAACTTTTCACAAACATTTACTTATTTAAATTGGAGAAACAACATAATTTATTTTGTCACACAATAATACATACTAGATATTATTTAAATTCATAGAGATCAGGCTTAGTAGCACAATTAGTTGTAAATTCATGACCTTTGCTGTTTACAGAGTAGCTGTGTCTGGAATAAAAGCTTAGTGTCTTAGGAGGTAATGTGATATCTGCAGAGAGCTATGAGGTATCCTATCATACAAAATCCAAATCTAAAGGTGAAGGAAAAGTATGCAGACAGAATTTTTCCAACTTTTATGCTTTTTTTTCTTTCTTAAGCTGTTTAGATTCTTTATTAAAGCATGAAGACTCACAGTTATTCATGTCAGTGAACATTTCAGGCATATAATGTTCTAGCATCACTCTCACTGTGACTGCCAACTTTCTACCACCCGTCTAGGTGACCTTCGATTGCCAGCTTTCCTGATGCTTTCTGTATGATCAGCTATCCGATTTGGATATACAACACCTTTCACCCACTGACTACCTGAATTTGGTGATCCCTGCCTCAGTTCCTTCATATCTGCCTCTTTTTATTTATCCCTCAAAGTTCTTTTCTGCCCCATCTTCTTTCATACACACTAGAGTCAAAGATGGCCTCAGTATACCTTCTTGAATGCTTTACATTCCCTTAGCCAGTTATCCTATATGCGAAAAATAAGTGTGATTATCCTCTGTTTATAATCCTTCTGACTTTGACTTCAGTTAACAATATATCCTCCAGTTCCAGCCAAATTACAGCAGAATTAAAAAAAAAATTCTAACAGGACATATTAAAACCAAATAAGTTTCTACTCTTAGAATGAGGAAGGAGAAAAAAACACGAAGTGTATAAGAACAGATGTATAAATGATGGCACATATACATTCTGGAATACTCTTTGGCTAAAAGACAAAATCATACTATAAGAAGAGAAAATCACGCAATTTGCCTATATGTGGATGGATCTTGAGAGTTTCATGCTGAGTAAACTCAGCAGGAAGGAGAAAGACACAGTATGGTGTCTCTCATACGTGGGATATAAAACCATGGTCAGGGAATAACAAATGACCAAAACCAAACCTGGTCAATAGAACTGAGTTGACCATGACAGGGAGGCAGGGAGGTGGTGTTTGGCGGAGCTGGAGTACCGTCTCCTCCTGAGACAAAGGTGCAGCCCAGTGGACAGTTTGATGGACGGTCCAGTGTTGGAACACTGTGCCTGAAATCTCGTGATAAATCTCACTGTACCTCACTAGGATTAATTTTTTCAATAACCCAGGGGCAGTTTTATAATAACAAGTCTACTTCCCAGATGAAACTATTTAGCCAAAGTCTAAATGACTTGAAGAAATAGAAAATATCCGATGTTAGTCTGCCCTTGCTTTCTCTTTGTAAGAAGGTGGAATTTCCAATTCCACCTAAGTGGGAGAATAAAATGGAGAAACTCATGTAGAATTCAAAGTCACTAAAAGACTGAAAGACAGTGCAGGAGAGTAGAACATCCTTCCACTATACCTCCATAGCACATTAAACACACACACACACACACACACACACACACACACACACAGAGTAAGCTTTGCACCTCCAAAGGAACCTATGAGATACTTTGGGCAATTTCTGACCAATTTAACCAAATTGATCCTTTGTGATGCATCAGATGAAGAAGATTCTGCATTGGTACTCAGAAGTTCTCATACTACCCCAGCTCTGCTCAGGAGCTAACGTACCTACACCTGGCTGAAGGAAAGAAATGGAGTCTGGATACCAGGGTGAAACAAACTGCAAGGACTTTGGAAACTGTTTTTATATTTATTTTTAGTTTTGTTTTTAAGTCACTATGAATTACAAAGATACTCATGGTTGGGTTTAGGCAGAGGATGTTCCAGCACTAATCCATTCACCAGTCCCACTTCTTTCCTCCAAAATCCCCAGCTCTCTTCCCACTCTCCAGTCTGCCTGAATGATGGCCTCTTTAAAAATTTTAGATACTGTGATTTACACAACTAATACTGATAGCGGTTCCTGCTTAATAACTGACCACATTTCCCATCCTCTCTTCCTCCCAAGTGACTACTTCCTTCCATCATTGTGGTAGTTTTTGCATGTCTCCTACATTGGTTACACAGTCATGCTTAGAAGACTGTGTGGATTGGAGGATACAACCATGTTTGCCATGTAAAGAAAGTGCTTTGAATTCGGCACTCATTTCTTTGGCACTGTTATAGAATAGCACGTTTGTAGAAGCAAGATTTTTGTTTAATAAACTATGTCTAAATTTTTTAAAAATGCAAGTGATATCACAAAGCAAAAAGTATATTTTGCAGAGATAAATATAAAAGGAAGACACAAAAGGCTATTGGAATTAGTAAAGATTTAAAACAGTTATTATTAACATTTTCAGGAAGGTAATGAAAGAAGTAAACAACAAAAATGACCATTGTAAACAGAGAGATAGAAATTTTAAGGGAAAATGTTTTAAATGTTATGAAAAAACCACTATAATAGAAATGGCAAATGACTTATTAGAGTTAATAGTAGATTGAACACAGTTAAGGAAAGAATCGCTTAAGCAGAGAATATATCCAAATAATCCTTGAAAATTTAACAAAGATAATAGAGGTTAAAAATCAAACAGAATAGCCTTTCTCTCCAACAATGTTTAGATAATTTTTAAAAAAGTGATATATGTATAATGCAGAAAAAAATGGCAGAAACATACCATAATTTAAGGAAACCCAATGGACTATTGAATCATGAAGGTCAAGTGACATGCAGTGAAGAAGTTTATTAGCAAATCTTATAGCGATGAGGTCAAGCTAAGTTAACGAGAAAGATGTCTTTTTTAGAAAATGCCACAGACCATACTAATGTCTAGAAGAAGCATTTTTCGGTAAAGTAGTGTGATAAATAAATGCATAAAAATAAACTCATCAGATACTAGTGGTTGAGGAGTGATTTTGAACAGATGAATTGGTAATTTTCCTCATGACTCACGGCAGAACTGACTTTTCCTGAGGACTTTGTATAACTAAAAGGATTTACTTCATTGTACCTTACTATTTGCGGAAGTTAAAAGTGAATGAAAAAGTGAAGCAATCTTAAGCATCAATACCAGTTACATTAATTACATTTTTTAAAAATTGTATATTTAAATGCATGTAATTAGTACATGAAGTTGTAAAATAACCTGTGACTCTTTAACTTGAAAATTAAACAATGCATTTTCTGAGTTCTTGTTTTATTTGAAATATCACATTAAGTAACCGCTTTCAAAACTATATATGATACCATTCTTTCCACTTTCAGTAAAGAGGAAAGCATCATGAGTTATCTCAGCCAATATGTTAGCAACAGTAATTCATGGAAAGGCATGATTGTGAATCCATTTTCCAAAAGCTATTACCTTGAGCTAGATAAATTGAATTTTAAAGCAATATCTTACATTTTCTCTTTTATAAAATGATGCTATTCTATTCCAGAAATAAAATTTCATACCATTTGAATATATTGAATACCTCTAACATAACACACATGTCCAAATATTCTGTTGACATGTGTCCATTTCATCACTTGTCATCCCGTGGATCTTCGATTTGTTCGAGCGGGTGCCAGTAACGTCTCCATTTGTCCCTGTCATGAGCTAATGCAGCCCAATGATATCTGCTTGCTCCAGGAACAGAAAGAGCCTCAAATCGTTTATTCAGGGATTTGACGAGTAAATCTGACCATCTAGTGGGTGGGCGGCTGTGAGGTCTTCTGACGTCCTGTGGAATCCAGTCGGTAACTGTTTTAGGCCAGTGGTCGTCTCTGAATCACATTGCATGACTGGCACATCTGATTTTTGATGCCTTGGCAAATGAGACAGTGTCCCTGATTCTTGACCGTCGACGGAGGTCAGAACTCCGGATTCTTTCTCTTACTTGAGTGAGACATGATATTCCCAGCATAGCTCTTTCAATTCCTCTTTGGGATACCTGAATAGCGTTCTCATCCGGTTTGCATAGGGCTCAGGCCTCTGAGGCATATGTTAGTGCAGGAAGAATGGGGGAATCAAAAAGATATGCCCGGAGTCAGAGGTTTTTCATTCTCTTAACCACCTCTTTGACGCTCTTGAAGGCATTCCACGCTGCTCTCTTCCTCCTGCGCAGTTCTGGCACCAAGTCATTCCTCATGTTGATTTCTTGACCCAGGTACACATAGCTGCTGCATTCGGAGATGTTCGTTCCATTGAGGGCAAATGGAGCTTCAGGGACCAGTTTGTTTTTCATTAACATCGTCTTGTTGAGATTCAGCTGCAATCCAACCTTTCCACACTTGTGGTCGAAGTCAGGCAGCATTTGTGCCTCATGGCTAATGTTTGGTGTTATGAGAGCAATGTCATCATCAAAGCGGAGGTGATGTAATGGCCAACCATCTATCTTCACTCCCATTCCTTCCCATTCCAGTCGTCACATGATGTTCTCAAGGGTGGCACTGAAGAGTTTCGGTGAAATGGTATCACCCTGCTGCACCCCTCTCTTTACATCAATGGTAACTTCCTTGTAGAATGGTGAGATCCTGGTGGTGTCCATTTCATATTTATACAAATCATGTGAACACTATATTTAGAAATATGACTGAAAAAGGGGCACAGTTCAAGGAAGAATGTGCTATGACTATTATGAACTATCATTTTGTATATTTTTAGATGTAAATTTTGATTATTTAAGGTAGGTTATACCTGGGTATTTATGAATGTTGATTGGAAAGAATTTGATAACAGACAATAGATGCCAGAAATACTGTAGAGTGGGGTGTGTGTATTTGTGCGTGTGTGTGTGTGTGTGTGTGTGTGTTTGTGTTTTGGGGGTGGTGTATTCCTTGAATGCAGTTGAATCAAGCTTGATACCTGGCACCACATATTGTTTCCAAAACCACACAACTACTTAATTCTATTGCCTGTAATCTATTAATCTATTACTCTGCTCACAAAAACTCTGTTAAAGTATAAGCTGGAGACTCAGAGGAGGTCACAATTTGGAGGACACGATTTGCATATTGAGTAGCCAATTTACTGCAATATTGATCTGGAGCTTTCCCCAAGCATTGAGCTAGCTATTAGTACCGCACAGTGTGACCCCAGAACAGAACAAAACAGAACAAATCAAAAAGGGCAAGAAATGATCTTTATCTCAACTCAATGGCCATAGCCATGTGTAATGGTGTAATATTTTAATGATGAATTTGGATAGAGGAAGGTAGAAAAACAGAAGCAGAGAATAATTGATAAAGAGAGAGGAAAAAATAAAATGGGACAAGCTGGGTTTGTGTTTTTCAATTTGAATTAAACTGGTTTTATTGAAGTAACAGAGATAGTAGATAATTATACATTCATCTCCTTTGTTCCATCTATATTCACTGTATAAGTGGCTTATAATTTAAATGGTACCATATGATAATATACATATATTTTCAATTTTATAGTATGTTTACAATATATATCACTTATATATATTTTTATATATAAGTTTTTATATATAAGAGCTGGGCTAAATATAATATGTAGTATTATACGTATGGGCCTGAGCATATGGGTCTGTGCTCAGGCATCCTTCCAGCTAAGCTCAGAAGTCCAGTCCACATCTTTTGAGGGGATCAAACCTGAGTTTTCTTTGTTCAAGACATGTGCTCTACCTACTGTACTATTGTTGTGGCCCTAATTCTTTATATTTTTCAAACATGTTGTAAGACCATATCTCAAATGATGAAAACAATTTTAGATCATTATATCTGAAACAGAGTTTCTTTAAAAATTATATCTGACACAGAATTACTAATAGTCATAAAACAGGTTGCTATATATGAAACCACATTTTAAGAACATGATTATTCAGTATTTACTATGAAATTTTTATGAGTCAAACTTTCATGGTGATAAATTGTACATAGTTTATTTCCTCTGAAAAAGTTATGGAACAAACTAAAGTGACTCATCAAAAATATTATAAAAGGGGCTGGAGTGCTAGCACAGCAGGTAGGGAGGGCATTTGCCTTGCACACAGCCGACCCGGGTTTGATTCCCAGCATCCAATATGGTCCCCTGAGCACCGCCAGGGGAAATTCCTGAGTGCAGAGCCAGGAATAACCCCTGAGCATCACCAAGTGTGACCCAAAAAGCAAACAAAAAAAAGGAAAATAAAATAGAATATTATAAAAAATATTCCAAATGCAGATTTTGCTATGTCGAACATTGACTGCCAAATAAGAGGAAAATGCAACAGATGGTTAATAAGAAAAAGATAAAACTTACAAAATATGGTCTTTTATTGATTAAGAGATAAAAGTTTAATATGAATTTGCACATAAAATACAAAAAAAATTATTAAAAACTTAATATGTTGAAGTTTGAAAAGAACATAAAGGAAACCTTTATACATGAAAAATTAATACGGACTAGTGATAGTATTACGCATGTAAAGTTGTGATGCAATCTTGTCCTAAAGTTTAATAAATTTTAAATAAGAATATTTGGAAAAAATAACACATATACATAAATCAGATGTTTTGCCTTGAAACATGTTTATAATTTTTCAGAAATCCTGGCCTGTGTGATAGAATAGTAGGCAAAGTTACTTTTCTTGCATGTAGCTGACCTGCGTTTAATCTCTAGAGGATAGCACAGCCGGTAGGGTATTTGCCTTGCATGCTGGCTGACCTGGGTTCGATTTCTCTGCCCCTCTTGGAGAGCCAGACAAGCTATCAAGAGTATCCCACCCACACGGCAGAGCCTGGCAAGCTACCTGTGGCATATTCGATATGCCAAAAACAGTAACAACAAGTCTCACAATGGAGACATTACTAGTGCCCACTGGAGCAAATCAATGAGCCACAGGATGACAGTGACAGTGACCCCATATGGTCCCAACATGCCAGGGGTGAACCTGAGTACAGAGCCAGGAGTAAGCCCTGAGTACCACAAGGAGTGGCCTGAAAACCATAAAAGAAAAAAATAATCCTCAACAGGCTTGAATATAAGACAATAAAATAACCTCATAATTTCCTAACTATACAAAACCTAGACCTAGATTATATATGCATTCCCAACATTTAAAATAACTATATATTAAAGACCTATAACAAAAATCTTAAGAGTAAGGTGAATTACTCATTTTCGTATCTAAACCATTCTTCATATCAGTGACTGTGAAAATAAGATTTAAAAAAATATTATTGCCAATAAGCCTATGTACTTAATAAACTAAGCTGATAGTTTTTGTAATTCTTTTAGTTTCAGTTGTGCTCATTCATGCATTAGGGTTAATTTGGCCAGAATATTGCAGGCTGACTGATCCACAGTGGCACCATTCCATTGTGGAATTTGGCTGGCTCTCAGCCAAGTTGGTTTTGTTCTCATAGCATGATATATTCTAGAGAACAGAATAAAATTCAAGACCTTCGAAGCTTAAATTTACAAGATGCATTAATACCCCACCACTTATGACTCATCGTGTTAATCAAAACAAATCATAAGACTGGTCCAAAATCATTTCCAGTAGGAAATAAGTATTACTACTAATAAAACTATAAAGTCACATCACATGGAGCATAAGGCACAGGGAAGAAGAAATTTTCAAAAATTCTTTAGTTCTGCAGCTTCCAAAATTTTTGCTTTGGAAAGCATCCCAGTTTCTTTTAACAGACTCTGAAAAATCAGCAAAATATGGCTTGAGGTTTAAAAAATCAGAATTTTGTGATCTATTTACTATAAATTGAATTATTATGACATATCAATTAATGATTGCAGACCTATGATTTAAAAAGACAACTAATCATTGGCTTAGCGAACCCAAGATACAACAGTAAGATAAGATAACCGCACTTATTGTGGGGGAAGAGGGTGAGTGAAAGAATACGGTGGGGCAACAGGAGATTCTACCTGTCCTTACCTATGATGGCACAAGAGTTCCAGGTTTGTTTATTCTAAAAATAGGAAGCATCGCATAAATAGTTCTTTCTACTTTCTGTATATGTCTTCTCAATCCTTTTATTTAAAAAAACTTGGTTTCTTCCTCTTTTTTATTTTCTCCCCAAAGTATTCTTTAGATATTTTATATCTTTATTTATTCTATATCAAAGTCAAGATTAGTCAAAGTGAAAGTTTAAAATAATTATTTAAAAAAAAATTTACTGACTCATGATGTGAACAGTTACAAACTTTTCAGGCTTAAGTCTCAGTCATACAATGATCAGACACCCATCCCTTCACCAGTGCACTTGTTCTACCACCAAGAACCCCAATATACCTCCCATCCCACCCCACCCCCAGCCTGTGTGGCTGATGATTTTCACTTTACTCTCTCTCTACGTTGATTACATTCAATATTTCCACAGAAAACTCACTATTCTGATTTGGAATTTTTCCCCAACAATCAGACCTGCGGAGAAGGCATCATTTGATAATTTGTTTTCCATTGCTGAGAATGAAGAACATATGAGGTTTTGGATTTCTGGTATTTTAGTATTTAAATTCAGAGAAATTTTTGCCAGAAGTCGCATCATTGCAAGCTTGTACTTCTGTTTAATGGGTCTTATAAAATGGCAGTCGCCACACAACCACCGAGGAGAGGAAAGTCCGAGAAAATAAAACCTTTCCCCTCCCAGGGCTGCATGGGGCCGTAGCTTAGAGGACAGTCTAGAGGCATTTCTGCAAGGAGCCGCTGGGTGCCAAGAGTAGTTAGTTGGCCTCCGGAATCATGGGCGTTCAGGAATGAAGAAGCTGCTCATGTGCGGCTGCTCAGCTTCACATCTGGGCACAGAGCGAATAATGATATTTTTAAAGGTGTGAATTCAAAAAAAAATTGCTGTCTATTACATGCAGCATCAATTATGTAGCTTTATTATGATGAAAGAGAAATATTTATATCAAATATTTCCCATGTATTTGGCTTTAGCATCTCCCTTCCTTTTGTGCATAAGAATAAGTTTGTTTCTTCACCTGATTTATTTAATGCACTCTAGACCCATTCATGTTGTTAATAGTACCAAATTTCATCATTTTATGACTTGCGACTGGAAGTTGTGCTTGGTAGACTAAAATTCAAGTATTTTGGTAAGACCTTAGAGCTAAGCAGAAGTACTTTACTGTAGCAGCCACCAAAAAAAGAGTTCAAGAAAAGCTACCTAGACTTTTCAGCTGAGACACATTAGAAATGGTGAACTGGAAACTTAATAGTCCACAACCCAGAACCTAGATAAAATAATTTCCAGGCTAATTAGCTTAGTGCTAATTAGCAACAATTCCACTTTAAGACAGTAAAATATTATTTGCTAATAATTAGCAACAATTCCACTTTAGGAGAGTAAAATATTTCATTTCTGGAGGTAGAAAATAACAACCTATACCATGCATGATTCATTATAAATATGTATGTGTGTCGGCTACTGACTTAGGAAAAACTTAAATGAACTTTTTATTTAATAACAACAAAATTAAGAAAAAATAACAAAAAGGTGGAAACGTAGACAATAGAAAAAAATGAAATATATTCAGATAATTTGTTTCAGTCATTTATTTTTAAATTTCTCAGGAATGACTTTAAGAAGTTCTTAACAAAGTATAACAATATAGTGATTATAAAAGAAAAATAATAGACTTTAGAGATTTTTTAAATTAAAAACAAATTTGAGGTTTTCAATGAAATAATTACCCATATAATAAAGACAAAAAAGAAATGACATAAACAGTGACATAGCAAATAAGAACATTCTGCATAGCTGCAACATTTCACTAAAATCAAACTTTGTTCAATTTACTGAAGTGCATACTTTGGTAATACATAACATAAAATATTGATAAAACTCATGATTATAATAAACGTGCTTAAAACAATACACAATATTGGAAATTGTTGCTTCTAGAGGAGATATGCAATTATATTTTTCTATGAAGTAAGGAATTAATATTAAATGTATGAATACATGACATATCAACCCATTTCAGTGAATAATTTATTAATAAGCTTATTGCAATGGTAAATAAATGTGGCTGGATGTAGAACACAGCAATTTATTCTAGAAGAAGAATGAATAAATCAATAGTGATAGCACAGTAGATTTAAAAAGATGACTGGAGATAAGCATGAAAAGAACAGAAGAAGCTATTTACCAGAAGTCTAAGTGTTAAAACAAAAAGTAGTTTTATTTTAATAAAGTGATGCACCCATCATACATAAATTAGGTTGTCTCTATTTTCAGAAAATAATTAATTGGGAGTAAGGCCTGAGCAGAGAGTCTCTTGCCCACATGCCTGGCTGTCTTCCCCGGGGCCCCTAGAAGACGATGGGCTCCAGCTTTGCTCTCCACCCTGAACAGAGCTCCCGGGGCCAAAGACCACCGAAACCTAGCTACAGCCATGCTCGAGGCCCCTCTCCACACGTTCGGACAGGCCTCAGGCATGAAGGTAACAGCAGAGGAACCCAGGTGTGTGTAATCCCATCAGTGGTCAACATCCAGAGACTTAAAAGCAAGATCTCAGAAGCGCGCAGCTGCAAAGCGGTTACACAATATCTTGTAGCCTGCTTCTCCCTCTGGGAGAAACTGGCAAGCTTCTGAGAGTTTCCTGCCCACATGGGACAGCCTTGCAAAACTTCCTATGATGTATTCATATGTTAAATCCAGTAACAAGCAGTATCTCATTTCCCTGACCCTGAAAGAGCCATCAGTGCGACATCTTTGGGAAGGCCAAGTTGAGAGAGACTTCTAAGATCTCAGGGAAAGGACGAATGAGAGGTTATTGAGCCCGCTTGAGAAATCGACGATTAACAGGATTTTGTGATTCGTGATTCGTGAAGGCCTCAGCACCACCAGATGTAGCCCAAATACTGACACTAGTGTTGCTTGTGGAGTTGGAACATTGTTCACCTGAAACTGAAATATTAATAATATTCTAAATTAGGACCTCAGTTTTAAAAAATAAGTTTAGAGAAAAACATTTCAACTAGGTAAAATTACCTATTTTCTACGCATTTCACTGGGAATTTTTAGCTTCTGTATATAAGACAGATCCAGTCTGTTCTTCGTGATTTTAATTGTATCCATTTCTACTCATTTATAATTTGTTCCCCAACTCAAAATGCTTCTTTCTTCCTACTTGTATTTGCTATCAAGTTTTATGCACCCCCCAGTAGAATACATTTAAGATATGCACACTAATTCATTCACCTATGTAGATGGGCTTTACCAAATTTACATAAAACATTATTCTTATAATTGCCTAATATTATTTGTAATAGCACTTCTAGTTACACTTTGCTTCCTATATTTAATGCTTATTTTATTTTAATTTCTCTTTAATATGCTTTATCTTCTAACCTGCTCACGTGACATCATGCTGCTAAGATATTTAGGTTTTAGGTAAGTAGTCTAGTTTAAACTTTGATGTACTGTATTCCATATTTCTGTTATTCTCTCTTCTTTCTTTAATATAATCTTTCAACCTATGTCTATATCCATGTATAAGTCTGTCCTTATTAATTTTACATACAAATAACAAAATGAGTTATGTCACAATGATATATATTGATTGTATTTTAATCATGTTATGCAATTATTAAACTTCTTTGACTAGAAATATGTGTTATTTTAGTTGCTAAAGAACTATATTAAAAATTCCCTATTTCTAAATCTCCTTAATATGATAACACTTTTTAATCCATAGAGAAATAAGTATCTCACCTGAAATAAATAATTTTCTAGTGATACCAGACTGCAAGAAGCACTAGAGAGTGTGAAGAAACATTAATGCAATAATTAATGATTATAATATAAATAAATAGCATGATGTATTTTAGTAAGTATTAAGAGTAATGTGTAATTTACCCTAGACATGTCAGAAATCACATTTTCTTATTTAAACATCCTTATGCATGTTATAAAGAGCCAAGATAAAAATGTGAAAAATCATCATAACATCTCTTCTCTAATAGATAACTTGGTACAGCAATCTAGACATAAGCTTATAAAAAGACAACAAATTGACAATGATGCAGTAAATATGGTATTAGTTAAAATTTTACAGAAAAACAAAAATTGGCTGGATTGATGTCTTAGATGAAATTATCTGTACTACAGAAATCTTCTCTTAGGTGTCAAAAAATAATCTAGGTAAAATATTTACTTAGCTATCAGATAACATTTATAATTGCTTTCCATTTTCAAACCAAGAAGTCCTATAAAGAAATTTTTCATAGAACTGATATCCATGCATCAGTGTGGATTATTAGATACTGCTTAGGAAAATACAAAAGTCAATACTGTCATGAACATTTTATGTGCATGCATAATAAAAGTGGTAGTATACCCAACTCAACGTATTGAAAGGCATATATATATATATACACATATCACACATATATAAACACACATACATCATATATATATATATATATATATATATATATATATTAGTCACCTACAATGAGAGGTTCTCAGGACTTACTCTTGGCTCTGTGCTCAGAGATCAATCCTGGCAGGATTCTAGGGCCATAAAGGATTCCAGGCTTTGAACCCATTTCAGACACATGCAAGGCAAGCACCTTACCAGCCCTCCTGTCTCTCCAGCCCTGACAATTTAAATCTTATGTAGCAATGAACTTGATTAATGTTCAAATAAAATAGACATATTATTAGAGGAGTGGTTCAACAGTATAAAAATAATGACTTCCCCTTCCCCATCAATCACAATAAGAAATTTGACAGGATTTGCAGTATGGTGTAGGATAACATTGGTTTGCCCTTCCTCCCTGGCTGCAGGGAGCACAGTTACCTTTGCCTCCTG
This sequence comes from Sorex araneus, assembly GCF_027595985.1. Taxonomy (NCBI): domain Eukaryota; kingdom Metazoa; phylum Chordata; class Mammalia; order Eulipotyphla; family Soricidae; genus Sorex; species Sorex araneus. Next base: position 277,824,508 of record NC_073302.1, on the reverse strand, counting down.
ATCAGATTTGGCCAACTTGGAAATATTGTTTTTCTTTTTTCTTTAATGTTTTTTGCATAGTTAGTTATTTCAGAGCAATTACTTTATGGACACAGGAAGATAGTTAAAAAGACAAGTTTGAAACTTGGGAGCTAATTGGCTCCAGATAATACTGCCTCCTGAACATCTACTCTCTCCACTTAAGCCTCAGTTGCCCTTACTTCCTAGATCCCCAAAAGCAGGGTCCCAATGAGGAACTGGGTGGACCCAGGGCAAGCTGTGAGCTATCCTGGCTTTGAAATGGGTCAGGCCAAAGTGCCATAATGCTTACCTATAAGTTAAGAGCATGGTCATGGACAAATTCTATCATGGTCCAAAAAATAATAACTAGATTTAGACCCTGTTAGGGTTAGGAATGATTAATGCGGCCTGAGCACTGAAGTCTGAGTCTGTGGCGAGATGTTCCCAGGAGTCACCGTATAAGCCTAATTGTGTCTATTACTGTGTCCATGCTGGATGGAAAATATAAGGAAGTCAAAGGAAGATCTTAATTCAGTTATGGGTCTAAGGAGAGGAGAGAGGAGCACCTTAAGTGCTGTTTTGCCCTCCTGGGCTGCGGATGGTCAGGAAGGTTGGAAAAACATGTTGGTTACTCTTGAGGGGTGATGGGAGGTCTGGATTGGAAGGTGTCGTTAGAGAAGAGGTGGTGAAAGTGGTGACTAAGGAGAGGAGAGAGGCAGAGTAAAAGGAGTTAGAGAGTTCAAGAGAGGCAGAGAGGGAGCTGCAAGCATAGTTAGCAAGCGAGACTTGGAGAGAGCATTGTGGAGAGAGTTAGAGAGAGGGTTGGAGAGAGCTGAGAGAGAAAGAGTTTGCAAGTTGGGGAGAGAGTTGTGGCCAGAGGTGGAGACAGTTGTGGAGAGAATTTGGGAAAGACGAGAATGGAATAAACGGCAACTAATCACCAAGCAGCTTGGCCTTCTACCTCCTTCATCCACGCATTGCAACGGCTGTCCAGAGTGAGGAAGCACGGTTGGAGAGCCAACCAGAAAGCCCGAGAACATCCGTTCATGTGTGAGCACTCCTAGCTGCCTAGCGTCACTCGGGCAAAAGGTGTTTACATAGCCCAGAAAAGGAGTTACACAGCTCCAGTAAGGGTCTGCAATATAGGATGGTTATGAAGAGTTTTCCGAGTTAAGACAATTCACAAACATAAAGTCATTGTGTTTGGAAAGTTGGGCTTGCTAGGCTGACTTGTATCTCTCTGACACAACTTTACACAAAGAGACCAAGCCCTGTTAAATACCACCAGCAAGCTCACCCTGTAAGGAGGACTCTTCAGAAACTCCTTGGCTGTTTTTACGAGGTAAGATCTTCCTCGTGCTCTTATTTTCTTAAGAGCCAGGGCTTTCCTGTCTGCTAATAACAGAGACACTATTAATAATTTTTTAGCTCACATATACACAAATAGGCAGTTTGTTTTTAGTCTATGTCAGAAATTTGTATCTGTGAAATACGTCAACAGTAAATACCAGAGAAATTCCTACAACTTTCCAATATGAATAAGGCTTTCTGCAGGAAAGAGATTTCTCGTGAATATCAATAAAATGATTTTTCATACTTACATTAAAAATGTGTATAACATACATCTTGTTAAAATCTAAGACTGATATAAGAGAGACAGTTCAAATATTGTCACAATGCTGCAGAAATGATAGCAGGACATTATTTATAGGCAATTTATTTTCTAAGCATAACTCTAATAATATTGAGATTATGATTTTAAAAAACTATATAGTTCTTACCATCTGGATAAATGATCTGAAACACCATTAGCACAAGTTTGAAGGCATCTTAATAGACTGGGGTAATTCTGAAAGACTTCTTAGAAAATAAGTTAAATAGTAAATTGATCTAGGCCAAAGTGAAAAGGATAAAAACTGAGAAATGAGTAGGCTTCCAGACAGAGCCAAAGACTTTTTAAGCAAAAGGCTTAATGTGTGAAATTTCAGGTTATGTTCTGAAAATGGATAAATCATTAAAATGTTCATATGCATTTGATAAAACTGAGGAGGATCAATTGTACATAATATGCTGATAGCCTTTCTTGAAAGGTATAGCGTATGACTGGTGAATTTTAAACAGTGTCATAACAAAGCCAGATTTATAACTTAAGAAGACTGCAGTGGTAGTAATGGGAAACTAGATTGGAGTAACAAAAGATTAGCAATAGTGACTGAAAGAGAAATCTGACACAATTCCAATATGGATACAGAGGAAATCACTGGTAGTATCAGTCACTTTATCCTGTTGAGATTTACAGAGCATCAAGGCACCTGCAGACTCTACAAACGGACCTTCTTTGTTGGAACATACGAAACTAACCTGAAATACACAAAAAAGGGAATAAATTTAAAAATAAAAGTGGACAAAGAAATAAAATGCTAAACATAGGGAAGGAGGTTAAATCAAACTGGTAAACTATAATGAAAAATCAATAAAACCAAATCTGCTTAATTTTTTTTTCAAAAAAGCAGAGAAAAGGATCAAATGTTACACTGTTTGAAAAGGAGAGAAAAGAAGCAATGTCAACAACAAGGAGAATATCTGCTCTCACATTTGAGAAAAATGGATAATTAGACTAGAAATACACAAAGGTAATTCCCATTTGTAATTCCATTTCAATAGTCTTGGGTACCAGTGATTAGAAGGTCCATAAGGGCCAGGGAGATAGTTTAGGTGTTAGGGTGAATGGATTGCATGCTCTCCATCTGGGCTTGATTCCTGGCACTGTGTGTCTCCCCAAAAGTCATCAGCTGTAGCTCTGGAGTAAGCCAATCAATCAGGAGTCTCCTGGTTGCTGGCATCTCAGGACCTGAGCAGCACCATTAACATGAAGCTGAGCATTGAACTACTAGCTCGGATGGTCCAGTATTACTAGGACAGGCTTGGGGCGGGAGTGGCATTCAGAACCATTTGGGAAGGTTTTTCTATAAAAAGCAATTCAGTATTTGAACACAAAAATCTACAAACATGACCAAGAAAATGAAAAAAATAAGACAAATAGAGAAATAAAGATTGATAGTACTGCCCTACTTGATCTCAGTGTTTACTACTCAGCTGAGTATTGACAAGCAAGTGGATATCAATATATCACAGTAACGTATCTCACTTATATGGCCAGTTGCTTTTAATGAAAGGGAAAAATTAATTAGTAGGGAAAAATAGTCTTTTAAGAAACAATGCTGTAATCACGATGATTTATCTTTGTCTTTCTATCTTTGTGTTATGCTTAAAAACATATGTATAAATATATATTGTAATTGAATCCACTTTTATACCTACATAGAACTTCTCCATATTTGACACAAACCATACCACACAAACACACACACACACAAAGAAACTAAAATGGATCATAGACTTAAAGAATTAGAACAATAAAACTTAAAGAAGGAAAACAGGACTTCATTTTTTAAATGTTTTGCTTTATAGTTGGACTGGAGTGATACCACAGCATGTAGGGCATTTGCCTTGCACGCGGCCGACCAGAGTTTGATTCCTCCATCCCCCTTGGAGAGTCCGGAAAGCTAATGAGAGTATCCCACCCACATTGCAGAGCCTGGCAAGCTACCCGTGGCATATTCCATATGCCAAAAACAGTAGCAAGTCTCACAATGGAGACGTTACTGGTGCCCACTCGAGCAAATCTATGAACAATAGGACGACAGTGCGACAGTGCTACAGTGCTTTATAGTTAGAATATGCTTTCTGAAACAGCCCGACAAACATAAGGATTGCACACAAGGGAGTATTTTGAAAATTAACAGTTTTGTATAGGTGCATACTTGAAATATGCAACTAAGAAAACAAAAAGGCAAACTAGGGAAAGGGAGATTGCTCAGAGACTGGAACTCATGCCCTTCCATGGAAGCCCTGTGTTTAGTTCCTGCAGAAGTTCAGATTCTGGACCATCCCTAGAGCCCTCTGGTGTTCTAGTGGCCTCTGGTCGTCAGTCAAGTATGCCTCTTGTGTCTCTCGGGCACCACTGGAGATGCTAAAAAATGTAAGTACAATTCAAAGTTTTCTTAAGTATTGGGATCTTTCAAAATTCATGAAAATGCATTCCAGTATGATATTATAAAACATAAAAATTCATAAAAGTGCATTCTGGTATAATACTAAAAAAACTTTAAAAGATACTTCAAAAGTAAGTTATATAAATAATTATGAGAAATATTATTATTTATCAGGCACCTGAAAATTGAAACTTGAGATATAGAGAATAGAATCATGAACAAAATTAATATTTCATTTTTTTGTTTTGGGGTCACACCCAACTATACTCAGGGCTTACTCCCAGTTCTGTGAGAATAGTTAAATCTTAAAAAGAGATAATAATAATTATAGAAATGTTCTTGAAAACTGAAGTATAATATGGTCTACTTAGAGACTGGAAGGCAGCTTGATTATTTAATTATATTACTATTTTATTTTATTATTATTTTTTTTTGCTTTTTTTTTTTTTGGTCACACCCGGCGATGCACAGGGGTTACTCCTGGCTCTGTACTCAGGAATTACTCCTGGCGGTGCTCAGGGGACCATATGGGATGCTGGGATTTGAACCCGGGTCGGCCGTGTGCAAGGCAAACGCCCTACCCACTGTGCTATCACTCCAGCCCCTATATTACTATTTTATTATATTATGTAATATATTACATAAATCAATGGTAGATTTGCATGTAGTCAGCATTTGCTTAAAATCAAAATATTTACTTCAATATTATCCTAATTAAAATGAAAATTTAGTATATAGTACAATAAATGTAATTTAAATGAGAATAAAGAAATATGTGATAATTAAAGGAAAGAATAAAATTCAAAACTCATCAAACTACACACTTAATAGATGAATTGTACACAAAGATTAGGAAGATCAAAGTACAACACATAATTCACCTAGTGACCATTAATTTTAACTCTTATTTGAGTGGAGTGGTTTGGCAGGACACACCTGTTGGTTCTCAAGGACTTTTCCTGGTTTTTACTGCTCTGCAGTAATCCCTGGTGGTGCTTTCGGGACTGTGTTGCCAGAAATTTAAACTGTAGTTGCCTTTGTGCAGGGAAAGAACCTTAATTTCTATACTACATAGCTGGCCTCCTATGGCCATTAACATCTAAATTTAAATGTATTTATTTATAAGAACTGCATCACCATAAATTACACAATGTAAGTAAAAAATGACTTGCATTATATATTTTTGAGGACATTCAATTTTTAATTCAAATTTTCTTTTTTTTTGGACATTTTATTTTATTTTATTATTTTTATTTTATTGAATCACCATGTGGAAAATTACAATGCTTTCAGGCTCAAGTCTTAGTCATACAATGCTGAAAAAAACCATCCCTTCACCAGTGCCCACATCCCACCACCGAAGACAAAAAAAAAAACCAAAAACAGTACACCTCCCATCCCGCCCACCCCCGCACCCCCCAGCTTGTAACTGATAAATTTCATTTTAGTTTCTATTTACTTTGGTTACATTCAATATTTCAACACAAATCTCACCATTATTATTAGGAGCACCCCACTAGAGTCAGACCTGTTGCGAAGAGAAATGAGGTCCTGCAGTAGCGGCCACGCGGTTTTGTATTTCTGTACTTTAAGAACTAAGTCCAGGGAGATTTCTTCCGGATATTCAATCATTGCAAGCTTGTAAACCCCATCTGTGGTCGTCATAATATGGCGGTCCCCACGCCCTTCATCCCCGGGAAGGGACAGGCGAGAGAGAGAAAGACCTTTTCCCTCCCGGGCGGGCATGAGGTCACAGCTTAGTTCTCTGGCAGGAAACAATCTGCTAGGAGCAGTCCATGTTGCAGTTGGTTCAGCTGGGTCTGGATTCACGCGGGTGCAGCTGCGGAGGAGCCGCACACGCGTGTGGCCCCCGGGGTCACATCTCGGCAGCGGTCAATTCAAGCTTTCTTAAATTCTATCTTCAAATGAACTCAAATGATTAATGCATCAAATCGAACATGAAATACTATTGGCATTATTAAAGTTAGTCAAGAAAATTTTAAGGAAAGGGGCTGGAGAGATGATAAAGTGTGTAAAGTGTTTATCTTGCATGCAACAGATCAATATTGTATCTCTAGCATCCCATATGACCTCCTGAGCACCACCAGGAGTAATTTCTGGATGATATTTCACTTCTCATAAACACTGATAAAAAATTTCTAGTGTTATATTATAATACATATATTAAAAATAATATAATACATTGCATACATATAATATAGCTGACCTAGAGGAAGTAGTTTTTCCATTTTATGTTATCTCAATATTAGAAAATTGAACAATGTAATTCATTTGAAGCAAGAAAATTAAGAGGAGAAACTGAGAAATAATAAGCAAGTCAATATTTGTTTAAGACTACTCAGCAATCACTCATTTTGTTTAATAAATTTGTTGCCGGATTAGTAGTAAATTGAATATTTTTTTCATTCTTCTATATAGTAATCAGAAATAAATTTCCAAATCTATTGTTTTACATTCTAAATTTGCTTTTCAATAATTAAAAGTAGAAAAAATTAGGAAATGTTCAAAAATAGCATACAATGTATAGTGAATTTCTCCCACAAACAAATTCAAGTACAAGAGCCATAATAAATTAATTATCTTAATGAATATCTGATATGGAAAAATGCATAATTTCTAAACATGTCTTTTTTCTCCAAAACAAAAACATTTTTAAAATTTTCAAAAATGTGTTCATTTTTAGTTTTGCCTTACAGCTTGTTTTCATGTCACTCTTAGGTTAAAAAATGTATCAATAATTATCAAAAAATTACTTATCTCCTTCACTGGTCTTTTGATAAACATCCTTCAAATGTTTATCAGGCAAATGTTTCTGAACACCTTCAGAAGACTACCATAGTACCCAAAGACATCCTAATGCAAGATAAATTATTCCATTTGTAGAATTCATCTCCGGGGCAAAGACTTAGGTATATATTTTGGTCTAAAGTCATCTTTGATGACAATATTACAAATACAAAACTCAGAGTTGTTACTTAATGACATTAGGGAAAATGTAGATGATTTTAATTTTTCATAGCTTAAGGATAATTATTTTACTATTTACCTACTTTACAGTTTAAATTTAAAGGTATATAGTACCACAATATAATATTTTTATTTAAATGGAATAGAAAGATAACCATACATATAATTAAATCTGAAAGGCCTGCATTCCATCTCCTAAACTTCTATTTCTGGGAGTTTTAACAAATGACTTCATTCTATTTTATTTTACAATTTGTCCTAAATGTCTTTGTTTCTTAATCTAGAATCGTTTGCCCTTGATGCTTTTTTTCACATTTGAATTTCTTTTGTATATCTAGATACACTCTCCTTTTCTCCCAACTTTTATAAGTATATAATAAAGAAATTGGATATTTCATAACAATAAAAATAGTTCTTAAAAATTATTTGACTCCTATTGCATAATACAATTTTCGATGCATTTTAAAGTTCTTGTTTTGACAGTAATGAACAACTACATCCTGTTCTTTATATGAGGACACAACAACTTGGAAAGCCCTGAGAGGTCTTGCAAATTTACAAAAATACATTAACTATCGGAACCAGAGTTCTAGACAGGTCTGTTTTATTCCAAAACAAGTTTCATTTAAACTTCACTGTACCATTAACAATTTTATACAATTGCTTCATGCTAACCACTTATGGTTAACTTGAACTCCTGTTGTCAGTTTTATTCAACTCAAATTGTTGAACATTTAAACATTTGCGCAATTTGGACAATAAGTTGGATATACACAGAAAATTCTCAAAAAACAATGCTCAATGAATATTTGTGAGTAATGAATATTTCTGTGCTTATTTTTGCCTAGACACTCAAAAGGAATCCTGAAAGAAAATAATAATAATAATAAACACTGCAGATAAGTTATGTTTTATATACCATAATGCTATTGTTTCTATGTTGAATCCTAAAAGAAGAATTCTTACATCTTGAATAATTCTCTAGAAAATAACTAAAGCTCTATGTACAGAATACTTTTAAAATACAATTCATAACTGAATGATTTATATTACAATTCAGACTTTTTCTTGTTTGGCTTACACTAAACAAAAACTAGGATTACAGAGAAGTGTATATCCATTGATTCTTCCCAGCAGGTTTCTCAGCATGATATGAGTTGGATGATTAAAAACATCTTTCCACTGACAAAACAGATGGAAACCATAGCAGATGAACATTGTAGAGATATGCCAAAAAGACAAGGCAAATAGCCTTAGTCCAAGTTAAATCATATAGGGGAAATAACTTGGTGAATTTTAAGTTTCATAGTAACATGGATTGCACTATGTTCACATCTTATTCCAGGTTTGGGGGTTTGGAGTTATTCATGAAGAACGTGTCCACCTCTGAAAGAAAAACAAGAACCACATTATTCAAGGCCAATCTTATTTTGTTTTTATAAAACAAAAATAGTGACTGATACAGGCAACAAATCTACATATCTGCACATATAATAAATTCTCCTCAACCTTCATTATGTAGACATTATGTAGATGTGAGATTATATTTCTTCATAATTGCAAATTAACATACAATGACTGATCAGTCATTGGAAGTTGATTTATATCAATTCAATGTTGAATCATTTTTAGTTAAAATGGCCTAAGTATCTTATGTCCACAAGAAACAGAGACTAAATACAATTATGGAAAACACTAAATATCCATCAGTTAGTGTTTTTCCTATTTCAGCTGACTTTAAAAGTATATTCATTATAGTTATGTTCTTGCATACATTAATAGCAGATTGAGTTTACATAATGAACTCAATATTTCTTTTGTATTGTTAATAAATTTTGTCAGCTCAAATCTTTCACAGAAGTTAAGTATTTTTTAATGTTATTTGTTAAGCTGACATTTTATTGATCTTTTTCACATAACCCTCATATTTCCAGTATGTAAAGCTACTGTGGTTATTTGTTAATTATAAAATGCTGTATGTTTTTAAAAAGGAAAACAGCAGAAAATTCAGGGGCATATTAATAAAATACTAAATGTATGAAGTATTTATAAAATTTAAGTCCAATGAGACAAATTTCTCACTGAAATATGAATGTGCTCATTGTTTTGACAAAATAAGACTCTAATAAAAGCATTTTTTTAAAAAAATAAAGAATATTGAATGGGATTCTTTTAATGGAATACAATTATGGTATTACAAATCTTTCCTATAAAAATGAAAAATCCTACCATTATAGAGACTTACAATGAGTATTTAATTATCACTCACACAGTTTGAAGCTGTGGTTTGACGGCAACTTTATTCCAGACAGTTGTTGGGCTTCAGGCTAAGATTATTTCAAGCTGCAGCATTACTTCATTTGGGGTAAGATTTACCGGTTTCCTTATTCCAGAACATGGGGAAAGGAAAAACAATTTACAGTAGTTGAATGGTATGCACTAAAGAGGAAGATATGTAATGGCTCTTATTCTTTAATAATACAATAAAACTCAATAACAAAATATTCTTAGATAAACCTATATGCAAGATGTATGATCTTATAATACAATAAGCTTTGACAATATAAAGATCTTCTGTATGTAAGTTTGTACAATATGATGTAACTTATAGCATAATAGGCTTCTAAGATAATTTAATTGTTTCTAATTGAAGCAATAATTCTTATAGTCTCTGAGTGTAAATTATTGTAACATTTTCCTAAACCAGGAACACAGTCTGTCTAGTGTCAGTGAAAGAGGAAATGCTACAATATCCAGGCAGATAACTCGAGTCCCGTGCTCAGACATGTGATATGAAACAGTCTAAAGATGGGAGGAGGAGTGTGTGGACCCGTAACTTACTTTTCTCCTTTTCTAATTTTTCTTTAGGTTTTATATGCAAAACGAATATATAATAATTGAAACAATTCCTAGAATAATCAGTACATTGGGACTTTTCCACAGATATTTATCTCAAGTAAAATTCTTCTATTGAATGTCTAGTGACAGACAATTGGATTTTAATTGTTTTATCTAGACTCTGAAATTCCCACCCACTCACTATACATAGTCTCACTTTACTTCATTCATTCACTGGAATGGAAGACAGGAATATATGTAATTTAATATATTCTATTGCATTAGATTCAGGTATTATCTTTTTATCTCTAAGTATCTAATTTTTGGTTCATTTCTATAGATTTCCATTGTCCACAGCATAGTATTGCTAAAATTCTACATAATGACTGATTGTGTTTCTGAATTTGATAAAATATTAATACAAATTTGATGCCTATAGCTGTGTTGGATAATTCAATGTTTTTGTAAATGCAGGCTGTGAACTTGTTGCAATATTTTGATTTTTTTTTTCAGTCTTCAGTTTGATATTTCCTTTTGCTTTCCCCTGAACTGGAATTCTGCCTAGGAATTTGGAAATGATACTTAAGAATCCCAGAATTCTGCCTGGATAATTGGAAATATGACTTAAAAGTCCTGGAATACACGCTTTTAGTTTTGAAATTATAAATCTCACTATTCAAAAAAACAACTTAAAATGCACTAACACGACAGAATTGATAGTAGAGTGGGGAGAGCATTTGCCTTGCATGCTGCTGACCCAGGTTCAATCCCCATCATCCCATATGGTCCCGCGAGCACCACCAGGAGTAATTAGTAAGTGCAGAGCCAGGAGCAGCTCCTAAGCACTGCTGGGTGTGACCCATAAAGTAAAAAAAATAAATAAAATAAAATTCACTAGCATAATCTTATGATTCAAGAGTAGAAGGAATAAACCTAAATACTTTATTCTATGATATTCTTTCTCTCTGGACAGCAATAATTTTTAAATATATTACTTGTAAGTTTAACATCAGAATAAGCACTAAAATTATATATACACACACACACATAAACCGGCAGAGGAACTGAAGTATGCAGGACCCGGGGCTGAGATCACCAAGCCTGCTCAAACCGGGACTGGGCCTCCTCCACCCAGATCCCCCACTTTCCAGTAGCTTCGCAGACACACTCACAGACTGTCCCCCCTTCTCCTCCCCCCAACCTCCCGGAGCCATGTAATCCCACCAACAGCTAAGATCCACGAACTATAAAACAAAGCTCCTGGAAGTGCACATCCAGGGCCTCTTATAGTGTAGTCCACTGATATACCTAAAGCAGCACACCTGTGTTTGGTTTTAACATACTTGCTTGTATTCTCTTATATACATTCTCCATCCCTCTCAGAAAGCTCGACAAGCTACCGAGAGTATCCTGCCTGCACACCAGAGCCTGGAAAGCTCCCTGTAGTGTATTTAATATGCCAAATGCAGTAACAATAACAGATCTCATTCCCCTGGCTCTGAAAGAACCTTCAGTACGGCACCATTTGGAAGGGTGAGTAAGGAGAGGCTGCTAAAATCTCAGTGCTGGGACGAATGGAGACGTTACTGGCACCTGCTCGAGTAAACTGATGAACAATGGGATGGCAATGATACAGTGATACACACAAACACAACACAAATACATGTATGCATATATATGATGCTTTTGTGAGAGAATAAAGGAAGCAGCTTTGACCTTTATTGTAACAAATGTGAACATTTTTAAACACTTACTACAAAATATTCACTAGAGGTATTTACATTTTATGAAGAAACATATGGTATAACTACTAAAACTAGACTTAGACAATGTTTAAATAATGGTTTTATTTCTTTGAAGAAAGATAAAGTTTTGTTATAAAGTATTGAATTCTCTAAAATACTATTTTAATGATGAATATGCTCTGAAGGAGAAAAAATCATTTTTTTCAATTTGGTTCTGCTTTAACTCAAGGTTGTTTCTTCTCAAATTGAAACTAATGTTAGCCTACAGAATTCTAGCTACTACTGTCTCATCTCCTGTCACCATTGGCATCTTGAAATCCAGAGGTCATTTATCTGAAATTTGACTCTATTGATTCTAAAGTTATCAAGATCACACCACATGGACTCTTTTATAGTTCGTGATAAAAATAAAATTGGGACTTCTAATGTGGAACAGAGGGCAGGAAAAGAAAAAAGAAAAAGGAAGAAATGATCCAATCTAGGAAATAAACCAATCATTTTTTTTTTAAATACATCTGTTGGGGAGTAAGAATAAAAGGTAACAAAATTAAGGCAAAATGAAAATGTAGTAACAATGAAATGACAAAGAAAATATAAATGTAAAACTAACATTGTTCTTAAAAAAACTATCATCATCAAGGGAAGACTATGTCATAAATAGCTTCAAACAAACCTAGTGGGAAATCCTTTGAAGAATAAATGTCAAGTGCTCTTCGGTGCTGTGTTTTGATGACCTGACCAACAATATTGCTTGTTTAGTTAGTCCGTCCTTCCTTCCTTCCTTCCTTCCTTCCTTCCTTCCTTCCTTCCTTCCTTCCTTCCTTCCTTCCTTCCTTCCTTCCTTCCTTCCTTCCTTCCTTCCTTCCTTCCTTCCTACATTTCTTTCTTATCTTTTCAGCCCCTCTTTGTCCTCTTAACCACTTCTTCGACGCTCTTGAAGGTGTTCCATGCTGCTCTCTTCCTCCTGCGTAGTTCTGGTGTCAAGTGGTTCCTCATGTTGAGTTCTCGACCCAGGTACACATAGTTGCTGCATTCAGATATGCTTGTTCCATTGAGAGCAAATGGAACATCAGGGACTAGTTTGTTTGTCATGAACATTGCCTTGGTGAGATTCAGCTGACATTTCCACACTTGCGGTCAAAGTTGGCCAGCATTTGTGCCGCTTGGCTAACATTTGGTGTTTTTAGAACGATGTCATCAGCAAAGTGGAGGTGGTGTAGTTGCCAACCGTCTATCTTCACTCCCATTCCTTCCCATTTCAGTTGTCTCATGACGTTCTCAGGGGTGGCACTGAAGAGTTTCGGTGAAATGGTATCACCCTGCCAAAACCCTCTATATGTCAATGATTACTTCCTTGTAGAATGGTGAGACCTTGGTGGTGAATCCATAATACAGCTTGAGGAGGATGCTGATGTACTCAGTTTGAATGCCCTGTTTGGCTAGGGCTTCGATGACTGCTTCAGTCTCAACAGAATCAAAGGCCTTCTTTAAATTGATGAACATTAGACAGAGCGGCATCTTGAACTCTCCCGAAACTTCAATGAGTTTGGTCATGTGGATACAGTCGATCATGCTGAATCCTTTCAGAACCCGGATTGCTCACATGGTTGTCCTTCATCTAGTATTCTGTATATTCTATTCAGGATGACACAAGTGAACAACTTGTAGATGACAGGCAGCAGGCAGATTGGGTGATAGTTGCCGATGTCGTGGATGTGTGTATTATTTTACAATTATTGAATACATTTCATTAAATTTCCTAGCCCAGAGGTTTCTAAACTGTATTGGTCTAAATCCACTTGTCAGGAAAAATAATTCTTTAGCAACCCTTAATCAACCATATCTAGACAACAAACAGGAAGTGCCTCTCAATTGTGCTCAAGGTTATTACCACACTTCTATGATCCTTGAAAGCACAAAGGTGACTGTTATTATTGAGAAATACTACCCAAAACAGATGAGTTTAAGTAAAAGATATTCCCCTAGATAATCTGTGACCTAATACAATTAGATATGGATCTAATCAGAGATGTCAGCTGATTTAAAGAAAATTTACCAGTGGATAACAGTGCAAGACTCAGTCACAGTCTCAGCCCCTCCTAACTTACCAGATTCAGCATATCAAAATTTTCCCTCATGATTATATCTTGTGGCATGCTTCAAATTTTGAATGTTCCTAAACAACCTAAAAATGTTTTAAAGCAATGCATTGTATAGGTGGTATTTGCATTGAGCATTAATACCTCATACGGTCCTCCAAATCCCTCAGGACTGATCTTAGTATAGAGCCAGGAGTAAACCCTAAGTAGTATCAGGTGTGTCCCCACCTCACCCCATAAAGAAATTCATTGCGAAATCTTTCTATTTTTATTTTTGTCAGATTATATTTTACTGTTTTCCTATTTTAAGGGTTGAGTTTTATTTTAAAAATACAAATATTTTGGTATCAAAGTATTTAATAAATACTCAGAAGTTCTTTCTTATCAAGCACTTTAGATTTGGAAGTTAATTTTGAGATTGAGTTAGAAAAGATACTGGATTTTGGAGATTGGGAGAAAGTATATTTGGCAAGGTACTTGCCTTGCACATGACCAAAAATGATTTGACCCCTGAACCCCCTACAGTCTGTGTCTCCTGAACCTGCCAAAAGTGATTCCTGAGCACAGAGTCAAGAGTAAGAACTTCTGGGGGTAGCCAATGTGCCTGAACAAAAAATTAAAATTTGAATTTGACTATTCATAAAAAGAGTCATAAAAACATCACTCATAGAATACTGAATAATCATATCCCACCCCCTTACTACTATCTCTAAATAAATCAGAAAAATCCCCTTCCACAAAAACAAGACACCAAATAATGACACATAAGTTTGGAATTTTGTAGAAATTCAATGTTCATTCAAAGTTGTCTTCTAAGCAAGAGCTGTGTTGGATTTCTATATTTTCCACTGTTATGAGTATAAACCTAAATGATTTATCCCTTTTGGATCTCTGTGTGTGGTGTTTTAAATTTCAGTTTTCATCAAAGATACAATTTTTGTTCAAAAGCACAAATTTTTGTCCTGATAAAGACAAACTGCCAAAGAAAATTTGAAAATTTCCAGTCTTTTGCAATATATATATATGTGTAACATATTATCTTTTATGCTTATACTAGAAAACATACAAGTTGAAGAGATGAATGATATTCATAATCCCTTTTTGATGACATTTGGAGTGAGGGTTTTGTTCATCAGACCTAATGAGGATTAGGGTTCTGACTTGGTCTCAGTACTCAGGAGCAATGTTTAAAACAAATTAGCAGTCATCCTGATCTGCAAGAAGAGTTACTTGGTGAAACAGATGAATTGGGTTTATCTAAGGAGATCAATAAGCTAGAAATTCCAACTTGTCATCATCGTTAGAAATTTTCTGACCTAAGTAATTTCTTTAAAATAATGTTTTTGAACCAGTTGGTGTGTACTCTTTGTTTAGGGAAATTAAGAATTCAGACATATATAATTTGTCTAGGCAGAAGCTTCATTGGATTTATGAAACTGAATTCATATTTTAGGATTAATGTGGAAATAAATGCTAAAAATTGGAGTACCAGGGTAGAGAGCACTTTGTTTAATAATCTGTGCTCTCCTGTTATTAACTCCTGAGACAGGGAGAGTGCCAAATCAGTGTTGCAGTGAATGAACTAGGACCTTTATTTCCTCTCTGGGCAAATGAAATGCTAATTATCTTGGTGTTTTAAATTCAAGCAGCTTATTCTTTTATTCACATGTAGGAATTCAGGGTAGTTTATTCTCATGTAGGGAAAACCTCTACAGTTTATAAAAAAGGGAAACATATTATTCATCTTTCAGAGCAATAGACAACATAATTCTTCATCTATGAAACAATGTAACATAATATTTTTCCCTATCTTTTAAAATAATCTGTCCATTTATT
The DNA here is from genome assembly GCF_027595985.1 of Sorex araneus. NCBI lineage: Eukaryota > Metazoa > Chordata > Mammalia > Eulipotyphla > Soricidae > Sorex > Sorex araneus. The sequence continues at coordinate 277,808,947 of NC_073302.1, read as the reverse complement.
CTTGTAATTTATGTTCATCAGAAATCTACTATTTACTTGAATGTTATAGCCACAAATAACATAATGAACTCTATTAAATCTTTTCACTATGAAAAAGAAGATAGTAATGAACATTGCATGGAATAAATAATAATATATAGTACTCAAGGATTGTAGTATAATGTGTGTGTAGATCTCACTGAAACACATGACGAAAGCAGGGCTAAAAGCAATATCAGTCTTATTGGATAGATAAAGATGAGAAAATAAAAATAGAATATTCAAAGAAATTTACATGTATAAAGTCAAAGAGATGACAGGTATAACCTATGCAGTATGATGTATAGATCAATAAAATAAAATATATGAATTTATATGTGGGTGCATTTGCATTGAAAATTAAATTTATATGAATCATCAGCCAAAACATGTCTGTTAGAATAAGATTCTGAAAGAGCTTGCATCTTTTGTAGTGACTTTGAGATTTGAAAGTATTTCAATATATGAATAAAAATATTAGAATTGTATCTATTGGTCATGAGGAGAAAATACTAAGGAACAGACATATTGAAAGCAGGTGAAAAACTTGATAACATTGCGTTAGTCATGCTTAGAAATTACAATACACCTAAACATTATTGTGACATGAAAATAAAAGGTTAAACTAACAGGACTTGACAATTTGATGGCAAATGTTGTCCAGAAAGACTTGTGGTAATGTCTTACGAGAAAATACTATATTTAGCTAATAGTACATATAAATAAGAAATTATAATGTTTAAATCTGTATGATAAAGAGGAATATCAAAACTATAATATATTTTCTAATAAATCACATATACAAATAAAGTCAACTTTCATCATAGTGTTTTATATCATAGATAAAGTTTATTAAAAGTTTCTTGAGGGGCCGGAGCGATAGCACAGCGGGTAGGGCATTTGCCTTGCACGCGGCCAACCCGGGTTCGATCCCCGGCATCCCATATGGTCCCCCAAGCACCGCCAGGAGTAATTCCTGAGTGCAAAGCCAGGAGTAACCCCTGAGCATCGCTGGGTGTGACCCAAAAAGCAAAAAAAAAAAAAAGTTTCTTGAGACAATTTATAGGAGCCATTTTTTTCATCTTGATGGGTATTTTGAGGGTGACAATTTGCAGTAACAGTTGTTGCATAAGCCATTTTCATTATGTATTTGTTTTTTTTTATTTTTTTTATTTTTAATTAGTGAATCACCGTGAGGGTACAGTTACAGATTTATACAATTTTGTGCTCATGTTTCCCTCATACAAGGTTCTAGAACCCATCCATTCACCAGTGCCCATTCTCCACCACCAGTAAACCCATCATCCCTCCCACCCTACCCAAACCCATCTCTCCCCACCCCACCCTGCTACTGTGGCAGGGCATTCCCTTCTGTTCTCTCTCTCTAATTAGCTGTTGTGGTTTGCAATAAAGGTGTTGAGTGGCCACTGTGCTCAGTCTCTAGCCCTCATTCAGCCCACTACTCCCTTCCCCCGCATGGCCTTCGACTACAATTATAGTTGGTGATCCCTTCTCTGAGTTGCCCTTTCCCCAGAATGTGAGGCCAGCCTCCAAACCATGGAGTCAACCTCCTGGTACTTATTTCCACAATTCTTGGGTGTTAGTCTCCCACTCTGTTATTCTATATACCATAGATGAGTGCAATCTTTCTATGTCTGTCTCTCTCTTTCTGACTCATTTCATTCATTATGTATTTGTATGTCTGCTTATACACTCATATAAATCCCCTATCATAAGTTGGACATTGATTCATTTTAATAATAACTCAAAAATTATTTTATTAATATATTTGAATAGCATAATTTAAAAGTTCAAGGTGCTTCTTTTTAAGCAAAACATGTACATATCGTTATATTGATTCATAAAATAATGAGTTATGGTTTTATTTTTGATCAATATAATAAAACAGTAATAACCAATCTGTTTATAATAGCTTTATCTTAGAAAGGACAAAGTCACAAAAGGTGACTGAGGGGTTGGAGCAATAGCACAGTGGGTAGGGCGTTTGCCTTGCACGAGGCCAAACCGTGTTCGATTCCCAGCATCCCATATGGTCCCCTGAGCACACCAGGAGTAATTCTTGAGTGCAGAGCCAGGAGTGATCCCTGTGCATAGACAGATGTGACCTAAAAAGCAAAAACAAACAAAAAAAAGGTGACTGAAGGAAATAGATGGATAGATAGATAGATAGATAGATAGATAGATAGATAGATAGATAGATAGATAGATAGATATAGGAAGTTTATGTCAAAATGATTAAATATTCACAATTCCCCTTGTGTTTTGGAATGATCAGGTAATCTGTAAACAAAAAGTAGGAATAATTGTCAACTTTCAAATAAAAAAAGAACATTTATTGATAGAAATGTTACTATATAATATCAACATTACCATCATCCTGTGAATTCATTCAAAGCATCTTTTATTAGCTATGTCTTCAGAGTATTTAAATGGAAATGAAGAACTTACCATTTTGATATGGTGACTTTTTGTCAGAAATAGGCTGCTGACAGAATTCTTCCCGGGAGAGCTCTAAGAATAAGGCAGACATTTATCTGAGAGTATTTCATTTTCCCAAGGCAAACAGGCAGGATTAGATGACTTCTTAATACTCCTTTTAGGACCTATTTTCCCTCTGGTAAGAAAAGACAGGATTTTATAGAAGAGATAAAAATGAATATGTACTTTTGAATCATTCTCCATACATACAGAAAATGTTTATGTTTATATATTAACTTATAAGGGCTTATAAGTAAAAATTTTATACAGCTATATGTGCATGTATACATGAATATCTACTATATATTTATATATAGTAGATATTCATATTTACACACACTGGTTTTAGCTGAATTACCTTAGTCAACTTTGTCAACAAGTTCAATTTAAATAAATATTATGACTGAAGCGGTAGCACAGCAGGTAGGCTATTTGCTTTGCACACAGTCAACCCAGGTTCAATTCCTCCGTCCCTCTCAGAGAGCCCGGCAAGCTACCAAGTGTATCCTGCCCACACAGCAGAGCCTAGCAAGCTACTTGTGGCGTATTCAATATGCCAAGTAACAACAAAGTCTCACAATGGAGATGTTACTGGTGCCTGCTTGAGCAAATAAATGAAGAATGGGACGACAGTGCTCCAGTGTTTTAAATATATATATGTATATATATTTATATAGTATATATTTATATTTACACAGTTTTTAGTGGGATTACCTTAGCTTTGTCAACAAGTTCAGTTTAAATATATATATGTATATATATATATATATATATATGTGTGTGTTTGTGTGTGTGTTTAAGATTAATTCAAATATAACCATCAAATGCATAGAATTCATTTAAAAACTTTCAACATGAGGGAAACTATGGTTTACTATGATTAATATAATAGTAATTTTTTGTCACATAGATTATTTTTATGACCAAAAGTAAATGATGCAATTTACTAAGAAAAAATCTAGAAACTAATAAACATCTTTAAAGTCAATAGCTTGAAAAAGAAGAACGAATAGTTATGAGAATAAAAGTTGATTCACTAAAGAAGAGAATTAGTAACTCAAGGTGGTGATTCAAAATATATTGAAAGTTTGAAAATAAAACATTGACAAAAGAAGCGTAATCATGAAAGGCATTAATTATGGAGATGCAATTTATTCCCATGTATAAAAATTTAAGAATAAATGTAGAGTGTATAGACTATATACCACATAAATTCATGTTATATATGATTGGATATGAAAATATTCAGTTTTTGATGATACAAAATTGACACCATTTTATCTTATTCTTTTTAATGATTTGCTGTTTAAAATTTGTAGGAGGCTGCTGGTGGGAATGCCGACTAGTTCAGCCCTTTTGGAAAACAATTTGGATGATTCTCAAAAAACTAGAGGTTGAGCTTCCATTTGATCCAGCAATACCACTGCTGGTAATATATCCCAGAGAAGCAAAAAAGTATAGTCAAAACGACATCTGCACTTAATTGTTCATCGCAGCATTGTTTACAATAGCCAGAATTCGGAAAAAAACCTGATTGCCCTAGAACAGATGACTGGCTGAAGAAACTTTGGTACATCTATACAATGGAATACTATGCAGCTGTTAGAAACAATGAGGTCATGAAGTTTGCATATAAGTGGATCAGCATGGAAAGTATCAAGCTAAGTGAAATGAGCCAGAAAGAGAGAGACAGACATAGAAAGATTGCGCTCATCTGTGGAATATAGAATATTAGTATGAGTCTAACACCCAAGAATAGTAGAAATAAGTACCAGGAGGCTGTCTCCATGGCTTGGACGCTGGTCCCTCATTCTGGGTAACTCAGAGAAGGGAACACCAAGTAAAATGTGGTTGGAGATCATACAGGGGAAGGGTGACGCGTTCCGAATTTAGAGACTGAACACAATGGCCACTCAACACCTTTATTGAAAACCACAACACCTAATCAGAGAGAGAGAACAAAAGGGAATACCCTGCCATAGTGGCAGTGTGGGGTGGGAGGAGATGGGACTTGGGATGGTGGGAGGGAAGCTGGATTTACTGGTGGTGGAGAATGGGCACTGGTGAAGGGATGGGTTCTCAAACTTTGTATGAGGGAAACATGAGCACGATAGTGTATAAATCTGTAACTGTACCCCCACGGTGATTCACTAATAAAAATTTAAAAAAAAATTGTAGGAGGGACTGAAACGTAGTAAGACTGGTTAAAATAGCTGAGAAAAGCACAAGTATGCAATTGTGACACTAACTTATTAATGTATTAGAAAATAACAATCTTTAGAATTTTTAAAAGAATTTTAAATATTTTTTATACTAAAGCATTATACTCACTTTTAACTAGAGACATGTTTAAGCCATGTTGCTAGCTTTACAAAGACAGTATTTTTAAAGAATTGAATTTCAGTTGGACAACAATTTTAGACCTGTTAAAACATAATTATTTCAAAACATTTACAAAAAGTGTATAACTTATGTTTGATTTAAAATCTATTCGTTATAAAGGAAAAGAATTTTTATTGTTAAAAATGAGCAGAATTCAGTAAAAGTACTAAATCTATAATTGGCATTCAGGAAAAGGCATGCAGAGGATATTAGCTACAAGGTCATTTGAGTCAAAGAGAAACATATTATGGAAAAGTTAAATGTATTAAGGAATTGACATGCCTTAGTAATGAGGAATGATTTTATTAATCTCTCTGTTACACTAAGCAGAAAGTTCAATCACATATTCTATATGAGTTGTTTAGGGGTTTTGCAGAAAATATGATTTTTCTCCCCCTCATTTTATTTATGAGTTTAATTTTCAAAGTCATATGGGAGGAAGAATAAAGAGAATAATATCTCTCCACTTATTTTTTAATAGGAAAATGGTTAATGTAAGCTTATTTCTATGTCTTGTGGACTGAAAATATCACAAGAATAGAGTATAAATTCCGTCATATTTAAATATTAGACAGAAGTCTGCATATTGAGATCCCCAAAATAATAAGCATGATCACTAAAGGGTCACTAATTAAGACACTGTGCCATGTTAAAGATGTTCTAAAAAAAAAAAGATGTTCTAACCAAAGTCATATAAAATGTTCAGTTATTAAAATGTGGCATATTTCTATGATATTTAAAAAGCCTTTCAGTAATTTTAATTCGGTAGTTATTTTTCAACTGCCTTTTGAGCAAACAAATTTTAAGAATAATATTAAACACACAGAACAAAAATTATTAGATTATCCTTATATCTAAAATACTCTTTATGATGAGAATTTTCAGAGGATCTGCTAGGTTTAGGTGAAACAAATAGTCGTGGAATAATGTATAAGTTGGAGCTTGCCATTCATTTACAATTGTCTTTAAAATAGGACAGTATATCATCAATAATGATTGAATTATTTACTGGAACGCCATGTGTAGAAAGTCAAAGAGTTAGAATAATTGAATAAAATAATACTGTTGTTTGTATCGGTGAGTTTTTGAGCAATACTTGGTGGTGTTGAGGGGAATCACTGATGGAAGTGATCCCTAACAGTGCTCAGACCCATATGTGGTGCTGGGAATTGAAATTAGAGTTATTGGTCCTGCGATTTAAGCAAGTCAAATGTTTTATTGCCCACCCTATCTCTATTAACATGTTTACTAGTAAATAATTTCATTGAAAATACTGTCCTATGTACATATTCATAAATAATTTTTGTGTATTTTTTTTTTCTGGACTGCCAAGTGATGTACAGGTAGGTACCTTGACACACCTCCAGCGACACTTGACCAACCAGGTCACATGATGTACCACCATGTTGCTCAGGTCCAGCAGTACTGGGCATGCTCAGTCCCCTCTCCCAGCAGTGCTGGAGGACTCTAGGCTTGCATCCAGCAGTTCTGTGGAGCTTCCAGGGTTCCCTGCATAAGGCTAGAGGGGTCTGGTGGTAGAGGGAATTGAGCCACAATCTGTTGCATTGGTGTGTAACTAAAATCCTATGCTATCTCCTTGTCCTGGTATATTTTTTTATCTAGAAATATGTGTGTTGGGGTGTGTGTGTGTGTGTGTGTGTGTGTGTGTGTGTTTGTGTGTGTGTGTGTGTGTAAGCGCATGCACAAGTGCATATGTCTTTGCATTTGGTTGTTGGCATGACAAAGTGTATATATGGATATATTTATATAGTGTTGCTGTATTACTGCATTTCACACTATTTGCTGTAGTTGGAGGGACTACAATATTAACTGTAATAATTCAAAACACTGTCACTGTCATCCCATTGTTCATCGATTTTTTGGAGAGGGCACCAGTAACATCTCCATTGTGAGATTTGTTGTTACTGTTTTTAGCATATCTAATACGCTACGTGCAGCTTGTCAGGCTCTGCCATGCAGGCGAGATACTCTCGGTAGCTTGCAAGGCTCTCAAAGCGGGGTGGAGGAATCGAACCTGGGTTGCCCGCATGCAAAGCAAACACTCTACCCCGCTGTGCTATTGCTCCAGCCACTACAATTGTTCAAAAATTAATTTCCTCCTTTGAAAGTCAGTGTCTCTTATTGAACCTAATTTGTTTTGTTTTGTTACTTTTGTGGAAACACCTGGCCAGGTGCAGGAGATATTCTCAGCTCTCTGCTCAGTCACACACTCCTTGTGTTGCTCAGTGTATATTTGGTTTCAAAGACTGAAACTAGGTTTCCAACACACAAAACAGGTGTTGACCCTGTTGATCTATCACTCTGGAGTCAGAGTCTAATATTTTGAGCAAATAACTTCACATTTCAGCCCATCTTTTTTTTTCCTTGTCTACATTTCCTGTATTATTTCTGCATAGTTACATTCATTTCACATTTCCACATTTTCTGAACCAATTCTGTAGATTTTTTTTTTTATAACTAAGTGTATATGCAACCTCTTGCTGACCTTCTTTAATTTTTTTTTCCTGGTGAGTATATTTACACCTGATCTAAAATAGGTGAAAAAGAAAAGGTCAGCAGGACAGTAAGACTGTTATTAGTTCAGCCCAACTAATTTAATGACAAGAAGCCTTAAAAAATAGCATTTAATTCACTGAATTCACCAAAGACCAAGATTTGACCTTACAGGTTCAGAAACACTAATTCACAGTATCTGAGAGTTAATGAGATTCAAGCATACCCCACACTAACAAAGCTCATAAAAATGGACATAAAAATCGGTGCTATGGCATAATTTACTGTGTGAAAACTAGTTGTAGAATAGATGGATAATGTTGTGCATTTAGTTTACTTATACTCTATAGATTGGGGCAGTTGAAGTAAAAAAGATTCAAATAATATGCGTTCATGTAATTAAGGTAAAGGGAATTGTATCATTTAAAGTTAACAGTAAAGTATCCAATAACTTTGGCTAAGTAATCTCTTCATACTAAGAATAACCTATTGTATTTTTCCCTTGTGGCATTTTCTTTATTTTCCTTGATGGTAATCTCCTTTCTAATAAATATATTATTTATTATAGGATTTTAAATATTTTTCTTATTCCAATTAATTAGCAGTTGTATTAGAGTAACCACAATGATTTGAATACTCTAATACAATACTCTAATACAATGAATACTCTAATACAATAATAATGAATACTCTAATACAATACTCATTAATACAACATGTGAATCTCAGCTTCTCCTCAAATTTTCTTAAATTAGAATGTATGCATGTGAAATTTGGAAACTGATGTTTGGAAAAAATAGAAGAATAATCTCAGTATACTGCACTGCACTGCACTGTTGTCCCATTGTTTATCAATTTGCTTAAGCGAGCACCAGTAACGTCTCCATTGTGAGACTTGTCGTTACTGTTTTTGGGCATATCGAATACTCCACAGGTACCTTGCCAGGCTTTGCCGTATGGGCAGGATACTCTCCTAGCTTGCTGGGCTCTCCGAGAGGGACAGAGGAATCCAAACTAGAAGCCTTAGGCTTATAAACTGACATCTTAGAAAATACATTTTTGCACATTTTTTTATATACAGAAAATCACAAACTTTGAGCATAGGAAACGCTATTAGATATTCTTAAAATCTGTGGATCTTAAGTAAAATTGGGCTTCCATTTTTTCCTAACTTTTGAAAAATTACAAATTCCCTATAATTTTGATGGAAGCATGAATGAGAAGAAATATAATTAATACCATTGTATTAAAAACATTGTTATTAAAACATTAAATATTATGTTACAGAAAATTATTATACTACAGATACATACAATGTAATCACATATGTGGGTTATTGTTAGCATAGTTAAAAGAAGTTTGACATTTATACCTTAACATGGAACATTACTCTAAAATGATTGATTCTAATGTTTATTGATATTATTTTAATACCTAGACTAAACAAAATGCCCAGAATTTAGGAAATATGTATATATCACAGATAACATATATGCATGCATTCATATTAGTGCAGGACGCTTAATATGAACAATGAACTTTTTTATTCATAATTATCATATACTTAAGAATTTTTATAAACTCTATTTTAAAGTTATTTTAAACTTGGGGTAATTGTAGGTATTACTTTAAAAAAGAAAATGTTCTTTCTTTTTCATTGTATTTAGGCAATTCAGAATTATATTAGTAATTCTGTAATAGTATTATTTATAAAAATAAACATTTGGCTGACTAGTCTGTAAAGTAGATGTTATTCCTCCTAAACAGTGATAAAAATCTAAAATAAATAACTCCTTAGTGTTTAATTATACAACTAAATACTGTATGAAATAGTAGGATGTCTGTCCTATAGAGTTCAGAGATCACCACAGACATTATTTGCAGTGGATTAACTTAGAAATAAATTAAACGGTTTGATACCATCTATAATGATAATGTTACAAAAAGCTCTGAATTTCTGAAGAATGCATTAATAACTTGAGTATCTTTTAATTGAAATCTTATGCTTTTAAATTTTAATAATACAATCTCCTTAAGCACAGCCAGCTTTCAAGTATCTCTTTGGTTACGAATGATGTTAAAGTTCTTTTTGCCCTTAATATAACTCGGATAATTCTTTATGAAATGGGTTAATCTAAATTTAATTAAGTTTATTTAATTAAGTTTCAACCCATTTTTAATAATTAAATATCTAATGGAAGCCAGAGCTGCAGAGAGGCTAGATTACCTCCTCCCCCTTATTTTGAACATGTAGTTTTAATTAGAAATGAAATAAGATTCATGAAATAAATTATTGTTAAGCAGATGACATCAGATGCTGCCTGAGACATATTAAGATTAGATTTCAAAAGTACTTTTACTTCTAAAGATAAAACTAAATGGTTTCTGAAAAAATAATTAGTTCTCTTAGAATATATTTTAGTGATTTAAATTTTGATTTAGAAACAAAGGGATCTGTGAAAGTCAAATAACTGAAAGTATTGAAAATCGAGTAAGTGATACTAGTATGATGCTTCTGTTCAATGACATGCAGTTGAGATATGTTATTACTAAGAAATTTAAACCAAAATTCTGTGCGTTAATAAGTATAACTGCCAATCCAGATTAGATTTTTATCAAGAAAACTTAAGGGCAGTTTTTAAATTTAAGTGCAGTTTTAATTGTATACATAATCACATCATTCTAGAAATAACAACATGATTATTAGTAGTTCTTATGAGAACTACTAACTTGATAAAGTCAAAAATTATTATTTTAGTAGGTAATGCTTTAGAGTGGAGTATTGTTAAAACTGAAGAAGCAAATCTCAACTAGTAGACATCAGTGAAGTGTACTAAAAATTGTAACAACTCATTTCGACTATACTTTTTTGCTCCTCTGGGATATATTCCCAGCAGTGGTATTGCTGGGTCAAATGGGAGCTCAACCTCTGGTTTTTTGAGAATCGTCCATATTGTTTTCCAAAAGGGCTGAGCTAGTCGGCATTCCCACCAGCAGTGTAGAAGGCTCCCTTTCTCCCCACATCCTCTCCAACAGCGGTTGCTTTTGTTCTTTTGGATGTGTGCTAGTCTCTGTGGTGTGAGGTGGTATCTCATGGTTGTTTTGATCTGCATCTCTCAAGTGATTCACTAATTAAAAATTAAAAAAAATTGTAACAACTCTCCTGACTTTTATGCAAATTTAAAATATGGAATTACCTGTCTTTCAAAAAATTGTCTTTAGAATTAAACAAGAGAAAGGGAAATGAAACAAAGACTGAAACCTGTTATATTGACCACAAAGTGCAGTTCCACAGATGCTCAAGGGCCAATTAGTGAGCAGACACAGTGAGGCCATCAAGGAAGAGTTTTATTAGCTATGAGGGGTCAGTGAAGATGGTTACTCACACTCACTTCCTCACAGGGATGGTATCGCCTGTTATGGTCAGAAAAGCACTTCTGTTTTTGAAAATTTGGACAGGGAGGCACATTTTTAGAAAGGGCAGGTTACACGTGGGTAGGCATCAGAATAATCTATAAATTCCGTCTTATGTTAGTCCCCTGTAGCACACTCCTGGGTCCTCAGAGTCCCACTTTTCTAAATTGCCAAGCTAAAGCAAAGTGTTCTGATTAATGGCTCAACTTTTTTTTTTCTTTTTTGGCTTTTTTTTTTTGGCTTTTGGGATAAGGACAAGATGAGGAAAACTGTTACTACCTTGCCTTTCCCTGTCAAATTTTTTAATTCATGTACTAACTCTTTTTTGAACTGTTTTTGCTATGAAAATCTATTTGGTTATCTAGTAAATAATTTCAATAATAGATCTGGGCAGATAGTTCGAAGGGATTGTCCACATGCTTTGCTTGTTCGACTCCTAGAACTCTCTCCCCTCCCCCGACCCCCTGAAATGCATGCTCCCTGAGTACTGCTAGAAGCACTGTAGCACTGTTGTCCCATTGTTCATCCATTTGCTTAAGCAGGCACCAGTAATGTCTCCATTGTGAGACTTGTTACTGTTTTTGGCATATCAAATACGCCACAGGTAGCTTGCTAGGCTCCGCTGTGCAGTTGGGGTACTCTCGGTAGCTTGCCGGGCTCTCTTACAGGGGCGGAGGAATCGAAATCAGGTCTGCCGTATACAAGGTGAACACCCCTATCTACTGTGCTATCACTCCAGCCCATATATATATATATGTATATATATTATATATATACATATATATATATATATATATGGAGAGAGAGAGAGACTGGCACTGTCGCTGTCATCCCGTTGCTCATTGATTTGTTCAAGTGGGCACCAGTAACATCTCTCATTGAGAGACTTATTGTTACTGTTTTTGGCATATCTAATATGCACGGGTAGCTTGCCAGGCTCTGCCGCATGGGCTCCATACTCTCGGTAGCTTGCCGGGGCTCTCTGAGAGGGGTGGAGGAATCAAACTCGGGTCAGCCTCGTGAAAGACGAATGCCCAACCACTGTGCTATCACTGTCATCCTGTTGATCAACAATTGAATAGAATTGAATAGAATCTGTGTCTGCCACGTGCAAGGCAAATGCCCTACCCACTGTGCTATCACTCCAGTCCTGCTACAAGCATCCCCCTATAATTCAAGAGTCAGAAAAAGCTCTAAAGCACTACCAGTGTAACCCTAAAAGCAAAACAACAACAAAATACTTTCTATTAACCCAATTTCATTGAAAATGCTGCAGTTGTTTTTCTTACACCTAGAGTCTTGGGTTAGAGAGATAAACTAGGGCTTAAGGGACTTGCCCTGCATGCTGTCAACACCACTTTGATTCCCAGAATCAAATGATCTCTCAAGTATCCCAGAGCTCTACAAAGTCCGGAGTACTTTTCAGGCTTCACTGGGTGTGGACTGACTCCCCAATCAAAAACTAAACAAAGACACTGTATTTCTGAAAAATGTAGGAGAGTGGAATAAAAAAAAGCACATATATATAAATGTTTTATGAAAACGAAGTCTGAGTTCCTTTGGAGTTATTAATGTCATGACTATTTTTTATTATTCACATTATTGGTTGGCCACTTTTATTATTTCTAGAGGGTTTACACCCAGTGTGAGAGGGGCCATAAGGTCTAACCAAGTGTAACTAGGGGCTTTCAGAGACATTATGACTACACTCAGTGACCAATAGACTATATTTAGTGGTGTTTGAAGTGCTACAGAATACAACGTCTTGCTTAAGGCATATACTAGTCATATATGTTACCACTTGAGCTATCTCCTAGAACATTAATTTACTATTTTTGAAGATAATTTTATTTTTTAAGATTGAATGCTTTAGTCCATGTTTGTCAAACAAATCAAGTAGTATTTTTTTAGTAATGTAAATTTAGCCTGTTTTCATCAAGAAAAAGTACAACAACATTCACTGTTAAACTGACTGACAGAATACTGAATTTAAGCATAGAAAGTCATATCTGTAATAGATGCTTACCTAAAATGTTAGAAAGTAGCTTGGTCTTCAAGCCCATGTTCTCCCTTGAACAAGAAACTTGCTTGCTTTTTTCAATGTCTTTTTGCTTGCTTTTTCCACTTTGGAGAAGCCTTTGTTCTAACTTTAATACATATTTTCTTATATCCCACCCCCCCTCTGTATTACATTTTTGTAAATAAGTTTTATTCGATAAAAACCTTCTTGTTTCATCAAAGGGCAAACAAACAGAAAACTAAACTGAAATAATTTAGAAACAACTCATTGTTCTTAGAAACTTTATTCTTGTTTAACATGAAGACATACTATTATGAAATTATCTTTTAAGAGCAGGGAAATGGCTCAAGGGATGGGACCAACATCTACCAATTCCTAGGTCTGATGCAAAACTGCGCAGAGATCCCAGCACAATAACAGGAGTAACCTTACGGTACTCCCAAGCACTTTCGGGAATGGGCTCTGCCAATAATAATATAGAAAATTATTTTTTGAAAAAAATTTCTCAATACAATCATAACATCACTGTGTTTTACATAGACATATTTCCATTACATTTTTATTATTGCACATGTATTATAACATTGGAATATATAAAATATGCTCCATGGTTGAAATATAAGTAATAATAAATTTCTGATATACTTACTGTCTTCTTGCTACATAAAAAGATTATATAAAAATATCATAGGATTAGAGTACTTTATTGACTTTTTTGACAGATGGGGTTTCATTCACAATTGAATGTAATCTTCCTAATTTATGCATTAAAGGGATAATCTGAGAGGTTACATGACTTGTTAATGTAAAAAAGAAGTCTAATCAAGAAGGAGGATAAAACTTAAGTCGAGAGCATCAGGCCATAATTCATTTCTTAAATAATTATCCTTTTTAAAAAGATAAGGTGTGAATCAAAACCTAATGTAAATGTACAAGTTGAAAATTTGTAAGAAAAAGTTAAGTTGTGTTGAGAAATACACTAGAACTGCAAAGGTAGGCAATATTTAGTTGGAGGCATTGCTATCATTTTTAAAGAGTCTTCTTTCCTTCTTTTTTTCATAAATCTATTTTATTGTATTAAAAAATGGGTGGGGGCCATGGAGAGATAGGATGGAGGGCAGAACGCTTGCCTTGCATGTGGCTGACCTGAGTTGAAATCCTGGCATCTTATATGGTCCTCTGAGCCCTGCCAGCAGTGATCCCCAGGACAGAGCCAGGAGTAAGCCCATAGTTGTTCACCTCCAGCGGCACTCAGGGCTTACTCCTAGGGGGTCTCCTTTCTTTACTTTCATTAATTATATGGTCACTGTCACTGTCACTGTCATCCTGTTGCTCATTGATTTGCTCAAGCGGGCACCAGTAACATCTCCATTGTGAGACTTGTTGTTGGGGCATATGGTAGAACATTTAAATAGTAACTGAATGCCCATGCACAGAACACAGACACATACACAAATATATATATATATATATACACACATACATATATGGTATGTGTGTACATACATAATATGTATTTGAGTTAGTGTTTTTTTTTATGTAGTGTAAAATAAAACCTGTAAATGCAAACATTAACCACCCCCCAAATTGCATAATATGATAGTCCTGTTCTTCATTTTTTTTTTTTTTTAGGAATTGGTATACTAGTTTTCATTGATGCAACCCCAATTTATATTTCTTTTGGTTAGTAGTAAGAGTATCCCATTCTTTCCTCAGAAATAAAATAAAATTAGGAATAAAAAAATTGCAAACTAAAAAGAAATAAAAATGTTATGATAAATTTTAAGTGTTAATTACTAAAGTATGCAGTGCTAGCAAATTAAACAAGATAGGTATTATTTTTTTAAACACACCTTTTTTTACTAAAATATTTAAAATTGTATTTATTAGCATTTAGGCAGTTTAAATTTATTGTATTGATGTACACTATTGTAACTTTCCACCAGCACCTACATGCCTATAACCATCCAACATAATCACTATTCTCCTCTAGTCTGGACTTTTGCTCTTATTCTTCCCCCACTATTTTGTGATTGGTTCTGTATTTCATTGTTAAATTGTTATTGTTCATCAGTCTGTTTTCTTGTTTTCTCTATCTAAATATATATTTGAGATAAGTCCTTGTGTAATACCCAATGGCTGAATATGTAGAATTAATATGAACAACTAGCCTACAAAACTCTTTGAGCAAGAAAGTGTCCTGACTTTATAGAGATACTATATATGTAATCTGCTGAGTATCATATGGAAATATCAAACTATTATTTTTGTTAGATATTTAATGTAAGCCATAGTTCACACATGTGACATAAATTTATAGCAATAATAGTATTAATAAATTATGTAGTCAGAAACAGATATACCTTAAGATGTAAGACAATTTCTTCATTGTTATTATTAGTATTAAAAAATGATTATAACTTTCTGTTTTAGTTCATAAAACTTAGTTTGCCTTTACAATGTTATATTTTTTGATCAATATTTTTCCTGAAAGAACATGGACTAAGTAAATCAGCCAAGAGTATTTTGAATTATATTTAACTAACTAGGAAATAATTAATTCAAATTATTCAAGTTGTTCAAATTAATAAACAAGAATTAACAATTAAAATAACATAATATCTTATAAAATGGAGCAATGCAAAAGCAATAATTTATGGTATTTTTATTTCTTAGAATACTATGTTCAGGTTTATAAATTTAAGTGTTGAAAAGCTATTTCTGAAAAATATATTATACTTAATCTGTCCAAGATAAACATGTAACTGGTTTTGCAGTTTTTATTTTAAAATAGTCATTTGTTTTATGAATGCAATAATCTGCTATATTAAAATAAACATTCATATATCTCCAGTCATTGAAGTACAGACAGAATGATATGCTGCAGAAAATAATACTTAAATATGCATAGATTAAACATTTAACCTAGTTTAAAATAGGAATACTTTAGTCTTTTTTTCAAAATAATCTCTAATGACTGAAACATACATAGGAAAGAAAATGTGTTACATTAATTGTTTGTATTTAAAAAATGATTCCCAATATCTTCAGTGGGATTCTTTCTAGGTATTAAAATTATTTTAGTTTCATGTTGTGATATAATCCTTTTTCTGATATACAATCTTCCAGTCTAAATAGGCCTGGATGCAAAAGTAAACGGATGAGCCAAACTGGCACAAAAATAGTAGCCATTCAATCATTCAACCATCTGTACTCGACATAGTCCTGACCGAGTTTGAGTAGCTTGAACCAAATGGGACTAGCTTGTAGATTATAATTAACAGTGGGAAGAGAAGCTTAGGTCCTGTCTTCTTTCCTGTTCTGGGCCATTGGCCATCAACCTAAAGCACTGGCTTCTTCAGCTCATTTTAAATTCAGGGCATCTAGCTTTTTTTTTTTAAAGACATTAAAATTTGTTAGCATAAGAAAACTGTGTTCATACACTATCACACTGGTATTCATTTATTACTTCAAAACTTGGCTGTACTTGTTATTTCCTTTTTAGGAAGCCATAGATTTTTTTTCAACCACCAGCATAGCAGCAAAGATATTCTGGAGGTATACATGTTTATACTGTACAGACCAGGTACTGTCTTGAAAGCTTTTAGGTCCAACTTGACCATCTGTGCATGTTATAATCCTTCTATGGATTTTCTCTTCAATTTTCTTTTCTAATGTGACTTCGGTATGTGGCTTGTATGATTATTTAATTTTTATATTGATGAGGATACTGACAGTTGTTCACTCAAATCTGTTTATATTCATTTTACATTGAACTTTTTTGGGAAGAAAAACAAATACATGCATAAAAAATGCATATTTTTGTGTTTATAGCCATCTACACTCAAATATACATATAGGTAGGTATATATATATATATGTGTATAAATATTCCACTGATTATTCAATTGTGGAGACTGATTCTCAAAGGTCATAAAACATACGTTGACTGTGCGAATATGTTTTTTTGTGTTTTTTTTTCTTTTTGGGTCACACCCAGCAATGCTTAGGGGTTACTCCTGGCTCTGCACTCAGGAATTACTCCTGGCGGTGCTTGGGGGACCATATGGGATGCAGGGAATTGGACGCAGGTCGGCCGCATGCAAGGCAAACGCTCTACCTGCTGTGCTATTGCTCCGGCTCCAATGTATATGTTGTTTTTAAATAAATTCATATTTATTTTAAAGTGAGAACCGCACAGGCAGGAAGAAGGGAGAACTGAAAGGACTGGAACACGTGCTCTATGCATGGAGGCCTTCAGACTGATCTCCAGTGACACGCAGTTCCAAGGACACTGCTATGAGAGACCCCCTGCACTATGAGCTGGAAGTGACCTTAAGCACCACTTAAGCACAATCCTGCTGACATCCCCCTCCCCCCCAAAAAAAAAGAAAAAGAAGAGCTAGAGGATGGACTCACATTTTTCTGAGACTTGAATGAAAATGTACTTTAATGGTGCTCATGTGACAAAAGAAGAGTGAAATTACTGAAATCTGAACACGTAGTCAACCTTCTGGGGGGCGTGTTGGGTCAGAACCCTCGCTGGCCCCCTGAGTCATGCTTACTTCTCTAACCTTCCTCACTCCTCAAGCCTGAGGTATTCTGAACAGTCAGGGGTTTAGGTCAAAGCATTTCAAACTTAATTGGATGGTGACTGCTGTTTCGGAAAAAAAAAAAAAAAAGTCCCTCAAAGTAACCCTGTGCATCTGCCTGCTTTAAGCAAACACAAAACTCTCCTACAACACCTGCCTTGCTATCTACCGCAAGGGAACCTGAATCCTGGGATTTCTGTGCCTCCTGGTGATCCTTTCCACGTCTTGGAAAATGCTGTTCTCTTCCAAGGAAGTGCCTGGTCTTCAGCAGTTCTTCCACAGCCTTCGGGGAGCCCCAGAAGCTAAGACCTCTGAGGTCAGCACCCATTAGCAACTGGGATCTTTCTGCTTATTTGTTAGGGCAGGAGGTGGGCTGTACCTGGCCGTGCTATGTTCATGGCTCTGTGTTCATCAGTGACTGCTAGAAAGATGCGCGCAAAATCATGCGCGTGGCTGGGGTATCCAACCAGGATTAACCGTGTGTAAGTCAAACAATTTACCCCCTCCACTGTCTCTCTAGTCCTTGATCTTCTTTCCAAAGTTATCGAGTTCATCAAATTAATTTGCCTTTTAATTTGAATCCATGTATCAGATTTAATATTTATTAGAGCGTAATAAGATTCAATGTTTACCAAGGTCATAGAAAGGTATATATAAATAATAAAGCATTCTGTATAAATTATGCATTAAAGACACCAAAGACAGTCTGTTTGGATTTAAATCTTTGATATCCCCTATTCGGTGGCTTGGACAAGTATCATCTAGGCCCTCAGTTTTCAGTAAAAATGGAAATTATAATAAAAGATCTGTGAGGGGTCATGAGATAAAATCATCAAAATAAGCACTTATTAGTGCATAGTCACATAGTGTTAGTCATTGTTTTCATAAATCTCAGGAGAGGAAGGATCCCATGGTCTTGGAATACAAAAAATAGTGTGAGCTTGATGGAATCTAAAAATTAAGCATCCCTCAGAGGAGCACTGTTTGATGTGATGCTGAAAGAAGGAAGAGTTGGCCAGTGAGAGTGCAAAGCTAATTTCAGAGCTGCATGATGTGGTTCTTTTCAAAAGAGAGGAAATGATTAATTTACTTTTAAAATTACTGTGGACACCAAAAGTGTAAAAAAACATATAAAATATGTATCCTGCTTTTTGTGGACACAAAGCAACTGTAATATTTGAACTCTGTGTTAGAGTTTTTCCCAGTTAGGACCTATAGGATTTTTTCATTTCAAATTTTCTGATGTATAGAATATGCCAGTTTATTTTCCCAGATTTCAATTATCTCATAATTATAATAATTATAAGCACTTGTATTGAGAGATCCTACCAATATCTTAACACTAAAATAACTAAATATTTCTTTTATTGGTGCTTATAATAATCAGCAGAACTCAGAGAATTTTTATTGCTCCTTTTACTACTTGCTAAACTTGAAGCACTTTTTGACATTTGCCAAATGTGCAATTTTCCTGATTTTCATTTAACATGTAAAATAAAACTTAAATCATTACTTTCTTATGGCTATTCAACCTCTGCTATTATGCATTTTTATTTGAGACAGGCACTCTGGTTGTTTCTGGCTTATGTCTCTCCAGTGACTGCAGGGAAATGAACTTGAACTTGTGCCAGTATCTTACCGGTATAATTTTTAAAAGGCAACACATTTGAGTAATAGGCACAAAGCCATGAAACTAAATCTAATTAAGGCGTTGTCAGTCACAACAAGTCCTTGCTTGATATATAATGTCAGATAACACTAGATTTGCAAACCTGTGCTATGTCAGGCAGGTGTTCAATCCTGAATTAATATTGGCTGAGATTGAGAAAGTGGTTTTTCATTGTCTCTAAGTGCTTATTTACTTTTAATTATGTAAAAATGTATATCTAATTTAGAAAACATGTGCTCATTGTATAGTTTTGAAAATGTTGGTTGTTGTCCTATATGACTACTTTACGAGTGATATGTAGAGGTTGGAGACACAGGGATCAATATTTTACCTAGAAATAATAAGGAAATGAAAAATAAAAAGTCAATACACTGAAAAGGTAAAATGGCTAGATGACTGTTATTTTTTATGTTTAAAAGTATAAAATCTCTATTGTCTGTTAATTTTAACAGAAGAATATGAATATAGATTTTTTAAATAGTTACTCATACTAATATAATTGGCCTTTTACTCAAAATTTAACTTTTCCATATTAAATATGTTTAAGTTATCCATACTGCTAGATTCTTAGAAAACATCAAAATAGTATCTAATGATGTCAATTTTAAGAAACAATTCATAATTTATTTTTGCCAAATAAGTTAAATTTTAGAGATATAAAATCTTATTTCTAACATTTTTCATGAATGATAATTATGAGGTGCTACTTTCTATAGATTTATGGCACTCCCCACATTAATTCATTGTTATTAATATATTCTTAGAAATTCAGATTCATGAATAAGCCATATAATACATATTATCAATGTAAACATATGGAAAGCTTTATTAGCATATCAAACAACATCTTTCTTATATTTCTTTTTGACTCAATGTCATAAAATATAAATTTCAAAGGCTCATACTACAACACAAATTTCTTCACTGTGATGGCAGGATATTTAGCTGTTGGGCACCTACCAGTTTTCAGTACCTATTAGAGCAACTGAGGTGTTTAGTGTACCTTTGTATGAATGAGTTTAGTGTAGCTTTTAACATGTCCTTTCAGACTACTGTCTGCCAGTGTAATAATGGCCTGAGTTCTTTACCCCTACACGCACATCATCATTTAAATCCAAATCTTCAACTTGAAAGTGTTTAGAGGTGGAATCACTAGAATGAAATTAGGAAATGAGGATAGAGCACTTATTAATGAGATTGGTGCCAGATTCGGAAGATCTTGCCTTTGGTTCTGCTCTTCGCTAGGTGAATAGATAAACAAAGGGCTGCCTCTCTTAATCAGGAAAAGGTTTAGTTGCAGGACGCCAGCCTTAGCAGACACCTTGGTATTACAATTTCAGTTTCCAAATACATGAAGTGTAAGTTCCTAATGCAAAAGTGTTCCTGGCTGTATTACTTTATACCCATCCATTGGAAAAAAAAAAGAGAGAGAGAAAAAACCAAATAATACTTGGAAAATATCCACATTAAAATCATATGAATCCTTTACCATTTAACTCTCAGAAAAAGATTAATTTTGATTAAGATCAAGATACTACCATGGTAATTTTCAGCATAAATATAAATATAATTACCACATATATAAAAATTAAAGTAATTTTTCTCCTTATGCTGGTATATTTTTGGCTGGAACAATAGCACAATGAGAAGGGCATTTGCCTTGCATTAGGCCAACATGGGTTTGATTCCTCTGTCTCTCTCAGAGAGCCCAGCAAGCTACCGAGAATATCCAGCCTGCACGGCAGAGCCTGGCAAGCTACCCGTGGCATATTCAATATGCCAAAAACAGTAACAACAAGTCTCACAATGGAGACGTTACTGGTGCCCGCTCGAGCAAATCCATGAACAATGGGACAACAGTGCTACAGTGCTGCAGTGTTGGTATATTTGTGGGTTTGAGGAATTAGGTATATTCCAACAGGTGTTTTGGAGGAATAAGGTACTTTTCTGCATGCTTCTTACCCAAATAGCTCAGTCAAAGGCCCTAATGATGCGTAGCTCAGGACCTGTCATGCTAGGAACTATCTGGGTCACCCTGGTAGCGCTGATGTGTCTCTACAGCCACACCCAGTGTCAGGAGTCTGGGTGGGTTCTCTAATACTGCACCTGCTGACACTCAAGCTACCTTGTGGTAGTGATGTTTGAAGCTGGTCAGCTACATGCAAAGAATGGGCCTTATCCCCTGTGTCATCTCTCCAGCCTTTGTAATGTATGATTTTATAGTAGTTTTATATAGACTTAATAATTTTTCTATTTCATTTTTCAAATATTTTTCTATTCAAGTATTTATATTCATTCATATTAAATGATTTTACAATGCTAATTATCATTATCATTCCTTGATATTCATATTTTTTACTAATTTTACTAATTACTTCACATTCTTGAAGCATAATTGACCTATACAATTGCACTAATTTGAGCATAAAATTCTATGCATTTTTTTCAAATGCAGGTAGTTTTTATTCTCCCACAGAAAGAAAATATTTTACCATTAAAAAAATAATAAGTAAGTTCTTGTACACCAGGCACAAATTATTGCTTACTTCTTTGTGTTACAATATTGCTTTTGAGAATATACAGTTTTGATTGTTGAATAGTATTCATAGTATACCAAATTCAGTTTATTGACTAACTAGTTCATTAATCTTTGGAGATTTCCTAGTTTAATTATTGTTAATAAAACTACTCTGATCTGAATATCATTTTAAATTTTATTGTGTGTGTTCTGATTTTTTTGGATAAAATGACTAGAATAAAATTCCACCATAATCAAACTTTAAAAAATCCTTATCAAAAAGAGAGATGAAATGAGGAGGCAGGGAGGAATCCTGGCGTACTGGTGGAGGCAATTTAACACTGGTGATTGGACTGGTGCTGAAACATGATATGAATAAAACTCAACTTTGAATAACTTTGAAAATCAATCTGTCTTATTTATGAAAACAAAAATAATTTAGAAGTGTTTTGGTTTCTTCCGCTGCAGTGCATGCATTAAACTCATTTTACTGACTAGATTTTCAAAAACATTTCTCTCTTATTAAATATATGGTTTAACTGTGTAGCAGGCAGTTTCTTTGTCTCCAGTGACTGAAGGTTGGAAACCAGATAAAAGATGAAGCTGACAATAGACCCAAGCAGTTTTATTTAAAAGGAGGTAGAAATAAAGGAATCAAGCAGGAAAACTCTCAAATTGGACCCAGAGTGAGTTGCCAAAGGGGACGGATTGTTCCCTCTTGATATTTTTCTAAGTAGGGAGTTGAGCAGCCATACATTGTATTTTACCTTGAAGCCAGGCACACTTGTTAAATTCTGGCAATCTTTTCACCTGGTTGAAACTGCTGCCTTCAAAATAGTAAACTGAGACAGGAAAACTATTCAAGATGGCTCTCACTTGACCTTTATGCAGGTCTGACCCTGAAATATTACGTTCATACTTTCTTATTCTCAAGTCAAAACTTTTGTTTAACCTAATTTTTCCTTGCCTCTTTGCTGTGTCCCAAATTTACTCCTTTTAGATAACTGTTCAAGAACTTGACAAATGGTTTCATAAAGTAATAATTGAGCAATGAACATTATTATATTCCCACCCTATTTCTATGAAATATTTCATTTCTCTATTACCAGTGATTTTATAAAATTATTTTTGTGAAGATAATGATCTAATAAACATATTGATATATTAACAGTCACATTTCTAAATGTACATATTTAGTCTTGCATTTAGCTAAGTTTTAAACTATTTACCACTTGCTACACACATTTTTGAAAGAGTGTACATTGTTTTTAGAAGTCCTTTGCAACTGTATTCATTCTTTTGAAGCTTATTTTTACCTTAAAATATAGGTACCAGATATCTTAAAGTTTTGAGCAATTTGAAAAGCAAATACCGTTGGCAAGTATTAATTGGCTTGGAAGACTTACTGGAAATCTACACTATGGAAACACAGTTGTTGAGAACTAAAAAGAACATTATAAGATATTCTTGAAAAAATAGGTGGATGAATTAATTGTTCTATAGAGCAGCAGAGAGATTTTTGAAATTCTATTGCCTCTGCAACACTTAAATAAGATATGTATTTAGTGAACTAGCAGCTACCTATGTAACTTTTTTTAAAGCCAAATATTGAAGGCACAATTTGATTTCATTTTGCTATTTATAACAAAGCTTGAAAAAAAATAGAAAGAAATGGTGCACAGGCTTTAAAAAATGAACCCGGAACTTGTGGTTATGGAAAAGTTCAGCCTCTCTAATAAGCAAAAGATGCTAAGCTTAACAAATCACTTCTGAGTAAAGTTCATGTTGAGGGCACTGTCAGAAGAGTCTTAATTTAAGAATACTCCCAAGCAACTTTTTACTCATTTCTCAGAATCATCAAAGATTTTACTTCTGAATACCTTTCATTTACTAAAAGAGATACTAAAAAAAGGATTAGTTATATGTCCCTAAGGCACACATGGTCAAACAATAGGGACTCTAATATACTTGGTGGTGTTATCTTTAGACTTTTCAGAAGAGAACCAAGGTAGAGAAGGATTTATCTCAAGAGCATAAATGAGCATGTAATTTTCCTGGTGAAGCCAATCCCAATAAAATTCAGAGGTACTTAGTGAATAGCATAGATATTTAAGACAATTATTTTCCTTTGGCAACTAAGATAAATGTTATTTTATCCCACATTTTCCCACCAACTCATATCTCTGCTATTCTTGGGTAAATTATCTAATTTCATTTTACTTATTCCTATTTCTTTTTCTTTACACAAATTTGTGTATTTTTATTTTATTTATACCTGTGAGACATTGAAAATGAAAAGTCATGCTGAAAATTCCCTCAGGCAGAGCAAGTGTGATAATAATTGCAAATGTTTGTCACTACAAGTTACTTTGTTTAATAGAGAAAATGATTATTCAAACTTAAGAAGCATTATTTCATCCATATCCTCCACAAAATCATGAACTTGTAAAATCTGAACCTTGTGTAATTCACTTTTCAACTATAACACCTATACTCATGCAATTAGTCTACACTGTCTTTAAATGTTATACATACAAAGCAATCATGTAGTCTAGAAAATATTTATATCTTTAATATTATATAACATTTTTATTGTTAACAATATTGGTCTAATTGAAAATAGCAACCATTGATCTATGGTTGTTTTATTTAAAAATGTGAAATTTTCTTATATATGTGGTTTCACTGTTTAGAGGATTTAGGTAGCTTTATAATTTTGTGCTTCAAAATCTTTCTTAGCTTGGTCATGTTGATTAAACAATTTGCAATAGAATTCCTTCACTCTGCCGCTGATGCTTTTAGAGTGATGGTTAAGTGTTGGAATATTTCCCCCTTTCCAGCTGCCTTCTGGAGTTTTGTCAGAAACCTTTTGTCACAGAAACCTAGCTGATCTTTGACCCGCAGATCTAAGGTCCTAGCCAGCTTGACTTGACATTGTAGATTCCAGGCTCTGGCCCAGCCTAGTCTTTGGGATGTAAATTTCAGGTGCTGTCTAGTTTGTAATTGACATGTAGATTTCTTGCTGCAGCCCAGCCTGGTCTTTGGGATATAAATCCGAGTGCTTTTAGCCCAAAGAGGGCTTCAGTTTTGGTTTTGTATCTTCTCTCCGGGGGCCGGATCCACGGGGCAGATCCACCGGGCAGATCCACCGGGAGAGACAAGTAGGAGAGAGAGAAGCCAGAGAGAAGCAGAGTTGAGCAGGAGATCCAGAGAGAGGCTGGAGCTGGGAGTGCGGGAGATGAGAAAGATTGAAGATTGAATAAACGGTAACTAATCAGCAACCAGCTTGGTCCTCGTTCTTCCTTCGCCTGTCCTTGACCACCGGCCGTCCCGATCCAGTCCACACACTGCGGTTCCAGAGCACCGAACGCGGGTGGTGAGACAGAGCCGCCCGGAGAGCCCGCGAGTGCACTCGCCCCCCCCTCGGCGTTCTTTAGTTTTTTACAGTTAAGAAGTCAAAAAATGTGAAAAATAAAACACAGTATTTTTATATATAATACATTGTTCCTCACTGGATTCAACATCTTTACAATATGCAAAATTTGAAAGCAGGCTCCTACAGATAACTGAAAGCTTGCAATCTGTTGCTTGTTCGGTTAAAATAGCGGCTATAATGTTTAGTGAAGACACTCAGGAAGAACGAGGCAGATATGGAATGTTCCCTCATATGTGAAGCATATAAAGAAACAAAGCCAGGGTGCAACAAGTGACCAGAGAAAACAGAAATAGAAAGTCAGTCGATAGGACTGAGTTCACCTAAGGTAGGGATGAGAATGGCTTTGGAGAAGGGAAGCAGGCATGCTAGTGATGGGTCTGGGGTTGATTGGGATGTTGTACACATGAATCTGTCATTACTGATATTGTACATCATGGTGCTGTAATAAAAATGAGGGAAAAGACCCCTAAATATCCTTAAGTTCACTTTTGTCTGTGTAGACAAATTTTGATTATATTTTTGTTCCATAATTTATTATTTTTTATAAGAGGAGGACTATTCATTTACTAGGTGAAACACTACTATACAGGAGAAATAGTACAGCGAGCAGGGGGTTCCCCTTCCCTGTGGTCCAATGGGATTTGAGCTCCAGGAGCCTATATAATCCTCCAAGCTCTGACGGTAATCTCTGAGCACAGACCTAGGAGTTCTTCCTGAGTATCACTGAGAATGGCTCTCAAACACAAAATATCACTGTCCCGTTGCTCATTGATTTGCTCGAGCGGGCACCAGTAATGTCCCTATTGTGAGACTTGTTGTTACTGTTTTTGGCATATTGAATACTCCACAGGTATTGCCAGGCTCTGCCATGAGGGCTAGATAATCTCAGTAGCTTGCCGGGCTCTCTGAGAGGGGTGGAGGAATCGAACCTGGATCAGCCACATGCAAGGCAAATGCCCTACCTGCTGTGCTATCGCTCCAGCCCAAACACAAAATATATAAAAAGTAAATATTTATTTAAACTATATTGTTCATATGCTATGGTAGACACACTCAAAAGAAAAGCCAGGCTAAGGCTTTTCAGTTGATTCAACAGACTGAAGATAAATGTTATAGTATAAATCAAAATAAACCTCAGGACTGGTGTAATAACTCAGAGCCAGGGGTGCAAGTCTTGGATATGCAAGACTCTTGAGTTTTTTTCTCCAGCACTGCATGCACTAAGGACCCAGCATCACTAGGAGTGACTCCGGTGGCCTCCAAGGACTGCTGTCTCTGGGAATGTCTGACTACCTGTCCTAATATTAAAGGACCTCCTTTAATTTAATTTAATATTAAAGAATATTAAAGATAACCCCAATTAATTTGTCATAAAACTTCATAATGTAGGTGATATAAAGTCCTGATGAGCAGAAAATGCAATTAATAATTGGACAGATAACACATAACTCTTTGAAAGAATGGTTGACAGTGACAGTTGTTCCACATCTGACAGCAGAGTGAACAGACAAATATATAAAAGACACACATTAAAAAATAAAAATCATTCTAGAGCTCTAATACTGGTTGGTATATAAGAAAAGTCTCGCTAATTATATATTTATAGCTTAAATATATGGTTTTTTTAAATAATGTCGGAGTACTGCTATTTATTGAACCATTGGTTAAGGTGATAGAATTGGGCATGAACTACACGTTACTTTTTTTTATTCTATTCTGAATGTTAACTTTATTTTATTATTTTTCCTCTTTTTTTGAAACTTAAATATCTGTTGAGCTTAAAATATGGCCTAAGTATCAAAGAAATCACTTTACTATATCATAGTCTTAGATTTATCTAAGCTTCCTGTTAAATAAGTACTATTGTTTTCCATTTACACATTTTTTAGTTGGCATATAATAGCAGTATTGCTGTACTTTTTTTTTAGAGCTGTGGAAATTAAACAAATTATGAAAACATAAATAAATAAATGAAAAAATGTAGCTCAATATTCTTATTCAAGATAAAGTGAAGTGATATATCCAGACTTGCTTTATCTGATTAAATATTAGGTTTTTTTAACTAAAAGTATAGTGCATGATATAAAATTTTACTGTAACAAAATTAAAATGCTCTAAATTTAAATTATAAAATAATTTTAAAAATATGCATAGAGGAGGAAATAATAAAAAGAGTCGTCAAGGGCTAACAAGAAATTTACTATTTCGTCCTTAATGATTTATACAACTAAAAAATTAAATTTTATATATAAATGTTTATAGATCACTGTATCACTGTCATCCCATTGATCATCAATTTGCTCGAGCGGGTACCAGTAATGTCTCCATTAGTCTTAGCCCTGAGATTTTAGCAGCCTCTCTTTAATTTGTTCTTCCCAGCGGTGCCACATTGGAGGCTTTTTCAGGATATGGGGAATGAGACCCATCATTGTTACTGTATTTGGCATATAGAATACATCACGAGAGAGCTTGTCAGACTCTGCATACATCTGTACATAAATATGTATATATATACAGAATTTATACTTTATTATATGATAACAAATTACATGCTTAAATGTTTTAATTTTTGTATTATATTTTGAATAAGGGGAATGTACAGTGCTTTGTATTTCTTTGAATTCAGTTTTTTCCTAACTTGTTCTTACAAAGCAGCTGTGTAATAATAGGAATGAAAAAAGATTAAGATTAAATAATATGGGTTGCAGATTAGAAAAACCACGAACCATGATTCCAGGTTTTAATACGGTCACCTCTAATTCTGAGGTTGTTTCTGGATCAAAAGTGGTACAAAAAAGTATAAAAATGAATTCTCAACATAACATTGAGACTGTCAAGAACTTCAAGTATATATTTATAGTTATAAAATTGGGAGACTGACTTAGATTGGAAAATCTTTTCCATTAGAACATTGAAAATGATGTTTACTTACAGTTTGAATCCCTGTATTAAGTGCCCTCTATATAAAATTTGATCATAACCAACACTTTGAGTAACTTACATTTTAATTTGAGGACTCATCTCCAAATTCCTTCACTTGTCTTCAATCAGAAATGTGATCAAACTTTTCAATTTTTTACTTTGTTTTGTTAATTATTTTATAGATAAAATAAGAATCGATTTAGGTATTAGATTTAACTATATATACAACACATAGCTTCTTTTCTCCCTCTTCTTTTTGGGTTATTTCTAATATAAAATATAATAAAGATAAATATAGATACATATATAAATATATGCATGTATATATCAGATGCATCATACAAAAACTCTTGATTTTTTTAAATCCTAACAAATCTTAATATTTAGATGTTATTACTAAATATTTCATTTGATTTTTATAAACAAAATATCAATTATTTTATTTAAGCGGCAGAGTTTTTATTACATGACCATATGAACACAAAATATATCTATATTTCTAAGAATTGTGAATTTAACTAGAATTCTACTTTAAAGCATGTTTAAATGATGGTAATAGAAAACAGTTACTTTGTGAAACACTCAGAAACCACTGCTTAGTTTTTTTTTTTTAACAAATTCTGCACCAAATTTTCTTTTAGTTATATATGCATAAATATGTGTGTTTTATATTGGGGCCATATTTTGTAGTGCTCAGTGCTCCCTCATGACTCTGCACTCAGTTATTTCTCCTGGTGGGATTGAGGCATCATACGTTTCAGTTACATGCAAGGCAAACACCTTTGTACTATTCTTCTAAACTCTACATCAAAATTTGTCATGGGTGTATTAGTTGTTACATCATAATGTAGACTACTACATGATGAAAATTGTCTCTGTCAGTATCACTGTCATCCCGTTGCTCATCACTTTGCTTGAGCGGGCACCAGTGACATCTCCATTGTGAGACTTTTTGTTACTATTTTTAGCATACAGAATACACCATGGGTAGCTTGCCAGGTTCTGCTGAGCGGGCAAGATACTCTCAGTATCTTGCCGGGCTCTCTGAGAGGGGAGGAGGAATCGAACCCGGGTTGGCTGTGTTCAAGGCAAGCCCCCTACCTGCTGTGCTATCACTCTAGCCCATGATGAAAATTACATGATGAAAATACTACATGATAAAGTAGAAAATCTATTTATTTTCAACTTCAATTAGAAATTATGATTTTCACTATACATAAAAAAATGTTTTAATTGCACCTTTTATTTGTTTTACTGTCTTGCACCTTATATTAGTTTTACTGTCAAGATTCAATTTTTGACTGGATCTTTGAAATATGAACTACCAGCTTTTGAAACCAAAATTGTGAAAGCACAGACCCCAAATCAAACAACTAATACAACA
Organism: Sorex araneus; assembly: GCF_027595985.1. Lineage (NCBI taxonomy): Eukaryota > Metazoa > Chordata > Mammalia > Eulipotyphla > Soricidae > Sorex > Sorex araneus. Next base: position 277,779,579 of record NC_073302.1, on the reverse strand, counting down.
TAACATTAGTCTAAGCAGCTGTGAATAAATCTTACATCAATTGGTCTATAGAGCCTCTGAACACATAATAGAACCTTGCCTACAAGAGGAACAATTGAGGTATACTTTGATAGAAAATTTTTGTCTTATAGTAGCACCAAGCTTTTCAGATGCATTTTGTTTTTCCCTGAAACCAGTTAATAGTAAAAAGAAAATGAACCTATAAAATCAAAGTACTTGTAGGAGTTAGAAAACTGTTCCTCTTACTTGGTTAGCCATGCTCATTCATTCCAGTCAGCCTTACTAAAATGACTTCCTTATATTCCCCTCTCCTATGAATGCCACAGAAAGTTCTCTAGTCCCAAGGCTAGGGAGACAGATTTGACTTTATGTTTTTCCTCTTGCTGCTGATCAATCACTCAATATGTCTATTTTCTCAAAACCCAGTGTCACGGTGTTTGGCTTCTGTGCTGTCTGGCAGAGTCTGGTTTATGATAACAGGCACATGATAAGATTAGATAACATCAATACAGAGTAAAATATTTAGTAGATTGTATTTAGGAATAAAAGCTTTTACCAATGTATATAATCAGTATAATTAAACACAGCTAAAATATAAAAAGTAGTGGCATAATTATTTTATAATCTGTTTACTACATATTGCGATTATATCTCCTCTGACCATCTCTACATATCTACTAGTATATTTAATTTGCCTAAAATGAAACATTGAATATTAGTTACTTGGAGTGTTCTGTTATTGAATGAAAATAAAAAAAATAAACTGCTTATTCATATTTTCACTCATTTTATATTTTCTGAAAAAAAAAGAAAAGAAAAGTCTCTTGCCCGCATGCCTGGCTGTCTTCCCCGGGGCCCCTAGGAAGGGATGGGCTCCAGCTTCCCTCCCACCCCGAGCAGAGCTCCTGGTGGCTGAGGACCACTGGAACCTAGCTAAAGCCATGCTGGAGGCCCCTCTCCACACATTCGGACAGGCCTCATTCATGAAGGTACGGGCAGAGGAACCCAGGTGTGTGTAATCCCATCAACAGCCAACATCCAGAGAGAGGTTTAAAAGCAAGCTCTCAGAAGATATCTTTAGCTTACTTCTCCCTCTGGGAAAAACTGGCAATCTTCTGAGTGTTTCCTGCCCACATGGGACAGCCTTGCAAGCTTCCCATGGTGTATTCACATGCAAAATCCAGTAACAAGCTGGATCTCATTCCCCTGACCCTGAAGAGCCCCCAGTGCAACATCATTGGGAGGGCCAAGTCGAGATGGACTTCTAAGATCTCAGGGAAAGGATGAAATGAGATGTTACTGAGCCCACCCGAGAAATCAGTGATGAACAGGATTTCGTGATCGTGATCATGATTTTATATTTTATCAAATGAGTTAATGTTTACTTTCTCATTTATTTTAGGCAATCATCTGAGCTAAAAGAATGCACTTCCAATTTTTCAGTATAAGTAATGATCCAACCAACATTATTTCAGTCCTAGTTAATTAGAGATACATGTAGGCCAATGTGAGAATTCAAATATATGGCGTACACATTCTGTTTGCAGCAGATATGCACATGGTCCTTTGAGCATCACTAGGAGCAACCCCAGAACATCAAACATAGAGCATCTCCCAAGCATTTCTAGATTTGATCCCCAAACAACAATATTTTAATAAAATTTAAAATATATATATATATATATATTTAAATTTCATATCAAAATATCACTGTTTCACTGTCATCCCATTGCTCATTGATTTGCTTGAGCAGGCCCCAGTAATGTCTCCATTGTGAGACTTGCTGTTACTGTTTTTGGCATATCGAATAAGCCACGGGTAGCTTGCCAGGCTCTGCCATGTGGGCAAGATACTCTCAGTCGCTTGCCAGCCTGTCCGAGAGGGGAGAGGAATCGAACCTGGGTCGGCCACGTGCGAGGCAAATGCCCTACCCACTGTGCTATCGCCCCATATCAAAGTATTTTGATGAAATATTTCACATTTAATTTTGAAGGCATATTAATTTTGGAGGCAAGGGAACTTCAGCACTTATATTTGGTGCTTGATGTTCAATTCCAGAAATAATTGACCTCGTGGGCTTATGTGCTGACTAGCCTTATGAATAGAAACATCTGATGGTCAATGAAGACTTCACTGGAAGTTTTTGGGGGAGTCATGAGGTGACAGGATTAAACTCAAGGACTTCTATTTATAAGGCATGCCTTTGCTACTTTTAACTGTCGCTGACCCATATAATTTAAATAATAAAATATAGTATTATCTCAAAAAATTTTTCAGGGAACATAAGCATTAAAATCTTGCTAAGGATTACTGTCCTTACTTAAATTCTCAATTTAGTTATTTCCATTAAGTTTGAGAAAACTGTGAAAAAAACTAAGTGGAAAGATTGAGAAATAGGAAGAATGCAAAATTATGATTATGTTATGTGAAGTTACATATATATAATTTATTGTAAGGCACAATTACCTGACTAGGTAGAAGATTTAGATAAAAAACCTTAATTATATTCACAAATGAAACTTGTTAGGTTTATTCTTTCTAAATATGTAAAAGCAGTCTTGAGAATAAAAAACAAATCTGGAACTATCACACTCTTGGATAGTAAGCTGTATCTCAAAGTAAAATTAATTAAAATGGTACGACTTTGGAAAGATGGTTCATAATATGCAAATAATCACTGTCACTGTCATCCCGTTACTCATCAATTTGTTTGAGCGGGCACGAGTAACATCTCTCATTGAGAGACTTATTGTTACTGTTTTTGGCATATCCAATACACATGGGTAGCTTGCCAGGCTCTGCCGTGCAGGCTCCATACTCTCGGTAGCTTGCCAGGTTCTCGGAGAGGGACGGAGGAATCGAACACAGGTCCGCTGCGTGAAAGGCGAACACCCAATCGCAAATAATATTTATGGCAAATTAAAAGAGAAAACCAAAACTGAATGATAATATTAATAGATGCAGTGAAATCTTTTAAGATTCAATATTTATAATGAATGTGTTCAGGAGAGTCTTGTCAAAATATAGTGAGGATCATATATGATAGTGTGGCTACTGACACCGGATCAGAAATATCTTCATTTGTGTAAGAGCCAGATCTGCAATTTTAAATAAATACTTGGATACTGGATGAAGAATCAAGAATGGCCTAAGGATCAGTGTTGCTCTGTGACAAAATAATCTGATCTGAGCCAGAGTTCTGGGCTAATTTTCCACAGTCCCATCTGCATGCAACCTCTCAGGAGCACAGCCGGTCATACCCAACCAAGACAGAGCCCCGAGTGGAGCGGGTGTCCCCAGAGAATATTTCAAACCACACCCATTATTGATTAGGTACGGCCAGTGGCCAGTGTCTCATCTCTTATACAACTGAGCACGATGGACAATGGAAAAAGGAGGAAGACAGTTGTGCATATAAACAGAAAGTCACAAAAATCCAAGAAGTTTCCCAATATATCAGACTTTTTAATTTGCCTAAGGATTTTTTATCTTATCATATATTTTTAAAATTTTTTTAACCGGTGCAACACACCCAGCAGTGTCCAGTCTGGGGTGGGGGTGGGACGTGGGGTCACTCCTGGCTATGTACTCAGAAATAACTCCTAGAATGTTCCAGGGACCACATGGGATCAAACCCGGGACAATCACATGCAAGGAAAGCACCTTATCCACTTTACTGTCTCTCTGCCCCCACCTAACATTTTTTTAATAACCTATAAAGCCTTAATAATCTAATAGATACATTTGAAAAACAATTCAATAAAACTTGAAGACAACCTATTGGATAAAGGAAAGAAACTCATTCAAGTAAGAATACGGGGGCAGGGAGGCTGGAGCAATAGGACACTGGGTAGGGCATTTGCCTTGCACACAGCTGACCCAGGTTTGATTCCCAGTAAATTCCGAGCACTGCCAGGAGTAATTCTTGAGTGCATGATCCAGGAGTAACCCCTGGGCATTGTCGGGTGTGACACAAAAATCAAAAAAAAAAAAAGAAGAAGAAGAAGAAGAAAGCTAAGGAATGCAGCTACAAATCAGAACAGCAGAATAAGTTGTAAAGCCTATTAGTGACAAAAACAGAAGCCCCCCCAAAAAAAAGCTTCAACAACTGAGACAATGTTAGACATATTATTGCCAATATTAAGAGGAGGAACTTCAGAATCAAAGGAATTCTAGAAAGGAGAATTAAGTAAGTGGGACAGGGGCAGAAAGGCTGATTGCAGAACTATGCCAACCTAAAGAGGGAGATGAGAGCACTGACCAAGGACCATGGTGATGATCAAAATAAACTGGAACAGAAATATATAGGACACCCTATTATCCAACCAGCTAGGACCATGTACAGAGACAGGCTCCTTAAGGCAATGAGAGAGAAAACAAACTTCACACATGAAGAAAAATAAAAAATTCACATCAGATTGTTGTAATGAGACTCTTTACAAACAATAAGAGAATGCAATGACATAGAAAAAAAATTTTTTTTTTTGCTTTTTGGGTCACACCTGGCAATGCACAGGGGCTCTGTACTCAGGAATTACCCCTGGCGGTGCTCAGGGGACCATATGGGATGCTGGGAATTGAACCCGGGTCGGCCAAAAGTATTTTTAATACAGAAAACTTCTAACCAAGATTATTCTCAGCAATATTATCACAGAATAAATAAAATAATACCTTGACACTAATTTAATGACCTTGGTTATATACATGGCGCTTAATCCAAATTTATATATTTCAGAAAGTGTTGTGTTAGAAAAAATAATTTGCATAGTACAGAACATCTCTAAATGAGCATTTTGTTTGTCTGTTTTGGGGTCACACCCAGCTATACTCTGGGTTTGCTTCTGGTTCTGTGCTCAGAGATCATTTTTGATGGGATTTAAGGGACCATATGTGAATACAGGGATCAAACTTTGCTAGAGTCACATGCAAGTCAAAATTCTCTATCCGTTATATCGTCTGATCCCTTAAATGAACTTTTGAACCGGAGTTCAAAGCCCTTTATTTAAAAGTCCTGAATTTTTTCTCTATTGCCTTCAACTGAAAAGCAAAGTAATTTTAGTTGTTATCTAATCTTTTTCTTCTTCCTGTGAATATTATACAGGGCTATTGGGGAATAATGGATTAAAATTAAGTCTAGGAAAACAAGTATACTTGTTCAATTAATAGATGAGATCTTAATTGAGCACATCCGCCATAGATAGCCTCACGACCAACAGCTAAGTGGAATGAGCAGGTATTCGATGCACCTAAGAAAGGAAGCAGAGTCCAATTAATCTAGCAAGATACCCACCATCAACTAAGCTGTACTTTGCCTTCCCCAGTATGATTTTAAGAAAAAAATCTAAATAAAATGAAAAATCTATATAAAATGAAACATGATATATAAAATGAAACATGAGAATGAGTTTTTTGTAAAATTTAGTTGGAATGGTTAGAAACATAAAGAATATTTCCCACTACGTCAAATCTGTCAGGCAAAAAATGACCAAATCTGAGGGATATAAAAAGAAACTGCAACTCCATAATAAGTATATTAAGTCAATAGTTGAAAAGAGGGGAAACCAGAGAAATATACAATTTTGGATTCAGGGAAACATTACAAAGAATAATAGAATTTTTCACAAATCTTTGAATTGTAGGGAATGCAGGTATTACAGTGAAATTAATAGTACGTTCTCAGAACTCAGTAATAAAGAAAACAGAAAGATGAAATAAATATTAGAGCTAAACAAAATATACAAATAAACTTTTTATGAATAAACTAATAAAAGAGTTTGGAAAATCAAGGAACAGAAAATATATGGAAAGGAATAATAGCATTAAGGTAAATGTACATTTTGGGACAATTTAGGTGAATGTAAATAAGAGCAGCTAAACTATCATCGTAAAACTAACCATTATAAAGAACCAAAAAGTTGCAAAATAAAGAGCTAAGATACCTTTAGAATTAAGACCTCACCAGATAGCACAGAAGAAATTGTGAATTAACTATAGAGAACAAAAAATCTTTAAAAAGTTTTGTTTAATAATCCTCAGGATAATTATTGATGTTCACTTCAACAATTTGTCTTCAGAGATTGCAGAACATGTTCTCTATCCACCATAATTAAACCTGGAGGTTCTCATTGATAATACATGATGCTAAGACTCAAATTCACACATGTGGGAAATATAGTCCACCATGTGAATTATCTTCCTGTAAATAAAAATATAATTATTGAACTATGAAACTATAAAGAATGCCAAACTTTATAAATTCTTATGGGAAACCACATTGATTCTATGATCCACTAAAAAGCTGATAAAAATAGCTAGCTTAAAAAGAAATAAATCATAGTAACTGAAATAGTAATGAGATTTAGCTCCATGATTCAAGCAACTCTGGTTATTCTGTGAAAGTTGGTTTCATAATTAATGTCACAGAATATAATGTGTAAAGCTGATAATGCAAAATTTGTTTTAAGTCTCTTAGGTATCTTAATTCTATAAATGGTCTCTTTACTCTAAAAAAGCTTCCATGAAAGAAATAATATATTTTCTTTCATTAAGGAGCAAGAGGAAAAGTGCAGCAGATAGAGAACTTGCCTTGCACAAAGTTAGTCAGCTGGATTTGATTTTGGGAACCCCAATAAATCCCCTATCCATAGCCAGAAGTGATCCCTGAGGCAGAGCCAGGAGAAACCCTGAGCATTGCTGAGTGTGGCCCAGAAGCAAGTAAACAACCCCAAATAAGACAATATACTTAAAATGTGAATATTAATTTAAATGCCTAATGACATAATCTTATTGTAGTTCTGATCATTTGTTCCTGGGAGGGGAATTCCAAGCAGCATTCAGGATGCAAAGGGGCCCTTCTCAGAGATTTCAGCCATGCTGGTGGCTCAAAGCAAAGTTTTATATATATATAGTGTTATATGAACCCTGCAATAATGGGGTTACCTGAGCCACCCCAGTATTGCTCAGAGGCCTGCAATGTTTCAAGAGGTGCTCACACTCAGAGGTTCATGTGGTGCTGATGAAGGAATGGAGAAGACAGGGATTAAATTGATTGTTTTGCATCTAGCTGACCTAGTTTCATCCTTGAACTCACCTGTGGTCTCAAGGACCAACAGAAGTGACCCCTGAGAGGCTGGAGTGATAGCACAGCGGGTAGGGTGTTTGCCCTGCACATGGCCGACCTGGGTTTGATTCCCAGCATCCCCTGAGCACGGCCAGGGGTCATTCCTGAGTTCAGAGCCAGGAATGACCCCTGAGCATCGCTGGGTGTGACCCAAAAAGCAAAAAAGCAAAAAAAAAAGAAGTGACCCCTAAGCACTGAGTCAAGTGTAAGCCCCAAACATTGCTGGCAATGGGCTCCACTATGTCTATCCCCACCAAAAAATGTGGGCCTGGAGATAAAGGTGCCAATGCTAATTCATATACTAGTGCTTCTGTTCAAAGTTTTCTAATATTTAAAAAACTTGAAACATTCTTATATGTTAACTTGATGATCTATAATTATTCTCACATTGTATTTATTTGATATTTTGTGTTCCTGCTGGCTATGTATGTTTAATTGAAATAGTACAAATAGAATTAGTTTATGAAAGGGCAATATTTAAAATCAAATGTTAGTGTCAGTGGAGACAGTGCATGGGTAAAGCACACATGTTGCATGGAACTTACCCTGGTTTGAGCCCCAGCATCAACAGGTTTAACTACAAAGGCTGCAGAGCAGCATGTGGCCACAGCACAATTGGATGCAAACAGCACAGTAACCACAGGACAAAAATTTGATCTCCTGTCGTGGTTGGCCAATAATCGTGGAAAAGGGTCCCATTTCATGAGTACCACTTTAGAAGACTCCAAATGATATAAGTAAGGTAAAATGGACAGGTATTATCATGTGTGTGCGGTAGGAAAACTGTATATGTGTTTATGAAATACATTATTATTGTGTATATAACATACATTACTATTTCATATCATAATATCAAGTATATTTTACCTTGTTTTTTATTGATAGATTATGATTTCACTTTTACTACTTGTGAAAATAGGAACTTGTTTTTTTAAGCACTAGTTGAATAGCATGCATGTATAAAGTATAAAATATAATGATAAAATTCTACAATTCAAGTGATCGGTGTCAATTTTTTTCTGAGAAAATCACAAAGATTACTTTGTCTTGACTTCTAATTTTCCTTACCGCAGTATACAATTAAGTGCATATTGTTCTTAATAGTGGCATGTATTTATACTTATTTACATATTTATGTGTTTTGGATGATCCAAGCTAGGCTCAGACTTCCCAGGGCTCACTACAAGTAGATCGTGCACAATCTGACCAGATGGTTAAATGTTGCTACACAAAAAAGTAGGTGAGTTTATCTTCAGATATAAGAAAACTAAAGAAATTCTTAAGTTAAAAGATGAACAACTGGGCTGGAGCAATAGCACAGCGGGTAGGGCGTTTGCTTTGCAAGCGGCTGACCCGGTTTCAATTCCCAGCATCCCATATGGTCCCCTGAGCACTGCCAGGAATAATTTCTGAGTGCATGAGCCAGGAGTAACCCCTGTGCATCTCGTGCGTCAACTGATGTGACCCAAAAAGCAAAAAACAAACAAACAAAGATGAGTAACATTTTTTGTGCAACCAATAACACTGTTAAGTGAGATACTGATATTTCTGTTCATGTTGTAAAAACTTGGCCAAATAGCAGGTTCTCAAAAAGAGATAATTAGATATGTCTACTGTATAGATAGTGTTATCAGGCTGCTCCTTTCCCCCAAAATAAAGTATTCTCTTTTTTAGGAATAGCAAACAGAAAAACCTAAGCCATTCCTTTTTTTTTTTTTTGCACACTCCATTTCATTTTCATTTCTCTGTTCTATAAAATCATTGCACTTGTCTTCATGTTCATTTCTAAATTTAATCATCCATTATTATTCAGTGTTATGTCTTGAAGTTGTATTACATAGTACTTGTTTTGATTTAATGACTATATTTATATTTGTTACTTTGAGAAATACAGAAATGTCTATATATTACTTTCCAAAACAGAGAGGTGCATTACCTTTATACGCAAACTGAAATAATATTTCCCCTCTTCTTTTACAGCTGTTGCAAGGACCAGATTGTCATTGACCTAAGCAGTGGTGTGGGGGATGAGACTCTGTTTCATGGTTTTACCTCTGAGCTGCCCAGACCTCAAAAGGAAATATTTTTAGGACCACGTAGAAAAGAAAAAAAGCTTAAGTAAAAGCAATTTCATTGAACTTCCAGTTTTATAAATTTATTTATGAAAATAAATAATCAGAATATGTTTAGATTATGAAAACACTTTGTCTTTTACTTGTCTTACCTTTTTTTTTAAGAAGTAGGTAACTGTGGTGATTATTAAACTAGTATCTACTTGTTGAACAAGTCCGATTCTTAAAACTTTATGATTTAAATAAAAAATGAAGTCTGAAAAGCTAATCATTTTCTTGATGCTTCATATAATTTTATGAGGGAAAAGAAACACAGAAAGAACAGCTATTGGTCTCAAATTTTTTAAGAGATGCTTACATTTTTTCAGACGATATAACATCCTTGCAATGATGCTTTATTAATAGAGGTAAAAATAATGGGGAAAATGGGTATTTTCTTCTTTGAAGAAGAAACACTGGCATTTATAATAACACCAGTATGTAACAGATTTCATTTAATAAAATCTTAAATGAAAACAATATTTGGTACAGCCATTTTGTGCTTCTTTTATGAATGTGCCACTAAACAAGGATTTTTATGTGGTGATGCTAATTAGTAAAAATGACTAATTTTTTAAATCCTCTTAATCTTTTACTATGATTCACCTGGCAGGAAGATAATTACCCTACAAAAATTTGTGATTCACTTTTGCTACCATTTCAGGATTAGTATTAAAATGTTAATATACCTGACACATTTGAGCTCTATCAGTTATTTTATGTATTCATTTTTAGCTTTTTTTACAATCCAATGACTATATTTTAATGTGAAAATCACTGCATGCAAATTTTACGTTTGAATTTTAAAGCATAATCCAGACATACTGCACATCATAAATATATGTACATATAAGTGTGTACATATATATCTTAGAGAAAATAGGTGGTTACTTTAGAAACACTATTACAGTTGTAGAACTGCTAAGGATTAGAAGGGTTATAGTTTATGTATTAGAAGATATGCATTAGTTGAGAAAAACTTTCAAACTATACCCATTATAAGTGTATTATAAAATAGTTTCACGTAGATCCTTCTATAAATATTCTCTTTTCCCTCCTAAAACATCATTATAGATAAAAAGAAGTAAATAGTTATTTGGACCACAATGCCCACATACTTTATACTTTATACCTGCACAACTACACACACACACACACACACACACACAAACACACCTGTAAGTATGAAATGAGCGGAGCACATTTACAGCAGATCCATGATATTCCAAATCATAAGGTTTCTCACTCCATGTGTGAGACACGGTAAGCGGAACTCCCCGTAGGCTCTGTTAACTGAACTCCTGTCTGATTGGGCGCCTTTGTGGTTTTTCTTTCGCAGCGGAGCTGCTTAGATGCCGGCTCATTTCCATAATCAAAGATTCCTATAGCTCAGTTAGACCCCGGGAACAGCTCTGCGGGGACGTGCTTGAAGTGCAAAATAAATGAAAAGAGAAGCAAATAACAAGAAAAACAGCCTAATCTCTCCTAATCTCTGCCTGTAACATTTATTGTAAAGGACATGCAGACTCACAAATACCAATTTTCCCCTCCCATATCCCCGAAGAGCAGATTTCTTTGCAGAAATAATGATAGGTAGTAGGGTCTGATGGAATGAATGTAGTTCTGACGTGAAAGAATTTAGCTCCTGACATTATTATTTTCTGAATGATGAAAAAAATTAAAAAAGAAGACACGGTCCCTAGTAAAAATTGTGCTACTGCAATGCATTTTTAGATGACCTCCCAGTGACATTTGTTTTACTTGATTCCCAGAGAAATTTTTTATAAAATCTGTATTCTACAGCTGAGGAAATTGAACTCCAAGTCAGTTTTGCAAAGATGACATAATCGTCCCATATCAAGTAAATGACACATCTAAGTGGTTAGATTTAATTATTTTTATTTTTAGGTGCTATAATATATGTTTCTAATATTTTCAGAAATCCAATTTTATATTGGCATTCTATTTTTACATAGAGTACGAGAGACATACTTTGCAAAGTTTCATGAAGTTTTTAGTCAGGTAAAAAGTTAAGATATCACACAATTAGAATATTTGGTAGTAATCTAGTCTGCATCCCATTTATTCTCACAGGGAAGTCCTTATAAATCAAAACCATATCTTTATATTGAAAAACAGAATTTTGCTATTGATAATCTTATACATGAGTGTTTCCTGACATCAGATTAAGATTTAAGAAAGAGCCAAACAATTTCTCCTTCCTACAGAGAAAAATACTTAGCATAACTATCTGTCCTGTATGCAATGTCAGAATACACTTGTCAAAGAACAAAACAGGTGAAAGAATTGAGTGGAATGAACAATCAGGTATGAAACCCTGTTGATTCTCACCATTATGGGTATCATCTTCAGAACCCCCAAATGGGTTTATGGGGACGGAGATCCTCTCTCAGTACAACAATTACAACAATAATAGAAAACTCAGTTTGGCTTTTACTGAACAGTTAAAGAATGTCACAATATCAAAGAAAGCAACTTTGGTTTGGTCAGTGTTTCCATATAAACAAGTTGAGTAAGAGGATCATTGATTGTCAACATTTTACTTTCCAACAAGAAAAGACACTTGAACAGAAAGAACCTGTCACGTTGATGCTGTGCCAAGAGAGTTGAAATTGATCTCAGCACACTTTGTGCTATGATCTTAACCAGAGGCAATGCTCTTTGAAAACCTCCAAATTGGTCTATTTTGCCCTAAGTCCTAAGCTTCATTCTATTAACCTTTAATGAAATCAATGAATCTTATACCTCTGAAATTATTGGCATAAAGAAACTATTGTGTAACTAAAGCTATTATGAATCCGTGAATTACTCTTGTTGGCATAAAGAAATCCAGCTTTGTTTTTATATATCAACTAGAATCTGAACATTTATTATAATCAAGGGACGATGGTTTATCATTAAACCATTTGGGTCTCAAATATAATCCCAAATACAAACTTTTATAAGATCACCCCCTTTGAAATTCTCAGCATTATTTTCTAATAATACTTTCTAAAGAAATACTCTGAGGAAGTTGATGTTCGTGTAAATTTTACTTATGAAACATATTCAGGACTGTATGATTCAGCTCAGCTATTAAAATAAAATTATTCTGTGTAAATTTATTTCAATTAATTAATTATTTGTTTGTCTATTTGGTTTTGGTTTTAGGAGCAGATGCAGTGATGCTCAATGGTTGCTCTTGGCTTGGCACACAGGAATCTCTCCTGGTGTGCTCCAGGGGCTATGTGGGATACTGGTAATCACACAAGCCAAGCACTCTAGCCACGGGACAATCTCTTCAGCCCCAATTTTTAGAACACTGTTCAATAAAAACTGAAGACAATATGTACATAATTGAGTCTATGATTTGGGAATTGTTTATTTCATATGGATTTGACATGCCAAAAACAGTAACTCGTCTCAAGAAGTTATTGGTGCCCGCTCGAGCGAATCCATGAGCAACGGGATGACAATGACTGTGACAGTGACAGGACATAAGTTTGCCTGGTCCTGCTTGTGTGTATGTCTTGATAGGCATCTTAACATTAAAACCGTAGAGGATTTTATTACAATGCCTTTTATTGTAGCATCTTTATAAATAAATATAAAATGTTTTTTAGATTGGGAATTTTTTTAAATTAAATAACATTTAAATGTAAAATAATGATGCAGTGAAAATTGATTATATATGTAATTTAGAATAGGGACATGTACAAACTTGTATTAATTTACAAGTTTAGAAGCAATGGAGATCAAAAAGCTTATTAATGTTAGGTTTTATTTCCTTTCCTCTTGCACCTGAAACTTGAATAGGTATACAGTTTGCCTTTAGTTTATATAGTTTGTGGAATAACATTGGTTAAAACAGTAACAGGGTTTGTTTTGAAATAAATGTCTTTATATTTGGAAAAGTTTACTCAGCTTCTGTGATATTATAAAATAAATTCAAATGGTTCTTATGTCCAACTTTATTTTAAGGATAAATTTTAAAACCCTCATTTGACTTCTGCTATGGTACTTAATTTTGATTGCAATTGTTCTAAATAAAATAAAGTTACTGGGGAGAAAAGAAGACACGGTCCCTAGTAAAAATTGTGCTACTGCAATGCATCAAAATTATTAATGTACTAAAGGTGTTATTCTATAAGTATACTTTTCCTAATTTATCACCAATATATGAGAATCCAAGAAAAAAACAGGCAATATATTTAATAAGTGAATTACTGTAGACATCAGATCTCATGTAATAGCAAAAGAACTATTGAAATGAAGAGCTACTAGGAATGTTTGACCTGGATTTTTCCTGAACTTCTCTATTCAAATACAGAGAGAGAGAAGAGCAAGTTAGTACAAGCTTAAAGGGGATTCTGAGATGTCAACCAAACCCACAATAAAATTTTAAGTGATACTTTACTATTTTAAAAAGAAAATTTACTTTAGAATATTATCTCATTAGGCTTGGATTTATTACTATTGTAGTCTATGTTATTGTCTAAAAGCAATCCCAACAGAGGCATTGTATTTATCATATTATATCTATTCCTCATTTAAATGCAATTACCTATTTACATTGATATTGTCTATTCACTTTCTTGTTCTTAAAATTCACAGAAATTAGCCTCATTATTTCATGTAGCTATTTCCTTGGTGGGAGAGGCACACATGGAGATACTCATAGATTACTCATGGTTCTTCACTCTGGAATTATCCCTGTTGTGTGATCCCTGGGGAACCATGTGGAAAGCTGGGATCAAATCTGGGTCAGCTATATGCAAAGCTAGGGCCTTACCTCTGTACTATCTCCACAACTCCAATTAATCTATTTATAAGAGAGGAGCCTTCATTTTATATCCTCTCCTATGTAACTGGTATCCCACATCATTCCTGAACTATGAGAGCAAATTATTGAATATTAAATAAGTAGAAAGAATAAGGCTACTCTTACTCTTACATTTCTAGAAACTCAAATATAATGTTACATTTCTAGAAACTCAAATATAATGTTTTTACATATATAATATTTCCCCAGAAAATCAAACTCAGAAATTTTAGTTGGCTCTCAAGGAATATAGATGACAGTTATTTTCCCAATTATATAGTTTTGTTTTACATTATTTTTTCTTACTTTTAAACTAAAAATACATTGAAGACCTCCCAAGCCATACTCCAGAAGCCTGGGGCCCAACCATCTGTTCTACATAAAGCATAACAGAAGTTCAATATAAAGACCTGAGGATACAGAGATTCTCAGGGCTTACGGTGATTGGGATTTCCAAGGCTCCTCCAGTGGTGCTCGAGATCTCCAAGCCTGCAGTAGTCAATGCTTAGGGGACTATGTGGTGCTGGGGACTGAACCCCAGTGAACTGATACTTAGCTTTATACTATACCTTACCACATTTTTAAACTTTGAAATAGTTCTAGTTCTAATATTTGGCAATATGGAGAGGTAATTACCTTAAAACAAGTCTACATAACAAAAAAAGTTAATTAAGACATCAATAAAATATAGTTTACACAAATCCATTCATTCTTGGTAAATTAAAGGATAAAACCCTGGGTTTTAAAATTGAAGTGGCAGGTGAAATCAGAGTGTGAAACTTGGGCTGAAATTGGAATTTATTATATGAGAAAACCAGAACAATTGATCTACATCATCTTTCCAGTGAATAAGAAAAGGCTTTGTTTTATGAAAATTTGTGAATCGTAACTTAAAATGCTTTTGACAAGTGGGATATTCAAAGAACTGTATTTTATGTAAAGAAATTGGCACCACTAGTGACTCAGCATTTTAAAGCGTATTTATTGTGATAAGGATAATATTTAGTAGGCCACATATATTCATTTGCAATTTGATAAATTTGATACAGCTATTCAAATACAGCTATAATCAATTGATTCAGAATAGAGTCAGTTGATCTAAACCTAATCATCAGTTCATTGGAAAGTCATTACTGATTTCTACTTTAAAGCTCGTAATTAATAAATAGCAAATATTGTATTTTGGCCATATAAATGTGTTATGTACATGCAAATAATTGTTATAAACATTAATGTATAAATATTTTATGAGCATATGTTGTCATCTCTGATCCTGGTGAGGGAACATGAACACACAAACTCTGGTTGTGGTGTGTTGTCTGAAAACTTGTAACTAACAGAATTTTAAACATGGTGTCTAAAAGAAAACAATTAATAGTCATTATACTAAAGCAATTGGCAAAATGTTCAGAAAGCTTCTGTTATTTTGCACATTTACAAATTAACCTGAGGACTGTCATTTCTGCCAAAGCTGGATACTTAGTCCTCTATATTTTGCTGCACTTATGGTTTAGAAAGCATGCTGGAAATGTGCTATAATATTCTTTTGCAATTACTTAATGATTCAAGACACTAAAGGCCTTTTATGTATTTGTCATTCATGTCATCCTATATGTATGATCACAATTTGTATATGGAGCTTTTCAAAAATTTTATTCAAAATAGATATACAAAAATAATCTATGGCTAATAACTGCTGAATATAATCTAGATTGTGATATCAATGCAAAGAAGTTATGACCAGCAATGGAAAGTAGCACATTAGACCCCAAATGTAAAGTAAGAGCAAAAATTGTTAAGATAAACCAAATGGACACAAAACTTAACATTGTAATTCATTAATACAAGGTGACAGGAAACAATCTACTGCAATACCTATGGTGATTAAAGAAGTCTGAGTGTCCAGGGGGTGATTTTACTTACAAAGGCATAAGTACATTTGCAAATAATTGTCATTTTTCTCTGCCTTGACTATGTTAGATTGTTAGACCTACATATATATTTGTCAGCTCGTTAAATAGTAAAATTCATAAATTTCATTGTATAAAACAATCACAATAAACATGTCTGCAACAAGTAATTAATTTCTGATGTGCAAATTTTACAAATGGTTTTTAACCTATAATAAATAAAATACTTTAAAAGAATCATTTATTGATGCTAAGAGCAATAGTCCAGTGCTTATGTTGCCTCCCTTGCACACAGGTAACTGGGTTCCATCTCCAGCACCTCTGACGGTCGCCCATGTGTGCCGGGACTGATCTCTGAGTACAGAGCCAGAAGGACTGAGCACACCCAGGTGTGGCCCCTAAACAAAACAAAACAAATAAAAACTGCTTCCACTTGTCAATTACTCCTGACTTACAGCCCTCCAATTTAGCAATAATAATTTTAAGGAAACAAAATAATGATAAGTCTAAACACAATAGTCTAAGATAACAATTTACATTATATGTATTTTAAAAATAACTGAAAGTATAGGTAACATCAACGTACACTATACCATAAAGTATACTGCAACTTAGTTAAAACAATCATACAGGATAAATTTTTTAGCCTTAATAAAGTTAAGTAAATAAAATTAATCTATCATTTTACATGTTGAAAAATGTTTCTGCTATCCTAGAAACCTTACAATGACAAATAAAAAAAGAAAAAATAGAAACTTTACAATAACTAAATATTTCTTTGAAAAATAAGTAACAGTTCTTAAATAAGAAAAACCATTGTTTAGGTGAACTAATATTTTTTTAAAAAATTGGATCACACGTGGCTATTCTGAGGGATGACTCCAGGCTTTTAACCCAGGAATTGCTTCTGTAGGTTCTCTGTGGACCATTTTAGATGCTGAGGCATGAAATCAGGGTCAGCCAGGTGCAAGGCAAATGCCCTACTCACTGTACTATCTCTCAGGCTCAGTCATAAAACAATTTTAAATGAGAAAATCTAAAGACTGATCAGTGTTTCACTATGTTTTTATAAAAGGTAGGTGTTACAAGGTAAATGCATTAATTTGGAACTCTTGTGTATTTTTATAATCAAGATTATAAACACTTAATTAGGTTAGAATCAAACTACCATTCAGTTCAATAAAATGCTTGGAGCCTCACTGTATAAACAGAATGTCATAGACTGAAAGTAAGATCAAACAAAGCTTTAACTTTCCCAAAGTAACTATATTGTTTTGTCTTATTGTGAATGGTGATATAAGAAATGACATAAGTGGCCAGAAGAATAATATAGGATAAAATACTTGCTCCTTCACAGGCATCACTCCAAAAATTAAAGTCTAGTGTGGTCTGTCATCACAGAGGTAGGAGTAATTTCTGGGCAACTAGAGTTGTGACCCACAGCCACCAAAATCAAAAGAAAACTTTGTTAATGTAGTCACTGTCATTATCATACTGTTGCTCATTGATTTGCTTGAGCGGGCACCAGTAATGTCTCCATTGTGAGACTTGTTACTGTTTTTGGCATACCGAATATGCCCTGGGTAGCTTGCCAGGCTCTGCCATGCAGGCGAGATACTCTCAGTAGCTTGCCGGGCTCTCTGAGAGGGGAGAAAGTATTGAAGCCGGGACTGCCGCATGCAAGGCAAATGCCCTACCCACTGTGCTATTACTCCAGTTCTGTTAATATAGTAAGAAAAATAAATTTTAATACTTACTATGACATGAAAGATTAGGGCATACGGAATTAGATAAAATGGGAACCAGTTAAGCACATTGCATAATACGCTGAGTACATTAAATGAATATTTGTTAGAAAAAGAATGTGCATAATAAATGTTTAAAACATACTATATTTCTCCTCTTATATATAGTTCATTAAACAGTAGAAGAACAGTCCTGGTACAGAATCTCTTTCGCTACTTTTCTTTCTACCCCCATAATTTTTTGCCTAATATGATTTCACTTCCAAACTCTGGGAGCATGGATGTCAGACAAAATAAAAATATATGATTAGGCATTCATCCAAGTCAGACTGTAGTGCATACGTTAAATAAATGAAATTTTCAGCTGTTTTGTGTTTGCTTTACTTTTGGGGGCTGAATTGAATGTGAAGGCATCAAGGTAGCTGCTGTTGATGCATTGGATCGATTGGTGAAAAGTTTCACCCACATAACATTGTTAACTGTCTTCCAGCACATTTCAGATATATATTTTTAAAGATCTATATTTCTGGATTTTTTTTAACACTGAACATTTTTTTAGGTCAGAGAGAATGATGAACATCATCCTTTAATTATATATAGCTGTGTTTCCTGGACTCAGCAAATGACTTGGGTATCAAAGGCATCTTCAGTACAAAGTTCAACATTTCTGTTGGTTCTTCCTGTACATTTTGAAAGCTTATTTCTGGGTTCTCATACAAAGATTTTTTAAAAAATTGTCAAGAAAACAAAACACTGACATAAAATTTGAAATAAATTTTAGTTAACCTCACTGAACTAAGAGAGGACTACGGTATATCTACTTTTGTATATGAATTTATTCTCAATTTGATTTCTATATTGAAATGTAAATTACATAATCAAATAATAAATGATATTTTGGAATTTTTTGCTTTAACATTACCAGTAAAGGGCAAATATTATCAACTAGTCTGTACCTTGAGATATGGAAATAATACTGCACATGCAGTGTTAATATGTCCTCATTATAAAGATAATGTAACTAACATGAGAACTTTAAATTTAATTTACAGTGACTATTCAATATCTATCTTCAATGTCTGAGACTTTTATATGCACTCCTATTAGAAATACATTGGTTAAACATAACATCTCAAAGATCCAACTTTTTAGCTGTAATTTTATGATGTAACTTTTTTCCAACTTTTGCATTATTTTATAACTGCCATTATCTCTGATTTGAGTAACTTCAGCATAAATTAATGATACCATGAAAATGATTTTAAAAGCATGATGCTACTATTAGAAAGACAGTCAACATGTGATAATAGCCTTGCAAAAGTATGAGAACATGCTTTTGAATTTATATTGATCTAAGAAAAAACAAGTACAGAGTACATCTGGTTGGAGCCATTGAGAAACACTGAAAGTCTGGAGAATCAGGCAGGAAAAGGCTGTGCAAACAGAAGACTAGAATGAATATATATATTTCTAGATATAAATATATGACATTAATATATTGATATGCTATGTACTATATAAATGTATTATTTTTGACATACTAATATATAATATCGCATCATAATATGATATTAATATATATTATGTCTGAAGTATATTCCAATATATGTAAATATATTCTAATATGTATATAGTGAATATGTTAAAATATATAATTTAATATTTAAATATAAATATATTTCAAATATATTTAATATATATGAGATAATTAAATATTAGGCAATATAATATATATTCCACTATATATATGTCAGCTATGGAGTATTTTATATTTTAATATCTACGAAGAGAAAATGAAGACAAATATTACCAGACAAAAATCTTTCATATTACTGAACTTCTACTCTTGCCTGTCTATATGTAGCCACTCAAACATCTACTATATACCCAAAGGAATAATTAAGAAACCTATAAAAAATTGTAGATTTTTTGAAAGGTTTACATTGATGGAAAAAGTAAAAATACAGGAATCTATGAAAAGATTGAAAAAGGAAAACATAAATTTTCTTTGGAGTCCTAGAAGGATTGCATCATATCAGTGAAGGTTAATTTTAAAAAGACACTGGATTAAAGAATGTGGGAACACACTGAGACCTTGATCTCAAATGAAGACAGAATAACTGATAACTATTATGTAAGCTTGTTTGAATAGAACATCAGTTTTACTTCAGAAAATAGATCATTCCCTATAATTTTTCAAGGAAAATATTGAGCTTTTAATAAATATTCCTAAAATCTGTACATGCAAATTAGGAAATACAACTAAATTCACATTAACCTAGACACATGAATAATAAGATATAGACCTGAAGATGACCATTATCATATTTAAAAATAATATTAAACATAAAATTTAAAAAAATAATAATTTACATAACTATGTTTTTACAGCTGAAGAGAATATTAACTGAAGTAAATCATTAGACTAAAAGCAAAGTAAACAAATTATGAAAAGTCTCATATATAAAATCTGGTGTGAAACTAACATTTTTCTAAATGGAGCCTCAGAAGAGAAAGAAATAAGAAAATTGAATAGAAGCTGAATTTTAGAAAATAATTGGTGAGATTTTAAGACATAATAGCTTTCTTAAGTTTCTCAAAAATAAAAATAGTGGTGCAGAATATTACAACTAAATGCAAAGTAATGATAAAACACTCTGTGGCAGAGAAAATGACCCTTCACTTACAAAAGAAGGAAGAATTAAATTGCCATTTTTGTCTTACATTGTACTCATGTAGCCAAATAAAATGAATGACACTTTTAACTTATTAAAAATATATGCCCACCAGAAAACTCAGACATATTGATTAGATTAGCTCATTGAATGTCTGTTTAGCAATTTACATGAGAATTACATTGTTAAATGATTTATTATATTATTTTAATGTATTAAAACTTTTTTATTTTTTACTTTTTGGTCAGTAAAGCAGTTCACTTTTTCATTTCCATGTATAAAATCTTTGTTTAATGATTCAGATGACACTATTGTGTGGATATTATGTATTGCTTTTCATGGCTATTACAATTAGCACTTTTGTAATTGAAGAAATATTGTCGATGGGACCTTAGATCCAATTATTGCATGGTGAGTGATACCTGTTTTCCATAAAACTCTATTGTGACTTGCGAACCAGTGACCATTTGTTCCCCAGAATTATATCATTTCAGATTCTTCCCTTTCCCAATATGCTGTAGTACTGCCTGAGAAATAAATGCAAGAATATTTTTGAATACTCAGATGAAAACATAGAAAAGTTTTATAGCATGTGATCTTTATTCCCAGGGAAACTCTCTTCCCTTTTTTTTTTTTTACTTTTAATCAAGAGACTCAAGTTCTGAATTGATTTAATTATGGAAACTGAGAGATATAACTCTGTCTGAATGATTAAATGAGACTCATTTTCAGAAGATGTAGAGATTTGATTGTTGTAAAATAAGATTTTACAGTCTGGGATCTCTATTCATTCTTCTGACAAAATTATTAACTAATTCATCAGCATCAAAGACCTTTGTGAATTGAAAGACTTTTTAAAAAAACACTCTTTTCAATCTATCATCCATTTTAATAACTATAAACACTTAATTGAAAGGATTATATGACAACCTGAAACTTTAATTATCATAGCATACCAATAAATAATAATAATTAAAAATACTAGTTTGAACTTTAATATAATATTAATGTTAGACTAAAGGTTTGTGATTCATAGGTTACCATTTCTTATTTCATACCACAAGTTCAAATTTGTTTATAACAGAGACCTCAGAAGGAAAGTCATAACATTAAACACTGAATCTCTTATTGCATAACTCTGGAAAAATTGAATTTATCTTAGTGAAAGACCTGGATTGTGCATTATCTCAGGAACAAACTTTTGAAAATACTTTTTAATTCAAATTGGAAAACTAGAACAAGCATAAAATTTGCTGAATTTTAGAAATTTATAGTGTCTTGAATTTATTTTAGAAAAATGCATCCTGTATATAATTACTTTATATCATTATATTAATTTTAATGGATTAATTTTATATCATATATGGCTATATAGACATGCTTAAAAATACAGATACTTATAGTTTAGGTGACATTGACTATCTTGACTGAGATTTAGTCATTATAAACATGCATACCTTTATAAAGTTATGGAAGCAGAGAAATGTTAACCACTGCAACTTTAACGAAACATATGGGAATGTTTTCCTTAGAGAAAATTTTCCTGTCAAAGCTGTTCTCCTGCCAACTCTCTTTTATGATTTATTTTTGTCAGCATCTTATTAAATGAACATTTTTAATAAGTTATGTGAACATCTCTTAACTGAATTTCCATAGCTTTCAACATTGTTATATAATAATGTTCATTCTTCAAATTTAAAATATTTTTCTGAAATTATACAATATTTGAGCATATGAATATTAAATGCAATTTTACTAGGGAGACTACTTTCTGTGAAAAAAGTTTTAATCACTTTAATAGTGTCTGTGTATAAGTTTGAAGTACTCAAACCATTGACATGAATAGAGAGAGAAAGAAGAAAAGTCCTACCACAGAGGCAGATAAAGGAGGAGGTGGGGTGATAGGCATGGTAGGAGAGTCACTGGGAACATTAGTGGCAAAAATTGTGCACTGATGGTGACCAAAACCAAATCTCTGTGTATCTCACAGTGATTCAATTAAAGAAAGATGACATGAGGTAATCAAAACTTTCTGATGATAGTAAAATCTTTATTAAGTATATCCATTGCATGAACGCTATATAATAACAAAATTAAGTGGTCAAATCTGGAATATTCACTCCGAGTAATTGTTTACCTAAGGATTTAATCTTCAAGTGCTTGGAATTAAATCCAAGGTTTTACATATGAAACATATATCCTACTGTTGAGCAACATCCCTAGCCCAACCATCTGTCTATTATCACAGAGATATAAGTCCCTCATACAAAACAGTTTTTGCTATACTGCAATTCCATAATACAGGAGAATAGAAGACATGCATTTATCACATGATATGTACAGAAAATTTATTCTAAGATCTCTGCAAATACCAAAATCTATGGATGATCAAATAGATCTCTGCAGATACCAAAATCTATAGATGCCCAAATCCTTTATATAAAATGACTTAGAGTTTTCAAATGATCTATGAACATCTTCCAGTATACTTAAAATAACTTCTATCTCACACCACAGAGACTGGCATACATCAAAATGAACAAGAACAACCAGTGCTGGCACAGATGTGGGGAGAAAGGGACTCTCTTTCATTGTTGGTGGGAATCCTGATTGGTTCAACCTTTTTGGAAAAACTAGAAATTGAGCTTCCATATGACCCAGCAATACTTCCAGGAATATATCCCAAGGGTGCAAAAAAGCACAGTAGAAGTCATATTTGCACTTGTATATTCATTGCAGCACTGTTCACAATAGCAAAAATCTGGAAACAACCCATGTGCCCGAGAACAGATGACTGGTTAAAGAAACTTTGGTACATATACACAATGGAAAACTATGCAGCTGTTAGGAAAGATGAAGTCATGAAATTTGCTTATAAGTGGATGGTCATGGAGAGTATCATGTTAAGTGAAGTGAGTCAGAAAGAGAGGGACAAACATAGAATGACTGTGTTCATTCCTGGAGTATAAAATACTATAATATGAGACTAATGCCCAGGGCAATAGAGACAGGGCCAGGGAGATTGTTTCATGGTTGGAAGCCTGCCTCATGAGCTGGGGGAGAGAGAGTTGGGAGAGAGAATCACTAAGTTAATGATGGTTGGAAGGATCACTCAGGATGGGAGATGTGTGCTGAAAGTAGATAAAGGACCAAACATGATGGCCTCTCATTATCTGTATTGCAAACATTAATACCCATGAGTATGGAGAAAGTAAGAGGAAAACTGTCAGCCATAGAGGCAGGAAGATGGGTGGGACACGGGGGTAGGCAGAGCCATACTATGGACATTAGTGGTAGAAAATGTACACTGGTGGAGGTGAGGAAGGATGGGTGTTTGATCATTGTATGACTGAAACTCAAACATAAATGCTTTGTAAGTGTTGCTCACAGTGATTCAATAATAAAAAATTGAAAAAAAACTTTAATTGATTGTCATGAATAATAATTTGCAAATGCTATGCAAATAGGTATTATACTGTAGCACTGTTGTCCTGTTTTTCAGCATTTGCTCAAGCAGGCACTAGTAATGTCTCCATTGTGAGACTTGTTGTTACTGTTTTTGGCATGTCAAATATGCCATGGGTAGCTTGCCAGGCTCTGCCATGTGGGTAGGATACTCTCGGTAGCTTGCCGGGCTCTCCAAGAGGGATGGAGAAATCGAACCTGGATTGGCCACTTGCAAGTCAAATGCCCTACCCACTGTGCTATAGCTCCAGTCTGGCTTTATATTATTTTGTTTCAACCAGCATTTCTTAACCGTGGGTCCTATGGCCACTCTGTAAATTCCTGAAATATTCCAAAGAAGTAGGAGCACGGGTGAAAATCCTATCAATGGAGACAATAACATTAGATTAGGAAAAAAATTGGTAGTATGTGGGAGAGGCGATACTGGAGGTAAAGAATTCTATTCAAGGCCATGACAGGAAAATGGTTAAGAAATAAAGTTTTAGGAAATGCTCCCACCCACCAATCTCTGCGTATCAGTACAAGTGCCATTATTTAGTTCGAAATGCATATTATGCATTTGGTCCAGGGTTGTTTGAACACACAAACATGATACAAAAACAATTTTTATGAAATATTTTATATATAAATTCACATATCTTAAATTGCATATGTTAAAGTATAACATATTTAAATAATTATATTTAATTTAATTCTAATGTATCACCGACTGTGAACTAAATTAAATTTAGTTTTCCAATAGCTTGGTTGTCACACCCACAAATTCCACCCAGTGCCATGTAATCTTATCAACAGCCAGTATCCAGAGACTATAAAGCAAAGCTCCCGGAAGAGAGTGATGCAGAACCTTCTGTCCCCACGCCAGGCTGTCTTCACTGGGGCACCCTTGGAGGTGGGTCTGTTGAGTTTCCCTCCCTCCCCGGCAGCTAAAAATCTCCAGAACCCAGCCATAGCCATGCTCAAGGCCACTCTCCACATGCTTGGACAAGCTTCACCCATGAAGGACCGACAGAGGAACCCAGGTATACGGATCCCGTGGCAGAGATCTCAAAGCCTGCTCAGAGTGAGCCTCCTCCACTCAGATCCCCAGTTTTCCAGTAGCTTGGCAGTCACACCCACAAACTACACCCCCCACCCCCTGCCATATAATCCCATCAATGACATCAATGGCAAAGATCGTGGCTGGCCTCCAGGTCCAGAGGCCTTTCTCTTTATGTCGACTTCAGCCACGAGTTGCTTAATGTAACCTTCTCTTGGTCAGGAAAATAGCCCCCATTATTCAAAACCATCAAATAGAATTATCTTTCCCCTTTATTAAATATTAACACTTGATTTATTTTCTTCAATACATTCTTCCGTGCGCATCGTTTCTTAATCCTAGCAAGTGGAGGGTATTTACTCATGTACTTCTTGTTGCACCAAGGTCTTGGCAAATAGTTACTAAAAAAAAAAAAGTACAATTAAAATAAATTGATACCAGAGAGTGTGGAAGGACTGTGGCACAGACCCTGCAAGGAAACAACTCTGTGCATTTTCAGGGGGGTCCAGAAAATTCCCCAGGAGTTCAAACATCTTAACAGCAGCAAATCCTTAGCACTTGGTCTTCAGTTGTCAAAAATCGCTAGTGAACCCACTCCTTCCTGAGCTTTTCTTTGGACGACTCATTCAAGAAATGAAATAACTAATAAATAAACAAGTATAAATATTGGCAGAACCAAAATCTTGATACTAGTTTACACATTTCATTACCTCTCATGCTTGTGCTGGTGAATTTATTTTATGTTCTAGCATCTAGTGTTATAGCATGCATATCTTTTTTAAAGCATATCTGGTGAAAGTTCTTTAAATCTCCTGAATTTCTGTGTATCTTGTGAGCTGATACACTGCCATTTCGTGCACTATCTTTTCAGTGATATTTATACGGTGAAAACCTCACAGATCAAAATAGGTTTTCTCTGCAGGGAGGAAGGCTTATGGAAGATGACTTTAAAAATCAGGTTTTAGGATTAGATTTCCTGTCACACAATCCTCAGCATTCATTGTTCTCATCCAGTCCTCTTTACATCATCTTGTCCCAAAGTCATGGCTTGTCCTTTCCTTTCCTAGATGTCTCCTGTAGACTGTCAGCCACTGTATAACTGTGACAAGCTACCTAGTTATCTTGCAAGTGGTATAAATTCTCACAGCTTTCACAACTCTTGACAAAATCTCTAACTACTAGCCACCTGCCAAGTATGAGAATGAGAATATGAACCAGAGATCTCAAAAGTGAGATTGAGCACCTTAAGGTTAATTTTTCACCCCATTGTATCATGAGTCACAACCTCAAATTTTAGATATCAAGAGTTCTAAGATCTTTGTGTGTTAATCAGGTGGCAAAGATGTGCATTATCAATATCATTTCTCCAAACTACTACAAATGATATTCAATATACATTTGATCCTGACAAATACAACTGTTGGCTGGAGTGATAGCACAGCAGGTAGGGCGTTTGCCTTGCACGCAGCTCACCCGGGTTTAATTCCTCTGTCTTGCTCAAGCTACTGAGAGTATCCTGCCTGCACGGCAAAGCCTGGCAAGCTACCCATAGTGTATTCGTTATGACAAAATCAGTAACAATAAGTCTCACAATGGAGACGTTACTGATGCCTGCTCAAGCAAATCGATGAGCAACAGGATGACAGTGATACAGTGATAAAATACAACTGTAAACTATAACTTCTAGATACCTTAGAGAATTAGTTAAATTAACTTTTAGTAATTGATAGTATATAACTACCTTATTTCAGTAGTTTTTAAAATAATACATACACATATATACAGAAGCACCATTGGTTTATATAACTATATTTATATTTAGCTATACAGATATATTGGTAACTGAACCTGTATGTATCTATATATGACCTATCTATGTAACACAGGTGCTGACAGTTGTTTCTATTCATACACATTTAAATTGATTTTCTTCTTCCATTAAATTTTCCATTAAGCATCAAAATGTAAAACCAGAGAAAAGTTTTATAATTCTCTGCTCCCTCTTCCCTAATAGGAAACTTTATCAAGTGCTTTTAACCCTATTAAGGTGTAAAAGGTGTAATTTACATATAGACAAATGCGTCTTTTGGTAGGTGTACATTTTTGATAGCCACAAACTAGTTCAAAGGCATCAGTGCTTCCTTTGTTGGGGTTTTCTCCCTTGTGTGTTTGTGTCTGCTGAAGGAGTAGAGACTATCGTGTTTTCAACTTCCTTTCACAAGAACTTATAAAGCAAGCAGTGTTGGAAATTAAGTAATGTCTCACTCTTGAGCAGGACCTGTGAGCATGCTGTGAAATATGTTAAAGTTCAGTACGGTGTGGGCAAGGGCAGACAAGAAGTACCTAAAAGAGATGTTTTCCCAAAGCATCAGTGTCCCCCCTCCCCCCTTTAATTCAACTCACTCTTTGCTCAGGCATCAGGTGGCCTCTGAGTATCGCTCTGAGCGACTAGGGCATGTGAGAACAGGCACAAATGCTGCTATTCCAACTCCCACTGGCCTGTGATTAATAAGCTATTCCTTGTGTCTGACCCACGGTGCTCAGATTTTCTACTTTTATCTTCGAAAATCTGGCAGGCTAACATCTCAGTGAGAAAGTCAAGTGAAATCTCATATATGTCACACTCCTTGAAAATTAAAAGTGCCTTTATATAATCATAATTGTTCTCATCTAGTCATTTGAAACGCCAATACAATGTCTGGCCGCTGGTATTTTCCTTCCAAACACACACTGCTTCTAAGCCTTGCCCTCTCCTCAAGACTTGAATTCTTTGTTTTTCCCATGTTTGTTTTCAGCAGATAAGCCCACTTTCTAATTTTAAAAAATAGAAACCATACAGGGAAAAAAAAAGATGCATTTGGCTCCCTAGCAGAAAATCTAGCACCAATCTATTTCCTTTTATTTGGGTTTTCTGTTTCTTCAAATAAAATAAATGTTCCATTTTCACTGTTTTTCACTTCCTCCCCATGATATTCTTCAAAAGAATTTTTGCAGTTTCTAGGATGCCCTATCGTTGAAACAATAACAGAACAACAACAACAAATCAAATTCCTTTCACTGCATTTACCAATTTCGACAGTATCCTAAGCTTTTGAATTTCTTTTGTTACTGATTTTCAGTTGGTTTACGAAGCTGTATGTTTGGGTGATATAGTTTTGCACCTCAGTATGTGCATACACTCTTCTGCACACACCATCAATATTCTAGCACCTTCCATCACTATCACATTAAGTCATCTCACCATTTTTTTCCTTTCTCCCCTCCCAAACTTCTCTAATAATGACCAATTTGCTGTCAGGAGTATAGGATTTTTTTATTCTGAGTGTTGCTAGTTTGTGTGCATTGTTTCTTTATAGGCCAGAAAAGCAAAGTCATCTGAATTTTGTCTTTTTGACTGACTTTGTTTCACATAATTATCCCAATTTCACCCAGTTTGCAAAATGCAAGTTTTCATCTTTTTTTTTGACAAAATAGTATTCTTATTACACAAGTATCTATTTTAAAAAGCAGATTAAATGCCAGGAAGATTTCATATGGACCTTTATATGAATATTATATAAAATTCTTACATTTTTATAAATTAATAAAAGAGTTTTTATTTTATATTTTTCTATAAAAATAATATTTACAGAAATTTGAAGTATTATAGGCTAAACAGCAAATCACAAAGAATTTCAAGGACTGGGTATCAAATAATAAAGATATTCTTTCAGGGAGTTTAATAAAGCAACAATTTAATTTCAGGATATCAAATAATACCTGTACTTGTGAGTTGAATGATATCACAAGGAAGGTACGTTAAAATCTAATATCAGGTTAGATATAATTACTTTATTTGTAAACAGGTCCTTGGCTTATTTGTTAAAATAAATGTGAGCTTATGTGGTATCAGAGTAAAGCATAATGTAAAGGCTGATGTCATTATGGAGGATATTTGTGAGCAGGAAAAAAAAACAAAGAAAGCACAAAGATATGAAAATATTAGGACACAGTACAAAGTAAATAGCAGCACATAAATATGAGATTAGAGTGTTTAATCTATAAGGCAAGTGATGCTAAGAATTTCCTGCAATCACCAGAAACTAGGATATAGCTGTAGGATAAATTGTTACTTAGAACTTCCAGAAAGGATCAATTCTGCTAACATGGCTCTTCTATTTACAAGAAGTAGGCAACCTTTCCTATTGTTTTGAACACCTCGCTTGTGGAAATTTTGTATATTATTTGGGGCTATTTCTTAAAGAAACATGAGCTGAGAAACATTGCATAAGGCAGTTTATGCTACAGTTCTAATGAGGGAAAATATAATTATGAAAGCTAATACAAACTATGGGAAACAATTTAAAATCATCTCTCTAACCTTATAAAACATAATAAGAAAGAAAAAATGGAGCTAGTAGTATTAGAAAAGACAAAATACTATGAGTGTAGAAAAAATAGCAAATGTCAGAGAATGCCAAATTCATTGGAAACATCATTTGTTTTAAAATTATAAATGAAAGAAAACTCAAATTTTCAGTATCTGCAAGACAGGAGAGATAGTACAGGGGCTGGTACTATCTCTAACTTCCTGACCCAGTATGACCTATAATTACATGACCCCTCCACAACAAGACTTGACATTTGTAGCCCTGGAGATTCTTGAACACTACCGATAAGACTCTGGTGAACTCTGAGCACTCCTGATTGAATCTAGAGTTTCAAGACACTTCAAAATTTTAGCAGGACTGCATCCTCTAGCCCACGGAATCACAACTTGGTTAAGAATGAGGAGGACTGGCCCTTACTGCACCGAAGCAGCACTTGGGATGATAAATCACTAATGTGGTATACCATAACAAGACATTCATATTAAACTTTATAAATGTTCATATGAATGTCTACACACACACAGGTTTATCAATGAATTTTAAATGGGTAATTTTTTGAAACCTTATAGTCTAGTAATGTTTAAATAATAATAAATATATTTTCTTTTGCTAGAGAAATAGTAC
Source organism: Sorex araneus (assembly GCF_027595985.1). Classification (NCBI taxonomy): domain Eukaryota; kingdom Metazoa; phylum Chordata; class Mammalia; order Eulipotyphla; family Soricidae; genus Sorex; species Sorex araneus. The sequence continues at coordinate 277,749,698 of NC_073302.1, read as the reverse complement.
AGTGGGTAGAGCCCTTGTCTTGCACGTAGGGAAACTGGGTTTAGTCCCCTACATCACATATGGTCTCCCAGCACTGCCAGGTTGAATCCTGAGCACAAAGCAAGGAATTACCCCTAAGAACAGCCATTTGTCAACAGAGAAAATGAATGAAATTTGTTTCAACTCAGATTGTGACTATTATTAAAAAGCCTGGTGGTCCTATTAAGGAACATACAAATTTTAGGAAGAAAATTAATCAGATTCTACCAAATTCTCTGTTTTTATTTTTAAAGGTTGTGTAGTAGCGACCATTAAAATTAGATTTAGCAAGGCAAATTAGTGGTTGCTTTACTGTCTCTTATGTCTGCTCAAAGTGCTTCATATGACTTATTTGTAAAAGTATATATTATAAGAGTTTTAAAACATAACATGCAAGACTAGGTACTTTGAAAATTATTAAAATAAGTAATGTAAAAACAGTTCTCAATTTAATCTTTTATGAAAGTGTATAAGGAGTTTATGTTTGCAATATTTAAAATTAACTGAACTTGAATATCCTGAGTTAGGGTATTAGTGATTACATGCACACATAGATGCAGGAATTGTGCAACAGGATATTTTAAGAAAGTAAATCCACTCTCCTCCATCCCTCTCATGTATTGCCAGGATTCCTTTTGCCTAAAATAAATGAGAAACCAGAAAATGATAATACTTGTTGATAAGTCCATATTTCTAAGACTATTAAAATACAGAACAAGATTATCTATCTATCTCCCTATATTTATCTATATATCTTTGTATGTATTTGTTTTAGGACCACAGTCAGTGGTTCTCAAGGCATACTCCTAGCTCTGTACTCAGGGAACTCACCTGGCAGAGAAGTCAAACACTCTACCCACTGTGCTATCTCTCCAGCCCCATAGATTGCATCGGATTCTTAACTTCAGAGTACCTTTTGTACTTCTCTCTCTCTTTCAAGAATTTTTTTGAGTTACCACTAGCAAGGTAAAGCTAACCAGCTGCAGGTTGAGGAACTATGTGTAAAAGGAATTTATAACAGCCCAGAGTCAGTCAACCCTATTAAAGCAAAGATTACTTCCTGACATATCAATGGAAAAACCAAACTCTATATATGCAGGAGAGAACATGGATGAGACCAGAATATTACAGTTCTTACCATTGCTGATCATCTAATCCATGAGTTTAAAAAGTGAGTTTTAAGCTTCTTGGTTAATCAGTCTGTGTTGGTGTCTTCTTATATCTATTTTATAGTGTTTCTCTAAATCTTCCCAGATAGGCTATTACTGTCATGTTGCCAAAGAAATTCATAGTAGTTTCATCCTATTGTTGCAAAACTGGGGAAGTCTCAAAGTGTCACAACCCTTACTTAATTCCCTGATAAAAGCATTTCATTTACCATAGAAACCATGACCTTCAAATCTCCAAGGTTATGAAAAGAGGAAGCAAGTTTTCTTTCTCAGTTTTTTTGACATAATTATGAAAAGATACTTGATCTGCACATAATTGCAATGGAAGAAAGAGTAGACTATGTTGGCCATGATTCAAGAAAAATGTTTAAAAATATCATTAACTATTTTAGTTTTCTCATCACTTAAGGACCTCTTTAGCATAACAGTCTATGGATAAGGGGATACAATATCAAACAAGTGAAACCCACACATTCTTTGGGTCAGAATGTTGTGCACAAAATTTTGTTTATGAATGTAGTAAATTTTTATGCATGTTAGTATTAGAGCCAACTCTGGTGCAGTGAAAGCAAATCCATACTGCTTATATGGGTCAATGATTGTGAATACCCAAACTATGTTTTAAATGTTTACAATTAAGTGGATTGATTTGCTCCCTGGTATCCTATTGGTGTCCTTCAGACATGGTGCAATGTAGAATAGGAAAATGCAATGCTTGTTGGACAACAAGGAATTTATGTTCTGTGAGGGCATCCTATGTTTTTGAGATTGTGCATGGCCCTAGGTAAAAAGTAACAGAGTACTAGTTGCAGATGTCACAGAAAGCTGGAGCTCATGTGACTGACATGGGGAGGCCAGGTGCTCAATCCCAATATTTCAGAGCACTCATTGCGAATACTATCCTCCAAACAAACAAGCAAACCAAAGCACAACACAAAAAACAAAACAAAAAGTAAGCAAATTTATTAATACGTTGTTCCCTACTTCATTCTTTTGTTTTTAATTTTTGGGCCATGCCAAGGGTGCTCAGGACTGATTCTTCACTCTGTGCTCACAGAACACTAAGGCTCCAAAGACGAAAGAGTGCCTCCAGTCATGCCTGGGTCATTGCAGACAAGGCAAACTTCTAACTACTGAATTATCTTTCTGACCACAGCTTCACTCCTGTTTTGTAATGGGTTGCTGAGAGATCTATAAATTTATACTTAATTTTGGCAAGATACTAGCATTTATCATGAATAATATTGTTATTATGAATAATATTGGTATAATATTTCATTCTATAGTAATACCAAAATTACTTTTAGTTGATCCTAACATTAACTATTGAGCCAAAGAAGCTCTTGGTAGAAAAGAATGTGACCTTATTCCAAAATTCTAGGTATCTAGATTGTATTTTACTTGTGGATTTGTTAAAATTTATTTTACAGGTTTTTTTTTTTTATCTGGTTTTGTTTGGGGGCCACACCTGCTGTGCTCAGGCCTTACTCTAACTTTGTGCTCAAGGCTCACTCCTGATAGGGTTTTGTGGAACTATATGTGATGTCCTGGGACTCCAACCCAATTCAGGCATGTGCAAGGTACATACCTTACATGCTGTACTATTTCTTCCCCTGAGTATGCTTATCTTTATAACCAACATTATGTCTTTCTGTAATACACAACTATCTGTATCAGAAAATTACTGCAGTGAGTAATTATCTACTCACTTTAGATTTTAAAGTAGCAAGAAACTTTAAAATATCAAATTTTGGTTTATGATAAATTGCATTTGGCAGTCTTAGAAATTATTTAGCATTACCAAATGTGAGATACAGTTCTGGAATCTTCATAATTTTCCATTTATTTTGTGATTAATGGTATAAATCCTGAGAAAAAATTATGTTCAATATTAGAATGGCTTCTTTAAATCACTTGAACTTTCTAAACGGTATCAATTACCTTAAATATTTGATACCATTCCTATTAATATGATCATTGTATAATTATATCTCTGAAGATCTACAGACATCTGCTTAAAGCAACAGATTTTCATTTACCAGATAGATATATTAAGTAGATATGTAGTAGTCTAAAACACTTTAGCTGGTGTACTTAACTCTGAAATTTCCAGTCTTTTACTACCAATGAAAGTATAATTTTTTTAATCAACATTTTTGGTTGAAAAAGCAGAGAACAAAAATATATTGGGAAAGTTAAGATAATATCTTCCATGCCATTGTTTATAATATTAAAGTAGAAATTCTCCCATTATGATAACATACAATATTTATTAACTTCAGAGTTGAGGAAAAACTTTGAGGAGGAAACCATAGTCTTATTAAAACAATTTGAATTTAGACCAACAATACATTTATCAGATTTTTAAGCATAAATCTTTACAGTGAGTGAAAAAATCTGTAGCAGCATTTTTGGGTGATCAAAGAAAACTCACATTTAGAGTCCATATCTCATACATCTTAACTTTTTATTGTAATCATTACAAAGAACAAGTTAGTTTACTGCTCAGTAGACCATGGCAAACATAGAACTGTTCTTTCTAGATGTCAAGCTAAGCTGCTATTTAATCTGTAGGAACATTGAGATCACTTAACCACAAACCCTTGAACTTTAAACATCTAATTAACTTTATGCCAATGAGTTTAATTGTTGTAGTTGCATTTATTCTGTCCCTGATGTTCAACTGTTGCCAGTTGGCCTCTCTATATTATTATACCCTTATATTTGCATGGCATTAGCTCTTTGTGGCTACTATATTAGTATTAATAGTATTACAATCACTTAAAATTAATCTATGGAGCTTTTCAAAGATTTGGGAGCCACCACTCTTACAAATATTGACCTTAACATTTGATTATAGATAGACCTACTGAAGCACCTATTAAGAACAGCTGAGCAATGAGAGTTTAAAATATCCACTTAATTTCTCTGATAATAAGTGATGAGAATAACTTTTTCATGTACCTGTTGGCCATCTGGATGTCTCCCAGGAAATACTTGTTTAGTGCATCTCCCTGTATTTTTGTTTGTTATGGTTTTAGCCTACACCCTAGGGTGCTCTGGACTTACTCCTGACTCGGTGCTCAGGGATCACTACTGAAGGGCATGAGGGAACCATATGAGATATCAGAGATCAAAGCCAGGTCACCCACAGGCAAAGCAAACACCCTAATCTCTGTACGTTCTCTCAGTCCTCATCTTTTCCCTATTTTCCATGGTGGTGGTCATTATTTTCTTTGTTAGGTTTATAATTGCTTTTTATATCCTGATTATTACCTTTTCTCACACGAGTTATGGGAAAATATTTTTCCCAATCTGTAGGGTCTTTTTGTTTTCAAAAAAGCAAATAATTTTGGTTATTATTTACCAAAAATAATTTTGGTAATTATTCCTTTACAGTACAGAAGATTCTTAATGCAACCCTATTTTTTAAAAATTTTTTTCATTTGCCTAGCCAACTACTTTGGAACATTTTTAAGATGCCTCTAGATTTAACGTTATAAAGGTTTCTGCCAGTTCCCTCAAAATAATTAATGGATTCAGCTATAATAGATTTTAATCCATTTTGTAGTGAGTTTTATGCATGGTAGGAGGTAGAGATCTGAGATAATTCTATTATATGTATTTTTACCAGTTTTAGCAAGAAGTTTCCCTACTTTAATTCATACTCTTCTTCCTTTTGTCAAAAATTAGCAGTCCATATACTTGAGATTCTTCTTCTGCTTTTCTCAGTCCAATTGCTTTGGCATCAGAAGCAAGGACACAATACTCAAAGCAACAAAAAGATAACATCTCACACTAGTGAGAATCACATACATGAAAAGTAAACAAAGAAAAAAATGTTGGTGAGTATTGGAGAAAAAGGAACTCATCCACTGCTACTGTGAGTGTGGATATTTGAAAAGTGATATGGAAATTTATCCAAAAGAAACATTGAATTTCCATGTGACCCAACAATTTTATGTCTTGTCATTTACATCAAAGACCTAAACTCTTTTCAGAAAAGGCATTTGAGCTCCTGTGTTTGTGAATTAATGTTCTTGTTTATTTGTTCATTTTGTTTTGACTACACCCAGGGGAGTTCAGGGTTTTTTCCTGGTTCCCTTCTTCAGGATAAGTCTTGGCAATACTTGAGAAACTATATGGCATTCAGGGGACTGAAGTTTGGTCATTGGTCATATGAAAAGTTGATAATTTTGCCTCTGTATTATCTCTCTGACTCTGCGTTTCATTTTTATTTTTCTTAATTTTTTAATTTTTATTTATTTATTTATTTATTTATTTATTTATTTATTTATTTATTTATTTATTTATTTATGTTTTTGCTTTATGGGTCACACCTGGCAATACACAGGGCTTACTCCTGGCTCTGCACTCAGGAGTTACCCCTGGTGGTGCTCAGAGGACCATATGGGATGCTGGGAATCGAACCCAGGTCAGCCACGTGCAAGACAAATGCTCTACCTCTGTAATATTGCTCCAGTCCCTGCTTTTCATTTTTAGTTGCAACACTACTCATATTATTTAAATTTGAAACCAACCCAGTGACCAAGAACAAATTACTGGATTAAAATTGCACACACATACATACACCCCCCCCACACCCACCCCCCACACACAAGTACTACATGGCTATCAAAAAAAAAAAAAAAAAGGAAAACCATGCTATTTGTCTCTAACCGTTTGGGTGTTAAGGGAATTAAGCTGAATAGAGTTACACAGAAAAATAGATATAAAAAATGTATCTTTATCATATCTGGAATATAAGGAAACCTAGTAAGGGCAAAAAAAATCAAGTGACCAAAGACAGCAGTACATGATAATTGACATATAAAACTGAGTTTACTAGATGGGAGCTTTGGAAATTGATGCAACAGCGTCACTGAACAATGATAGGAGTTGAGATATCAGAATGTTTTGTGCAGGAAACACAAATTATTAACAACATGATAAATTGTTAAATGAATTGTGCCTCAACGAAAGTTAAGAAATAAATACTTTTTAAATTTTTTTGTTTTATTTTTACAAAGAAATTTACAATATTTGATTATATTTAATATTCGAAGACCAATCCCACCACCATTATTCCTTCAACCACCATATTTTAGGTGTTTCCATCCCAAACCCCAAACCCTGCCCCTAAAGCAGAACCAAAATAATGTCTTGTTTGTTATGAATAATTTTCTAAAAATGATCCAAATATGGTTTCTTAGAGGAAAGTGTGTAAAGATTATTGTATTTCACCCAGGAGCCATTAAACCCTTCTATAAGAGATTACTAACATGTTGTTAAAGGTTGAGTTTTATGTGTGGATAGATAGATAGATAGATAGATAGATAGATAGATAGATAGATAGATAGATAGATAGATAGATAGATAGATGATAGGATAGATTGCACTGTCGTCCTATTGTTCATCAATTAGCTCGAGCGGGCACCAGTAACATCTCCATTGTGAGACTTGTTGTTACTGTTTTGGGTATATCAAATACGCCACAGGGAGCTTGCCAGGCTCTGCCATGTGGGCGGGATAATCTTGGTAGCTTGCCGGGCTCTCTGAAGGACAGAAGAATCGAACCCGGGTTGGCCGCATGCAAGGCAAACGCCCTACCTGCTGTGCTATCGCTCCAGCCCAAAGGATCAACAATTAGCAAAATCCCCAATTAACAGAATTAACTCTATCAAACAGATCCACTAGTTACTGCAAAGTAAAATAAGCATGATGAAAATGTATGCAAACCACAATTAGGATGAGGCCACACTTGCAATGTTAAGGCAATTTTCGTATGAATCAGAACACCACGCACATCTCGATTCTGACTTTATCGGATTTGTCTGTCCCTAAAGAACTCAAGAGCAAAAGAAGTTAGTATGGGCTACATTTAAGGAGATTATTTAGCTTCAGTTTGTAAGAAAATTACTCTGAATAAATACAGTGAGGCAAATGTTTGTAGAGACAAAATCCTGGGGTAAGGATAGAAGCCTCAAGATATTCAGGAAAATCTGGAGGGTTTCTTAAACTAAGATTGTATCTTCAAGATTTCTAAGTTTATAAATATATTCCTTCAAACTCGTATCTGTTTCTTAAGGTTCCACTATTTTCTCACCAGAGAAAAGTAAGGTTTTTAGCACAAAATGCCTGGAGGGGTAGAGCCTTTAATTGGTGCTACTACTCTGCTAAGTTTATAGACTTGTTTTTTCAGTAATGATGCTTGCCCTACATATAGGACCTGAGGGACCACTTCAAAGCTTCAGAAATATCACTGGTTACTATATACATTCTTAATTGCATATTGGTAACTGTTAAATTTTCATTCTCTGTGTGTACCTTGGAACTGTGGTAAGAAATCTGGTCATTCTACTTATCTTTATAATTACTCTGGTTGGCATAGTAACTAAATTACATAACTACTTGTTTTCTTAAATGGTATGCCTTTTGTCTCTAATTTATCCCAAATTGTGACAAATCATAACATAAGCAATTTTGAGACTGTTATATTGTGGATTATACCTGTTTTCTCAAGTTACGTGCCTTATAAATATATTTGTCTCCCATATTTGAGCAGCATATGTGAATTCAGGTTCCTGGGACACTACTACTAACAATTGTTATGTAAATAATAACTACAAGTACATAAATATAGCACAAACAAATAAGGATCATGACAAAGTCCTAATTTATGTAGATGTGGGTCACCTCAGGATAATCACATGAATTAATGCAGGAACCCGAAACTAACAGCAGTGGAGCTATTGCGACTGTTAAAGCTAACGAATCAACGAAGAGTCAAGTTTAGAATTCAGGAAAGGAAAGTTAACTGGAGTAGCAACATTAAGGGAATCAGTGACCTTCTACTAAAGAGACACACAAGAAAGTCCAAGTCAATCTCACCCAAGAGGGGAATTTGAAAAATAAACACTTGGACTCACCAAAATATAGAGCACCGAGCCTGTTTATAAATGAAGCACAAAGATCACCAGCTGAAGTTGTACAAGGAAAAAGATGGAGAGCAAACCTAGAAAAGCAAATGGAAGTTATTCTGCATGTTTTGGGAATACCTTTGTTAAGAGTAAATATAGTCAGAAATGTACAGAAAAATGACAGATCTCAGGGGAAAATTTGAACTACTTGAAGTATGAATGAAGCAGGAGAGACAGCTATCTGGGCTACACTAATGATTTTTATGTAGGAACCCTGGACCTGATCCCCAGTACCACATAGTCCCCTTGTTATAACCATGGGTGCCCACCCCAGCACAGACCCAAAATCGGTCCTCAAGCCCCTGAGAAACACAGAATGTGCTCACTAAACAAAACAAACAGAAAGAATGAGAATATAGTTTATCTGTAGCTTTCCAAGGACTAAAACATTACCATGTATCATGTATCTACTCCCCTCCCCCATCCCATCTCTCACCCTGCCACTCAACCCACCAGCTCATCAATTTTGCTAAAATTATTTTTTTTCAGCAACTAGGAGCAAGGAGCCAAATAGTAACTTTGCTTGCTATACTCAAAAAAAAAAAGTGTTTATTGCATTATTGGAAACATAAATACATTGTTTTTCTCTAAAAATAAACCTTATACAACAAATCATCAACTAATATTGGTGGTCAATTATTTTCAGATACAGATATTCAGCAAAGAAATGCTCTGCATAAGAGTAATATTAGAAACATAGAGAATGTGTAAAATGGTTAAAGAAACAATCTTTCTATTTCAGTGTGTCCATACTACCTTTCTATAAAGCATTATTTCTCTTACTTTTGCCCAATAATCCATTTTTAGTACTTTTTCCCCTGAGTATTAGATATCCCTTATTGTTTTGTTGGGTTTGACAGCTATTGAAGGTACTGATGCATTCATATCATTTAGGTTCAGTCACTCTCCTACTTAGTACTCTAAATGCAGAATTGCTAGTTTTTTTTTTCCCTCTCTCTTTCAAATGTTTAGAGAAGTACAGCACATTATAGATTTTACTAAGTTATCATAAATTAAATGAGCCCACATCAACAGTGTCTTGGTTAAGGGGAAAACAAAACAAAAAAAAAACAACTGTCATATCACAAATCTCACTTGATTCCATTTCATCACTGAGTTCTTACCAAAAAAAAAAAAAAATATATATATATATATATATATATATATAGCATTCTAGGGCCTGGAAAGACAATGTAGGAAGTAAACCTCTTGAATTGCCTATGACTAACTCTGGGTCGGATCCATAGAATTGCAGATGGTTCCCTGAGCACCCCCAGGTGAATGCTGAGCATAGAGACAGGAATAGCCTTTATGGCCCTAAAGAGCCTCACCCAAATAAAAGAAAATCCTAATAAATAATAACATACTTCAGTTGAGCTATTTTTGTGTTTAATGGAAGCAGACTAATAACTCCCTGTTCCTTTTTTGTTTGTTTGTTTGTTTGCTTTATTTTTGCTTTTTGGGTCACACCTGGCAATGCACAGGGGTTACTTCTGGCTTTTCACTCAGGAAATAACTCCTGGCAGTGCTCGGGGGACCATATGGGATGTTGGGAATGGAACTGGGGTCAGCCGCATGCAAGGCAAACACACTACCGGCTGTGCTATTGCTCCAGCCCCACTCCCTGTTCTTTTTCAAAAAATACTTTTTGTAAATATAAATATTTCTTAAATTATGTTCAGAAAATTATCTCTAAAACTATATCAATTTTAAGTTGCTCTGTGATAATATACATATATATACATATACATATACATATGTATATATTATATAGGGTTGGAGCAATAGCACAGCAGCAGGGTATTTGCCTTTCACGTGGCCAACCCAGGTTCAATTCTGCCGGAGAGCCCGACAAGCTACCCGTGGTGCATTGGATATGCCAAAAACAGTAACAAAGAGTCTCACAATGGAGACGTTACTGATGCCTGCTCAAACAAATCAATGAGCAACGGGATGACGGTGACAGTGACAGTGACATATATATATGCATATATATACATATACATACATACATACACATATATGTATACATACACATGTTCTATTGCTTATTTTGTGCGGGGAGAGGCTGTTGGGGCACATGTGGTTGTGCTCAGAACTTAATTCTATCCCCATGTTCAGGAATAACTCCTCAGGGAACCATATTTGGTGCCAGAAATCTCAATGGGATCACAAACAAGGCAAGTGCCATTACCTCTGTTCTATCTCCCTGGTCCCTACTTATTGATTTATTTTAAAGTGATATTTTAAAGCAAATGTAACTTATCAATATATTTAGTGGGTATATATGGTATTTAGTTTAATAAAACAAACATAATGAATTGAATATATTTTTAAATGCATACTGAAAAGTTGAACCCAGAACCTTTCAATGCAAGATATATATTCCACTACTGAATCACAGTGCTAGCCCATTTTATTTACTTTGAATTTCTTATGTGTTTGAGAAAAAAAATGAAAGCTCTTTTCTAAACCAGTACAAAGTTCATGCTTGTCAATTCTGATATTTTTTTAAACATAATGTGTTATTTGGTGAACATGCATATAATATAAGACACTTTTTGTATTAGTAGTAATATAATAATGACTAAAGCAATCAAAATATTGCTGTCATGTAGATTCTATTATTATAATCTGCATTATCTTCATATACTAATATCTGACATCAAAACAGATCCAGTCTCTATTTTCAATTGTGGTACCTCTGATGAAGAACTTTGGTAGGGAAAGGTCCAATGAGTAAAAAAAGAGGAAGTGATAGCAACATAATTGACTTTACATTACAAAATATAGTGGTTTGATTACCTCGTCAGTGTGAAATAATTGAATTTTCAATAGCTATTATGAATTACAGGTTTTTTACCTTAATAATCTATGGAAAGAGTCATATTCAATAATATATATAATATATATATTATATATTCAATATTCAATAATATATATAATATATATAATAATAATATATATGATTATTTTAGCAACAAGTTTAGCATGCTATTTATTCCAAAATAAAGCACTTAGATGTGTGTAAAGGATAGGAAAGGCAATATTAAGACACTCTCTTCTTCCTCTGGCTTGTATTTTTAAAATTAAGCCAAATTTTAAAAAATATTTTATTTATTTAATAAAAAAATAATTGAATCATTGTGAAACACAGTTACAAACGTGTTCATTATTGCTTTTCAGTCATACAATGTTTCAGCACCAGTAAACTGAAAAGAAAAAATTAAAGTTCATTCTAAGAGTTTACTTACTCAATATTATTTATAGTTTTATAGCATTGAACTTTCTGTGGGTTACAGAGTATTCTCAGAATGAAGTATAGCTACTTAGTACCTGGATGATACTGAATAATCATTTAAATTCAGTTATTTATTATTTTTATTTTTTTGCTTTTTTGTTCCTACCTGGTGATGCACACGGTTTACTCCTGGCTCTACACTCAGGACTTACTGGACATATGCATATAGGATGCAGGTAATTGAACCCGGGTCAGCCGTGTGCAAGGCAAATGCCCCACCCACTGCACTATCATTCCAGCCCTTAAATTCAGACTTATGATTAATAAAAAATGGTAAATGTCCCCAGCCGGGGCCGGTGCTCGGCTCCGGCCGGCCGGGTTTTCGGCCCGGGTGCCCATGCCTCTGCAGAGCCGGTGGATGTGGAACGAGCGGGAACCAGAGACAACTTTAGGAATTGGGGTTCCAGCAAGTGCTTGCACCCATGTATGGAGATTGTGAACTAACTTTGGCTACATGCTATTCCAGGAAGGGAAATGATTCATTTTCAAACTTAAATCTTCGCGGACTTAATTACTATAATACAGAAATTGTAAACCGCGCATCTACCATGACCGCGCGACATTTTATCTCTTCATTCTCATCAGTGGAAAACTTATTGTCAAATATTTCCCTGTTAATAGAGCTGTATTCTTAGGAGATAAATTCCAACAGAAATAGTGAGTCTGTTTTGAAACTCTAACAACAATAGTGAGTTATGTGTTGAAATCTGGAATGTAATCAAGGTAAAGAGAAAAGGAAGTGAAATTATCACTCACATACGGGGTGGGTTGGGGGGTGAGGGGTGGGATGTATACTGTTTTTTTTTGTTTGTTTGTTTGTTTTGTTTTTGCTTTTGTTTTTATTGGTGGTGGAATATGGGCACTGGTGAAGGGATGGGTGTTTGAGCATTGTGTAACTGAGATATAAGCCTGAGAACTTTGTAACTTTCCACTTGGTGATTCAATAAAATAAATTTAAAAAAAAATGGTAAATGTGTTGTTTGTGATATCTTCATGATAATTAAATTATTTCATGTATAATTTGTTAAGTATTAAGATAATTCATTTTTTATAACAAAATTAAGACTCAGAAATTTAAGCAACTTCCTCAAAATTGTAATTTCATTGTAGAGAATCTTGAATTTTCTAGTGGGCTTGTGCTCAGATCTGTTTGTCCCATAGCATGTGGTTAATAACAGGGTCTCAAGGGAACAAATTTGTAGAAAGAAGTGTTAATAACAAAATAATTTGATATGTTAAGCCCATTTATGCACTTTATAAGAATAGAAGGCAGAGAGTCTCTTGCCCAAGCACCTGGATGTCTTCCCTGGGGCACCTCGGAGGGGATGGGCTCCAACTTCCCTCCCCACCCTGAGCAGAGATCTCAGTGGCCGAAGACCTGGGAGCCTAGCCACAGCCATGCTTAAGGTACCTCTCCACACATTCGGACGAGCCTCACGCATGAATGTACCAGCAGAGGAAACCAGGTGTGTGGGACCCGGGGCTGAATCCTCTAAGCCTGCTCAGATCAGAACTAGGCCTCTTCCGCCCAGATTTCCCATTTTCCAGTAGCTAGGTGGTCACACCCAGGGAATGCTCCTGGTGCTGTGGAATCCCATCAACTGCTCACATCCAGAGACTTAAAAGCAAGTTTACTTGCTTTTATAGCCTATTTTTCCCTCTGGGAGAACCTGGCAAGCTACTGAGAGTTTCCTGCCCACATGGGAGAGCCTTGAGAAGTCCCCATGGTGTATTCATATGCCAAAACCAGTAACAAGCTGGGTCTCATTCCCCTGACCCTGAAAGAGCCTCCAATGTGGCATCATTGAGAAGAACAAGTAGCGAGAGGCTGCTAAAATCTCAGGGCTAGGACAAATGGAGACGTTACTGAGACCGTTTGAGAAATTCGATGATCAACAGGATGATGATGATGAGAATAGACATATTGTAACTTGAATCTTGTGCTTCAAAAAACTTTAGACAACTGTTAGTACTAGCAAATAGCTGCATTTTATTATCCAGCAGTTGTCTAGTGAAATTACCATTTCAGTACACATTACAGAGTTTAGCAAATGTAAATAATATAGAACTGTATTTAGGACAGAAGGGTCTAAAAGTGCCTAGATTCCTATGCACGTGTACGTGCACACACATGAACTCAAAAATTCTGAGTTGAAACTATAACCCTCATATTCTAACATAATGTTATCTCTCAACCTTAACAGTACAATCATACCATTGATGCTTTAAACAGGCAGTTGAGAATTACAAGAAAAAACAATAGCAAAATAGAGTGGGCTATAAATTGCAAATTAATCTACCTTTACATGAGCTAGAATTATTACCTTAAACAATTGTTTAAAAAAAACTGTAGTCAGGGAATCATCCCAAAGGTGGCAGGAGATGCATTTACTAGAAACAAAGCTCTTTAGAAAATGCAATGAGAGAAGTCTCTTCTGTAGGGAGTTTCCTGCAGTGCTGGAAGATAACATCTGTCTAATATTCAGAAGAGCCATACAGCCAGGCAGACAACAGCAAAATGAATGAGTTTGCTAATGAGCACTAATTAACCTGTTTGGGTGGAAAATTTGGTTTAATTCAGCAGATCAACCACATGCTGACATCAGACTGAATTTTAACACTAAGTGACTTTCACTAATTTAATTGATCGAAATTTGAATCTTCAAGCATTATTTTGGTCATATGTATAAAGATTCAGTAGCAAACTATAGGCCTGTGAATTTTCAGAAAAATATATTTGATTGTTGTTGATATGCATGTATTTACTTTGATATATTATTATATTTTATATATTAATATATTCTATATATTAATATAATACTAAATACTATTCAAATGGTTTAAATGATTCCTAGAGAATGACAATATTCTGTTATTTTGTCTTTCAAACTAAATTTTATTAGCGATTTATGTGTGTTTATACAGAATACCAACATCTTTGTTATAAAAAGGACTACTCAGTCAGATAAAGTTACCTTTATAATATAAATATTCTAAATAATTTAGAATTGTTGAATCATATGTACTTTCCGTGTTCTGAGTTTTAAAAATTCCATATATTGGGGCATGTTCCTTTTTCTTCATTTTACATAAATTGGAGCCTACATACAGAGATTGCATAAATATAAATTTTTATTTCCTTAGCAACATTTAAACTGACAATAAATTGTATAATATAGTATTACAAGAGGCAAATAGTTCTGATTGCCTCTTTTCATAATGCTAGAAACCAATAATGTTTAATATGTTTTATTAATGTATTTATTTGTACCTATTTAATCCGTCTGCTATAGAACTGAAATCTAAGATTCCTTTTATTTATCATCTGATATTCTTTTATACTTTGATTTTCTAGTTTACTATTTGGCTCCATAAGTTATTGAGTACAGTTTATACATGTAAGTCAAAACAAACAGCGGATTGTGCTTTATGTATTAGCTTAAAATATATTCACATCTATTTGTTTGAGCAGGCACCAGTAACGTCTCTCATTGAGAGACTTATTGTTACTGTTTTCGGCAGATCCAATACGCACGGGTAGCTTGCCAGGCTCTGCCTCGTGGGCTCGCTACTCTTGGTAGCTTGCCGGGCTCTCCGAGAGGGGCAGAAGAATCGAACTCCGGTTGGCCACGTGAAAGGCAAACGCCCAACCGCTGTGCAGTGATCATTTTATCTTAAATGAATTTTAAGATATTAGTACAAGTATATGTTATCTATTTCAATCAATTAGAACCTTGCCATAATTATTATCAACAGTATCTCCTAATGAGATTAGTAAGAGTAATGTGACTCAAGAAACTAATACAAGCCTTTGAATATTAATTATTGTTTCCCTTTAATATGCCCCTAGATACCAGCGAAATTGCTAACAGATCTACATATGTTTAGATACTTATTATGTCTATAGATCTGCGGAAGCAAGAGACTCTTGCCCTCATGCTTGGCTGTCTTTACCGGGGCCCCTCGGAGGGGGTGGGTTTAGTTTCTCTCCCCTCCCTGAGCGGAGCCCCAGCAGCCGAAGACCTCTGGAACCCAGCCACAGCCATGCTCAAGGCCCCTTTCCACATGTTTGGACAAGCCTCATAAATGAAGGACCTGGCAGAGGAACCCAGGTGTGCAGAACCTGGGGCTGAGATCTCCAAGCCTGCAGCCTGCTCTGATTGGGACTGGGCCTCCTTTACCCAGACCCCCATTTTCCAGTAGTTTGGCAGCTACATTCACAAACTGCCCCTAGCAGCCGAGTAATCCCATCCATGGCCAAGATCCAGAGAATAAAACAAAGCTCCTGGAAGCTCGTATAGCCTAGTTCTCCCTCTCAGAGAACCTGACAAGGTATCAAGAACATTCTGCCCACACAGCAGAGCCTGGCAAGATCCCCGTGGTGTATTCGGTATGCCAAATATAGTAGCAATGATGGATCTCATTCCCCTGACCCTGAAAGAACCTCCAATGTGGCACTGCTGGAAAGAATGAGTAAAGAGAGGCTGCTAAAATCTCAGGGCTAGGACAAATGGAGACGTTATTGGTGCCTGCACGAGCAAATCAATGATCAACTGGATGACAGTGATACAGTGATAAACCTGCGAAACTGCTGATATATCTACATATTTCTACATATATTTAAGTATACTTATATATCTAGATAAATTTAAATACGCAAATATGTCTATATTCTATATATTTAGATATCTATTAAATAATAAATATATGATAATTCTAATATATGATATATGCATGGCATATCTGGTTATTTTATAACAAGCTATTTCAGCATCATCTTTGATAACTCTTTGATTTCTCTAAGATATTTCATATTATCTCATGAGGAATGGTATTTTAAGGCTATAATACTGGTGGTTTAGATGCTGTTGGTAATGGGTGAGTAATCATTTCGTCACTCGAGACAGTTCTTATGAGTTTACACTGCAACTTCAAATTCAGTTTGCAGATAGCAGGATTCTCCTGAGACTGATTCCTAATTTTTTTCTGACTCCTCTTCCACACAAATTTTCTGGTTACAGGGAAGTAACCTAGATCTTACATAATCATTTTATTTCAAATATTCATTTTTTCAGAGGTCTCAGATCCTGCAGCAAAAACATTTAACATAGATACAAAAAACTTTCAATTTATTTATCTTATTTATTTTTATTGAATCACAGTGAGAAACACATCTTGTTCATTATTGAGTTTTGGTCATAATGTTCCAATACCTGTTCCTTCACCACTGAATTGATATATTTTAATTATTTGAATTGTGTTTTCCACATGTTTGAGTTTTATATGTACTTGAAACCTCTTTTTGATGGTTGTATGATCTTTGCCTAACACATTCATACAGTTAAAAAATATTATGAACAAATTTAATAATTTACTTTTTCTTCAATAATTTATTTTTAGGTAACATCCTCTATTTAGTGAAACAGGACAGGAAATAATTGTTTAACAACTTACACATGTGCCTTCAGTGGGTGGGACATTAAGCCACTATTGTTTGTGCTCAGGAGTCATTCCTGGACCTGTGCTCAGGAGTGACCCCTGGTGGCAATTAGGGATCATTTTAGAATCTACAAGGACCTCTTGTGTTATCATTCTGACCCCCGATAAATTGCTTTAATAAATCCGTCTTCTCACAAATGTGGTATAAAATTTCTAAGTATTCAAACATGCTTTAAGAAATTTTAATTAATTATGATATTTAGTGTCTAAATTCTGGGAATCCTATTAACTCCATATTACTTATCAATTAGAAGCTATTTCTTACAATATTTATTTCTTTAATAATTTGTTTTATTTTTATTTTCTAACAAAATGCTTTGACTATTAGTTTGAATATCTATTATTTTGGGGGTCACACCTGGCGATGCATGGGGGTTACTCCTGACTTTGCACTCAGAATTACTCCTGGCAGTGCTCAGGGACCATATGAGATTCTGGGAATCGAACCCGGGTCAGCTGCGTGCAAGGCAAACTCCCTACCCGCTGTGCTATAGCTCCAGCCCTTGAATATCTATTTTTATGTAGTAAATCAAAATCATTTTCTCTATATTGAATAACATAATACTCAGTAATGCTCAGAATAGGATAAGTAACTATCAACTGAAAACTGTAAAGCCAGTCAGACATAAAGTACAAACATGCATTTTAATAATGGTATCTTTAGCATATGTATTGTGCAAGTATGCTTACATTAAATACTGTTTTTTTCTTTCGGGGTCACTCCTGGCAATACACAGGGGTTACTCCTGGCTTTGCACTCAGGAATTATTCCTGACTGTGCTTAGGGGACAATATGGGATGCTGGGAATGGAACTGGGGTCGGCCGCTTGCAAGGCAAACACCCTACCCGCTATGCTATGACTTCAGCCCCGCCTTCATTAAATATTTAAACAATTAATACTAACTGATGCTGTTTAAATTTTGATAATGTTTTTGTTTTATTAAGGGGTAAGCTATAACCCAGAAGCACTTAAGTTCTCCCCAGGGCTGTACCCTTTGTGACCTCTTCTTTTTTTTTTTTTGTTTGCTTTTTGGATCACACCCGGTGATGCACAGGGGTCACTCCTGGTTCTGCACTCAGGAATTGCCCCTGGTGGTGCTCAAGGGACCATATGGGATGCTGGGAATTGAACCCGGGTCGGCCACATGCAAGGCAAACGCCCTACCCACTGTGCTATCACTCCAGCCCCTGCATGCAAAACACTTTAACCCCAGCAGTATTATCTCCTGGGTCCTGATAATGCTTTGTATATCAGTGCGGCAGTGCTTCAGTGTGTGTATATATATGTAAGGCTTTTCTTATATATAAGCATATATATATATAAAGCGTTTATATATATAGTGCTATATATATGGCAGAAATTATGTTATATATGCATACATGGTATGTGTGTTTATATATACAGTACTAAATATATAGTAATATAAATAGCACATACAAATATATATTTACTATATATATTTTTTAATTGAATCACTGTGAGATACACAGTTGCAGAGTTGCTCATGATTGGGTTTCAGTCACACAATGTTTCACCTGTGTACATTTCCCACCACCAATATCCCAAGTTTCCCATTACCTCCCTCCCTCCAGCCTACCTCTATGACAGGCACTTTTCATCTCTCTCTCTCTCTCTCTCTCTCTCTCTCTCTCTCGCACTTTTCATCTCGCTCTCTCTCTCTCTCTCTCTCTCTCTCTCTCTCTCTCTGGGTCATTATGGTTTGCAATACAGGTACTGTAAGGTATCATGTTAGTCCCTCCTTTCAGCATTCAGTTCCTCTCCAGAGTGATAATTTCCAGCTATCTTTGGCACAGTGGCTCCTTCTCCATCCCAGCTGCTCTACCCCATCATAGTACTTATTTTCAAGTGCTGACTGACAACATTAAGCAGAAATAGATATTTCTGGATGACATTAAAGTTGTTTCTGTCTGAGGACTGCTTCCAGGGTCAGTCAATTTTCCAACATGAATAAAGTTCAATACTTTGTTGTAAACTGGTGGACTATGGCTATTCAGTTTCACACATCATGTAATGTGCAATACTCCACTGACACTTCAAATAATCATCGCATTAAATGCCTGACACTATTGTATTCACAACATTTTCTTCTTAGAAGTATTAACCTTGTGTATCTTTTTATCTTTTTTTTGTGATTAGTACTTATATTTAAAGCACGATGCTTTCACCACATTGCACCGCATTAATTCAGTAAAACTATTTCTACGTTAGACTCAGGTAATTAGTCCACTGACATTTGACATACTTATCTCAGGATCATTTTTCATTTTGCTTTTAGCTTACCAATTTGACATTATGCTCTCTTTAAAAGATAATAATGTTTTCCGTTTCTCCATCGTTTCCCTCTTATGAATTGATGATACATTTTAATTACCCATATCTTAATTCAATTCAATGACTAATCCCAATTCAGTCCTTTTTTCTGAATTAATTAGGTGACCAGGCTTAGGGACTGTTTCTTGTGCTAAGTAGAAAGACTCAGACCAACGACTCATTTTCTAAACAGAAAGAACCGTTTCACCTCACCCAGTCAGGGCTTTCTTTCTCATTTAGTGTTGCACATCTGGAGGCAACACCATCTTTGAGCTCAGTAAAATAGCACTGTAGCTATTTTACACTGTAGCACTGTTGTTCCATTTTCTGGGGCATCTTGTTATAGATCCCAGACTACAGTGCTCAAGGAAGATTAGATTTTTTTTTAATCCTAACAGGGTCCTAACCTAGTTCTTACCTTTTGGACCATGACTAGATTTGTTGATGACCATGTTTTTAACTTATAGTTAAGTATTGTGGCGCTTTGGCCTGGCCAATTTCGATGCCAGGATAGCTCACAGCTTGCCTTGGGTCCATACAGTGGCTCATAAGGACCCTGATTTTGGGTGCTAAGAATTAAGGAACACTAAGGTTTAAATCGAGAGAACAGAAGCCAGCCCAGCAGTGAATATTATTCACATTCAATTAGCTCCCAAGTTACAAAAGCAATGCATTAACTGACTTCCTGTGTCTATACAAAAAGGACATTTCTCTGAATTAACTATGCAAAGGATATAAGGAGAAGAGAAAAGCAACATTTACAAGTCAACAGAGTCTGATTAGGAGATAAATGTGATTGACCTGTTGGGGAAGCAAAGCACAAAGAAAGAGGATACAGATAAACACAGAGGAACGGGAGTGCCTTGGGAGCACTGTGATGGGTGCAACCCAATAAACCTAAGCTCTCTGTGGCAAGGCAGAAAGGATAAACCAATCTTATCCTAGAGTCATTTAAGTTGGCATTTATGCTGCTATTTATTCTGTTATAATGCAAACATTTTATATAATGGTTAAGAATATAACTATTAACAACAGTTTCTATATTTTAACACATCAATTTTTAACATTTCTTTTGGATGTGGAGGCCACTCTGGCAATGCTTTAGAACCTCTGTTGTTATTAGTTGCTGTACCTAAGAATCATGTGGTTCTAGGTTTGAATGCAGAGCCTCACACATCTAAGACATAAAATCTAGCACTTGCTCTCCAGTACCAGTCTCAAATTAAAAGAAAATAATCTACTGAAGATTTTATTTTAAAAAGCAACAAAGTGGGGCCAGAGTGATAGTACAGAGGGTAGGGCATTTGCCTTGCACACGGCTGACCTGGGTTTAATTCCCGGCATCCTATATGGTTCCCCTAACACCGGCAGAAGTAATTCCTGAGTGCAAAGCCAGGAGTAACCCCTGAGCATTGCTGGGTGTGACCCAAAATGCATAAAACAAAAACAAAAAACCAACATAGTGTTAAAATAAAATTTTCTTTGTGATTATAATATTTCAATGTTATATACTTTAAATGTTGTATTTTGTGAAAGGGTTAATAATTATAATACATTTTATTTGCATTAATATTTTCTATGACTGTGCAACCAAACTTAAATAGCTTAAACCTCCATTGGATTATTATACATGGGAAACCATAATTGAATGTCATTTTCTTGCTAGAATGTTAAGTGAATGCAGTTTGTTCAGCAGGTTAAGAGGTTATGGTCAATTCAATGGAAACTCTGAAGGACCTTGGCTGATAATAATCTGACATCTTTAATAAGTGTCTCAAAAGATTTCACTGAAATTCTTTTCAAGTCAGAACAGCAAAAAAAAAAACCATTAAAAATGACTAAAATAAAGAATTTGCCTGGTCAGCTAGTGAAATTTAAAATTTCTGTCATGTTCCATTGGCTATAACTCAGTCATGTGCTGAAGCCAAGGCAATCTGAGTAATTTAGTTCAACTTCGTGCCCAAGAAAATAAGGACATAGATTTAATGAACAGTCAATGTATAATATTCTAGAACTGCCAGAACAATTTTCCATAAACTGGGTGATTTGCAAAACAGAAATTTATTCTCTCATAATTCTAGCGAATGGAAGTCTGAAATCATGGGGTCAGTGAAGTCTTCATTTCCAAAGGTCAAGGGAAAAACTTCTCCTCTTCTTGAGTTTATGGGAGGTACTGGTAATCATTGATTTCTTTGGTTAATAAAAATTATAACTGCAATTTCTGTTTGTTTGTAGCATGATCAGCCCTTATGTGTCCGTCTGTAATTCAGTGTCTTCATATTTTCTTATTTGGTGGTTGGTCAACCAATTTTTTTCAAAGCTCACACCTAATTCTGTGCTTAAGGATCATTCTTAGCCGTCTATGGGAAACCATCTGTTGTGTCATGGGTCAAACAGAAGTCTCTGGCACCAAGGTCAGCACCTTAACCCTTGTGCTATCTTTCCGTCCCAAATGTGTTTTCTTTATAAGGACATCAGTCACTGAAACAACACCTACTCAACTTATTAAGATATTATTGCAACTTGATTAAACTTGCCAAGTCACTATTTCAAAGTAATGTCACATTCACAAGTACCAGGATCAGAAATTCAACATATAACTTTGAATGACACAGTTCAGTTCCTAATAGCCATACACTCTGCCACTTTCTATTGTAACTTTAGTCTTGAACTTCATTCTAATGAATAATTATAAACCCCATTTTATTTAATAAGAGAAACCAAAAATATTATTCCAGTGATAACTCCAAATGCTCTTAGTTGTTAGTGTTCTCACAATATATTAGAGTTCCAATTTTCTCCTTCAACTATATCTCGCCACATTTTGCTACCTAATGATGACAGAGAAAATGTGATAAGTTATTTTCCTCTCCCATTAATGTCCTGCCAAGAGAATGTGAATATTTTCAAAATTCTAAAATTAAAGTAGAAATCAATGAAGCAGAATCCTTCCTAACAGTTAGCTTAATGATATCACCAAATTTCATTTTCATGTCAGAACTCACACCTCTGATTGAATATTTTTGTGTTTGAAAAATGCATATTAATAAAACTCTTGGCAAAGTTGACCAAGATTTAAGAATGGATGCATAAAGAATAACATTAACTGAAACTGATTCAACAGAAAAGCTTCTCATCATCATTTCTCCCTTCGTTGGGAACAAACCTTCAATACTATGATACCACATTTACCGTGTGTAGCTTTTACTTATGTTCTGGATTAACAAAATTACAAATGTTTAGCCTAAGCAAAATGTAATCTGTTTTTGCCTTGCTAGCTTTTAGGAAGTAAGTAATTAAAAACATTAATCATTAAGATGGGTATGTGAAAAGCCCTTTTTTATTTTCATATTCAGATTTTTAATCAGGGCTTCCTTAATTCTTTTTTAAAAAAACTTGAATCACTGTGAGATAGTTACAAGCTTTCATGTTTGGGTTACAGTCTCACAGTGATCAAACATCCATCCCTCCACCAGTGCACATTCCCCACCACCACTGTAAGCTATAGCAAAGTTTGACTCTTTGTTATGATTTATAAATTATATATGGTGTCTTAAAATTGACCTACCAAGCAATAGATTTTTGTTCAAAATTTTATGTTGACTCATATTTTTTTCTACAAGTTTACAAAAAATCACATTCAATTTATTTCCTTGTTTTCCCATGAAGGTACTTATGAAAATCTTTGACATACAAAGATTTTTATAAGTTGAGCTTCAGGTATACAATGTCCATATCAAATTATATCACCAGTGTTTGCATCCTTCCATCAGTGGTCCTGGGCCCCTCTGCAACCTCCCATCCCAGTCACCCAGTCACTTTTCTTAAACTTTTAAAATTTAATGATTGTGTTTCTGGTCTCAGACTAGAGTAGTGTTGACTCTTGTGAGATATATATATATATATATATATATATATATGCACACAAATGCACATCACTTTGTCAGCAAAGGTGTGTCTATCATTCATTTGTAACCCCCCAACCATCTCTTCTTAGTTCCCTTTTTAGATTTTTCATCTTTGTTATCTGTAGTCAAATGTGTCAATATGCCACATGTAATATTCTCTATTTAATAATATAATTTAGTTTACTGGATATAATTTAATGGAGGCATTGACCTACAACTCCCTGGCATAAGCTTCTCTTACAATGTTCTATCTTCAACTTGGAAGAGAGGACAAACAAAATGATCACCTTGCCTTTAGCAAAGCTAAAACTTTCTGGAATACTAATTTTTCTTTTTTAATTTAATTTGTCTGTAGAAGAATTTTAAAATTTATAATGATACATGCAGACTTCATATAATTTGTTTTATAAACAAAATTTATGAGAAGATCACTTGTAACACTTGTAGTCCCATTGATCTTTGAATTGCTCGAGCAGGTGCCAGTAACATCTCCATTTGTCCCTGTCGTGAGCTAGTGTAGCCCAATGATACCTGCTTGCTCCAGGAACAGAAAGAGCCTCAAATCATTCATTCAGAGTTTTGACGAAGAAATCCGACCATCTAGTTGGTGGGCGGCCATGAGGTCTTCTGATGTCCCGTGGAATCTAGTCTGTAACAGCTCTAGTCCAACGGTTGTCTCTGAATCGCATTACATGACCGACCGGCTCATCTGATTTTTGATGCCTTGGCAAACGAGACAGCATCCCTGATTTTTGACTGTCGATGGAGGTTAGAAATCGGGATTCCTTCTCTCACTTGAATGAGACCTGATATTCCCAGCGTAGCTCTTTCGATTCCTCTTTGGGATACCCTAATAGCATTCTCATCCTGCTTGCGTAGGCCCCAGGTTTCTGAGGCATATGTTAGTGCAGGAAGAACGGTGAAATAGAAAAGATGTGCCCAGAGTCGGAGGTTCTTTGTTCTCTTAACTTCCTCTTCAACACTGTTTAATGCTTTCCATGCTGCTCTCTTCCTCCTGCACAGTTCTGACACCAAGTCATTCCTCATGTTGATTTCTCGACCCAGGTACACATAGCTGCTGCATTCGGAGATGTTCGTTTCATTGAGAGCAAATATGAGAAGATATTTGGTGAAATTCGTTGCTGTTGTTGCTAATATCATTGGCACTGTTTTAACTTGTCCCCATACAAAAATGACCACTGTGGCTAATATTTCTATATTTTTATCTGTGGGAAACTCATTAACTGCTAATATCTACTACCCTCTTTGATAATGCTCATCTTTTTAATGCACAGAGCTAGAATAAATAAAAGCTATATTATCCAGTAACCATTATAGCTAGGGCTTTTCTGATGAAATATAAAGGTAAGGACTATATGGCAGGTTTCTTGAATTTCCAGGAATATATTATCCCTAGATATATCTTTGGCCTTTTTGTTTGTTTGTTTCTAGATCCTGGGACTAGCTAAGTGGTTGAATAAAAGCTTAGACTGCGACAAAAACCATGATCTAAAGATGGTGGGAGGCAATTTAGTTGTAAATTGGCTTCTGAAAAATACCAGAGAATAAAATTATCACCCCAGTCTTGGTCTGCTTTCTGCCAGTTATTAATAGTGAAAAAACAAACATGTTCTAAGAATATGCAAAATGAAAACACTTATGGATTTCACTGATACAGAAAAGGATGCATATGAAAAATCATGTCATTGAAATACTAATGTAGATTTCTTAAAGTCAAAATTTATTAAATTATGCAGAATAAATTAAGAGTGATTCAAAAAATCCTGTATTGTATTATTCCATTAACACAAATTTTTCAGAATAGATAAATCAATAGAAATGAAAGATATATTAGTTGTGGCAATAAAATGAAGGAGGGAAACTGGAAGGTGCTCAACTTCTTTTGGAAATGAAACAATATTCTAGATTGTATGGCCTTGATTAGTGCATAAAGTTATGATGATATCAACAATAAAATTTATATACTTAAGTTATCAGAATGGTAAATTTTGTGTTATGTGAATATTGTTTCTATCAACAATTATAGCTACTTGCCTATATCCAATGGTGTGATATTTGTATTAAGATAGTACAAAAAGTAGTTGATATTAAAGGCTCATTACTATTTAGAAAAACATCTCATTTCATCTCTGTTTCATCTCTGTTTTGTTCTGAGAATGAACAGTCAAGTTTATTATGCTTAGAGGAAGGAGTCTGTGGGTCTTAAGGACCTGTGTCAACTGAGTCATGTGATTTTTTTCTTGTTCTTTGCTGTCTGTTTCCTTACTCATGGTCTGCTTTTCCTTGCACTTGCAGTGATGCATCTTGGCTTTCTATGTCCTGTTGTCTACAATGGCCTTCACTGCCTTGAACTGCCAGCCAACCTCTATGAACCAGGTTACCAGATAGGCCAACATAGGAAGATGAAATTGGAGGACAATTGAATGCCCATGGGAGAGGGGCTGATTGAAGGGACAACGAAGACTTTGGGAATTCTTATCCATTTGTTTCCCAACAAGTTTAAGTTTTCTAAGAACCTGGTGACCCTGGCATTAGCTCAGCCTTTGGCACTCCCTGCATCGCCCACTCCCAGCATCCACAGACCATCATGAGACAGTACTGTTATCTTTCATAAAAAAAAAAAATACTGAACCATTGTATATTTTTTTGTAGTAAGGATTTTTAAAAAAAAACCTTAATTTTCATCAAAGTGTTTCTTCCTTAAAGCAGTTCATGAAAGGAAGGTAGAGATAGGAGATAAAGTAACAATCAATTTTCCATAGATTCTTATGATAAAATAGCATAGCACCTCACAAAGGTATAATTACAAAACATTTTTAACAAAATGAACACATTTAAGAAAGTGAATTAAAGGGTGCCATTATTACAATATAGTTAAAACAAATTTATTTTATAATTAGAAATTAGGAGTCAAAACTTGTAAACAGCTGTGCCAATTCTTTATGTTACATCTGTAACTCTCTGAAAATCATTACCCAAAAGGTGCGTGAGAGCTATATTAGATGATACATTCTTGATGCCATAGAAACACAATTTTAAACATCACTAGAAACATTACTCAGGAGGCTATGAATCATAATGCAGAACATTCCAGTCTTCCTTTTCACTTGAGAATTTATTCTCAAAGTTATCTTTCATTATCATGTTTTTATCATGTCTTTATATGTGATGAGGAAAAAATCAGAATTACTTTTTATTTTAATACTCGTTAAAAACTTTGATTGCCTATTGTGGATATTGGGGTGTGCAAGTGTGACCCAGTATAGATTACTGTCCTTGTCAATTTTATGTTAGATATAGAAAAGTAATAAATGACATTAATAGTTACATATCACATTAAGTGGAATGAATCAGAATTGCTATGACGTAAAATTGAAAAATGAAACAGTTTAAAGGAGACAGGAAAAATGAACCTAGTGGGGGATATAAGATATAAAAGAAGCATGAGATTTGGGACTATTGCTTGTTAGTAGGTGATAACTGGATGTTACTTTCATGAGCCGTAAAAGATAATTTTTCCAGAACCATTTTATATCCCCTTCCCCTGTGACCTTGTTTATGGTCATTGGCACCAATATTTAAGCTCTCTAGACTAAATTGGAAATGGTGATGCCAGAGCAGACTGAACAGTATCCGTTGTGTTCAGATATTCACTTCTTTCTCTAGACTGTGTGTAAATAGTCCCATTTTTGGCATCGCTGCCTCGGTCAGTACGCAGGTTTTGTGAGAGAGCATTCTAAGATTTTGCTGCCTGGGGTGTAATGGCTTTCATTCCTTAGACTATCTTGCAGTCACTGTGAATAAAAATATAGGTTTGATCTGAATGTCTCCCTCCATTCAGTTTAAAAGCATCTGGTGATTTTAAATTGCTCATATCAGGTTTTAAAGAGCTTCACAAGGCACCTATGGCTCTACTTCATTTTTTGTCACAACCTACTTCAAACTATTTTCTCTCTCATTTACCGCATGCGACTTTCATATCAAACCTGAGTCACCATTCTGTATCAAAAATCACTTCTTCCTCATGACTTTAAATCAAGGAATGCATGTTTTCCTACATCTGGAGCATTTTTTATGTGAATTTTCTTATAAAATATATGAACTGCCATATATTATTTTATCCAGAAATGTAAATTATAAAAAGTACAACTGTAACCAAACAAATTGTGTATTCTCCTCTCAAGTCAAGAAATAAAACATAGACTTCCCCATAATTTACAGTCTTTCATTCTCTTATCACATTTTATTTTTATGCAAGAATAATTTTGATTGTTAAAATAATGTTTGATACATGTATATATCTTATATAACATAGTAGTATGTTACTTATTTCTAAATACTTTATAAATCAAAAGACATTTTGTGCATAATTAAAACGGTCTCACAAATCATGCTTTTGGAATATATCTGTTGTTGCAAATAATAGTTGTTTATTAAGATTCTTATACAATTATTCATGATACATTAATTTTTATATTTATGTTATATGAATGTTTAATTATTATTAATATATACAACTGAGTACATACCATTTCTAAAACAAACTTCTGAATGAGAAAATATCTTTCATTTATGAAAGCCCAAGGCTCTCCATGTGTGGCATTCTGAAATGCCTGCATCTCAAAATGAACTGGAAGGGAAATAAAAACAGACTGAAATATTGAACAGTAGAAAATTGCCTAAGAGGTAATGTCAGTACTATGTATGAATGAGGGTTAGAGTAAAAGTACAAAGTCACTATTTAAAAGACTGATAAATCTACTCTATATTTCAGCAAACCCTACCACAAAATTATATATATCTAAGTCATTTCTGGGATTCTCCTGAAAATTTTCAATATCTGTGTCACATATATATATACATATGTATATGTATATATATATTTACTATGCCATAAGTCAATTTCCTACTTATAGTCCATAATTTTCAAAATATTTCTAAAAATATAAGACATCAATAAAAAGAAAAATAATATCCTTGTCAATTAATAACAGGTATTCTTTTTCCTTAGACCTTATCTTTAAAAGACTGATTATGAATTATTGTTTTATAAAAGTACATATTCTGTTGTTAGGATGAAGGTACAAGTATAATGATAAATTATTAATGATATTATTTAAGTGATCTTTTAAAAAGAGACTGAATAGATAGCTTAATGGTTTGGAAAACATATTTTGCCTGTGGGATGACTACGTGTGATCATATGATTATCTGTGCCACTTACTTCTAATAGGAAGATTTTTGGATCACTGAGTAACATGAGATTTCTCCAAACCCAGCCGCTCCTCCTCCTAAAAGCTCACATAAACAATATACAGAACTGTAGAAAGGAGATAAATGTTGGCTTTATAAATTCCAAAATTCATACCAAAAGGGGAGTAAAGATGTAGTACCACCTAAGGTGTCACCATTGAAATACATCCTTTGCTATACTATTATAGTAATGGCTATTTATTTTCACCTAGCTTAAATTGTAAAAAATAGTAAATTTTCTACTACAAACAAAAATTGCATAGCATAAATTTTTAATTTTGTATTACTGTTAGTATTTTTAATATGAATGTATGGAAAACAAAATATTATTTGAATGAAAATATAGAGGTACTGCATAAATTTTGTATTTGAAATGCATCAATTTCATCAAGATGTATTGTGACAACTTGGTCAAAGTGTATCATGAATGTCTTCATGGGTTCCTATGATACTATCATATAGCACCTCAAAAAAAGCATATTTAGAATACATTTTAATAATTTTTTAACACTTTTAAGCGGTAAATTAAAGCATACTAAAAACTGTGCTTTAAGTTTTTTCTTTTATATTTAGAAATTATGATTCAAAATTGTACACAGTTGTATCACTTCCTAGCATGACATCTTTATTTCTCTGGAAGTCTTTACCCAAGAGTTGTATGAGGTTTAGATTAGATGATACTTACTTGATGTTATAGAAACACAAAACCTTTTAAACATCATTAGAGACACTACTCAGAAGTCTGTGAATCATAATGCAAAGTATTCCAGTCTTATTTCTCACTTTAGAATTTATTCTGAAAGTTACGTTGCATTATTATGTACCACTTCATCATGCTCTTATATCTTAAGAGAGAAAGAAAAATCAAAATAACATTTTATTTTACTATTCATATTATTACCAAACTGTAAAAACAGTAATTCAGTCAAACTATGGGGTAGAAAACAAATTTTCAGAAACTATAAAAGTGTTTTAGTAGTATATCGGTTATTACACAGCCAGCTTGATAGAAACAATAAACCAAATAAAAAGTAATGACATGTTTTAGAAAATGAAACAAAACAAAATCCATAACAAATTTTCTCTCATTATTATAGAGATTAATCAAATGAGTAAAAGTATTGAAAATTAATACAAGTATGATGCTATCAATATAAAGGGAGCAATGCAAGAGACATTTAATTACTCATAGATTATGGTATTTAAGATAATGACCAGGACATTAATAGTGAAAAAAATATTAGTTTTCACCTTTTTAGTATATTGGACTTAATTTATAAACCCTTCAAATGTATCAATATTATGTTTTGCCAGTTTGTAATGCATTAAAAAATCAAAATTTTAAGATGGAAGGAAAAAATAATTCAATAACAATCAATGAGAGTAGAGTTTCCATTTTCTGGCTTAAGTTCAAATTTAATAGCATACTTTGAGAGTAAATCCAATTGTTATATGTAAATCTAAAACAATTTGAGAATACCCAAAACATCATTATAGTCTCAAGGGGAAAATTTCTGCAAAGTAGAACTTAAATAGGATGGCAACTTACTTAACAGAAGCATTATTATTGTGTTGTTTCTTTTCTAAGGAAAGTATGTGAAGTAAATAGAGATGCAGTGAAAGAGACACAACAAAATGAAGCCATTGGCTCCCATTTAGTTAGCACTAGTATTTCCAATATGATTAATAAAAGAAATTTACTCTCTTATATTTTCAATAATCATGTTCTCCAGAATGATTTGTTCTTTTTGTAGAGAAGAAGTCATCAGGATATTATAACTAATATTCTTTGAAATTGTTTGTTCATTTATGATTACTCTTCCTGAAGAATTGGTGCACAATTTAACAGCTACCAACATTTTGTAGGTAGTTACTAATATAAAAAGTCCTGGTACAGATACATAATATTAACCACTAAGCAGAAAAAATATATTCTCAAGGTGGCACAAGCAGAAATACTTAGATCAGTTATTACTGTGTTTAACACCAAGTCCATAACTTTAAAACATCATAAATATTGTTTTAATATCTGTCTATAAAGTCACACTATTCTTCTTAAGATTCATATCATCTGGGCAATGTGCATGTATAAAAATATAAAGTAAGACATATTTGAGTCTATAATGTTGCTTTCCCTTCTACCTGCCATTAAGTTATATAGCTTTGCAGTACCAATGGTTAAGGAAGTGGGATATTTGATAATAAAAGATCGATGCATAAATTGTCATTCTTGGTATGTGAATAATTGTAAGTAATAATTTATTAATTCAAAGATAACCTGTGGACTGGCTAAGATCTCAGAAAGGGTTTTTTTTTATGTTTATTTTATTCCTCCCAATTCTTACCATTGTTTAGATTAAGCTCTTTTTTTTTTTTCAAGTAAATGAGAGTTTAGAACATTGGGGACCTTTACCTTTATTTCTACTTTGAAATACTCTTGCAGTTTTGTGATTCTGAAAATAGTAAGGTACCTATGCTAAAATTGTGAATTTCTAGGTTCTATCTAAATTTTTGATTAAAACAAAAAAACAGTAATACACTTTTTAAAAAATACAGTTTTAATGATGGTTTATGGACCATATGTTTGATATGTTTGATGTTACGTTCTTAGCACCCAGCCAACACTAGCAAGATGGCTTTGTTCCTTAACTCTGGACTACAGTGTAATGGAAACACAAATTCCTTCATCCCATCACCCCTCACACTACATCCCCTTTCCACCATTTAACCTCAGACTTGTCAGAGGTTAAATGTCTTGTTTTATCATACATGGATTATTCCTAGCATAGTTTCTTTATGTAATAAATAATGTAATGCCATTGGGAATTGCTATTTGCAATTTTTTAGGCTCTCTGATTTTTTTTTTGCATAGTGTGGCCCTTTAGTCCAGTCCCTATTAAAAGAAAGACATGAATTCACTTTTTCTAAATAGCTTTGAAAAACAATAGCTATTCTTCTCTTGTCGTTATTTCCATTAGTACCTAGTGCCCATTTTCCAATTTACTAGCATATAAGGAACCCAGATAATCAATTTATCTTGGGTTTATATTTAACGAGATATTTGATAGAATACAAATGAATCTTTGTAATAAATGAAACTGTAGGAATCTGATCCCACTATAATAGGTCCTCTACCTGTTATTGGTTTCAGTTTTCTGACATATAAAATTATGAAGATATTTTACAAATGGGATCCCAGTCTTTCATCATTTCTAAATTTCTCTACATAATACTGTAGTAATTGGTAAAGTTATAGATAAGGCTGGCTGTCTAACGGAAGGCCTTTGATTCTGTTGAGGCTGAAGCAGTCATCAAAACCCTAGCCAAACAGGGCGTTCAAACTCAGTACATCAGGATCTTCTGTGAGCTGTATTACGGATTCATCACCAGGAGCTCACCATTCTACAAGGAAATGATCATTGATGTAAAGAGAGGGGTTTGGCAGGATGATACCATTTCACCGAAACTCTTCAGTGCCACTCTCGAGAACGTCATACGATGACTGGAATGGGAAAGAATGGGAGTGAAGATAGACGGTCGCCAATGACACCACCTTCGCTTAGCTGATGACATCGTTTTAATAACACCAAACATTAGCCAAGCGGCACAAATGTTGGCTGATTTCAACCGTGAGTGTGGAAAGGTCAGAATGCAGCTGAATCTCACCAAGACATTATTCATGAAAAATGAACTAGTCCCTGATGTTCAATTTGCTCTCATCAGAAAGAACATGTCCGAATGAAGCAGCTATGTGTACCCCGGTCAAAATCTCAACATGAGGAATAACTTGGCACCAGAACTGCGCAGGAGGAAGAGAGCAACATGAAACGCCTTCAAGAGCATTGAAGAAGTGGTTAAGAGGATGAAGAACCTCCAATTCCGGGCACATTTCTTTAACTACACCGTACTTCCTGCACTAACATATGACTCAGAGACCTGGGGCCTACGAAAACAGGACAAGAACGCTATTCAGGTCTCCCAAAGAGGAATCAAAAGAGCTATGCTTGGAATATCACATTTCACTCAAGTGAGAGAAGGAATCCAGAGTTCCGACCTCTGTTGATGATCAAGAATCAGGTACGCTGTCTCCTTTGCCAAGGCGTCGAAAATCAGATGGGTCGGACACATAATGCGATTTAGAGACCAGTGCTGGACTAGAGCTAATACCGACTGAATTCCATGGGATGTCAAAAGACCGCGTGGCTGCCCTCCTACGAGATGGTTAGACTACTTTGTCAAAACCCTGAAAAAATGGTTTGAGGCACTTCGTGTTCCTGGAGGAGAAGATACCATTGGGCTTTACTAGCATTCGACAGGGATGAATAGAGATGTTACTGCCCCCCCCACTTGAGCAAATCGAAGATCAATGGTATAACAAGTGATACATATATATGTATATATATAATTATTGGCCACATTCTTCTATATGTTGTAGATATACACTGATGCTGAATTATATATTAAAAACGGTGAGATATAAATATATGAGACTGATACTCTGGAACAGCTTTTTGATTTAAGAGACAGTATGAATTAAGGATTCACATGTTAATCCTTTGAACAGCCACTAGCATTTAAAAATAAAAATAGCTATAATAATTATGTAAAGAAAACTAAAAATGGTTGTATTTATATTGGTACATAGGTGTGGAAGAAAATCCATCGTTATAGAAGGAAACCTTCACATTACTCCCGGGACCAGGGAGATGGGTCAGGGTTTAAGACGCACAAGCTCTGACCCTGTTGGAGCACCCCATCATAAGTCTCTTCCTCCTCAGTATGTGCGGGAGCTTTGGAGGCTGTGGGGCACTGGCTGGGGACTCCCTCCATGTTTCCATATCCTCAGGCTCTAGCATTCAACCATTGAGCCGAGTTGATCAAGAAGAGCTGAGAGCTGCTGGAGGTCTCTGTGTTTCAGAAAGTCATCCTCCAAAAAATAAATAAAAATGATCAGTAAATCCAACATAAGTTTTCTAGGGGGAAAAATAACACCTGTAAAGGTAAATACAAAAATTTATCCACTTCTATTATAATCATAGAAATTTAATTTCTATGAAAAAATTTTTTGTTTTTCATAGAGAAAAACAAAGACTGATAAATATATACGTATATATGTGTGTGTGTTTGTGCATGTTTGTTTGTGTGTGTATGATTACTGTTTCCAACAAAAATGATTACAGAATGAAAGGAAGGACAACTTAGAAGTAAAATGTTTGTTAAAGATAATACCATGTCAATGCTAAGTGGATGGCAGGAGCAATAGTGTAGGAGAGAGAGCACTCACCTTGCACAAAGCCTGGGGCTGGAGTAATAGTATAGCTGGTAGGGCGTTTGCCTTGTATGCAGACAACCCGGGTTCAATTCCCAGCATCCCATATTTTCCCCGAGCACCGCCAGGAGTGATTCCTGAGTGCATGAGCCAGGAGTAACCCCTGAGCATCTCCAGGTGTGACCCAAAAAGCAAAATAAATAAATAAATAGATAAATAGATAAATAAATAAATAAATAAATAAATAAATAAATAAATAAATAAATGAAAACCTTGCACAGAACCTGCTGTGTCCAATCCCTAGAATCCCCTAGACCCCAAGCACCACTAGGAGTCATTCCTGATCACAAAGCATGGGGCAAGCCCTGAGCATCTCTGGGTGTGGTGCAGAAACAGACAAACAAAAATGTTCAAAAAGAAATAAATAAGAAAAAAAAAGGCCTAAGTGGTTATAATGAAATTAGACATAAGCTAACTGAAGCTGAAATATTATGAGAGATAAATGACAAGTTTCATGACAAGAATGTTTGTCATCAATAAGACACAACAGTCTTAACACGTACATATTTGCAGAGCTTCAAATACTCAAATTTTAAATTTTAAAATATAAGTTTTTATATTCTTATTAATTGATAGGGTAGGTCAATTCATAAACATATTTCTCTCTATATAATTGCATACCAAAAGTATGAATACACAAGATATGTAGGTAATAAAATAGAATTATTAATTTATCTATTTTACTCTATTTAGGGGGTCACATCTGGTAAATCCACCCTCATTCCTTCCACATTTGTATCTGCACATGGAGAGAAATAGCTATGCTAACCTTCACCATCTGGTTTAAAACAGATGCTCCTAGAAAATGATCTGTGTAATTTGTCAAATGGGGAGCAGTCAATTACGAAGTAACATCTAAAGTTTCATGTTTCATTTAGTGATTAACATTGTGTGTACTACTATATATACTAGCAAGCTAAGGGAGTTGAAGCAGGTTGGGAATATATTCATGTATAAAAACTATTGATTTTTGGTTTTTGATTTTTGACACCACACCTGGTGGTGATTGGGGGTCACTCCTGGCAGTGATGGGATTCAGATCATAGACAGAAGATACAAGAAAAGTGCTTTACCGGGCTGGAGCAATAGCACAGCGGGTAGGGCGTTTGCCTTGCACTCGGCTGACCCGGGTTCAATTCCCAGCATCCCATATAGTCCCCTGAGCGCCACCCGGAGTGATTCCTGAGTGCAGAGCCAGGAGTCAGCCCTGAGCATAGCTGGGTGTGACCCCCGCCCCCCAAAAAGAAAGTGCTTTACCCTGTATTATTTTTTGGCCCACTTTTAATTAACTATATGATTTTACTTTCACACGGAGGAAACGGAATCATTTTAAACGTAATCCTACCCTCCGCTGGGTGTGAAAAAATAGAACTAAAAGTCAATGTTGTCGATTACTATTATCTTTTTCTACTTCTGGAGGTCATTTAATTATTAAATGGTTCCATAAAAATTAAAATTTTAATAGTTATATTTTAATACTTCATTTATCTGGTTGTGATGTTGTTTTTTGATATTGCTTCAACTTAATAATGAAAAATCAAATATCGCTAATGCTAACGTGTCTATATTTGTGCCAAAGATAAAGGTCTATTGGGTCATTTTACTGGGTTAAAAAAATTAATGAGTGTTATAATAAAAATGAACTGTGTGAATGCTTCTTTAGTTGTTATCACATTCAAAGCTTTCTAGTTAACATTATAGGAAAAGGAGAATGAACATTAAAAATAATAATGAAAAACCTTAACGGGGGCCTAAATGACATAGTGCAGGAAGTAAAGTGACTGCCTTGCACACGGCCAACCTGTGTTTGATGCCTGGAACTACATACAATGCCCTGAGCACCTCCAGGAGTGAGCATCTAGTGCAGAACCAGAAGCAAGCTCCTTAAAAAAAAAAAAAAAGGCACAACTGGACAATTTTATCTTTTATAATTCTTCCTGAAAATAGTTGTCTGCTATGAAATTAAAGTAAAATATTTACACATATTAGATATGTGATATTTTTACATTTATTGTTATTTGTTATTGTTCCCACAAACAGTTTGAATTTTCTAACAAGTTTACGAGGTAGATGGAAATAGTTGGCCTGACTATTACTACTGAAAATAATTTTAGGGAAACAATCATTTTGAAGCTTGTATATTTATGAAATCTATAAGCATTGTAACTTTCGTAGATTTTTTAAATGTAGTATTATTTTTGTTTCTTACACTGAAATATTTAGCTACAGTCATACATATTTGATTATTCTAAAATAGTCTCAGTAGTACATCTAGCTACATTTATTGAAAGAGACCTTGGCTAGTTCATAACTTGTATAGTTATCAAAACCCTAGTTAATTCAGTTGCTTTAGGACAGCAGTCTTCAACTTAAAGTGAGAGTGATTGAAATGGAAATTTACTCAAATTTTAGTAAAATTTTGTGTTTAATTATAGCGTTGATATGGAAAATTACTTTCATGGAAGATAATAACAATGCCTCAGAATGTTAGTGCAGTTGGGCATCCCCAAATGGATGATATTCAATTGCACACAATAAATCACAATTATAGATAGACATAAAGCCCTGAGTTCATATGAGCCAGAAGCCTGCATCTAGTTTACTGAATTTGTTTTGTTCATCTTAGATTTTGTTTTATTCAATTTAAATATGGTGTCTTATACTGAATTATTATATAATTGCTTACATTTTAAAATGCATTTTTTAAGACATGCATGTGCTTTTGACATATTACACGATAAAAACTTCATGTTAAAAATAAGTGAGTTTTGTTGAAATATTGTATGCAATCAAAGTGAAAGTAAAGTGAAATTTATTAGTTACACAGGCGGGGGGGCCAAGGGTGGGGGGGCTAGGGGTGTGGGGGCTTAGGGGTGTTGGGGTGTTGGGGTGCGGGGTGGAGCTATACTGGGATTCTTGGTGGTGGAATATGTGCACTGGTGAAGGGATGGGTATTCGAGCATTGTATAACTGATATTTAAACCTGAAAACTTTGTAACTTTCCACATGGTGACTCAATAAAAAATTTAAAAAAATAAATAAATAAAAAATAAGCACAATTTGGTAATAAGCTATGATCAAAACTTGTCATTGAAGAAAAATTACTTTTATAAGATAAATTTGGAAAATAGGAAAATGGAAAGAAATCTTGTTTACTTAGGAGAAATTATAAGAATATTCAGAAGACAGTTTAGTGAAGGAATTGTTACCAACTGACAAGCAAAAAAAAGCAAAGATCAGGAAAGAGAACAGGGAAACATTGTATGTGAGGTAGTAGTGATAGAAAGATAGAGATAGAGTCAGAGAGATAAGGCAGAGAGAGAAAATAATGGGCAGAAATATAAAATACCTTGGTTTGTTTAGCTATACAGTTGTGAGAAATGCAAAGATCCTAGTGGTTTGATAAAAATACACATTGATTCAAAGTTGGTGTAGTACGTCTCTTATTGTCTTCATCATAGAAACTTCACTTCGTGGCTATGAAATTAATTCGATAGCCATGAAAATCAAATATATACCTTACCAACAGTTAGATATTAATCATATGTCACAAATTTAGAGAAGGCATAAAAGTTGGTGGTGTATTCCTCATTCAAAGATGATACCCTTTGGTAGTTGATTATCATTTGGTAGTTGATACAAAATAGACTTGGTAGCCATTTACTTATTGTTTTATTTACTTATTCATTCATTTATTGTTTTGGCCCTGGGGCTGCATTAGGCTGTGCTCACGGCTTGCGACTGGTTCTGTGCACAGGAATAATTCTTGCAGTGTCAGGATCAAGTCTGGTGGCCTGTGTGTAAGGCTAGAATCTGACTTGCAGTACTATCTCTGTAGCCCCTGGATTCAATACTCTCAAACACGCTAATTGAAAACCATGGGTTAAAGCAGGTCTTGTTCTTTGTTGGTTGGCTTTTGGTCAGTGTCGTGGCAAATAATTCATCATGAAATTATTTTATAAGTCTTGATCCTTTGGCTTGTTTTTTAGGCATTGCTTTCTCAAGTGAAACTTCATATATTAGAAGTGCAAATTTGGGAAAATCTGAAACTCTCTTTTGCAAAACACATTCTATAGCCTTGGGATTAATATAAGCAGTCTGTAAGTGGGATGTTCTTCCCACTCATCTTTACTCTGAAGGATTTGTCCTCTTCATAGGAGGACTAGTTACGGAGGTAACAGCTTGGAGTCAAACAGGTGGTGAGTTTGTGAATTTAGAAAACCACATTATGCTAATAGATATGCAAATGACCACTGTTGGAGCCCAATATATTATTGCAGTACTGTTTCATTAGCTGTTCTCAACCTAGATGCATGCCGTCTTAGTCACTGCAGAGTTGTTTCAGAAATGGGAAGTGTATTTTATTTCCTTAAGGAAATGTAGGACAGGAGGTGTCCAATTAGTACAGCAGGAAATTTTCCATCTGAAGTAGAAAAAATACCTTAATAGTATGTTTGCTATAGGAAATGCTTCTTTACCAT
The DNA here is from genome assembly GCF_027595985.1 of Sorex araneus. Classification (NCBI taxonomy): domain Eukaryota; kingdom Metazoa; phylum Chordata; class Mammalia; order Eulipotyphla; family Soricidae; genus Sorex; species Sorex araneus. Next base: position 277,711,406 of record NC_073302.1, on the reverse strand, counting down.
ATTAATAACAAACACTACATCCAGAAAAACAGTCTAAGAAATGAGTGCATTGAAGTTGACTTGACAACCGTAAAATACAGCTGATACAACCAGGAACTAAGAGGGGGGTAGTATAAAGTCTACTTTCTTCTTTTTTTTTTCTTATTACTTTTTTTAAATGTATATTTAATTGGATGGTGTGAAGTGCAGTTGCGAAGTTGTTCATAATTTCATTCCGATCATATAATGTTCCAACATCCGTCCCTTCATCAAGGTACATTTCCCAGCACCAACGACCCCATTTTCCTTCCTGCCAATGCCCCATCCACCCATCCACCCCAACCACTTTACATTTTTTTCTTTTTCTCTCTCTTTAAAAACAAAAAAGTATAGAACTAGCCTATAGAGTTGAAAAAAAAAAAAAAAACAGGTGTCTCTGAACTGTACTTGTTGGAAGAGAGAAATGGGCATTTGTTTTTCCTTCTCAGACGTTTCCCGTGCTTCCTTCAATGTACCATTTCTACATTTAAGCAACATGTCTGTTAACTCAGTGCTTAACTTGCAAAACTTTCTTGTTATATTTTACATCATATGAAGTGATCAGTTTTACAGCTCATTAGATCCCTTAAAATATAATTATAGGTCATAAATCTCATGTCTTTTCCTTCATCCTATACAACAGATTGTTTCTAGAATATTTTTTCAGTTGCAAATAGTTTGATTCCCCAGCACAGAATCTAGACCCCTACCCCTCTAGGGATGATCCAGTGCATAGAGCCAGGAGGGGGTGGGGAACCCAGTTCACACTTAAAATATGAACTTACAATTTTTTAAATAATTTCATAATAATTTTACTAGCATCTTTTTTATCATGGTTTGCATATTTTTAACAAATGATAATTTATACTAAATAATTTTAATGCCTAATACAAAACCTATAATATCTGTTTATTAAATAAACAAATAATTGAATATATTGATTAAAAGTACAGTAGGAACATGGATATAAGATAACAGTGTAACACATTGACTAAAAGAATAGAAAAAGCCTTAATATGGGGTATCATAAAACTTAGATGCGGTGAGACCTAACTGAGTGCAATGCTTTCTTCTGTAATTTTCAATCAATGCATATTTAAAAAATTAAAGCATTGTAATTTACAAAGTTATTCATAGTTGAGTTTACAAAATTGTGTTACTTACAAACTTTTAATTTAATGAGTTGTAAAGTTGAGTTATTCACAAACTTTGAATTTACAAAGTTATTCAAAGTTATTCAATTTAGACATACAATGTTCCAGCACCAATCCCACACCAGTGTCAACTTCCCTCTACCAATGTTCCCGGGTTCCCTCCCATATCACACACCACCCTGTACCCTCCCATCCTTTCATCAGACTGCTCTCTTGACGGGTATCACTGTACCTCTGTATAGCTGTCATCATGTTGCTCATCAATTTGCTCGAGCAGGCACCAGTAACGTCTCCATCGTGAGACTTGTTGTTACTGTTTTTGGCATATCGAATATGCCATAGGTAGCTTGCCAGGCTCTGCCGTGCAGGTAGCATACTCTTGGTAGTTTGCCAGGCTCTCTGAGCAGGACAGATGAATCGAACCCGGGTCGGCTGCATGCAAGGCAAACACCCTACCTACTGTGCTATTCTGTTGTTAAAGTTTGGGTTTCTTGATTCCAGTGTTGTTGACTGTATTGTTTAAATATTTGATCTGCTATTTGTAACACCACCTTTATACATGAATCCCCTGACCCCTGACTTCTCCCCCTCCCCTTCATTCTATTTTTCCTTCTCTTCCTTATGCGCTAGGGCTAATATTGATCTGAGCATCACATTTTAAATGAGATAATTTAAAAAATATTATTTAAATTTTGCTAAGGCTAGTAATAAAATTATTTTACATAAAATATTTTTATCTACTCCAATTTGTGTTCTCTGGTTATCCGTACATATACTTCTTAATAGGACTGGAGTGATAGCACAGTGGGTAGGGCATTTACCTTGCATGCAGCCGACCAGGGTTCGATTCCTCCATCCCTCTAGGAGAGCCTGGCAATCTACCAAGAGTATCCCACCTGCTCAGCAGAGCCTGACAGCTACCTGTGGCATATTCAATATGCCATAAACAGTAACAAGTCTCACAATGGAGACATTACTGGTGACCACTCCGTCAAATAGATGAATAATGGGAGGTCAGTGCTACAGTGCTATACTTCCCAATAAGTGCATTTTATAAGAACTCAATTTTAATATGGTGCTATTTTAAAATATATATACTTATGTCTCTTTCTTGTGTAATAAATGGCATGTTTATTTAACTATTTTTTGTCTAACTTAGGTTTTGTTAGTTCACTTCACCCAAAATACAGCAAATAGTTTCCATTTACATAAATTTTTTTCTTTTGTTTTAATTTTATGATTATTGGTCCACACTAAGTTGTGATCTAGGGCTTACTCCTGGCTCTGCATTCAGGGATTTCCCCCAGTGGAGAATCATTTGAGGAGATATGATTAGTTGCATGCAAGAAAATCACCCCTACCCACTGTACCATCTCTCCATCCTCTATAGATCTAGTTTTATTATTCATAATTCTTTTGTGACATAGTGTTAACATGATTAAATCTACAAATATTATGAATTTTATATGAAAATATTGCATCTTTGATTTTAGTAACTATGTATACATATGCAATATATCTGAGCGTATTCTGCTAGTTACCATTTCATATTAAAATTTGAGCTAGAATGTATGGTTTGTTTGATTGATGTTTATCTGTGAAATAAAAGTTAGGTCTGTGCATATTTCTGTGGGCTGGGAGAGAGACAAAGTTATTTATTTACATAAACACAGAAGTTAACAGTTATAGTATGACTAGGTGCATGTCTTCTGGGAGACACAACTTTGTTTTGATTGCTGACACTGGATGTAGTTGCTTTAGCACTACCAGAAGTATAGAAAAGGTAGGAATCTCTGAACACAGCTGGATTTGACCCAATCTCACCACAAATATATGTGTAATATAAAAACATCATGTCCCAGTGAATATCAGTTTTTCCATAATGCAGATATTTTTATTTTGCATTTTGGATTATCATGAATAACATACCCATAAATTTTAAGGGGTCTTTTATTATAAATTATGTGAATATTTTATTTTATTTATTTATTTTTTAATTTATTTTATTGAATCACCAAGTGGAAAGTTACAAAGTTCTCAGGCTTATATCTTAGTTATACAATGCTCAAACACCCATCCCTTCACCAGTGCCCATATTCCACCACCAATAAAAACAAAAACAAAACAAAAACAAACAAACAAAAAAAAGCAGTATACATCCCACCTCTCACCCAAACCCCCCCCCATGCATGAGTGATAATTTCACCCTTTTCTCTTTACCTTGATTACATTCCAGATTTCAACACACAACTCACTATTTTTGTTAGAGTTTCAAAACAGACTCACTATTTTTGTTGGAATTTATCCCCCAAGAATACAGCTCTATTGACAAGGAAATATTTGATAATAAGTTTTCCACTGATGAGAATGAAGAGATAAAATGTTTACAATTTCTGTATTATAGTAATTAAGTCCGCGGAGATTTAAGTTGGAAAATGAATCACTTCCCTTCCTGGAACAGCATGTAGCAAAAGCTTAGATCACAGTCTCCATACATGGGTGCAAGCACTTGCTGGAACCCCAAATCCTAAAACTGTCTCTGGTTCCCGCTTGTTCCACATCCACCGGCTGTGCAGAGGCATGGGCACCTGGGCCGAAACTTGGCTGGAGCCGAGCACCGGCCCCGGCTGGGACTGCCCCGGTATCCCGCGGCTGTTTCAAGTTCAAAGCACATTTTATTTTTCCACGCCAAAAGTTCATACCTTCTCCAAGGACCCACAAAATGTCGGACACCACGCCTTCTCCTGGAGGGGAGAGAGACCAAGAAGGAAGGATATTTCCTCCGTTAGCCGGCATGGGGCAAAAGCTTAGTTCACAGTCTCCATACATGGGTGCAAGCACTTGCTGGAACCCCAAATCCTAAAGCTGTCTCTGGTTCCCACTCGTTCCAATTATGTGAATATTTTAAAATGTTAAATAAGAGTACAAATCCAAGGTCAGAAAAAAATTGCTTTTAAATTCTAAAAGCTTCATTGAATGCTTACATCAATATTTAACTGACAAACTGTGTTTACATGGCAGTTGAACAGCCAAATTTGTAAAATTTGCAAATTTTATTTAGTCCAGATATAATTCAGTACCACTAAATATTTCCCCAGTCACAACAACTTATAATGGTTGTCTCTTCACACTTGGGTGGGGGGTTTAGGCCACATGTTGAGGTTTTCAGGAATTTCTCTGGGCATTGTCCTAACGGGTCACTTCTGGCAGGATCAGGAAACGATATGTGGTGCCAAGAATTGAAATTGGGTCAGCCTTGTGCAAGGAAATTACCATCTCCAGTCTAATATCTCTTTAATTTTCAAGAATTTTTTTTACTTTTCATATTTGATTCACAAATATACTATTATTTTTTTTTGTAGAGAGATTGGTAAAGTGTCTTGTCAATTTTAGTTGGTTTTATTACTGCTTTGCATGTATGAGTTCTCTAACATGTAGATATTGTCAAAAAACATACTCGTAAATTTTTGCCATTTTGTTAATAATATAATTTGAATTTAACTATATTTTAGTTTTATTTTAGAAATTTTTAGTGGAGATTATTGATTTGTAAAATCATAATATAATTCATCAGAATTTGCATTTTTCCTCTTTTAGAAAAATCTTTATAAAATTTAATAAATATCTTTGTATATTATCAATAAAATTTGTGTTAAATCTTTTATTTTGTTTCCATTGCAACTCTGTAGACCAGCATTTTAGACTTTACAGTGAAGCAAAGACCAACATTTCCATGATTTTCATACAGAAAACTAATCCTTTATTGAACTTTTATTGAACCAGAAACCATTATTGAAAATAATTATGTTAGTTTTGTTCCACAAGGTGAGTTTGTTTTAAATAATGTATTCTTCTGTACTTAGTTCTGCTTCAGGACTCTATTTTATTTTATTGACCTTTTGTTTACCTTGTGTCAATACCAATTGTCTGAACTCCTTTAATTTTAATACAAAGATTAAAGTCCACCAGAGTACTTTCAATCATTGTATACTTTGGTAAATTTGCCATGACTGTATTTGGCTCTTTAATTTCAATATTATTTATACAATGAATTGAGATATTTTCAAATACACGCATTGGAATTTTTCTTCCATATATGAAAAGCATGCAAAGCGCTCGTTCTACCACTGAGGGGGTGGAGCAATAGCACCGTGGGTAGGGTGTTTGCCTTGCACGAGACAGACCCAGGTTCCATTCCTCCGCCCCTTTCAGAGAGCCTGACAAACTACCAAGTGTATCTTGCCCACACGGCAGAGCCTGGCAAGCTACCCGTGGCATATTCAGTATGCCAAAAACAGTAACAACAAGTCTCACAGTGGAGATGTTATTGGTGCCAGCTCGAACAAATCGATGAACAATGGGATGACAATGCTACAGTAATAAAAAGCATAAAATTAATGTTGAAAAATGAGGTAAATCCCTACATTTTGTTAAGTATTATGTAGGCTCAAAATATTTATATTTCACTTTGTATATATTTTAGCCAACATTAATTAGATGTATTTTAATAATATCTTTATTATTATGTTACTGTAGAAGATATATATGGTATCACATGTGCTTCCAGGGATCAAACCCGGGTCAGCTACATGCAAGGCAAGCTACCTATATGCTGTACTATGTCCCTGGTTCCTAAGTTATATTTTTAAACTTTGCTTATAATTTTTGTGGTCACTTTATAAAAATAAACTTTTCTTTTCATAGCAAACTTATATTCTATATTGATCAAACACTTAAGAAAATTACACTTAAATTCAAATGGTGCATATATTTTAATAACTAGCAAGTATAAATGGAATATCTAATTTCATATTACTTCTCCATGTTGAGAAATGCATTTGTCTCTGTTCTTGTGGAATCATTAAGTTGAAAACATCACCACTTAATCTCATCTTCTGTAATAGTTTTCTCATTAATATACTAACTATTCAAGGTAATGGGGAGGTAATACAGGTAGCAGTACACTTGCCTAGATTATGGCCAGAGTTCAACCTCTGACACATTATGTGGTCTCCTGAGCACTGTCATGAGTAGTCTCTGACACAGATCTAGGAGTAAGGTCTGAGAATAGACTGTAACTATATACAGAATTTAACACAGATCTAGGAGTAAGGGCTGAGAATAGACTGTAACTATATACAGAATTTAACGTACATATATATGTTATATATACATGTATATTCACATATACATATATTTATATATAGTTATTGAAAGTATATATTAATGCTAAGTTCATATATGTGTATATATACATATAATTATTTCCAATTTTACTGGAACACAATAATTTTACCAACTCATTCATATTTAAAGTATGAAAATCTGCTTGTCTAATAAAACTTTTAGTGTTACCTACAATTTTTTAAAATTTCTCATATTTTATCTTTGTATATTCCCTTTGAAACCTTACAGCCTGTTACATTGGTTATAATGGCTTTGCCCTTTCTGTCATGAGTAGGTTTTTTGTAATATACCAGATGCTCAATTTAACTTGAATTTGAAGCAAACATAAAACATCTTCATGAATTATATAAAGTGCTTGCTTATTTGTTATTTAGCTAAAATCTAAATGGAGTTAGGCATTTTTCTCTCCTAAACAAGGCAGTTCAACACAAATTAGATTATAAACCTTATTAACAAATCACCCATTGGAACATTTACTCATTCTTCTGTGAAAGTATAATCTATGGTATGACTGTGATATTCCTCTACATTAACATAAATATATTTGTACATAAGTATTTTCAATTTATGATTACAATATATAAGGTGAAATTAGCTTTGAATTGATTATGGAATTTTTTGATTTTTATATAAAACCAAAAAATATGAAAGTTTACAAAAGCATTAAAATATAAACACAATATTAAAATCTAGAAATTATTGAAAGTGTTTTTGGGTTCTGAACCAGTGTTAGAAATAATTAAAAGCCATCCAAAGTCAGAACAAGCAAAGGCTAATTTTCAGGCATGTTGGCATGTTATGGTAGGTAAGTCAGCTTCCATCATTTCCATCACTTGAGTTTTGGAAGAGTGAAAGACAGACAGTGAAGTCAAAAATCTTAGTTTAAAGAGGTGAAGGGGTGGGTTAATGAGAGACAGATTTCAAGTGTACCTTAATCAGCGGGTGTCAGTGTAGGAAAACTCTTGGCACTGTTACCAGAAGAATTCATCATGTAAGATTGATTAGAGGGTAATGTATCTTATTTTACATGAAAACTGGAACAATAATTAGGATAGCTTCCAATATTTCATCAAGACCTGGTCTTGCTGGGCCCTACAACAGTTATTATACTCTTTCCTGGGATGAATGAAGAGATCATAATCTGTCCTGCCTTTAGACAGGGAGGGGTGGTTTCCTGACTGCTTATCATATTCAGTGGGTCGTTTTGCTGAGCAAGGTGCCTGGTTTGTGTGTTAGCAAAGAATTTTTAGATAGGGTAAGACTGTTGTCTGTTTATATTTTCTGTCTTTCACAATCACATTTAAAACTTACATTGTTCAGTAATGGAAGTCAATGAATTCCTTATATCTTATCTATTTTGAGATGTACATGTCAGTTGTTTTCAAAAATCACTGGAAAGATATAAAAGCATGAAATATTGTTACACATCATTTATTCTTAAAATAGTAAAGAAAAATGATTAAGCTGACATACAATACCCTAAAGAATTGACACCTGTCTCTTTAGTGTATTCCAGCATCAATCTTTTAGTAATTTTCAGGTATTCAACTGTAATATTGATTTTCTTTCAATACTGGTAATGTAGGCAGTATTTTCTACTCCTGAAATTTTATCACATTCTTCTTTCTGAAAATTTCCACATAGTCCTTCCCTGTCTCATCTCATCACTATAAATACTTGAGTTCCCAATTAAGACAACTCTTCTTCAGGGAATATTTAGTTGCATGTAAAGCAAACTCAGAGTCTTCTTCGTATCTCAACTTCTCCGTTACATACCACATTTCACTGTTAGTCAGTACATGGGCCATTTAATTTATTGTTAATGTTTCTTATTTCCTTTGGTAGAGACTACATATTTGCCAAGTGCTAACCCTTACAGATAACTCCCCCCCAAAAGGTAATGAAGACATATTCACTGAACGAGTGAATAGTTTTTTCATAAAATTTTCATGTAATTATCATACTCTCATCAGAATATTTATGATTAAATTAATATTGAATGAGAAAAATAAATAAATGTACATTTTATAGCAATATCTAATTATGTTGTGAAAGAATATTTAACAGAATTGAAACATTTCTCACCTTACTATTTCTAACATAATTATTTTGTTATTTTCTAATCAGTCATCTGCACCAATGCGTAAATGTGTTGGGCTTATTATATCTATGTACATATGGGCTATATATTGCATGTAACAATCAATATATCTTTATGAGAAAACTGCAATATAATTATATAGTACTAGATCACTGCATCACTGTATCACTATAATTCTGTTGCTCATCGACTTGCTTGGGCGGGCACCAGTAACATCCCCATTGTGAGACATGTTGTTACTGTTTTTGGCATACCAAATACCCCACGGGTAGCTTGCCAGGCTCTGCTGTGGGAGCGAGATACTTTGGTAGCTTTCCATGCTCTCTGAGAGGGGCAGAGGAATCGAACCCGGGACGGCCTTGTGCAAGGATAACACCCTACACGCTGTGCTATCGCTCCAGTCCATATAGTACTAGGTAATATATTTAACCACAAATTTGATGAGAATAATATATATTTTGCTTATCCATTTCTTTTCAGTTATTTAGTCCTTTATTATTAATCATAATACTTGCCTTATTTCCTTATGAAAAACAATTATTAAAAGCAGTTTTCATGTTTTTTTCCGAAAATTGGTGCTAAGGAGAAAATAATACGGAGGGATATCAATTTATTTGAATTGAAACTGGCACTTACCTTAAATCTAAAGAAACAGTGTCATGTAAAAGTGCTAAAACATAGTTTTGGTTCTTCAAATTTCCTAATTATGATCATTAGCCTTTGTTAAACTAGCTCATAAACTAATTGAAATAGAGACCAATTAATAGCAACAATTGAAATTTACATAAAGCTACAGATTTCTCTTGACAAGTTCGTTTTGATGACTAGAAAAAAAAGCTTGACATTTTACCACACAAAAGTTAATTGCTCACTAATTCCAATTAGAATGGCACATAATTTGAATAGAGTTTCTAAATGTGTTGTAAAAAAGAAAAAAAAAGCAGAATCATATAACCTGAGGTGACCACGATTTAGTAGTTCATTGCCACAACTCGCACAGAGAACAATAAAAGTAGAACTTTCTTGCCAGATGCTGACTGGAGATGTCACTCACAGAAAATCATTAATTTCTTCTTGTGCCAAAGTTCAAGACACACCATGTGTTTTAATGCTGGTTGATATTAGCTTTGGGGGAGTTTCCTAATTAGAAACTCAAGACAGTGAGCCTTAACATTTAGGATAATGAACATGAAAATCATGAGGCTGAAGGGTATTCGTGCAAAATAAAATATAAAATGAAATTTATTATAGATAAGATTGGCTCATTCTCAGTGCTTCTTAGTGAATTACAACATATACTGAAATACAGTGACACACACAAAAAAGAAATAGAGAAAGAGCCTAAACTATTAGGAAACAGGGAAACTTAAAATCAACTTAAATTGAAGTAGCATGAAACCCCCAGGGTTTAACTAACCTTTTTTTGGAAAACAATAGTGGACACTCCTTAAAAAAAAAAAACAAAAAAAAAAAAACTAGTTATTCATCTTCCATACTACCCAGCAATTCTACTTCTTGGTACATATCTCAAGAGTCCAAAAATTACTTTGTAGAAATGACATTTCCACCTCTATGATCATGATAGCATTATTCACAGTGGCCCAAATCAGAAAACAACCCAAATGTTGAAGAACAGATGTCTGAATCAAGGAACTAATGGTACAAATACATGATGGGGTATTACTCAGCTGTAAGAAAATATGAAATCATGCAAGTTTCTTCTTTGTGGATAGATCTGGAGAGTAATATGTGAAGTGAAATAAGTAATAAAGAAAGGGACAGATACAAAATGATTTCTCATAGGAAGGGTACAAGTAAACATAATAGGGAAACGACCCTGAGAACTTGAGAACTGATTTCAACTGGAAGCTTACCACAGGGGGTTGGGCTGGGAAGGAAACACTGATGTTGGCGGAGGGGAATGAGTGGCCCCTCTGAAGCAGGAGGTGGGGTTGGATGAGAAAAAAGCGTTATTCATGCAACCCCATCAGTGATTGTAAACCAATGCTCACTATTTTCCTTAGTGCCTAAGAAAAAAAAAAGAAGCTGTCATAGGGGCAAGGTTGGGGGTTGGGGGAAACATGGATGAAGGGAAGTGGACATTGGTGAAGGCATAGGAGTTGGAACATTGTATGCCTGAAACTCAATCATGAATAAGCTTATGGCTTTACAAACGTAAATAATTGTAGTAATATATTCAGATTTTATTTTGTTGAAAAAATAAACATCTAAATTTATTTTAACTCTTGTTTTTACCTCATACAAATAGTGAATAAACAACATTTTGCGAAGCAAGAATATCATAAGGTAAGGTAAAAATTCAGAAAAAAGAGGAGAGAGACACAGAGAGACACACACACAGAGAGAGAGAGAGAGAGAGAGAGAGAGAGAGAGAGAGAGAGAGAGAGAGAGAGCAAGAGAGAGAGAGAGCATAGGAGACTATCCAATTTAACAGGCGTGAAAAGATATGACAGATATATCTAGAAATCCTGCCGATCTTCCAGGACACAGAGTGACCCCTCTGACAGCGGGGAAATGGGTAACAGTGGAGAAAAAAGGCTTTCATTTGTATTTTCAAAATTCGTTTCTTGAAAGGCAGTGCAGGACATTTTTCACCCATGGTAACAGCGCCTTACCTTGGGTCAGCAAAAGGAGCACGGTGTTTCATGAAGAAATATTTCTAAAATGATTGTTTACTTTCAGAGGACACTGAGGTAAGGAGAGAGGACAAAAATAACAAGTTTTGGGGAGTAGCCTCTGTTCAAAGCACAATGATAACAGGTTGGGTTTACTATGAACAGTGCCATCACCAACAGATTCTCTAGACAGGAAAATGACTGAAGAGAGAAAGAATGGTGGCAAGTCTTATGAGAAGACTCTGCAATCTGATACAAGAGGAAAATTAAAACAGATCAACTGGTTGGCTTGTCATGTGATAGTTTTGGCTTTCTGTTATTTTCTAATTTTAATTGTTTAAAATGTTTTGAAAATAAATGGATTACTGTGATAAAATGATCATATAATTTCCCAGTGGTCATTATGCATGAATTTGGTTGACTTATATAATTATGTAATTTTTTAAAATATGTTGTATTTAAAATAATGCAGTTAAATACCTGTCCAGATTATTTAAAATACTAAAATCTGAAGTGGACAGAATCCTCCAATGTCTTTCCTTATTTTGTTTCTATGATTCAAATAACACAATTGCAATCAAATGATAATGTACATTTGTAGATTTGAATATATAGTAGCAGACTATCCTGTCTGAAAGTCAAGAAAAATTGACCTTTTATTTTCAATATAAGTTAAAGAAAACACATTACTCACATTTGGAAAAATATTAAGACTCCAATCGTACAATCCTAGTCAGATATCATCAGAGTAATTCTGCCCAAGAGTTATTTGCAATGAAAAATCAATGTTTCGCTCTTTGAAATGATTCAGTTGCTTCAAAAGTATAAGCTGTACTTTTAAAATTTTTCTTCAAAATGCCAATAGTTTGAGAAATTCTTTTGTAGTTTTTTTTTGGGGGGGGCAGTGGTACTCAGAACTTACTTCTGGCTCAGCCATTACTCCTTGTGATGCTCAGGGAACCACATGTGTTGCTAGGTATTGAACTGGAGTTTCCCTTATGCAAGGCAAGCACAAATATCTCTGTCTATTCTATCATCTCTCTGGTTCTAGGGGGAATTCTTCAATCACCTGAAAATAAGCTTTGACAAATTATCAGTATAGTTGGCATGTGGCAGTACATTTTTCTTGGAAGGGGATACAGTATAAAACTATTCTGTATTCCCCTCTCAAGGAAAATTAGAAATATATTTCAACTTTTTACTTTCAGGGCAAGAAGAATGTGTACACTGAGGACCCTTATTTATTTTGTAACCAACTAATTATAAAAACATTAATGTTTTACATGTTATAAATATTACATTTTATACTATGTACAACATATTGTTTAAAGAAGCAATTTAAAAAGGAACTACAGAATTCTGGTAAAATAGAAAAATGGAATAAAGCATTTTCTTACAGATATTTTTCTAAATAACACAAGAAAGCAAAAACAATAGAAAGGAAAGTAACAAAATGAAGATACAAAGCCACGCATTTTTAAAAATCAAATCATAATTACATTTAAATGATTTAATAAATAGCAGTCATGAAAAAAATTACAATTCTTTCAAAGCAATCAAATAATGCTGAAACATTTAGAAGAAACCAAGAGTAATGCCAGTTCGACTGAATCATTATTTTGTGAGAGAGCTTCCTCTAATAAGAGTTGACTCTGGTAGTGGAATTTGTAAGAATGCTGTTTTACAGTATCACAGATCTTTCAAATTCTGTTCTGCATAAACTGAGGATATGAGTGTACAGTTATTACTTGAACAAGGGACCATATCCTATCATCTAATGTAAAAGAACATTTTCTCTGAAGCTCAAATATACAAACTTTATTTCCATAGCTAACACTGCATTTCCATAGAATTTAATCTCTCTCAAAAAAGCAGATATTACCTCATTGTTTTACCTGGTTGTAGTTATACTCAATTTTTTTAATAAAATATTCCCAAGACATGAGATTGCTATTAGACTAAACCATATACTAGAATAGGACAGATAAGACAACTATATTCCATTTACTTTATGTGTCCCATAAATTAAAAATATAATTTTTTACATGGAAATTAAATTAAAAGCATCCATTAATGATGCTAGAAAATGTTTTTTTCAAGAACTTTTCCCCACTATTATAAATGTTGATAAAGATTTCACTTATAGTTGCCAATCTTTGATCTTAAAGATCTTAAATAATAAGTAATTATTATTTATGCACAAATATGGTTGTAATAAAGCAAATTACTAAAATCCTAAGCAGATAAAGGATTTTCCCATAAATTAATAAAATAAAATATTTTCCCATAAATTAATAAAATAAAAAGTTTTCCACTGTATGTAGGAAGGTATTTAAACTCTACTTTCTTTACTCATTTAAGTTTTGCCTCTCATCATGTGGCCTCACAGTATGCTTGTTAGTGTAAAAAGATGTCTTTGATAAACCTCTGGGGAGTGTGAGAGAGGTCTTTAATTAAGAACCAACATGAACAGTCGGAGTGTCAATATTTGAGGTGTACTATTCCGAATAGCTCATAATTAGTTCCCTAGGGATCATGAAACACTATGGCATTCTGTTCTAGGAAGACTGCACTCACATAATATCTTGTGCATATTCAATATTTTTATTAATTTGTACAATAGAGCATTGCCCTTTTAACATTTTCACATTGGTATACATCTTTGCCTTTTGTCTTTTTCCTTTCCTTCTAAGTGCCCCCCTGTGAGCCAATTTATAATCCTCCCCAATTAGGAACTGGAAAATCCTTATCTAGTTTCTCATATCAAAGAAAATAACTCTGATAAGTCTCAGCAAAATGCGCCAGACATTTTCCTCCCAAATCTTAGTCACATTTCATGTGGTTTAAACATGCAATTTTTTTTTCAAAGTAACATGACATCCAAAATGAACCGATTCTCTTTTATAACTCTTTAAATTAGGGAATTAAAAAGCAGAACTCAATGAAAGAAAATTATCATTCAGTTGTCTTTTTTTCCTATCTAGTTTTTTTTTTTAATTGCAGAGATGACACTAGTAATATAACTTGAAATTGGTGTTGCTTCTGGGAACTGCACTATAAATGCTGATGACTGAGGCCTGTAACTTCTTAAACCATTACTGTACAACAGCTGTCGCTGTTTCAGCAGAATCTTTTAAGTATGTTTCTATTTGTCCCTTTCCACAATTGCTTGCATCATATGTTCATGAATATTGGCTGAGAGGAACCTTCAGTGACTAACCCATTTCTGTGCTGAGAATATAAACCCTGAGATCATCATGTATCTAATATGTTCACAACACTACGCTACTTGCCTTCAACTCATTCCCCCATCGATATCACTTAACACTATCTCACAAATGTCTAGCCAATTTACCATGAGAGCCATTTTCATAGAAAATGAAAGTCTCTTTAGATAGTTTCTACTTGAAACCCCTGTAATAAATTGGCTTTACGTTTTCTAGTTAAGAAATCCATTTGAGCTTTCCTAATATTTTTTATGTTTTTGCAGTGCTAGAGATTGAACCCCAGGCCTCATAAAATACAACACATAGCAGATGTTCTATCAATGAACCAAAAATTATTATAGATATACATTTTATATATAATGTGATCTAAATTCAGTTCTATCTACTTTGCATCTTAACAATTAGCTCATTAAGATTAAAACCATTTGAAACACACTTGATTTTTAGAGTTGACTGCTACAATTTGATTTTACCAATTAAGACTAAGTCTAGGGCCAGAGTCATAGTACAGCGGATAGGGCATTTGCCTTGTACTCGGCTAAGCCGGGTTCAATCCCCGGCATCCCATATGGTCCCCCAAGAACCTGCAGGAGTAATTCCTGAGCACAGAGACAGGAGTAACCCTTGAGCATCGCTGAGCATGACCCAAAAAGGCAAAAAAAAAAAAAAACCAAAAAACTGAGTCTAAAAGAAGAAATTAATGCCAGTTAAGACTAAGTTTATAGAAGAAATTAATACCAGTTAAACCTAACTAAAGAGAACTATTATGTCAGAGTCCCATAGCACAATGAATCCTAATTGCTAATGATCCACGGCAGGTGAGCGGGTCAATTTTTAGTCAAGGAAGTTAGGAAAGGTTCCCTGACAATAGTGGCAATGTGCCTGACTTACCTGATTGAGGAAAAAAATTAGATTACTCGGCAATCTAGATGTGTTCTAGAGAAGACTCAATTGAAACAGGCAGGTAGCACTAGAGACTAGGGCAGATGTCTAATTGGTAAACTGCAGGTTACAATCTGCTGATTTTGAGTAGGTCATAAGGTGGTTAAATATGGAAAGTAATCTTGAAGGTTAAATGACAGAAATTATGTGATAGAAGGTACTATCAGAAAAAATATTTTTAATTTGACTCAATTTGGTTCTTAGGAGATAATCAGCAATTTTTAGGTTTTCCACTGAAAAAAAATTTTTTTCTAGTGTTTCACTGATACCACTTTATGCTGCTTCTGTTAATTATTCAGAATTTATTGAAGTTATTGTATCATTGGACTGGAGCAATAGCACAGCAGGTAGGGTGTTTGCCTTGCATGCAGCTGACCTAGGTTCGGTTTCTCTGTTCTTCTTGGAGAGCCCAGCAAGCAACTGAGAGTAACCCATCCGCAGGGCAGAGCCTGGAAAGCTACCCATAGTGTATTTAATATGCCAAAAACAGTAACAGCAAGTCTCACAATGGACACACTACTGGTGCCTGCTCGAGGAAATCGATGAACAATGGGACGACAGTGTTATTATATCATTACTTCGGTTTTCATAAAAATCCACTAAACATTACAGTGAGAAAACAATAATTGGAAATATATAAAAATATCCATTGTTGTATAAAAAGTTTTATGAACATCGCCACGAATATAGGTAAAATGAACATAAGATAAATATGCTTCACTAATAATCTGAGCCCCTAGGTTGCATAAGAATTTCTAAATAATCTAAAGCTATTAAGCAATATACTCATAGTTATTCATAGCCACATGACCTTGAAACAGTTTTACTGTTAAATATATTAAAAAATTGGTTCATAAATCTGAGATTGCTCAAATGTCACCATAAGCCACTTAACTGAAAGAAAGGCAGCTGAAGGTCTAAAGGTCTAAAGGTATCTGAATTTACAAAACTGAAACCTAAAGATAAGAAATGACAAATAACTGATTGGATTTTGAACTACAGCTACTCCATGGAATCCTTACTTTACTTAGGTGTTTTCTTTATATGATTCTTCCCCAAAATTCCTGTGTACGAAACATTACCAAGCACTTATATATTGACACTGGGAATTGTAGTCAATATTTCTTAACATAAACTTTCAAAACACTTAACATACCTCAATTTATATTTTAACAGACTTATATACTGTCATGCCAACTACAACAGTTTCTCCCATTTAATTTAATTGATAAGATATTTGAGTTATTTAAATGACTTTGAAATTCATTCAAATATAAGAAAGTTGTGTATATTATGAAGTTCTTAGATTAAATGAAAGGCATACTATTGAAAACTAGAAGCCATTAAAGCAACTTATAGTTTCAATATAAGAGAATATTTAAAATTATGTACTTAATAGAAACCAATAGATTCAGTTCACTTTATCCAAAAAGTATCATTTTATAGAAATAAATCAAATAACTTTAAATGCATATGTAATACACAAAATACTAAAAAGTAATTTTGAGAAAGAAAACCCACTCTGGGCATCATACACCTGGACATCAAACTTTGCTTAAAGCTACAGTAATTAAAACAATATGATATTAATAAAAATGTAGGCACACAGTTAATAGAATATAACAGAGTGCAATAAGAACCTCATAGAGTGTCAATTAATTTCTTAGAAAAAATCTCAGTAAAATAAAATGGAGTGGAGTATTTTTTTCAGGAAAAATGTAGATGCTGTCATGAAAAAATGAATTCAGTTGTACCACTGTCTTATACAAAACACAGGAAATGAACTCAGAATGGATAAAAGACTTGGACGCAAAATCTGAATCTGAATAATGTTAGAAGAAAACAAGAAAACTTGTCAACAGTTCTGCTAATGGTATTTTTGATATGACATAGAAAGGAAAAGTATTTAAAGCAAACATGTATGACTAAATCAGACTAAAAAGCTCTTTACAGCAACAAAAGCCATCACAAATAAAAAACACAAGTAAATAAAGAAGTATGTTTGCCAATCACCTACCTGATAACATGCTAATATCTAAGATACACAAATCACTCATAAAACTTAAATCATACATACACAAAAATCTTTGAAAGCTCCAAACTAACTTCAATCAGTTTAACTTTAAAAATGGTTACAAGGACAGAGATAGTCCATGAATTAGGGCATTAGCCTCATGTGTTGAAGATTGTGTTTGATCCAGTACATCTTGTCTCATGTGGTCTCCCGAATAACACAATGGATATTTCCTTAGCACAGTGCCAGAAATGAGTTCTGGGCACACATACTTGTGTCCCTGGGAATCTAGGGAAGGGGAGACCAGAGTAACTACATAGACATTTTTCAAGGAAGACAAATAGTCAACTAGGTACGTTCAGTTTCTCAGCATCATTTATCTAAGTGAAGTGAATGGCTCACAGTTTGACATTATCATTACATTCTGCAGGAAAATTATGACAACTTAAAACGTATGCATTAGGGTAACATGTTTCTATGGATGTATGAAAAGTGATTGATGCCTAGAGAAAAATATCACTATTTGTATTTTTACATCAATATAAATGATAAACAATTGTGTTTCAAATGTAAATTTAGTTTTAATAATAAGCATTCTTCAAGTTACTCTTTTTAAGGAGAGCTTAACTGAATGCATTTCGTTCTAAAAGAGTGGCTCACATACTACACACGTGGCGATTTTTATTCAAGGACAGAAGAATTTGCAGAAATTAATAAAGGTTTTTAGGTGTTCGTATAACTATCATAACTCAAAATAAAGCCCAATAATATTGTTAACTAATGTACATAAATAGAGGGAATGTCTTTATTTTACAATTTCTATGCAAAAGAATAAAACGTATTTGAACTTGTAGTTCTATGTATTGAAATTTATAATAGCCAGATTTGTATTACAGTTAAAGCTTTCCAAAGTACTCAAAAGTTCATAACATTTGGAATGCTTTTCAGTTATTTATAAAAGAAATTTTGAAAATATTTTTTCATTGATATTAATATTTCCCAAGTATCTGTCAATCATATTTAACAGCTTCTTGGTAATGGATTTAATGGTCAAAATAAAAAGTTTCATACCTAACACCGGTTATGTTTGAAAAATAAATTTACAAAATTTAAAAATATAATTTTACATAATCCAGAATTTAAGTGTTAATGTTAATCTGAAGTATGCAATTTTATTTTTGTTTCAATCCAACTCTTAGTAAATCAAGTATAAGTGCTTTCTCCCTTCTACTACAACTTTCAACTTTTTTCATATACTTTTAATATGAATGGAAATATTTTATTCACCAAAGCCCCAAATCACTATTAACCATGCAAATATTTCTTTCAATACATTACTCTTTCTTTTCCAAAATTTCTTTGTTTTAATGTTGAGTTCATGATTATCCCCTTCCTCTGACTTTATAGACATTTGACCAATACGATTACTTCTTTTTTCAGTGATCTAGCAGATACAGTAATTACTCATTAATTGCTTATTAATTGCTCAACTCAAAATTTGAAATCTATTTTATTTCTTTTCTAGAAGCATGATTGAATATAATAAAATAGGTTCAGATGGAATTGTCATTCATAAATATTTACAATATTTACATTTTTTTTTAGTAAAAGGCACCTATAAATAACTTGATAACTCTTTTCCAATTTTCTAGTTTCTGAGGCATGGGCCATTAATTAAAATGAATGCAGATTAATGTACAATGCTATTTCTCAGAAATGAGTCATGCTTATGTGAGTACACATCCTGGTTTTAGCAACTATTAACTATTTAAAATATTTACAACTGATTTTTTTCTTCCTTGGAAGAGGTGCTCCCAATCAGTGGTCAGAGGAAGCTCAGAACCAATCTTTGTGAAACTGAACAATCGGGCTGATAATTAATCCCTAGGGGCTGCTGACAGGCCACTCTTGGGTCCAGTGGCACTGGGGATCTTCAGGAGTCACACCTGCAGTGTCCAGGTCATTGAGAGGTTGGGGATGGATGTTATGCAGTACTAAGAATGGTTCTACACATGCAAAGATTGTGCTCCTAACTTCTAATACTCCTAAACTTTCTCTCTGCCCTCCAAAACGTTTTTTTTTTTAATTTTTAATACTTCAGTAATATCCTCACTTAAATGAAGACAATATCTGGCTAAAATAGTGCTGTGAAATTATAAGTAATTAATTACACGATACTTAGCAACATGCCAGGCTAAGAGAAAGTGCTCAATAAAAACGTTTTTTTTGTGGGATATACTTGTTTGTTTTCTTAAGCAGCTCTTGTACTTGGAAATCACTCAGTTTTATTGCTTTCTTGAAGCAAATTTAATAATATATGTATATAAAATATTCTCTTTAGCAGCTGTCTTCATTTTATGCACAACTAATCTCAAGAGACTGAATAATACAGCTAGTCAGAGAGTAAGTTAATACCGTTGTATGTATGCCATAATGGCAGGGTGGTATTTATGTATTCACTGTCAGGAAGACAGCTGGGGGATTGCTGAAAGAATTCTCTTGAAGCTCGTGCTTCCACTCAAGGCAACTTAATTATTTTCAAGATTTAAACTCTCACAAATATTTTTTATAGGAAACACTTATGTTTTGAGAGCAAGCATATCTTATTGTTTATTTAGAATATTTAAAAAATATTTAATACCTATCATATCCTTTTAAAAATAAGCTTAATGGTTTGATTGCCTAAACTACCAAAAGCTTTAAAATAATAAATTCGGATGGGATTGGTATATACACAGTGCTCCAGCTATAGATGGAGAGGTATGAATATAGTGACCAAGGAGCACAGATTCATTCTGGGTGATGATGCAAACTGGCTCAGATTCTTTGGAAAACATAGGAGTACTTGTTAAAAAAGATTAAGATATAGCAATCATATAACAGTAATGACTTCTTTTATTGGGGTGTCACACCTAGTGATACACAGGGGTTACTCCTCAGGAATCACCCCTGGCATGCTCAGGGGACCATATGGGATGCTGGAAATCAAACACGGGTCAGCTGTGTGCCAGGCAAATGCCCTACCAGCTGTGCTATCACTCCAGCCCCCAAGTTATGACTTCTTAATACTAAGAAGCTACATAAACATTTTTGTTCCTGGTAAGAGTATTTGTAATAATCAAGATTTGAAACAATTCAAGGGCTCGGCACTGATGGTGACTGGAGAAAGATATGGTGGTATTTTTGCAGAATGAAATGTTACTCACCGGTAGGGAAAGATACATTTTTGTTTATTGCTGCCATTTGGTTGACACTGTCATGTTCATCAAAGTGTTCATTATCAAACATGGTCATCAACAAAACTATGAGGAAAAGATCATATATCAACTGATTTCACACATATGTGGAGTGTTAAAAATCAAAGTAAGGGAGAAGACAATGAAGGATGAAAAATAACCCTAAGAATCAAATATAACAAATTCAATTTCAAAAATGTATCTATTGTTATGGGAAAAATATGTGTCATCTGAACCAACTCTTTATACATTAATTACCACTTCAATGAGAATAATTTTCTGTAAAATAATTAACTTAATTTTAAGTTTATAGTGCCATTTTTTGTTTTGTTTTTGAGTTCTAGATACCATGTAAGTTAAAAGAAAAATAATATTCTTGTAATTTATCAATCTAATTTTTGCAAAATAATATGCTTAGATAATAAATTAACCATTGATATTCAAGTAGGATAAGTTTCATATTAGTGAATGTGCCTTGACAATTATTTTGAAATAATGTTTTATATTTAAGCCAATATGCCTACTAGAATTGACTCCCTGCATTGTAATCTTTTGACACACTGTAAAAGTTAATATCATGAAATATGTGAAAATATTACTATGGGCTGGAGATGTGGCCATGCCTTTTATATATAAGATCTTTGCTGGATCTCTGGCACCACATATATTAAAAAATAATAATTTTGTCTTCTGAAAAATATTGAGATGGACATTTATGTCAATTTTAGGCATTTATTTTAATTGTGTTCAGGTGACACACCTGGTTATTGTTAGCATTTACTTCTGGCTCTGTGCTCAGGGATCACTCCTGGCAGTATTCGATGTATCATATGTGGTGACAGGGATAAAACCACTTTCCCCACATGCAAGGCCAGAGCCTTAATCCCGGTACTGTCTCCTTGACCTATTTTTGAAAACATTTTTAAAGACACTGAAAATACAGGGTCCATTCTAATTATCCATTTTAAGTCTATGCATTTAAAATGTTACATACTTGCATAAATATAAAGGAAAAATCAAATGAGTAACATCAATGATTTCATTGCTCCTTTACATAAGAATAAACTAATCAGTTGTCTAATGTTCCTTATAAATATAACTACACATTTGAAATACATTGTGCATAATAAATTCCTCAAACAATTATATGTTGTTTTACTTCCAACTCCCTCATTATGATTTTTAATCATAGTGATCAGATGTTGACATGGTAGACATTCAATAACCGCTATTTTCTCACTGAGTATTTATTTTAGTCATATGTTTTGCTATTTTCACTTTTGTGTTTATTTTTACTTTGTAAATCATCATCATTGAGATGCAATTTACATAAAATAAATGCTCTCATCTTAATTGTAGAGCATCATGTGTTTTGACAAGGGCATTTTATAAATGCCATTACTACCATAACGATAAAGATATGGAATATTTCATCACCATTTTTTCCCCCTCTACAGTCAGTCTCCCATATCCACAGTGCCTGGCAACCAGTATCTGTTTTCTTTTACTATAGAATAACTTCATCAACCTATGAATTTCATATAACTAGATTAGAATTTAATTACTGCTTTAAATGAGAATTATTTAATTCAACAAATGCTGTTGAAATTTATAAATGGTGCAGTATGTGATCATAGCTTGTTTTATTTTATTGCTGAATACCATTCTACATTAAAATGATATTTGTTTATTTTTACACTCATTAAGATATAGATAATTCAATTAAGTTTATTTATTCATATTTTAGTCACTGTGAAATTACAAAATTTTCCATAACGTGGTTCAGGCATACAATTTTACAACACTGACCCCTTCACCAATGTCCCCTTTCTTCCATCAATGCGCCAGACCTCCACTCATTTCCCTCCTTATCACCAATCTCTTTGTATTGAAGGGAGTCTTGTCTCTTTTATCAATTTGTCTGTCTGCCTATCTATCTATCTATCTATCTATCTATCTATCTATCTATCTATCTATCTATCTATCTATCCATCTATATGCATATCTATAAACATAAAGAAGTTTTTTTTTAACATTGTGCCTTACAGTTCTCTTGCTGGTAGCTGTCAGCACAATGCTTTCCTTACTCCCTGTCACCCTCTCCTCCTTCCAGTTGAATACTTCCCTGCACCATAGATACTGTCCCTTCTTGTCCTATTTCCAATCCTGTTAAATGGTATTTTCATACTGAATACCAGTTCTAATGATGTTTGTTTCTATTGACTTTGGGTATTTGTTTATCTACCTTTATGTTTCTTTATATCCCGCGTGTGAGAAAGATCATTCTCTCTCTGACTAAATTCACTCCAGATGATACTCTCTCGGTCCCTCCGTGTAGAAGTGTATTGCAGGACTTTATCTTTACTTATGGCCAAGCAATAGTCCATTGTGTATATTTGTCACATTTTCTCTTTTTGGGTATAGTTTCTTCATTCTGTCTTCTATTCTAGGACACTTGAGTTGTTTCTAGATTTTGACTATTGAGGATTTTGATACAATGAACATAGGGGTTAAAATGACCTTTATTCATTCTGTTTTAGTGCCCTTCGTGCATGATGTTAAAGTATATTTGGATTATTAATAAGTATTATAAAATATAAATCAAGATACAGAGTTCATACTTTGGAATTTTCATTATCCCATTTGTGGATTATTAATAATTTTTAATAAAAGCACTTTTAATATTATGTTTTCTTAGAGAATGTATTTTAATTTTGATAAGTGACTGTGCCATTTTTATGAGTTATTATGCAGACTTAGATAAATTATTTCAAATATATACCTGAAAAAAATGCTTGATTAGAGAATGTATAGAGAGTTGTTTTGAAGAATAGAAAATATTCAAATTATTTAAAAATTAGAAAGTGTGTGTGTGCGTGTGTGTGTGTGAGAGAGAGAGAGAGAGAACGCAAGAAAGATAAAGAGAGAGAGACAAATAGAAACAGAGACAGACAGATGTATGGCATGGACTTTGCTTACATCACATTATCAACACTTTCTCCTATTGTGCATTATTGACCAAAGCTTCTTGGACATGTGCCAATTATTTTCCTTTTCAATTGAAAAATTACAAATGGTCTAAAGCTACCAGATATGCCTCATAGTCATTAAGCACTTGAATTTGAAAAATAAATTAAGAAACCTTTCACTTTTTGAATACATTTTACATTTTCATCAATTTTGCATGTTTACATATTTTACAAAGCTAGGTTCTTTATATATATAGTTGTAGCATTTTTTAGATCTACAAATTAGATCACGTCAATTTTACATATTTGTAAAATGGCAATCCTTACTTTTTCCACATAAATGTTATTTTTGTATAATAACTTGTGAGCACTTTTCCAGGTACTTTTATGAATTATCCACAGATCACATATTGCAGTCTATATATGGGCCTCATATTTTCTTCCAATTAACTGTGTTCATGCCCACGCCAAAAATATTACTTCCCAGAGTATTGACATTTCATCGTAATTATTAAAGAAAAAGCATAGTTATCCAAATTTTCTTTTTTTTTAAAAGTTTTTTGCCATATCAGTTGTTTCTATTCTTAACTTGTACACATATTTTATTTGGACGATGGAATAATTAAATCTTCCCAAACTGAGTTGATATTTGATTCTGAAAAAGAAGCATGGTCATAGAATCAATACATACATTTATTTAGGTTGACTTGTACATAGATAGACTCAGCAATGCAGATGCTTAAAATGGTGGCAAGGGCATCAATCTATTTGTCTTGACAAAATGATGTTTATAAAATACAAAAAAGATTAATTATTTAAATTTTATTTTCAAGTATCCTTGATTTTAAATAGTGACAGAATAAATAAATAGAGAGAACACCAGATAACACAAAATAACTAAAAGAACATTAGAGTTACTGACTCATAGTTGTCATACAACTTTTCTTTTAAGGTTAGGGCTGGTATATTTGAGGAAATTATGGATTTCAATGCATGAGACAGCAGTATCTTCTTAACTACATATCTTTATGTGTGAGCATGCACGTTCTTGCATGCACACATTGATATTCTGTGCATACACTCACTTTGAATCCTGTGAGAACAAAAAAAATCTATTTCACTTTTGGGCATAATTGCCATAACTTTGTTTGTTTGTTGAGTGAAGTTAGTAGACTCTAGCTATGATTCTATCAACACATTTTACTGTCAATCTGGAACAACTTTTCTTTAATGGCATCCATTTTCAAACAAAGCCATCTGAAATTCTTTCAAAAAGCTAAGTACTATGCAAAAGTGATCTATTATTAAATTTAAATGAAAGCAAATTTTTACGTGAAATTCATTAAATTTACACACCTTTTCAAAAAGTTAGTACTTGAACTGCAATGATAACGAATAAGATCTAAATTCTTAATTCTAGAATAGCTCATTTTAAAAGATTATTCTAAACTATAATTTTATATTGAATATATGAACAAAACCATAGTTTTGTACTTCCATATAGTGATTTAGTAAAATTAATACTTTCAAGAGCAAGTTTTATTTAAAACAAAGGTAATGATTTTATATGTATCCCAACCATTGGACCATAGTCATTAGTGATGCTATCTGTTGTCCTGGAGCTTGGCCGACCTGGACCCGGCAGCCGACCTCCACTACCCCACCGCCACCACACTTCAGGCCTCCTTCCACAGGCTCAGGCCAGAGCCTCACGCATGAGCAATGTCCCATGGAACCAAAGTAATGAGGAACTTTATGATCGTGGACTCTGGGCTCAATGGGACCAGGAAGCAGAGATCCTCTGTCTGCTTCCCCCGATCTCCAGTGACCCAGGGTCACAACCATAAGCCACCTCCTTTTGGCTCTAGATAATCTCCTCATCAGCCACCTTCCAGAACTCAATGATGCTTCTCCCAGAAGGGAGCATAAAATGAGGCCCCCCTAACCTTGCCACTGGACTCTGCACCAGGGGTTCCCCAGAGAGGGGCAGGTGAGAGCCCTCCTTGCCTCAAGGGACCCAGCCCTGGCAGCTGACCTCCACTATCCCACCAACGCCATACTCCAGGCCACTTTTCACACACTTGGGCAGAAACTCACACATGAGTGAATATATGCCTGGACCACGTGACACATCATCATAAAGGGAAACACACACACATATATGTATATATACACATATATATATACATATATATTTGTGTGTGTGTATATATATATATATATCAGAGAGCCCAGCAAGCTACTGAGAGTATCTCACCCACAAGGAAGAGCCTGGCAAGCTCCCCATAGTGTATTCAATATGCCAAATTCAGTAACAATGCAGGTCTCATTCCCCTAACTCTAAAAAGAGCCTTCAATTGTTGGGAAAAACAAGTAAGGAGAGACTGCTACAATCTCAGGACTGGGACAAATGGTGATGTTACTGGCACCCGCTCAAGTTAGTCGATGAAAAATGGGATAACAGTGATACAGAGACATGTTGTCCTTGTTTCATTTCATTATAGAGGATGTGTAAACATAAAGCAGAGATATTAGATTTCTTACTTTTGTATAAAAAACTTAAGATAAGTGATTTGGCGGCAACAAGACCCTTGTCTGTATTAGTCAAATGCAAGGACAAAGAAGCAACAGAAATATCTGTGATTGTAACTGGTACTATCATTTTCCTTGCAGAGAAGACGGCTTGAGCTCATACCATGACTAATGTTCCAAATAGTGGAACTGCTGCTATGTGAATGTGTCATTGTCAGTGCCACAATAGGTAATCCATCATAGATGGGAAATTTTTAGCCCTGCACACAGTATGATCCTGGAAAGTAAGTTTAAATTTGGAATTACATATTCTATGACATAGTGGGTGGATGAGTGATTCTTAATTCAAATTTATGCCAGATCTCAGAACTATAAGTATTCAACTCTAGAATTTTCCTCAAAGCTTTATAAAAGACAAAGTTTTAGGTTGGAATATTTCCCTGGAAATAGTAATTTAAATTCTCTATATCACAAACTTTTTGCAGCTATTATACTTGCACCTGTATTTAAGGATTATTTACTATATTATAGAGTATGATGGTAAAATTTAGTCTTTACTAAAGCATATACCATTTTAAGTTGATAAATCGTATGCATAGAATAATTTAGTGTTAGTTCTAACATTTAATATTACATAAAACCATTTGTGCATTAGGTGCTTAGGTTTATGTACTTTTAAAATCTTTAAAAATATTATCAGAAAATAAAATGGTTGATTTATTGAGCAAAACTTTAAAATAAATATGTTGTAGTCTAAAAGGAATGAATAAAAGCGTAAACAAATTAGCAGTCAAATCAGAGGTAAAATATTGCTTCAGATTGCCATAGCTGTATGACTTTGGGAAAAGTCCTCTATGATATTCATGTTATTTCTTAAAAATATGATTTTAAAATTTGAACCAGTTTACCAATAGAAGGTAGTTTATTTAAAACACTGAAATACATTTGATATTTAAAGAAAGATATTAAAAGACCACACACATTACAGTATAAGGCAAATCTTTAATTAAAATTGCATTGATGTGAATAAAGTATTTACATTTCTTTGAGTAGATTTAGAAATTGCTTTATCAAATAATTCAAACCATTTAAATGATATTCACTATGATTGTTCAAATTTGTTTCTTTGCATGTGATGTTACTATACTTTAATTTTTTTGCACATGTATATAATGTGCAAATAGATGAACAGCAAGATGACAGTGACAGTGACAGTATATAATGTAGCGATAGCACAGCAGGTAGGGTGTTTGCCTTTCATGCGGCTGACCCTGGTTCGATTCCTCTGTCTTTCTCAGAGAAACTGGCAAGCTACTGAGAGTATCTAATCCTCACAGCAAAGCCTGGCAAGCTACCCGTGTTGTATTTGATATGCAAAAAAGAGTAACAACAATTGGTGCCCACTCGAGCAAATCGATGAATAACGGGGAAGACAGAGCTACGACAGCGCAGTGCTACAGTATATAATGAACTGTAGTAATAGCACAGCAGGTAGGGCATTTGCCTTGCATGTGGCTGACCTGGGTTCGATTCCTCTGTCACTCCTGCAAGCTACTGGGAGTATCCTGCCCACACGGGAGAAACTGGCAAGCTACCCATGGCATATTTAATATGACAAAAACAGTAACAAGTCACACTATTGAGACATTACTGGTGCCCACTCGAGCAAATCATGAATAACAGGAAAACAGTGCTATAGTGCTGTGCATATAATGGGATCCTTAAAAGAAGAAGAAGAAGGAGGAGGAGGAAGAGGAGGAAGAGGAGGAGGAGGAGGAGAAAAAATCTACATAAAAAGAATATTCATGACAAAATACAAATTCAGTGTTGTAAACCAGGGCATGTGTTCCAGAGTGGAGGTTGTAAATGTTGACAAAGGCTTTTTAACTGGTCTAAATGGTATCAGAGGTTGAAAACCTTAATCACAGGTCTCCAGTTGCAGTTACCGGAATTGTCTAGGGGGGGAAAAACAACTTTAAGTGTATTTATTGGTCATTGTAGTACCCACCAGTTACAGTTAGTCAGAGTTCCTAAAATACACCATAATGTTTTATAAAATGTCAGCTCATTTCCTTCAAAAACTGTTTCTGGTGACCACTCAGGCAAGAAGTCTACTTTGAAGATATGATTCTCACATCTACTAAGCCAATAAAACCATTTCTTCACATGTTTTTGTGTCCCTGGATGAAAATGGCCATGGGACTGGAATTTGGTGGTTAGAGATCAATACAATCAAAATGATTAAGAAATATGTTTATTCTCCTGTAAGTTATTGTAGTTTAAAAAATACCAAATTTTCAGGTATATGTAGACAATGGAATTGTTTCTGTTCAAGTCTGAGAAATTGTGGAGAGAATGGAACGAGACTTTGAAGCTATTGAAAAGACAGAACTTTTATGTAAAATAGGGGAAAAAGGGTACTATAAGTATAAGATAACATTGGTTTGTCCTTTTTCCCTTGCAACAGTGCCTGTAGGTTTATCGGGTTACACCAATTACAGTGCTACCAAGTCACTCACATTCTTCTGTGCTTATCTATAACTTCTCTATGCTCTCTTCCCCAACCAGTCTATCACTCTTTCCGCATAATCAGACTCTGTTCACTTGTAAGGTCAGATCCTTACAAGGACACTTGACTTGTATTCATGTATTGCCTTTCTCCTCTCCTTATGTCTTTTGCATAGTTTACTTTAAAGCAATGACCTCTTTGTATAGAAACAGGAAGGCAGTCAATGTTATACTTTTGTAACTTGGGAGTTAATTGACTCCAAACAATATTTACTCCCAGGAATCTTCTTTCTCAACTTAAGTCTCAGCTGCCCTTAGTTCTAAGCTCCCCCAAAGCAGGGTCCCAACGGGGGACTGAATGGATCCAAGGCAAGCTGTGAGTTTCCTTGGCATCAAAATGGGCCAGGCCAAAGCGCCATCATACTTAACTATAAGCTAAGAGCTTGGTCATGGACACACGCTGTCATGATCCAAAAAGTAACAACGAGATTAGGACCCTGTTAGGGTTAGCAAAGACTAATCTAGCCTGAATCTGTAGTCTAAGTGAGATGGCCCTAGAAGAGAAATTCTTTAATCTTAATGTATCTCTTATTGTGTCTGTACAAAATGGCTAATATTATGCATACACGTTTGTTGGACAAGAAGAGAAGAAACACAGCCATGGGATTCCGCTCTTGGTTGGGTCGTCCTGCTGAATGAGAATCTGCCCTAGAAGAAGCTTCCCCTGAAGGGACTCACTGAAGGAAACAATGAGTGGACTTGGATCTTTGGGGTAGAAGCCACAAAAATAAAGGAAAAGGTGTTGATCAGACTTCTCACACTAGAAGGGTTTCAATGCATTTACTGATTCTTAGAAGAACCTGTTCAAGGGGACTCATACCCACAAATACACTTTCCCCCTTTCATGCTTGCCAGGATTTTCAAGCTTTTAAATTATCGGTAGACTACTGAAAAAGCAAGAAACCTAATGTCAGTGAAAAGAAAATACTGTATAAGAAATGGGTGTAAGTGAGGCATCTGGATTGCAAAGAAAATAATTCAGCAGAACACATATGGAAAATTATTTCTCATCCTCAAAACAACGAGAAAAGAGGATTACCTTTTAAGAGAAGGGACAATACCTGCCAGAAATGAGCTTAATTCAACTATACTAATGAGGAACAAGGAGGCGACTTATTCATATTTTATAGTATATATTCTAGTGACCAGTTGTATTTGTGAAATCTGCTTAATATTATGTGTAAATTTTCATGAGATTTAGTACTAAGTATCTTTTTCTTAAAGTTGAACTGATTTTTAACTTTTTAAAATTTTATTTCTTAGAGCATACTTCTTTAACAATTTTCAAGAGATTATTTAATAGTCATTTTAGTTAATCAGAAATATCCATTTAAGACTTTTTTCTCAATCTTAACATACCACACACACATAAGAATTTAATTCTCAAAAGCAAATTGAACAGATTTATAGCAATTGAATTTGATGCACTTAAGAAAATGAGATGATTATAATTTAAACTTGCAGTCCATTTAAATATTTAGATCATCATTTGCATTTCTTAATAAAATATTTTAGGTTACATTTGCTAATTCTAATAGTTGCTATGTTTTTCAGTTTAATTATCTGTTGGTTCTGCTACTAATAGTGTCATATACCAAAACATCAACTTCTTATAGTAGCTTAAATATTATGTTAGAAAAGAGTATACTTTCTCTCAGACATAGTAGAATTGAAATATGTATTGACTGACAATGAATAATTTGTCATAAAATTTATATCTCAACTTCATTAAAAGCTATGGAATATCCTCCCTCTCTCCCTCCTTCCCTCCCTTCCCTTCCTTCCTTCCTTCCTTCCTTCCTTCCTTCCTTCCTTCCTTCCTTCCTTCCTTCCTTCCTTCCTTCCTTCCTTCTTTCCTTCCTTCCTTCCTTCCTTCCTTCCTTCCTTCCTTCCTTCCTTCCTTCCTTCCTTCCTTCCTTCCTTCTTCCTTTTCTCCTCCCCCCTCTCTTCCTTCCTCCCTCCTTTTCCTCTTTCCTCCCTTCCTTCTTTCCCTTTTTTCGTCCTTCTTTCTTCCTGTCTCTCTCTCCCTCTTTCTCTCTCATGTTCTTTTATTGGAAATTAGAATTGAAAATAAAGAAAGTACCTGTGTATTCAAAAAATAGATTATGAAGGGCCCATGGCTGTGCTCTCTCTCTCTCTCTCTCTCTCTCTCTCTCTCTCTCTGTTTCTCTCTCTCTTTCCACCTGCGGTTGTCTTGCACTGCTTCCCCACCTAGGGGTGGCTGATGGCGCTGATGGGAAGGAGAGCCAGGCTGGTTGGTATCAATTGCAGTTTATTCCAATCTTATCTTCAGTCTCTTCTGATTCTCCTCTGATTCTGCCTTCCCTTCCCCGATTTTACAGTCTTAGGTTAAATCCCAAAGTTAAATCCCAAAGCATGAGGGTTCAGGCTTACACATAGGTGTGGTCATACAATCAACAGAGGTATAGTCCTTCCCTCAGGGGAAGCTTCTTCTAGGACAGATTCTCATTCAGTAAGACAACCCATACAAGAGTGAAATTCCATCTCTGGGTGTGTTTCTCCTTTCCTTAGTCTAATAAACATAAACATTCATAAAATTAGTCATTTTGTATGAACACAGTGAGAGATACATTAAGATTATAAGAGCATAGTATTAACTGTTTCCCTGTGTCTATACAAGAGGACATTGTTTTAAGTAAACTATGCAAAAGACATAGGGAGAGGAGAAAGGCAATATTTCACTCATGAATATAAGTCAAGTGTCCTTAGGAGGATCTGACCATACAAGTTAACAGTGTCTGATTGGGGAAAGAGGTGATAAAGAGGTTGGGGAAGAGAGCACAGAGAAGAGTTTACAGATAAACAAAGGAAAGGGAGTGACTTAGGAGCACTGTGATGGGTATAACCCAATAAACCCAAGCTCCCTGTGACAAGGGAAAAAGGACAGACCAATATTACCCTAAAAGCTACCACCAGCTCCCTGTCCAAGGGAAAAAGGACAGACCAATATTACCCTAAAAGTACCCAATTGGGGAGGAACTTTATAGAGAGCAAAGTTTTCACTTTTTTCTTTAATATCTCTAAATATAGTTAAAAGGAATAGCTAATGAATTTCCTCATTTTAAAACTAGATCTTATCTCACCTCTTAGTTAATAGTTTTTTTGTTGTTACTGTTGCAGTTCGTTTTTTTAACCAAGGCACCTACATTTTCTGCCATTTCAAAGGTGGCAGATGGGGAAATGACAATTATCTTATTCCTTGCATCATATTGATTACTCAATTAACTTCTTTTTTTAATTTTAATTTATTTTTTAATTGAGTCACCATGAGAACACTTACAGGGCTTTTAGGATCAAGTCTCAGTCATACTAAAACACCCATCCCTTCACCAGTGCACATGTTCCACCACCAAAACTCCCAGCATACCCCCCCTCCTACTCCCCCTCTGTCTGTGTGGCAGATGATTTTCACTTTACCCTTCCCTTACTTTGATTACATTCAATTTTTGACAGGAAACTCACTATCATTATTTGGAGCTTTTCCCCAACAGTCAGAATGGCATCATTAGATTGTATGTTTTCTATTGTTGGTAACAAAGAGCATATGATGTTGCACGGTTGCGAAAGCTGCTGCCCAGTTTTGGAATTCTGGCATTGAGTCCAGAGGTATTTCTGCCAGTAGCTGCTGCATTCCGAGATTGGTTTCTGTGGTGCTGGGATCATGGCTGTAATGGAGCAGAGGAGCTGTTCATGGGCGACCGCCCGGGGTCTCATTTGGTCAGGAGGCAGGGCCAGTTCTGCCTCCCCTATTGCAAGATTCTTCATGCATTCCGTCCCATCACTGCAAACTCCTACCTCTCTGTCCAATTGGTTCTGAACAGTGGTGGTCGCCATGCTGGCCAGGGGGGAAAGAACTAAGCTAAGGCCCCGTGCATCCCCGAGAGGGGAAGGGTTTCTGTCCCTTGGCCGTTTCCCCCCTGGACAGCATGGCTGGCTACCGCCACCATTCAGAATCAATTAACTTCTTAACCAATGTAATGACTAAAAAATCTGCCCCCAAAGTATGCATTTTCTCTGGGTTCGTGCATTTTTAGTGAATGAAGGTGCCACACCGTGGAAATACCAGAGTAATAAATGAATGACTACTAATATCATCAAAATTTCCAGGTGGAAAAAGTAAATTTTTAGTAAAAAAACAATGAAGAATGAAGAAAAGGCAAAATTAAAATAAAAAATTAAGAGATGAAACTCGTCAA
The DNA here is from genome assembly GCF_027595985.1 of Sorex araneus. NCBI lineage: Eukaryota > Metazoa > Chordata > Mammalia > Eulipotyphla > Soricidae > Sorex > Sorex araneus. The sequence continues at coordinate 277,678,605 of NC_073302.1, read as the reverse complement.
ATTTTCGTTTTGTGTTACATTAAGCAAAAAAGCTTTCTTATTTCAAAAGCAATATTTTTCTTAAGGTACAGTGACTTACAAAGCTATTTTCCTAGTTGAGTTTCAGACATACAATGACCCACCACCGTTCCTATCACCAGTGTCAAGTTCCCTGCACCAATGCCTATAGTATCCATCCCACTCCCAGCTTTCTTCCATGATAGGGACATTTTTAAATCCATACGTTGTTGTCTGGATCTCATACTTTCAATGCTACTGATTCTGTGGTTGAGATATTTAGATATCCCACAGTTCTACATGGTCAATTTGTCCAAGGTTGTTGCCTCTTGAGCCCATTACCTGCAGCTCACCTCTTAACTTCTTCACTTGGTTTCTTCCCTTCCCTTTCCTAATCAGTTACATTTTATTGAAAGAAATGCCTTTAATTGAAAGTGTTTTGAAGGTTAATTTTTATGAGTGTCCATTTGAGGGGTAAATATTTCCTTTTTTTAAAATCTCTAACTTGCTTTATACACTCTTGAATGTGTATTACCATAGCAATAGTTATTTATCCCTCTCTATTGGGCTCCCTCCACCTTTTATGCTTTTTCTCTGTAATCCCTTCCTGCCCAGTTCTCAGTTCTTTATTCTGAGTACAATACTTTGTGGTTGACTTTTCTGTGCCATTGATTTGTTTCTTAATATCGTGTATGTGAATAATAATTTTGAATTTGTCATTCTCCTCATGACTTTTTCACTTAGTAAGATCAGTCCTGCTTATGTTATTACAAAGGACAAGATTTTCAATTTTTTCTGATAACTGTGCATTCAATATTCAAGTTCATAAATTTATAAGATGTTATTAAAATATTAAAAAAATTTCCACTTGATATTTCCCACACAACTAGACAATTGCATCACCTTAGTAAGATTTTTTTTTATGTAACAATTGTTGGCTACATTGTGTCAAATTTAAAAGCATATTACATTTACTGCTTTCTGTTTTTAAAAAGAAATGTAAACACATTTATCATTGATTTTACATTTCTGAACTTTTGATAGTTCTGGAAGTGAATTACAACATAAGTAATCAGTTTGACCTTTTACTAGCACATGGAGCAATATTAATAAAATAGAATTTAAAATTAAAGCTATGTGGTAATTTTTTAATATTCTGAGTGCAGATGCATAGCAAAGATAATCTAAGAGTGGAAACATTATGGAATTTAGATTAATAAATTGTATCATTTTTCATATTTCATCAAAAAACATCCCTAACATAACATTTTCTTATCAAGTAGCTTCAATTTATTTTAAATCACTTAAAATCATGTCCCTTAAAGCCATACATTTAAAATATGCTTTGTCATTTTTAAGAGAATAATTGTAATATATATTTTACTCAACTTTGCTATGCTAATTATTCTAGGGAGTACAATTATTCTATTAACATCATAATAAGTAAAATGAGTAATTTATTCTCTTTTATTCATATCTTATTTCTTGCTTTTTTAAATACTTCTTTTAGATACATAGAAATTCTATATGTAAACAAGATATATTTACTGATTTCAATAACTATGAAAAACTTTGTGTACTTTATCGGTTAAAGTACCTTGGTCTTTTTGATATGATTGGCATACATTTTTTATAGGTTTAAATATTTATTTTTTGAATCACTGTGAGAACAGTTACAAAGCTTTCAGGTTTAAGTCTCGGTCATACAATGATCAAACAACCATCCCTTTACCAGTGCACTTTTTCCACCACAGAAAACCCCTGTAAAACCTCCATCCTACCCCCCCTACCTGTGTGGCAGATAATTTCCACATTACTCTCTCGCTACTTTGATTGCATTCAATATTTGACAACAGTCCCACCATTATTTTTTGAAATTTTTCAACAACGCTCAGACCTGCCAAAAAGGCAACATTAGACAATTTGTTTTCTATTGCTGATTATGAGTAGCATATGATGTCAGGTGGCCATGATAATTCTTTCTTTCTTTCTTTCTTTTTTTTTTTGCTTTTTGGGTCACACCTGGCGATGCTCAGGGGTTACTCTTGGCTCTGCACTCAGGAATTACCCCTGGCGGTGCTCAGGGGACCATATGGGATGCTGGGAATTGAACCTGGGTCGGCCGGGTGCAAGGAAAATGCCCTACCCGCTGTGGCCACGATAGTTCATGAATTCTGAAATTTTTATAATTAAGTCTGGAGAGAGTTCAGCCAAAAGCCGCTGGGTTCCAAGATTCATTTGTGCGTTTCTGGGATCATGACCATTAAGGAGCTTAAAAAGCAGGCGGAGAAGCCATCTGTAGGCGGCATCTTGGGGTCTCTTTGGGGTGGGGGAGGAGAAGCGACATACATTTTTATTACAATAAAATTGCAACATTTTTATGACACCAGCTTATAGAGCCACACTAATTTAGTTAACATTTTTGTTAATATTGATTGAGTTTCGTTCATATTAACTTTAAAGGATATAAGATTTATGCTGAGGCAACTGAACATAATTTAATTGATTAATTAAATTTATCTCAACTGCCTGGGGGTATCTCAAGAAGTATTTAGGGGACTAGAGATATTCCCCCTGTGATACTCAGCTAACTGGGCCAGTGGGTCAATGATTGGACCTTGCAGTGTGATGTTCCTCAGGTCAAACTCAGGGACTATGAAGGATTATGGATAAATCTCTAGTAGTTCACTATGAAAATCATTTGTCTCTGAGCCCCTCGTTATTTCCATAATATTAACTCATTTTAACACATTGCTTTTAAAATATGACACTTCTCCTTCATAATATTTTCTCTAACTTCAAAATTATACTCTCAGATTTTATATTCAATCATATATTGATATGAAACACTAAGTATATAAAAGTATATATGCAAATACATATAATAAGCATGCGTACATGTAATGCATATATACAAGTGTACATATGCATATCCAAATATGAACAACTGCATATGTATATATACACATATTTCAAATGGATTTGCATAACACACTGATTATTTCTGCTCCAAGTACAAAGCCTATTTATCCCGCAACCTGTTCTCCTTTTGGGTTTTCACATCTCTTAAAATATTGGCATAATTTTGGGGCTAGAGTGATATCACAGCGGGTAAGGCATTTGCCTTGTACGCAGCCGACCCGGGTTTGATTCCCAGCATCCCATATGGTCCCTTGAGCACCGCCAGGGGTAATTCCTGAGTGCAGAGCCAGGAGTAACCCTTGAGCATCGCCAGGGGTGACCCAAAAAGCAATAAATAAATAAATTTTAAAATATTTGCATAATTTTGTCTGTTTTTGTATGGCTACAGGTGAATTACTTTGAGAATGATCTCTTTTGCAATGAATATCAAGATGGTTTTTAAGGAATGAATGATGTGAGATCTAAATATAATCTTTCATTGCTTAGTTTTAGGAAAAATAATTATAAATATATTACATATAAATATCAGAAGTTATAGTAGTCACAGTTATATTATTATAATTATTTGGACGGCATGGTCATCATACCAAGCAGTGCTTAGGGATCATACAGTGCTGGGCATTGAACCCAGGCCTCTTGCATGCAAAACATGTGCTCTAGTCCACTGAGCTATCTCTCCTGCTACAATAACATTTGTAGCCACACGTTGTTTCATCATCTGAGTTTTCTTTTAAGACCTAAGTACTTTGAATTCCTTATGCTAGATCTTCTAATATTATTTTCAAACTTTAAATAATATATGAACATTTATATTGAGTCTTCAACATAAAGTGTATAATTTAATCTAACATTGTTCTTCATTTGAACTTTTATATAGTTACACTTATTAATGTGGGTTTTGGTCACATACAGCTAATACATGCTTTTACTCATGGCTCTGTATTTGGGGATCACTTTTGGCAGTACTTGGGGTACCTTATACAGTGCTCAGGACTGAATCACAGTCAGTCATGCCAGACAAGCACCTTAACCCCTTTGCTATCTCTCTACCCCTATACATACAATTTTCAATCAATCTCATAACATGCTAATCATTTATATTATCCCTGTCACTGTCACGGTCACTGTCATCCCATTATTCGTCGATTTACTCGAGCAGGCACCAGTAACATCTCTATTACACTCAGACCCGAGATTTTGACAGTCTCTCCTTACTCATCTTTCCTAACTATTGGAGGCTTTTGCAGGATCAAGGAAATGAGACCATATCGTTACTGTTTTTAGCATATCGAATATGCCATGGGTAGCTTGCCAGGTTCTGCCTTGAGGGCAGAATACTCTCGGTAGCTTGCCAGGTTCTCCAAGAGGTATGTATATATCTTTTACTGTATTTGGAATATAAATATGCCATGGGGAGCTTGCAAGGCTATCCTGTCCAGGCAATAGAGTCTTGGTAGCTTGTCAGGTTCTCCAAGGAGAACAAGGTTATTAGTTGTCCCTATATTATCCCTAAATATCAAAAACTGATACATTTGATTTGATAACATTCCTTGGAATAAAGTGATACAATCCAAAATAAACAAGGACAAAGAGTTGTTAATACAATTATATTTTGCTGCCAGCAAATTTTAATATCACAGAATGAGTATCATTTTTATCTTAAGACAATAGCATACTAAGTATATCATTCAACAACCTTGAAATATATACTTTTATTATATGCTCAAATCAATGGCCAGTCATAAAATCCCCAGTAGTGGCATGCCCCATGCAGGAGAGCACGTGTTGCGCATGTATGAGGCCCTGGTATTGATCCTGCACACACGTGGTCCCACTCCCTATACACTTCTGGTAGTGTGATATTATTCATATTCATCTAAAGGCTAAAGAATTTGCTTCAAATTTGTTTTGTGGCAGTTTTCACACTAGTAAAGTCTGGAAAGAAAAAATTAGGGGCCAAAGTGATATTATAGCCGAATAGGCCTATGCTTTTCAAGCAATTTAGGGTTCAAAACTCGGAACAACATAATGGTACTCTGAACACACCAAGAAGGTCCCAAGATGAGTTCAGAGACAGGAATAAGCCCTGAACACAGCTTGGTGTGGCCTCCCTAAACCCCCCAAAAAATAAGAGGAAGGGAGTGAGGAAGGAAGGAAGGAAAGAAGGGTGGAAGGCAGGAAGAAACTAATTAAACTAGGTGACCATTGAATGATATTTTTATTAAGATGTATTAACATATTTATATCATTAAAATATTTACTGCATTTGGATATATAATTTCATAAAAGTTGCTTTTCTTAGCGATTTCACTCTGAATTACTCTTATTATGTTTTTTCAGTATGTATATTAAAATGTTATTTTTAATAAAATATATTAAAGTATATTATTTTGTGGTAGTTTTAATACATTATACAATTGTGTACAAGCTTTAACATTATGTTTATTTAGGTAAAATTTATAATTATCATTTACAATACTTAGATTATCCTCTGCCACCTTTGTTTTGTTGATACTATTTTTCTTTTAACTTTAAATTTGTTAATGCTATATAACCTTATTTGCAAACTTTAAACAACATTTTGATATAGTTACTGCTGTTGACAATTATAAAACATAATAGCTTTTGTAATGGCTCCTATTACACCCACACATTTTTGAGCTTTGATTTTTTTTTCAAATCGGGCTTAATGCTTTATTTGTCATCAGTCACTTTAATCACCACATTATATTATAATTAACCATGCTCTGAAATATACACAATATCCAAATTCACTAATTTTTCTGTTTTCCCAGTCACTACTTGATACTGAATTGTATTTGGAGTAAGTTTTAATAGATCTTTATAATATAATATTTTCATGTTTTCTGTGATTATGCAACTGTTTACTAGAAAATTTGCATATGCTGGGGCCGGAGCGAAAGCACAGGGGGTAGGGCGTTTGCCTTGCACGCAGCAGACCCGGGTTTGATCCCCGTCATCCCATATGGTCCCCCAAGCACTGCCAGGAGTAATTCCTGAGTGCAAAGCCAGGAGTAACCCCTGAGCTTTGCTGGGTGTGACCCAAAAAGCAAAAAAAAAAAAAAATTGCATATGCTAAGGTATATCATTTTGTTAGTTCATAGTTTATATTAGGAGGTAAAATGAGAAATCCATTATATTTTCGCTGAGACATTTGGTAGGTGACTATAAGACTTTATAAGCAAGATTGTTATCCTCTTTGCCAGAACTGAGGTGGGTAGTTTTCTTTGCCAACTACTAAATGCTGGATGCTCAAATTGTGAGTTTATAATAGGAAAAGTAAGCTTTTAAATATTCTTGTCTGATTTGGTCTGAGCTCTGAACATATTTACTTAGTACATGAACATGTTCCATGAACTACTGCATTTCTGTTAAAGCTCTAGAATAGAGATCTCTTATTAAACTAAAAATCTGTTGTTCATAGTTGCCCAACTGGCAAGCCATTCTTAAATCAGCTGATAAATGAAGTCCATGATACAGAAGAAAGTTTGCAAAACAGCAACAATATTTCAAATTTAGGTGACATAAAAACAAACTGAAAACTAGCAGATGAGCTGTTAAATTATCAAATGCCTACATTTTTACCTCTCTTACAAACCTTCTCTTTTACATTTTAGAATGTTTGTAGATTTTTGAAAATTTTCTTTATATGACAGTCATTTCTATGAATGGATTTTTATTTATATTTATCCATCCTGGGACCAAAATAATTTATTTATCATCTGTGAATAGATAATTTTTACCAATACTGAAAAATTTGCCCATGATTAAGCAATTCAGTTATTTATTTTATAATATTTTATCAACAATCCATCAAATATTTCATCATTTATCTTTTTCTTTGTTCCTTTGTCTTTACTGTCGAACATTTGACATGTCTAGAGACAATGATTCAATTTTGTCCTATTTTTCTCTTTCTATTTCTTCTCTTTATTTTCTCCTCATTTGTTTTCTCTTCCTCTATCCATCCTTTTTTGTTTTCTTCCTGAATTAAAAAAGCAGGTCTCTTATCTGACATTTCATTCATATTTCATCAGGAAGATTACTCCTCAACATACTAGTGAACAGATGACTGATATGAAACATATCTCTCATGCTATGAATAATATCTTTTCCAACTTTATTTATTTTAGTTTTAGGAATTATATATATATTTATGCATTATAAAATGTTTTATATTCTATAAATGATAAGGTTTTATGCATATCCCAATTCAGCACCACAGCCTCCCATGCAACATCCAATGCCCTAGAATGTCCCCCAGCGTGTCCACTTTTTTATTGCTCTTTGCTCAAGATTTCCTTGTTGTTCTTATGATACCATTGGGAATTTGTCAGAGAAGTGCAAGTTCGTACTTGCTTGCCCTGCACATTGCTGATCTGGATTTCATTCCTGGCACAGAGATGGTTGCCCTGACCTTAGCAACAACAGGAATGACCACTTAGAACTGAGCCAGGATTAAGCCATCAGTACAGCTAGATGTAGCCCCAAAACAAAATAAACAAATGACAATTTTTACATGGCCCCATATATATGTTTATATATACACACATATATATGTACACATATATCAAACATTTGCTGATAATTTTTTTTTACTAAAATGTTTCTTTGGCTTTTTGGTTCACATTCAGCAATGCTCAGGGGTTAGTCCTGGTTCTACACTCATGAATTATTTGGAGACCATATGGGATGCCAAGGATTGAACCCAGGTCGACTGCATGTCAGACAAATAACCTACCTCATGTACTATCGCTCTGGCCCCAATCAATCTATTTAAAGCAAAATTTCTACTGCTTTCACACATTCAACTAAGTGACTCCTGTGTGTGTTTCCTTCACAATTTCAAAAGCTAAAACCTAGAACATTGTACCCTGGAAATTTTACATTTTCAAGGAAGATTTGAGATGATGAAATAATTTTCCACATGTTCTTTTTCTTGCTCTTATCACCATGGATGTATGTTCCATTAGTGTAAAAACTAATATGTGAATATACCTATAAGTACATATACAACTTCGTTCAGCTAGAATTCCCTTTGAAAAGTTTTTACCTTTTGTTGGCTTCTATTTTTTAATCCCAGATTTACTCATCTGTTTTTTAGCATCTCTGATATTTCCCTGAAGGTATGCATTTTTGCATGACAGCGTTATTTCTATATTTTATAGAAAATTTAGCTCATTTTTGTTTGGGGACCATACCCAACAGTGCCAGAGAAGGTAAATATTCCAGCTTGGTTTTCTGGAAGTTTGCTTGCCCTCGACAATTCTGGGTTGTCACATAGTATTGGGGTTGGCACCTGATCCCCATGTATGCAAAGCATGCATTCAAACACTTTGAGCTATCTAAACTTCCCTGCAGAAATCTTTTTTCATCACTGCCGTTCCACTGCCTTTATGTAGCACACTAGGGAAAAGAAAAAACTACAGTTAACTTTATCTGGATGTTAAAAATATGCACTTTGTGGAGATTCCTCAGATCAATTTATTTTCTTTGCTCTCCTCTCACTAGATACCACACTGGAGGCTTTGTGAGAAAAACATAAATTATTCTATATTACATTTTCCTTACTTTTTATCTCTTACAAACCGATGTCCTCCAAGTTAACCAAATGTGTCTCCAATCGTATAAAATATGTTATTTGATTTTTTTTTCCGACTTCAGTTATCTGTTTGATGCATTTCTGTCCATTCTAACATTTCAAAGACTAAAATAGGAATAGTCAAAAAATAAAGAATGATTCTCTAGGTTAATTGGGCCCAGTTGGGCAATATTTCTGCTACATGTAACACCTAATGAGGCATCACTCATCTGAAGGTTCAACTGTTTTGCGTGTTGAAGATGACTTTATGCTTCTGTACACAACTGTTTGGTGATACTAGCTATTAGGTTAGAAAAAATTTAGGGTTGTTGTGCAGAGACTTCATTTTCCCATGTTTTCTCCTTATAATTCAAATTTCTCTTCACTTAGATGAGTTCCCAGACTGCAGAGGCAAAAAAAATCTAGCGATTTCTTATGCACTAATACGAGAAGTTAAGCAGAATCACTTTTGCCAAATATCCTAAGTTAGAACACAGATCAGCTGAAGTTCAAGGAAAGTGAAAATGTTTTCAACTCTTTATGGGATAACTGCAAATAATTAGTCTTCATCTAAAACTCTTTAACAAGCTTAAGAAAACCTCCCAATGGCTATAAAATAATTTTGGACTGTTCCCAAATCTAATCTATTTCTAGAAGGTCAGCAATACATTTCCTGTTCAAATGTGCTTTTAAGATGTTGTAACTTTTTAATTCATTGTTTTTGCAACAAGATTTAAGAATGATAAAACATACACATTAAATCTTTAATTCTATTTTTAATTATCAAATTAAAATTAAGATAGGAGTTTTGGAGCCAGGGATATTACATTGTTAAAATAAAACTAGAGAAAAATATTTATGTTAGGACTCTGATACTTACCGATCATCATGAAAATTTGGGGTTCCAGTAAGATAGTACAATGGATAGAGTACTTATATTGTGTGTAGCCCATCCTGGTTTGATCCCAGTACTGCATATAGTTCCCAAAGAACCAGGGAACATATAGTTCCCAAAGAACCAGGAGGAGTGATCCTGAGCACATTGCCAGAAGGGAGACCTGAGCACTGAAGGGTGTGCTCCCCAAACCAAGATAAATAAGTCACTGTCACTGTCACTGCTATCCAGTTGCTAATTGATTTGCTCGAGCGGGCACCAGTAGCGTCTCCACTGTGAGACTTGTTACTGTTTTTGGCATATCGAATACGCCATGGGTAGATTGCCAGGTTCTGCTATTTGGGCAAGATACTCCTGGGAGCTAGCCAGGCTCTCCAAGAGGGTGAAGGAATCGAACACTGGTTAGCTGCATGCAAGGCAAATGCCCTATCTGCTGTGCTATCGCTCCAGCCCAAATAAATAAATGAATAAAATTATTCTTTTCTAATACTAATCTGATTTCCTAGATTTCTATGATTTCAAAATACTTACATGAATAGAATGACACTGCATCTCACCTTATGGAATTGATATTTTTGTTTGCCTGTTTCATTTGCCTGTTTTGGGGCTATATCCAGTGGTGTGTGTGTATGTATATATATATATAATATGCATATATTATATATGTGCCCACTAAGCAGTGAATAAAGATATAAGTATATGTATTTTTTTGTGTTTAGGCATATAGATATCTTTTAAATCAAAATCTTCTATGTTTTGTTTGAAAACACTGTACACATTAATCAAGGAATTAAACTAATTATGTAATGATCACACACACAGTACACAGGTACACACACATATATCTCTATTCACTACTAAGTGGATTCCATGTATAGATGTGCCAATATTTGTTAAATCATTTATTTGTTCAAAAATATTAAACTCATTCTAGATTTTGGCTTTAAAGATGCTGAAGATATCCATATACAAAATATTTGAAAGAATATAAGCATTTTAAATAAGGATATACATACAAGAAATCAATGACTATCTTTGTTAATTGCATATTTATCACTAAGAAAATTTTCTGCAATAAATTTTAAACTAAGTCATATTTGAAAACAATAGAATGTGTTTATGGATACATTTTATATGGCAATAATTGAGTTCATAGATAAATGAAATAAGAATTTATGAAGTCCTTTGAACTTGTCATGTTATTTTGTCATTATATTATTTTATTTTGCTAACAAGTATTAAATAATTATGCCATGTAACCCAAGCAAAATATAGCTTTGAAACTCAGCTACCTTTATCATTTTCTTACTTTCAATTACTTCAGTTAAAAAGAAATCAAATAGTCTCTTCAATAAACAGATTGACCCTTAGCAGAGAGGTAATATAATTTAGAAGGATATAACACTAATTACTCTGTAATATATTAAAGCTGTGGTTGTAATGAGGGTTGGTTCAAGAAGATAAAAATGCAATGCTCTCATTTTTTCAAAATCTTTTATGTTTTGTTTTAAAACACTGTACACATTAAATAAAGTTGAATCAAGGACTTAGGCTAAGCCTGTGATAATTAGCAAATTCATTCTTTGTAAACCAATTACAGGTGTTTCTCAGTCTCAGTAGATATTTCTCAAGCATAGCATAATAAAGTGTCAAAGTTATTTAATTGTGAAAACAATGTTTAAAAGAATAATAAAGTTACATTGAAATGTCGTGATGTTTTCCTTGATAAAAATTTAGAAATATATTCACAAGAATATAGTTATGTCTGGGAATATGTTATTTTATGATTAATCTTAGTATAAAAATCATAAATTATAAAGATGATTGTAAATATTTACCTTGAAATGTATATGCTTTCTCTAAGCTTTTATAAAAACATACACACAAATGCATCACCAAATATATTTACTTTTAAATATGTTAAAATACTTTCTTTTCTCATATAATTCTATGATGTTTCTGTTGAAAAACATACATTATATGGTGAATGATGAAGGTGGTATAAATTTTGCATTAAATATTTACACTGATTTTTTTAAAGAGCAACATAGTAATCGTCAGAGGTCTACCTAAATATGTAGAATATTTATAAAAGTAAGAGGAATTCTCAAATTTTGATATTTAAAACTTGCTCAGAATTACTAATATTATATTTATCAGTTTTCTGTATGAATATAGTTCAAGAAACATCTAATCTTAATGTCTATAATAAAAAATGTTCTCTCTGCAAATGTAATGGAATATTTTTCATTTTTTATAATATTGAAATGAAATCTATATGAGGATATATTTAGTCTTTCAGTTTCCTTTCTTCAGGATGTGTGGGACATTGAAGAATACTGGAGACTCTTAAGAGAATTTTCCTACAAATATTTTCATCTTCAGCTTAAATGATTGTGGTTCTTGGCAGATTTCCCAAGTATATGACATCTTAACACCGTTTTAAACATCTTTAATATGGTTCACTTTGTCTAATATAAACTTTATTCTTACTTTTTTAGAGGAAATTTAATTCTTACTTTTTTAGAGAAAACTTAAGACTGTTATTAAAATTTCTATAGTTAAATTAGCTATTCAAAAGCTTAGAAAAACCCAAATGAACAAATATCTCATCATGATCATGGGTCCCCTTGTAGAAAGGTAATACAGTGTCTCCTCATAATCTACTGTGGTGACTTTTCCAAGAAATTTAATTTCTGAGAATTAAATCTAACAGTGTATACAATAAAGAAATTTCTTTATTCCAGAAAGTAAAATACTAGAATGCTTACAACCATAAAGAAAATTCCACCAATTATGCTAAGATAAAATCTCAGACAAAAGCCAAAAAATACAGATAGGTATAACATATATGTGGAATTCCAAATAATGATTAATACACAGAAATCAAACAGAATGGTGGGGTTAGCAAAATTGTGAGTAGTGGAAATAAGATATTGCTCAAACAGTTCAGATTTTCCATTACCTACAGATGTTCAGAGGATTTAATATATGCTGTCTATGGTTATTACAACTTTGCTGCATATTTTAAATTTTTGAAGTAAATAGATCTTACACGTTCTACTTACAAGAGATTTTGTTTCCAGACAAATTGATACAGAAGGTAGAATAGAAGAAGATAGAATATGAGCTGAGTAGAAGTGTGGCTTTTTAAAGGATACAAAAAATGCACTACACAATGATAAAATTATAGAAAAAGACTGGTGATGATTTAGAAACATCACTGAATTATCCACTTAAAACGTTTCAATAACAAAATTTGTTACACCCATTAAAATCAGTATTTTTTCAGCGTTTTTGAGTTTTCACTTTATTTTTTATTTTAAATTGAACATTCTAATATTTTAATTCCTATGTCTACCATATAGTAAGATGTTGAAACCAGGCTGGGTAAAGAAGCTACGAGAAAGGAGACCAAGTGTTCAGCTCTTTGTTCCAATCTCTTCTCTTCACTTTTCATCATTAGGGATTAGGCTGCCACAATATTTGTTCAAGTTCTGAGACTTTCTTTTGCCTCACCTGACAATGATGCCCTGATAGCACAGCAGGTTGGGCGTTTGCCTTGCACAGGGCTGACCTGGATTCAATTTATTTGTCTCTTTTGCAAGCTACTCTGAGTATCCTGCCTGCACGGCAGAGCTTGGCAAGATACCCATGGTGTATTTGATATGCCAAAAAACAGTACTCACGATAGAAACATTACTGGTGCCCACTCAAGCAAATCAATGAGCAACAGGGATGACACTCATCTAACTATACACAAAATGTGACAGGATGGTGACTTAGACATCTCTTTTGTGTCCTTTTAATCCCTAATCCCTGAACTCCACAAAAAGAAGAAATGCGCTCCATCTTCATTATAGCGTTTCAGTTTTCTGTATAGAAAGTGACTTAAGCTTCAGTAATGCTGGGGAAATATTTTTCCCCAAACTAATGATCTTCATGGACATGAAACTGCTTTACCCATATATGTGTGTGTATGTAATATATATATATATATACACATATGTATATGTAGAGACATATATATTGATAACTAAAATCATGTATATATACATGTATATATGTTTATATATGCCTTAATCTAGAAATCTAAACACCTGTTGATTGTATAAAGTTGAATTATATATGGAAATTCATCAAAAATTTAATAAAAGATACACAGAATATTCTTCTTAATGTAAAATTTAATTGAAAATAAACAATGAAAAACAAACTTATATAATGGAATGTTGCTTAGAAACCTCAGGCTTGTATGTTAAATTGAAGATTATTAAATTGAAATACCTTAAAAGCATGGAATGAAAAACAAATTATATTCATAAAACATTTATAATGATAGGACATTTTATGGATCATAAAACAAATCTCAACACATTGGAAAAAACAGAAATTATTGCAGCATATAATTTGTTTACACTTGAGACTTTTGTGCTCTGGGATGCTACAGTGAAAGAAGTATAAAAATTATTTCTGTATGATATTTAATGAAAAAATATTCCATCATGGAAAGAAGAAAATAAATGAAAGAAAGTAGCTTAATTTTGCATGGAGAAGGAAATCACATTCTTGGCAGGACTGAAATATAATAAGGGAATTGCTTTCCTTGAAAATAGAAATTGTGTAGCATTAAGTCAAAATCTCAGAATTCTTAATGGATTTGAGATAGGATCACAGTAGATTCTTTGGGTAATTAGGATAATATTTTAAACTATGCATTCAGAGACTCAAAACAAAGCATGCTAGAGCTATGTAAAAGAAATGAAATTTGACAAACATCAGGTTCAGAGGGAAAAAATAAAAATTACACAGAAAATAAACAAAACATAACTGAAGAAATGTAAATCATCAAATACTCATTTTCCCCCCTAATGTTAAACAAAATCGCCAAACCTTAAGCTAGCATCACTAACTTTACAAAGATAAATAGCATTTAATAAGCGCAATGGCAATATCACAGGAAACAGACTTTAACCCATTTTCTCTCTTTCCATTGCATTCCCTCACCAGCGTTACTGGGTATAGCTCTGGACATCCTGGAGCCCCAGTACTTCCCAGCACTGATGTGCCATGCATTAAACAATCTGGTGTTGTTGACCTAATATCACTGGGAGTAGTCCCTGGAGCCACCCTGATTTTATTTAAAAGAGTAAAATAAAATTCCACCCAAATTTCATTTAAAAGAGCAAAAAAAAGAGATGTTATATCCAGTAGCAGAAAAATAAAAAGATCATCAGGACTATTACAAACACAATTTCCACTAAGCTGGAATCCCTAGTGGAAATAGGAGACACCCAATACAGAAGCAGGAGAAAACGGAAAACCTCAGCCGACCAATTACAAGCAGAGAAACTGATGCAGTCATCCAAATTCTACCCCTAACCAAAATTCCTAGGACCAACTAGTTTTACTAGCAAGTTCTACCAATTAAACTTCAAGGATAGCATAAGTATTTTACTGGTAGTAGGTAAGACATTCACACACATGTATAAATTTATGATTTTCATATATACATAATAATATACATAAATTATATATAAAATTTGTTTCTTCATAGTATTTATTAGTGATATGAATATGATACATTGTATTGTTTGTGTATAGAAGGTTTTCTTCTTTGCTTTAGCTGAGGTGAATAGTATAAAAGTTTTGTCTAGAATTTAAACTATATAAATGTCAAATACGTATCCTCTTATTTGATGGGTGTGACTCCCAGCTCTGGGTCTCTCCAGAACTAAACCCTGTGACACTAGGTAGGAGGTCGTGTGGTGTCAGCCTTGGATATTAGGTCAGACACATAACTTGCCTAATTCCTAAACCATGCATCAATTATCTGTCTTCTCACCTGTGAACATTCTTAATATTTTGTTTTTCCTATCTATAGTCTTTCGTCCTTCTTTTTTTTTCTCTAAAGGACTAAAGTGACTACTTGCACTTTTAAAGCATGTATGCTGGCATCAGAAGCATCCATCGAGGACCTGATAGTGCAAGTGCGGAAGATTAAGTATGACATCATTGTATTGACCGAGATGAGAAGGCATCGGACACATCATGCCGTTTTCAACACTGGAGAAGAACTGTTTCTCGGAACATGTGACAGTAGAGGCATTTGTGGTTTCGGTGTCCTTGTCAACACGAATTTGGCCATAAGCATTGATTCTTTCAAATGCCTAACCCTCATCAGAAGCTTATGTTTGAATAGATGTGGCTCCTTGCTGGCAGTTTCTATCTTCGTCGTCTAATCACCCAACATCCAACTAAGACAAAGAAGAAATTGAGAAGTTCTATATGGAGCTGGAGAAATTCTACAGAGACCACACTTTCTGCAAGGTCATTGTTGGTGATTTTAATGACAAGACAAGACCTAGAAGGTCAGCTGAAAGAACTCCACATCGGCACCCATAGCCTAGAATGTAATGAACAGGGTGAAAGACTGAGTTCATCATGTTGACCAAGACCATCCATAGTAACTCACAGTTCCAGAAGACTGAATCTAAACGGTGGACATGGGAATCTCCTGGTGGACAGTTCCACGATGACATTGACCACATCATATACAATTGACTGTTTTGCCTGACCGATGTCACTGTTATCCCAAAATTCCAACCTGGATCAGATCACCATGTCCTTCATGCGAAATTCTACTCCATGGCACAGGGAGAAAGAGCTGAAAAGTTTAAGAGAACTCCCAGAATGACCGCCAACTGGGAGCTCTTTGGCACTATTGCAGCAATACGGGAAGATGCCATCATTGACAACATCAATGAGGAATACGATTAACTGGCTCAGCACCTCCATGATTGTGCGAGGAATGCAGAGAGAGAGAAAGCCACAAAAAATCACCTGTCTTAAGAAACTCTCAAGATCATTCACCAACGTGGTCTGGCATGAGCCTTAGGCAATCACAAACTGACGTCCAAGCTTGCAAAGCTGTGCAGAGAAGGGATAAAGGAAGACTTAAAGAGAGAAGAGCAGCAGTGTTGGCTGATACAGGAGAAGCCAGGAAAAGTATT
The DNA here is from genome assembly GCF_027595985.1 of Sorex araneus. Taxonomy (NCBI): domain Eukaryota; kingdom Metazoa; phylum Chordata; class Mammalia; order Eulipotyphla; family Soricidae; genus Sorex; species Sorex araneus. The sequence goes on along the minus strand of NC_073302.1, from coordinate 277,662,176 downwards.
CACAACACCACCTTTCCTTTGCCAACTATAAGACCAAAATGACAGTCCTCCGACATCCTGATGGACCTATCACATCTTCCAGAAGGGCAATGGAAAGGATTATTCACAACTTCTACTCGGATCTCTTTAATAGCCATGTCTACCTGCCCACATACAAATTCCATGAGATGAATATGTTGTTCCCAGCGTTCTCTCTTCCAAAATCCAACACACCATTTTGATGATAAAGACACGTACAGCACCCGGTCCAGACAAGGTCAGACCCAGACACTTGAAGAATCTGCTGCCAGTACTTGTCAATACACTGGTTTGCCTCTTCACACACTACCTTTCTGAATGCAAGTTTCCATCCCAATGGAAAACCAGCAGGACAGGTCTGATGTACAAGAAGGGAGACATTCACCTCATTGGCAACTATCGCCCAATCTGCCTGTTGTCCGTCGTCTACAAATTATTCACTCGAATCATCCTGAATAGGATTGGCAGAACACTAGACGAAGGACAACCATGCCAGCAAGTCAGGTTTCAAAAAGGATTCAGCATGATAGAATATATCCACATGGTGACCAAGCTCATTGAGGTTTTGTGAGAGTTCAAGATGCCGCTCTGTCTAATGTTCATTGATTTAGAGAAGGCTTTTGATTCTGTTGAGACCGAAGCAGTCACCAAAGCCCTAGCTAAACAGGGTGTTCAAACTCAATACATCAGGGTCCTCTGTGAGCTGTATTATGGATTCACCACCAGGATCTCACCATTCTACAAAGAAGTGATCATCAATGTAAACAGAAGGCTTTGGCAGAGCAACACCATTTCAGGGAAACTCTTCAGTGCCACCCTCGAGAACATCATTCGAGGACTGGAATGGGAAGGAATGGGAGTCAAGATAGATTGTTGGCAACTACACCACCTCTGTTTTGCTGATGACATCGTTCTCATAACACCAAATATCAGCCAAGTGGCACCAATGCTGGCTGACTTCAACCCTGAGTGTGGAGAGGTAGCACTGCAGGTGAATCTCACCAAGATAATGTTCATGAAAAACGAACTAGTCCTTGATGTTCCATTTGCCCTCAATGGAAGGAACATCTCGGAATGCAGCAGTTATGCATACCTGGGTTGAGAACTCAACATGAGAAACCACTTGGAACCAGAACTGCGCAGGAGGAAGAGAGCAGTGTGGAATGCTTTCAAGAGCGTCAAAGAAGTGGTTAAGAAGTCGAAGAACCTCTGGCTCTGGGCACATCTTTTCGACTCCACTGTTCTTCCTGCACTAACATATGCTTCAGAGACCTGGGCCCTAGGAAAACAGAATGAGAACGTTATTGGTGTATCCCAAAGAGGAATTGAAAGAGCTATGCTTGGAGTATCACGTTTCACTCAATCGAGAGAAGTAATCTGGAGTCCGGACCTCTGTCAACAATCAGGAAAATCCAATGAGCTGTACACATAATGCTATTTAGAGATGACCATTGGACTAAAGCTGTTACTGACTGGATTCCATGGGATGTCAAAGACCACGTGGCTGTCCACCTACGAGATGGTCAGACTTCTTTTTCAAAACCCTGAGTGAATGGTTTGAGGCTCTTTGTGTTCCTAGAGCAAGCAGATATCATTGGGCTACACTAACATGTGGCAGGGATGAATGGAGACGTTACTGGAGCCCACTAAAAAATTGACAAACAACGGGATGACAAGTGATACAAATGACAAGTGATCTATTGTCTTTGAACCTGTAACATTGCTATTGAGATCTGCATCATATATATTTTTCTATGCCACTTAAGATCATCATGGAGAGCAAGGTGGTTATGAGGCAATGGTCTGCTTTGCTAGCCACTGTTCAAGGTGGCACATTCTCATTGCATGCTTTCATGTAGTTTTCCTTTGACTTTGGCACTCATGGAAATAGTTTCTGTTTTATTTTCCTCCATTGTATGTTCCTGCTTTTTTATTTTAATCACAAACTTGAAAAAACATTTTCTGGGTTCCTGCTCAATGTTCCATAACTCAGGAAGCCAGTTGCTTTGCCAGTTCGTCACTTAGTTGCATAGTTGAAGTAAGATGCAGTTGACAGTGGCAAACAAGCTTAACCATGGAACACAGACATTTGTATTCTTGCACCTGAATTAAGAATTATTTTTAACTGATTCGGAAATGTTTGCCAAAATGAATAATTTATTATCACATCCATCTGTGATCATTTCCCCTTGGCAGAGACCGTTTTATTTCTTTGTGACATTGGAATAGTGATCAGAAATAGATCTCAAAGTCCAAGTGAAAAGATTGAATGAATGATGAAGGCAAGGCACATAGATATTGATGCTTGTTGATCTTAGAGCAAAAATTATCTTTATTCATTCCCCAAACACCCAAGGGCCAATACAATGAACATTTTTATCACATTAAGACCACAATCTTTGACCTATGAATTTTTTTAAAAAGAAAGTCTTTTAGCAAGTCAAATGACTCAGAGTAAATTTTCAGACAGTGAAGGGTAGTATTTCAATGCAAACTGCTTTTAAAAGTGGAGAGAATAGATTCCACTGAACCTTTCTGTGGAATGGGAAACAAATTACGATTAGATATGAATCTTAGATTCGTATAGAAATATCTAAAACTGGCAATTAGGTCTAGTCTATGTTCTGTGACACTTTCCTTACATTTCTTGCTGCCAAAACTTCAAGTGACACAAATTCCAGACACTATGTCATTGTTAAGGTCTAATGCCCATCAAGTAGATAGCATGATTATTTCTTCCCTACTCCTTAGTAGTGGATGAAAAGTCATAGACCTGGTTCTAGCCAATGACAATCGTCCTGAGAAGTAATGATAAGTTCTAAAAGAACTCCATCTTGGAGAATAGGAAATGTTAAAGAAATGATCAGTTAGGGGATTAATGCACCTAAGTTTCATTCTAAAACAATATTCAGCTCATGAAACTTTTACCCATTATATTAGAATCATATAATTATGTTGGGTCAGATAAATTCCATATATATGAAAAATGTATGCGTGTTAAGGTATAGTGGATATTATCAGAAACAACTTGATTTTTCAAAACTAAGGTCAAATTTTTCTTAGTAGGCTATATTTAATGCTGCTAATCCTATCTGTTGAAGATGGCTGGAATGGCTTCACAAATATGCAAGGTGTCATTTGGCAATGACATTCTCAAGCGAATAGCACTTCACTTGGTAGTTCTGCAAGGCAGTCTCATAATCTACAAATGCTAACGTTAGAATTTAAACTAGTTCTATTCCAAGTCATGTATTGTGTCAATAAAATTCCATTGTCTTATTTTCTCAAAATGTTTTCATAATGTATTTTCAACATGAAAATAAAAAAGTTATAGATATAAAGATTTAAATATTCTCCCTTTCGGCGGCTGCACGAGCTCAACCCCAGAGGCAATTGGACAGGAGCAGCTCCCGGAGAGGCCTCCAGACTGTGATGGGAGCCCCTGGCCCATGCTCTTCAGGCTTCTCCAACATATGAGCACCACAAAAGGGAAGTAAGAGCTTGCAGGGATGCAATTACTGGCAGAATTTTCCCTGGACTTCATACAAAAAAAAAAACAAAACTGCGCGGCCGTGATAGCGGCCGTGCGACCTAATATCTATTAATTGTCAGCATTGTGAAAGGGTTATTTTCTAGCAGGTTTGACTGTGGGGGTAAACTCCAAACAATAATACTGAGTTTTTTGTTGAAATATTGAAGGTAATCAAAGTAGCAGCCACTTCTCGAGACTGTGAACCAAGCCATAGCCCCACGCTGGCCAAGGAGAGGAAATATCCTCCTTTCTTGGTTCTTTTCCCTTGTCGCGGTGTGGCGTCCACCATATTATGAGGTCTATTAATCAGGCACGAATTTAGAGGTGCGCGAATGGGAGGGTGAAAAAAAAATTATGTACTTGGAACAGCAGGACCCTTGGGCAGTCTCGGAAAGATACCAGCGCATGCTCTGCTGAGATTCAACCCCGGAGGCCACACTCTTGTGTGGCCACGTTGCTGCAGATCAACCAGAATCTGGAGGAACTACTTTTGGTTCCAGAAACTGCTTGCAGCCATGTCTCTAGACTGTGAGCAAAGCCATAGCCCCATGCCGGCCGAGGATGGGAAATATCCTTTTTTCTCGTCGGGCAGCATGGTGTCAGCCATAATATGAGGACTATTTATTAAGCAGGCATGAACTTGGTGGCGCGGGAAGAAGGGGAAAAAAATTCGATGTACTTGAAACAGTGGGACTTCATATCTCTTCAGCCTTAGCAATGGAAAACTATCAAATGCTTCATTGGCAATAAGGCTGTCTTTCTTGGGGGAAAACTTCAACAATAGTGAGTTTTGTGTTGAATTATGGAATGTAATCAAGGTAAAGAGAAAATGAAATGAAATTTATCAATTACGCATGTGGGTATGGGGGTTGGGGGAGCGGGGGTTGGTAGGTAGACTGGGGTCTTTGGTGGTGGAATATGGGCACGGATGAAGGGATGGGTGTTTGAGTATTGTATAACTGAGACATAAGCCTAAAAACTTTGTAACTTTCCACATGGTGACTCAGTAAAATAAATTTTAAAAAAATTCAAATATTCTTGAGATGCTGTGTTTGAGAATAGAAATTAATTTAAAAATGTTTGTTTTCTGTTTTTGGAAAACAAAAGTGGTGTCTACAAAAAGTCTTAGGAAGACCACAAAGACTGAAACAAGATTGATTTAGCTCAACTTATGTGTACTCTGTTAAGGAATTATGAATTATCACATATAGATCAGAGGCACTCTAGAACCAAATTGAGCATGAAATTTGAATAAGAAATGAACTTGTTGTACAGAGATCACTAGTACCATGAAGTTACTCACTGCAGCACAATTTTAAGCTGAATGAAACAGGGATACAAAAGAGTATCAATGTTATGAAAAAACATAAAAAAATATAATTAATTTTTAAAATAGGTCATAAAGAAAAGCACATCTAACCATTAAATTAAAATAACCTCATTTCAGTTTCATGTTACTTTTAGAAAAATTGAGTTGAAAGTATTAAAAATAATTAGAAAATGGAAACTAGACTCTATAGTAATGAGCAAAAAGAATGAATATGTAATAATGTTCAATGCTGATTCATGTATTTTAATAAACCTGTGAAGGCTGTAATACACAGGAGCAAAGTATTAAAATATTACTTAAATAAATTCCCATATTATGTTATTTCAAGTGGGTTAACATATATATATGGTTAAGTTAATATTATAGAGAAAGTATATATCACCATGATAATGCCATTACTATTTTAAAAAGTTCTAAAAATAGTCCCATATGTTTTGTCATTGAACTGGAAGACTGCTTGTAGAATATGAGTCTTTCATAGCAATAAAAATATCAGAATAGTTTAAAAAGAAATATGAGAATATCTGAGATCTTATTATAGTAATGTCAATTTTCTAAGTGCTTCAAGCTAATTGTATCACTAAAATATACTTTTAAGCAAATGACAAAGGTGGGGATTATTATCAACTGATAAAAAGGAAACTAGGTCATTATTATCAATTAATAAAATGGAAACTAGATTTTAAATGAATGTAGAGACTTGAGCTAAAAATGTATGTCTTCACTTACTATTTAAATACCATTATACACAATTTCATTTAAATTTCATTTCTTTAAAATAAAACAGTTTTTGATACATTGAATTCTGAAATGGATCTTGATCCAACTTTTTATATGCTAACACTTTCTTGGAAAGTACAAATAGAGATTAAAAGTCAACACAGGTAAGCATAGTAAGAACCAAGGTAAGAAAAAAATGAAGATAAAGAGTATAAAATGAACATAGCTTTTCAAGAACTCACGACTTGACCCAACCACTTTAAAGGTCTCCGGAGAAAATGTAGGAAAACATTTTCCCCATAATAATCTGTTAAGAGAGGTGATATCAAATAATTTACCATTCTTTCTGATTTCCCATGGTCAAAGGCCTCCATTTTTCTTATCTAGACCAGTAAATAAGTTCACAAAGCTCTTTGGGTTCAGCCAAGTTATAGAATCTGAGGACATTCATTTCTCTTAAGTTTATGGTGGAGTACACAGTCGAATCTAGCATTTTACAAGCATTCAAATACTATAAACTATCAGTAAGCTTTTCTAGGCCTATTATCAGCAGAAGTAACTTAAATTTATGTCACAATTTTTTTAACTGAACATAAAAATATCACATAACATCATTTTCTCTACAGTATATTCACAGAAGTTATTAATTCTCAGCCAAGTTAAAAAAATAACATGTACTTATATGCATCCTAACATGGAAATTTATCCACTGGTGCATTAAGTATTAGTACCCACTCCACTGGTAGATCATGTGAAATTAGAAATATTCTTGAAATAATCTTCTTTCTCTGAGGAGTGGGAGTTAGAGGTCACACTTAGCTGTCCTCAGGTCTCATTTGCAACTCTGTGCTCAAGAGGTCATGCCTAGTGGTGCTCAGGAGAATGTAAGTGGTGTCTGTCATGATACAGGAAAAGCACTTTACATCATATATGATCTTTCTGAATGCAACAGGAGCCATTTAAAAAAAATAAAGTCAACACAGTGTCATTGTGGTCACCAAAAATTCACATTCTGTTTAAATGCCATTTTCACTCTTTCAAATTGATTCAAATCTTATACTATAATTTTAGTAGGATTCCTTTAGAGATTGGACAGCCTCATTTTTTTTGTCAGCTATAGGTATGAAAAAAGCTTTCAGTAGTATTTTCTTTTTTTACCACAGTTCCTGAGTGCCACCCTTCTCACTGTGTTTATTAAGAGTGTTGTATTGTTATATACCCAAAACACACATTCGACAAGGCTGCCACTGTAAAGGTGGCAGATGGGGGAGACCAGCGAGAGAGTACTTGTTGAAAGAAGGTAACACTGGTTGTGGGATTGGTGTTGCCTAAGACTCATCTACCAACCAGTTTGTAAATCTGGGCTCTTGATTAAAAAAAAAATAATTAATTAAAAAATAAGACTTAAGAACCTTATATAAACACACACACACATACACACACACACATACACACACATACATACACTCAAAATACATTGGTGGGACATATATAAGTCAATCGCTACAGGTACTTGCCCCCATAACACAGTAAAAAGCAAACTTTATTTTACAAAGTATAATGTTGATGCTAATCAAATACAAAGTTAATTTAATTATAGAATTATACAGGAAAATGTTTTCATAGCTTGTTGGGCCATTCATTAATTCAGATTATTTCTTTCTCCTTATAAACACATGTAAATAATATATATATGTGTATATATATATATATATATATATATATATATTTGAGTAGCTTCTTCAGTCTAGAAATTTAGATGAACTTAGCCTGATTTTATTTAACTTGGTTTGATGCTCATGAGTTGATTCACACTGTTATAGTATATAAATAATTACAATAGCTACAAGTTATAGTCTATGTTACACGTTTTAAACTTTTCTACTATTAATCGTGTTCAATGTTTCAAAATAATCCCTTGAGACAGTTACACATGGTGAAACTTTCAATAACTTTTAAAGTAAAATATTTAGTCTCACAGTAAGCACTTCACAATCTAAAATTGTTGGCCTTGCCTCTCAAGGCCTGGATTACTAATTAGAGTGATAGCACAGTGGGTAGGGCAGTTGCCTTGCACGAGGCTGACCTGAGCTCGATTCCTCCGTCCCTGTCAGAGAGCCTAGCAAGGTACCGAGAGTGTCCCACCCTCACGACAGAGCCTGGCAAGCTACCCGTGGCATATTCGATATGCCAAAAACAGTAACAAGTCTCACAGTGGAGACGTTACTGGTGCCCGCTTGAGCAAATCGATGAACAACAGGATGACAGTGATACAGTGCTACATTATTTGACCAAAATTATCTTATAATCTCTTACCCAGATTACTTGGGTGGGAAGGGCAGGGTTATCTGCTGGTGTCTGGAGGCAGAGGTCGCCTTTCTTCTCCAACCTTAAGGATTCCAGCACCTGATGTGCTAGAGGCCTGAAACTCCACTGATTCCCAGGTCCCCTGTCCGTGCTCTTCAGAGCTTCACCTGGCAATGCTTTAGGGTCCAACACCAAACCTTGACCCAACCCTAATTGCTATAGGATTTTCTGTTCTTTATTCAGACTATTTTGGAGTATTTTTTTTTCTTCATTTTATAAAGCTAACTAAAACAAATTATATGCATACTTGTGATAATATATATAAAGATGATTTTGAATCTTTGAACAATCTTTCTTTCCCTCAGACCATACTTGATCATTCACAAAATGTCTTTGAGATTATATAATTGACTTTTTAAATCGTAATGTCCTTTTAAAAACCATCTTATGTCACTTTTTCTTTTCTCATGTAATTCTAAAAAATGCAAAGCACCACAATTTTTGCTATGCAATGAATTTCAATTAATGTCATAAAATATTTTCTTAGAACTCTAAGAAACTCTAACTCCACCTACCTCATTAATAAGGTAGTCATTCGTTGAATGATATGTTTTGACATGTGAATATTTCCTTCAATATTGGCTAAATTTGAAAAGATTAATAACTATGTAAATGGCAAGAAAATTAAGAAAAATGCTACTTCTGAAGAGGACAGTGAAGCTGTCTTTAGATTGCCACTTGACAAAGATTTTATGGATTCATAGGAACAGAAATACTGCTGATTATAATTGAAGTGGAAAGAGAGTAAGTGAAACAAAAAAAGGTCATCAAACACCTTGTATTTGAAAGGAGGCTCGTACTACTCTGTTCTGAAAATGATATTTTTCAGGAAATACAATGATCAGAATGGTATTTCAGATTATCACTGCCTTGTTTTTGCCAGGTCAGGGAGCTTCTGTCCTAAGTCTTGGGGATCAGATGACCTTCTAGAACTGTGGGAGGTGGGCCTGACTAAACCTTTGCATCAGGACCCTAGGCACTCTTAGAAACAGAACACTGAGAAAGAACTCAATCCAGGCAAAACCAGAGAGCAACGCTCCTGCCCATAATGGTGGGGTGAAACTGTAGACTCAGAGGCCAAAAGAACAGAGCACCAATCTTCAGAGGATTATTTTAATGTCTTAACATCGCTGAAACAAATCAATGAGCAACGGGATGACAGTGATACAGTGATAACATCTGATGGAGAGTCGGAGAGATAGTACAGCAGGTAGAGTGTTTGACTTGCACACGGGTGACCTGGTTTCAATCCCCGCTGTCCTACATGGTTCCCCAAGCACTGCCAGGAGTAATTCCTGGGTGCAGAGCCAGGATAACCCCTGAGCTGAGTTAGACGCAAAAGGGAAAGAAAAGAGATGAAATTTAAATTGCTAGTCTTTGTACTCATTTGGGACTTGTAACCCCTTTCGTCTTACTATCTTCTTCCCTTTATCTGTAGAAAGTCTATATAGTGTTTCTCTAACCATTTTGGAAGCAAATTAGTCTATTTTCAGGAGTTCGCAGCTAGAGAAGAAATTCACATTAAGACATCACCCATGTCAGTTAATGTATATATAAATGTTTGAATATTAAAAGTTAGTGTTGGGTGAGAGAGTAATACAATGGTAAAGATATTTGCCGCTTTGCACACAACTAGCTCTGGGTTTGATTCCCAGTTATTCCCACGAGGGAATGCAATTACAGTGAGGCATGGTAGGGATGATCGCGGAGCACAGAGACAGGAACAAGCTCTGAACAAAAAAAACAAAACAAAACAGTTTTAGAATTGATTATATAAATTAAAACTTTTTGTGTGTGAGGTAAAAATTGTTTTGTTGAGGGAGGGTCTTAATCCTAAGTACAAAGTAGACCTCTTCATTGCCAAAGGCAGAAAGAAAAGTAAAAAAAAAAAAGAAACACAGAAAGAAGGGAAAGAAATGTGAACCTTAACAATCAGCACAGGTAACTCAAGAGTGAACTGCTATGAAGGAAAAGGAAAAATAAATCATTATGTACCCCTGCCTGGGATGACGGTTTAAAGTATTTTGAGGTTGTCATTATGTTGTTATGTGGTGGGTAAGTACCGCCTACCAGAGAAAACATGAACTTCTGGCTCCTCTCTGTTTTCTATTTCCATTTTTGCTTTGCATTGTTTTGTGTGGGGGCCATACCCTGTGGCTCTCAGGGCCAGATGCTGGCTAGCTCAGAGGACTATATGTGGTTCCGCATGGACCCAGATTGGCCGCATGTGAGAGCAGCATGCTACCTGCTGTGCCCTCGCTCTGATCTCTTTTTGTCCCCTCCATTCTTGTTTCTATCTCTGTCTCTGTCTGTCTCTCTGTCTATCTGTCTCTCTGTCTGTCTGTCTGTCTGTCTGTCTCTGTCTCTGTCCTACTTTTCATTATATACTCCCTGAGTAGTGTTTAGTAAGGGCAATATATCTCAGAGTCCAAGGGGTCTCCCGGAGTAGCCATTAGCCCTGATAGTATCTTTCAGGATTTTCCAATAGATTTTACATTTCCAGTATCTGAAACCGAGAGAATATATTTGCTTGATTATCTACCAGTGAATGCTAGACTTATAGAAAACAAGTCTAAAGAAACTAGCGTAATTAAGGAAACAGTAGGGTCTGGAGCAGTAGCAGAGCAGGTAGGGCGTTTGCCTGCACGCGGCCAACCCAGGTTGAATCCCATATGGTCCCCTGAACACTGCCAGGGGTAATTCCTGAGTGCAGAGCCAGGAGTAACCCCTGTGCCTCTCCGGGTGTGACCCAAAAAGCAAAAACAAATAACAAAAAAAATATGGTAGGCATAACACTGGATTTCCAATATTGAATAAATTCATGTAGAAAAAAATAAATTTAATATATAGGGTATAGGTGATTGGAGTATTATTATAAGCAAAACATTTGCTAGCATTAAATCAAGATTAAGACCATTTTCAATAATTGAAGATTTGTACTCAAGGAGCAATTTGAGAGAATTGGCAAGAGTTAGTGGGGTTTGCCTTTCATGTGACTAACTCCAGTTTGATCCCCATGCCCACATGTAGTTCCCAAGTGTTCCCTGAGCCCACAGCCAGAAATAATCCCACCCAAAACCCAATCCCTACTCTATCTCCCTCTTACCCCCCTTCATGCCAAAGTAAGCAAACTGTCTACTCATACAGACTGTTACTAAATGTTAAAAATCAGAGTGAGTCCAATGGGACCAGAATTAAGTAAATTGAACGTTGGTTAATTGAGGAAATCTAGAAATGAGATTTATCATTGTCACTGTCATCCCGTTGCTCATCAATTTGTTCGAGCGGGCACCAGTAACGTCTCTCATTGTGAGACTTATTGTTACTGTTTTTGGCATACCCAATATGCCATGGGTAGCTTGCTAGACTCTGCTGTGTGGGTCAATACTCTTGGTAGCTTGCCGGGCACTACAAGAGGGACGGAGGAATCGAACACGGGTCGGCTGTGTGAAAGGCGAATGCCCTACCACTGTGCTATCGCTCCAGCCCATGAGATTTATAGTGTGGCTTTATTTGTTATACAGCCAATGAGAGTTTGGGAGAAGGAATAAAATTACTTCTTTTATTTTCACTGTATCACTGTCGTTTCATTGCTCATCGATTTGCTCGAACAGACACCAGTAACATCTCTATTGCGAGACTTCTTGTTACTGTTTTTATCGAATATGCCATGGGTAGCTTGCCAGGCTCTGCCCTGTGGGTGAGATACTCTCAGTAGCTTGCCGGGCTCTCCAAGAGGTACAAAGGAATTGAACCCGGGTTGACCGCGTGCAAGGCACTCTTTGTGCTATCACTCCAGCCCTCTTTTATTTCATTTAGTAAAAAGATAATTTAATCACACATTTTACTCATGACAAGTCTGAAGGGTATCTTGATTTGCAAGTGAAAGTTGTACATACTAAGACAGAAAATTTCTACAGTTAAAAATGTAGTGCTGAGAAAAGGTAGTGATTATCTGTTAGTTATTTTCATTTTTCTATTTATCTTTTACTCATCTACAGTTTAAGATAGTCAAGCAATGAGAGCAGATCTGGTAATTAGAAAAAAATGAAAAATCTTATTTTGGCTTAGTAATATGTATATCATATAATAACTAATTTTGAAATTTAAATATTTGTTACTATGAATTATAAATGATTTACCAATAATATAGAATTAAAATATGCTATAAAAACAAAATTATAGTGATTGATTAATATAGAAATCAATAGTTTTGCATAGTACTTAATTCAATAATTTAATTAAGGGATTTGGAAGCTGTTGGCTAACAATTCACTATTGACTCAGCTGAGAATAAAGAGTAGTATATCTTTACATAAAACATTTGACATTTATTTTCATTTTACCTCATCTGCAAAGAGTAGTGCTCAATTTTGTAAGCTATCAAATTTCAGGATCAGGTATATATCTATCTATACATTAATTTAGTATTTGACACTGCAATATAGGTGTTGAAAATTAAAGAAAATGTATGTCTCTACATATTTTAAAAGGTCTGAGAGTAGAAATTGAATGCAAATAACTATATAAAAGCAAGCAGCTGCATTAATTCAAGATATTATTTATGACTCAATCTGCATTATCAGTTCCTATGCTTGTCAACAGAGCAAATTATAGGCCTGAGGCCAATTCATGGTTATACATTACTCTACAGACCATTACCAAAGTAAAATTCCAGAGCACACACTAATGATTTTATTATTAATGAAAGAGGAAAATAGAAAAAATCATTAATTGTTATGTATGTTACTATAACATTACATCACTGTATCACTGTATCACTGTCATCCCCTTGCTCATCCATTTGATCCAGCGGGCACAAGTAACATTTCCATTGTGAGACTTGTTGCTATTGTTTTTGGCATATTGAATATGCCACGGGTAGCTTGCCAGGCTCTGCCATGCAGGCGGGATACTCTCCGTAGCTTGTCAGGCTCTCTGAGAGGGACAGAAGAATTGAACCAAGGTTGGCCATGCACAAGGCAAACACCCTACCCACTGTGCTAATAGAAAAATTCATTAATTGTTATTTATGTTACTGTAACATTGCATATGTTTCAAAATGTTGTTGATAAAATTTGCATTGATGGGATCTATTATAGCTCCTGAGAGTTCTTCTTGTTCTGTGTTTATCCAATCATTAGCTGCCAACAGTTAGGATACCACATTTTAAAATTAAATTAATTTTTTTCTTTTTATTTGTTGGGGCCATATTCAGTTGTGCTCAAGACTTACTCCTGGCTCAGCATTCAGGGATCATTTCTAGCAGGCCTTGAAGGATCATATATAGTACAGAAATTGAACATTGGTTCATTGCATGCAAGGCAACGTCCCTAACAGTTCTATCACTTTGGCCCCAACATTATTTAATTTTCATACCATCAGTGCTTCATCCTTAATCTCAAATTTAAGTGCTTAGTAACTCTTTGTTTAGTATATGAATTCACTTTAATTGATGATGGAATTAAGGATTTATGTATAAAAGCTGATGTTTAAATGTAAAATCTTGGGGTGAAAAGGTAGCACTAGTTTAAGTGCTTGGCTCGCACCCACCACTCAACCTATTTTGTTTTGTTCCCTGATAATATCTACGGTACTCCAACCACCACCAGGAGCGATGCTTGAACACAGAGCCAGGAGTAAAATGTGAAACCTCTAGGTATAGCCCCCAAATCAAAATTTAAAAAAGTAGTTAAACAATTCTTAATATCAATCTCAAAAAACACTATGGTATCAGAAAATTAAATGTCCCCATGTGTTGGTAGGTAGGAGTTAGTCTGATTTAAATTTTATTTGATAATTGGTTTTCAGCAGTTTTTCATCAAGTACTTCCATTCTCACATTGTTACAAAATTTGGCCTTCAGACCTTGCCTGGATTAAATTCATTTCTTGGGACTCTGCCCCTAAGAATCACTTGAATCCTGACTACAAAGTTTTTAATTAGGTCCACCTTCAGAGCACCGCAAAGTCATTCTCTTCCTAAGATTTAGGCCAAAGACTCTTGACGTGAATACAGTGGTGGTCCCCAACTTTCTCTCTTACTTAGTTTCATCGGCACCACACAGTAGCAATATCCTGACACTTTCTGCTTTACTAAAAGTAATCTACTACTTTCATTTCATTTCTCAGAACATCAAGCTCAGTTTATTGCACATGTAAACTATACAGCCCTTGCAAAACTGTATTATTCCCCACTTTAAATCTCCAGGTAGTGTTACAATTCCAAATAGATATTTTTTCAACCACCATTAACATTTTTATTTTAATCTCCCATAAACTTTGCATTCACTTTGTTTTCCTTGTGCTGTTCATATCACACATTCAATTCCAAACCACACCATTAATTTTTAATAATTTTGTCTATTACTGGCCCTACTCCATCCTTTAATGTATGGGCCAATAATACATATGCAATTTTTAATTGAATCACTGTGAGATAGACCATCACAAAGCTATTCATGATTGGGTTTCAGTCATACAATGTCCTAACATCCATCCCTCCACCAGTGTACATTTCCCACTACCAACATCTCCAGTTCCCCCCACTCCATGTCCCTCCCCATCTGCTTCTGTGGTAGGCACCTGGCATCTTTCTTCTAGCATTCTCCCTCAACTTCAGTGCATTGTGGTTTGCAACGGGGTGGTTGGTAGCTTTGGATTGTGGATGTGACTGCTGGGGATTCTGGAAGTACAGGGAGGTGAGGCAGATAGCCCATTCCCACCCTTATAGGGCATAGAGATTTCAAGCACAAAACCCCCATATCTGAATTTTCAGCAAAATAATATCTTGGTGAGGTCTGCCCAAGTGGTGGAATCCATTTGGGTACATGGCAGCAATTTTGGATTGTGAGAACAAGTGAGTACCGGGGGTTCTGCTTGGGTAGGCACCATGCTACAACACTGTACTCCAATCTACCCTAGTCTGTTCAGCCTTATGCAGGTCTGAGATTAAATGTGGCTTCTAATTTTTTTGAAATTTATTTGTGGGTCCCTGGAGCAAGGCCAATGAAAGAGCTTTCATGGTACACTCAAGTTGGTTTGTGGGGGTGACTGCCAGTGCTTCTGGGAGTATTGGGAAGTGGAGGGAGGTAGCTCATGCTGATTCTGAGAAAACCTGATTCTGAGAAAACCTGGAGATTTTAATCTCCAAACTCGCGTACCTGAATTTTCAGCAGGTGAATATCTTGGTGAAGTTCGTTCCCGGACAGTGGAATCCAGCAGAGGTATGGCAGAGATTTGGGCATGTGGGAGCAAGCCGCTGCCAGGAGCTCTGCTTGGACTGGTATCAGGCTACAGGCACATTCTGATCAGGTACCTCAAGCACGTTTGGCTTTCCTTTGATTATAATTTTTTTCACATGCTTTACTTTTCTCATTCTTCTAGATGCTTCTCAAAACAAATGGATAGTAAATTGCCAAAGATAGGAGTCTGAGAACTGATCTCTAGAACTTCCCTTGGTAGAGGGCAATGGCTGTGCAGGTTGAGGGCAAGACACTCTGGTGGAGGGCATGATGTTGAAAAATTGTTTACATGATAACAGTACTGTAAATTAGGTTTCCTAAAATTAAAAAAAAAAAATATGTAATTCACTCCCATCTTTATTTCTATTATCTTTCTCCCTTCCCTCCCTCTGCCTTTATATTTTTGATACAAAAATATATTTTTCCTG
Organism: Sorex araneus; assembly: GCF_027595985.1. Taxonomy (NCBI): domain Eukaryota; kingdom Metazoa; phylum Chordata; class Mammalia; order Eulipotyphla; family Soricidae; genus Sorex; species Sorex araneus. Next base: position 277,646,539 of record NC_073302.1, on the reverse strand, counting down.
GCATTCTTTTCTGTCAATAGCTGTGTACATATTTTTATACTTTTTTTTTGTTTTCTGTATGCAATTCTCTTGTATTGTTTTATGATGAATTTAACTTAAGTATTTGACTATCATTGCTTTCAATTCTCATGAAAATAATTCAAGAATTAAAACACCAAATAAACTGAAGGAACAAGAGCACACAAAAAAATTAGCTACTTTCATGGTTTCAAAAGCATAGATAAGAAAATTGATTAGTAATGAATGCAATTCAACTGGATTTAGTAGTTGTAAGGTATATTAATCCTGAGCTTTGTTATCACTTTTATAGAAATCATAAAGATTATTTATTGGAAAATCTGTAATCAAAATTAGTAATATTTTAAACCATTAATTAGATATTAAGAGGAATAATATAAGTAATATAATACCATAATTATATTTCAGAGATGTTTCTTCGTGAATTTAATTAGTGTATTATTTTCTTGCCACAGGACATTGATTAATATTAAAATAAATGTACTAAAATTTTATAATTAGTGATTGAATGTAATAGTTCTTTCCAGAGGAAAAAAATACTGAGATAAATCACTGTATATCTCAAATTTATTTTTCTTTAATATAGTTTGTCTTATTTTCAGAACAAAACCATTTGTTAAAAGGTGATTTAACAATGCAGAAGAAAGATCAGATAAATGTGCACTTTAAAAGATAAGGCAGACAATGAGAAGCTTAAAGAGGATTTAGAAGTATCTTGTTTTGATAGAATCATTTCCTTGCTTTGTTTTGTTAACAAAGAACATTGGAGTATTCCGTTTCCTGTGAGTGCTTAGAGATGATGATAGGTAAAACTGACTTCAAGGACTACTTCCCATTATTATTCCACTTAGAAAACTGAATATACCTTGAATTCATGACACTCATAGAGCTGTTTCCTAATGCTAAACCATTATCTTCATCTTTTCAAACCAATGGCCATGTTCCCAGTACCTTTTATCCAATTTACCCTATACACATAAATACGCATATACATACATGTATTGCTTTATCTTTCAAAGTATTACTCATAAACCTCTCAACTTATAATATAAATTACTTAAAATGTAACCATTTCTTTCCTTTGCAATTCTATAAGTAATGGATATTAATGGGATAAACTTTCATGGATAATCTCTTGCTTTACTCAACATCATAAATAATATATGCATCATAAATAATATATGCATTAAATATATTTAATTTAACTAAATTAAAATTAAAAGAGGTAATAGCTACCATTTAAAAATTTTAATTCCTTCAACACATAAGACAATCCCCAATATTTCCTATTTTTTTATGAATCAGATTCACTGCATTTTTAGTTACTTTTAGTCTAACTTCACATGCATTTAATAAAAATCGAAAGCTATAACATTGATAACTTAAAAAAGTTAATGATTAGTTTTTATATGAATTTTATTTATTTAATTATCATTAGAAATGACCCTTCAACATCATTGATATATTTTCACTCTTAAATATTTAGTAAATAAGCCTAAATATTATAAATTACATTTCACTGATATTTATTTCAAAAGGCTTCTTCTGTAAAAATTTATGAATCATGTCAGAGGTCTTCAACAAAATTTCAAATCAATTGTAACATCAAAAACGATGTCCTGAATATTGTGCACATGAACATCTTAATATTGATGCATATGTATTTACATGGGCTGAAGCAATAGCACAGTGGGTAGGGCGTTCACCTTGCACGAGGCCAACCTGGGTTTGATTTCTCCACCCCTCTCAGAGAGTCCGGCAAGCTACTGAGAGTATGGCAGAGCTTGGCAAGCTCCCCGGGTCTATTCGACGTGTCAAAAAAAAAACAGTGACAACAAGTCTCACAATGGAGACATTACTGGTGCCCACTCAAGCAAATCGATGAGCAACAGAATGACAGTGATACAGTGATGTATTTGCATATGTGAATATTTTGGTTTAACTAAATTAAAATTAAAAACAATTCCATATTTTATTGAAAAGTTTTACATTCATAGATGCTTACATTTATTCTTACCAAAAATATTTGGATAAGAATAAATTTTACTGGGGCTGGAGAAATAGCACAGCGGAGAGGGTGTTTGCCTTGCATGTGGCCTACCTGGATTTGATTCCCAGCATCCCATGTGGTCCCCTGAGCACTGCCAGGGGTAATTCCTGAGTTTAGAGCCAAGAGTGACCCCTCTGCATCGCTGAGTGTGACCCAAAAAGCAAAAAAAAAAAAAAAGAAGAAGAAAAAGAATAAATTTTACTATTTTATTTATCTATTAATTTTCTATAATGTGTATTATTTTAGGAACTATAAATCCATTAATAAAGAAAAAAATAATGAAATCATTACTGAGTTAAATATATTGGGGTGTTTACTCAAATGTAGAATTAAATCTATTCTTTATATACTTAAATATTATTGATGGTATTTCAGAAGGGAGCATTTTTGTTAAACAAGTATATATAATTTAGGCAGTAAATGTGTAAAGTTTAATGAATTATGCCAAGAATGATTCGAACAGCATTTTTTTCCTGAAATAGAAATGAACTAAATTTGTTCAATCCTTATATTTCCATTTGGCCTACTCTTATGCAGGCAACTCACCTAAAATGTAACCTCATGGAGAATCAAAAGGTAGAAAGTATGGTGCGGAAGTGTGGTAGTGAAATAAGCTGTTTTTCCTTTGGCAGTTACTCAATAAATGTATGCCAAGCACAGATGGTGAAGATGTCCCTGGCTTCTACCACTCTTTTGATAGTTCAAGTGTAGTCAGAGATTACTGGAAAAGACTAAATGCGACATCTCCCAGTCAAGACACTAAATCCTCTAACCTATTTCTAAATACTTCAGAAGATCGGGTGCTTGTCCATTGTTTTACCATTACCTTACTGACAAAATAAGTTGAACAGAATTAAATGTGGAGGATGAAAAAAAGGTGGGAGAATCTTCGCAACACCCTTATCAATTGTGTTACAAAATTTACCACGGTTTCTTGGCACATTTACCTACCTGAAGCAATTATTTATTATGAATGTACACTTTTCTCATTTCTCTGTCCAGTTTTCAGCAAGATGGACCGATAGTCTTCATATACTGAAAATGCGCTAGACTCAAACTAGGAGAATTTACTTTCATAGCAGTAATATGGTTAATAATAATGCTAATAATTATGGTTTTCTATTTTTATATACATTAGGTAGTAGGGTTACTATGTGTTCCGGTACTGCTGTACAAGTTTTGATATTGCTGTACAAAATGACTGCAACCCCCTTTAGTGAATTTTCCTTGACGTACTCTCCATTCTCTTCCAACCCTCCACCCATTACTTGTTAATAGACAGTTCGGCTGTAAGTCCATCTAGTTTACCTTCCTTATCACCACACATGTGATTGAGGTCTTCCATCTATGTAACCTCTTTGTTTCCCTCACCTTTAACCCCATAATGTGGCACTCTTCAAGTCTGTATCCCAGTACCTAAGGTTTATCATCAACTGATAATATCCATACCCTTGACTTGTTTTCTACATTCAACAGATGAGTTCATTCATTCATTCATTCATTCATTTATTCATTCATTCATTCATTCATTCTACCTCTGGTTTATTTTTCTCAGCAAAATCTCCAAATCTTACTTATTTGTCATGAACTGTATGGCTATTTTTTTTTCTAGACGCTGAGTGACATTCCATTGCATGTATGTGTATATATATGCATATATATACACATATATAGTATATGTATATATATAGTTGAAGTTGAAGAATATATATATACTTCAACTTCTTTACACGTTCATATGTTAATATTATGGTGCAGGCATCAACGTTGTTGAACTATTCCAAGTGCCAAGATCATTATACCACTCTACCTCAATCCCTTTCATCAGTCCTTACCTCACTATACCCCTTATCTTCCTCCTTAGTAAAGTTGGTTCAGTGTAAAGAATTTAAAATACTCTGCCACATTTAAAAAAAGTGTGCTATCTAATATACCTAGTTGAGAGACTCTTAAGAAAAACGAGTTACTTTTCCTTACATTTCAAAGTTAAAAATCAAATGAAATCTGAGGCAATTTCATAAAGAAAAAATGTAATAAAAGAGCTATGTTGCAGTAAATTTGAATTAATTTGTTTCTAAATAACAATCATATTAAATAATATACTTGATAGTCTCCATATATGTTTATGTACTTTTTTTTCTTCAATATGTATGTGTAATTTTTTTGCACTTTTAATTGGAATTAGGTTTGCTAATGCCCTAGATATTTTATTCAGGTTTGCAACTTTTCAGCCAGAATAGGCAATAGTACCTTCATTGATGTACAATCAAAAAATTAGATTTACAAAAATAAAAATTAGACAACTTTTTTATTTAAAATATTTTTATATATTCAATTTGATTAGTTAATACTTTAGAATCTAAATAATTTATTGTATTGCTTCCTTCCTCCTTTGTACCCCAGAGTGGAGTAAACCGAAAGCTATTTCCTTTATACAAAATATTTTTAATGCTATATTGTACAAACACCTAGTAAGTATCTAGAGATATTCTTAAAGGAATGTATTATCAGTGTCTGAGGAAAACTATGGAAGGTAATGTGGTCAAAGCAATTATGTTTATTTATTTGGCTGCTGGAAGGTAATGTGGTCAAAGCAATTATGTTTATTTATTTGGCTACTGGTTATATTACCAGGGTCTTCACTTTGTGTATATTTATTGAGCAAAGCATATATGTGTTTGTATGTGTTATTTTCCAAATGTTAGTTTTTGATTAAAAACCAATTATAAGAGATAAAATGTAAAAAATATACAGTCCCATGAAACATGCACTTGGGACCCATATGTGCAATTTCATGTTATACATGTTATACAGGCTGGAGCGATAGCACAGCAGGTAGGGTATTTGTCTTGCATGCGACCGACCCAGGTTCGATTACTCTGCCCCTCTTAGAGAGCCCAGCAAACTACCAAGACTATCCCGCCCGCCCGGCAGAGCCTGGCAAGCTACTTGTGGAGTATTCGATATGCCAAAAACCAGTAGCAAGTATCACAATGGAGATATTACTGGTGCCCACTCAAGCAAACCGATGACCAACCGGATGACAGTGACAGTGACATGTTATACATGTTATACACTCATGTGTTTAACATGTAATCAAGGAACTATGATTAACATGTAATCAGGGAACTATGAAAATAAAGAGAGGAACGACAACAACAAAACTGATTGTACACTGAGGCAGAGCATGGCATCTGATACCTTCATTTGATTTACTACTCTCTATACTGTGTGGCAGTGTTTGACAGAGTCCTGTTTAAATAGGAGAAGAGTCATTGCATATTTTTCTCGACAGTTAAGTACCTGAGATATGTGTAAAACGTAAACTTCAATTCAATTTCAAAGTGGTTTATGTCATAACACATACTCAAAGAAGAATAAAAGTAGATAAAAATGAAAAATTAACCAGTCATCGTTCTTGGGCTCTCGGGTTTTTTCCAGATTCTGGCTATTGTAAACAGTGCCACAATGAACATGTAAGTGCAGATGTCATTTCGACTATACATTTTTGTTTCTCTGGGATATATTACCAGAAGTGGTATTGCTGGATCAAATGGAAGCTCAATTTCTAATTTTTTGAGAAGTGTGCATATTGTTTTCCAAAGGGGCTGAACCAGTTAGCATTCCCACCAGCAGTAGAGAAGGGTCCCTTTCTCCCCACATCCTCTCCAGCAGCAGTTGCTTTTGTTCTTTTGGATGTGTGCCATTCTCTGTGGTGTGAGGTGATATTTCATGGTTGTTTTGATCTGCATCTCCCTGATGATTAGTGATGCTGATGACTGGTTAGAGAAACCCTGGTACATCTATGTAATGGAATACTAAGCAGCTGGTAGAAAAGAAGAAGTCATGAACTTGGCATATAAGTGGATCAACATGGAAAATATTATGCTAAGTGAAATGAGTCAGAAAGGGAGGGGCAGACATAGAAAGACTGCACTCATCTGTGGAATATAAAATAACAGATTAGGAGACTAACACCCAAGAATAGTAGTATATAATACCAAGAGGTTGGCTCCATGGCTTGGAAGCTGGCCTCACATGCTACGGCAAGGGCAGCCCAGATAGAGAAGGGAACACCAAGTAAAATGCGGTTGGAGATCCTGCGTGGGAAGGGAGATGCGTACTGAAAGTAGACTAGAGACTGAACACGATGGCCACTCAATACCCCTATTATAAACCACAACACCCAAAAGGAGAGAGAGAACAAAATGGAATGCCCTGCCACTGAGGGAGGGTGGGATGTGGGGGGACGGGATTTAAGAGTGGGAGAGATACTGGGTTCATTGGTGGTGGAGAATGGACACTAGTGGAGGGATGGGTTCTCGAACATTGTATGAGGGACACACAAGGATGAAAATGGTTAATTTGTAACTGTACCCTCACGGTGACTCACTAATTAAAAAAAAATTAATTAATAAAAAAAACACCCATTGAGAAAACTTTATTAAAAAGAAAATGGTTTGAGCTTTGAAAAAAAATGAAAAATTACAAATTTCTTGAAGGCAACATTCACATAAGTTATTTTACTTTATTCTCTCTATAAAAATATCTCTATATCAAAAAATGCCAAGTATATTTAGTATAAAAATTTTTCATGATATCTTAGATCCCAGACATATTTATTCACCTAGGACTATTTTCAAATTATAAAAGCTGACTTTGCCAATTATGTGATTGATAATAAATTGACATGATTATGCAGGTGTATAAATAAAATTGAAAATTGCAGCAAAGAAGACATTTTAATATAAAATTTATGTTATAAAAAGAAGATGCAACATGTAATCTCGACACTAACTGAGGTTCTCACTCTCTGCTGACCCACCAAATCATCAAAACATATTTTATAATCAAAAAATATTTATAAATCTATGAACTATAGAAGTAGGAATAAATAATTTTAAACACAAATTCTTTCCTACATTTTCTCATTTTTTATAGATGGTTTAATTATAATGAACAAAAACTACTGAGACATTTTAATTTGCCCTGACCTATCAAAAAACAAGTATTATAATCACTGTTTCTGTTATTGTATACAAACTACCATGTACCTTTAATTAAATACTCTAAAGTAATAAACCTACATGTGTCTCTTTCATATAAATTTTGATATCTGCAGGTATCTTTGTAATTTTTTCTACTTCTAGTATTGCAATATTTTTTAGTCAACATCAAATAGAATTAAAGTTAAGGAAAATTAGTGTGTCTTGAGATAGTGTTATAGGATATTTATAACCTGACATATTTTTGAGATGTTTTATCATTTTCAAATGTCTGACCCTTAGGTGTTTCACTACAGTTTTATAGTGAAATCCTGGTTTATTTGTTCACGGTATTTGTTTTGTGTGTGTGTATTATGCTTATGACACTTACAAATATGTGTTTATATAAAATAAAATCATACTTAGCACCATATGGATAATTGAAATATGCAACTCCTATGGGGATATTTTTTAATAAGCAATTATAAAAATCTTTGAAATTATGGAGTACTTCTAGTGTTGATTAGATTGTGTCTAATTTACCATGAATCACCAGTGGGACATTAGCCCATAACTAGTTTATGAAAGCACACTTGGTAGAAATGTCAGAGGCTTTTAGAAAACTGGTTTATTTGGGTTATCAAACAGAAAATTATGAATATTTTTATAGTTATAGTTACCTTATTGAACCAATGTTAAAGTAGTACAGAATTATGTGTTTTAAGCACTTATTAAGTAAATTCTTTAGGGTATGTCTATGTCTCTTTGGATATAGATGCAGACTTAGGTGATAGAGACATTTTTGCAAGCCTGTAGGAATAATAAAATACACTCTTCTTTAGGTGAGTAATCCCTGACCTTGGCAATGATGGCAGCAGTGAAAGTGGCAGTTCCACATAGAGAAAGACTAGTTGAAACCACCAGAAATAAATGCCATTGCTATAACTTGGCAAATGTTTCAATCACGAAGAGTTAATCATTTGAAAAATTAAAGTAAAAAATATACCATCAAATCTTCCTCTTCTAGAAATGTCAATTTCAAAATGCATTTAAAAAATAATAGGGGAAGTGGCTAGAGAGGTAGTACAATGAGTCAGGCATGTTTTCATACACAAACGGTGACCTGAGTTTGATCCCTGGCACTCCATATGTTCCCAAACCTGCCAAAAGTGATCCCTGAGCCGAGATAGTGTTAGTTTTGTTTTTCTTGTAACTATAATTTGAAGTCTATGAAATTCCTGAGTTGTTTGTATGTGAAGCATTATATTTGTCCTTCAAGTATGAATGAAAATGTAGCTGGGCAAAAAACTCTTGGTGAAGCGTTCATTTCATTGTTGTTTTTTCCACTATATCCATCCACTGTTTTCAGGCCAGATTTTGTCAGTTAAGTCTGCTGTAAATTTTAAGGATGACTCTTTGTAAAAATTTCCTTCTTTGATCTTGCTGCTTTCAGTATTCTATTTCTAGACTTTTCATAATTCTTCTTAGAATGTGTCTTGGAATATTTTTATTTGGATTGTTTTTCAGTTAGTACCTTTCAGCCTTCTAGACCTGGGAGTATGCACACTTCAGGTCTTAAATTTTCACAGTAATGATTAATTTGACAGTTGTTTTTTCATCAGGGTTTTCTTCATGACCCTCTGACAACCTAATGATTCTTATGTTATTCTTGAATTTATCCAAATATTCACTTGTCATTTGTTGGTTTATTTTGAGGTTCTTTTCCATCTTCTGATGTTGTCTGGAGGGTCTCGTTTCCATGTTACAGCAAATTGCATTATTTCATTATTCTTTAGATCAATGTAGCATGGCATTGCACATAGATAACACATCTTCAACCCCCCACATATGCAGTCAGCTAATATTTGAAAGTTGTATGAGAGCATAAAATGGAGTAAAGACAGCTACTTCAACAAGTGGTGCTGGCAACACTGGATGCATGCATATAAAAAATTAAGATGGGATCCCTATCTCACAACTTACACAAAAGTCAATTTAAAGTGAATCTAAGACCTTGAGACCAGACCAAAATCTGTAAAACAGATTAAGAAAAAAAGGCAGAATGCTCCACAATCTGGACCTCAAAGGTGTCTTCAATGATACAATGCCATTGTTAAAAGTGACAGAATCAAAAATAGACAAATGGGACTGCTACCTCAAATTAAGTAGTTTCAGCATGACAAAAGAAACATAAGCTACAACTAAAAGAGGATAAAGTGAATGGGAGAAAATGCTGGCAGTCAACACCGAGTTGATATCCAGGATATATAAAGTACTCACAAAGATCAGCAATAGAAAATCTAGGAACTTCATCAAAAAATGGGGTGAGGAAATATGCAGGAACTTCTCAGAGAAAGACCAACAGATTACCAAGAGGGATATGAAAAAAAAACAACTCATAATCACTTATATTTAGGGAAAGCCAAATGAAGCAACAATGAGATAATGTTTCACACCAATGAGAATTGCAAATATCAAAAATACTGGGAACAATCTGTGTTGGAGGGGAGATGGTGTGAAATTGGAACTCTTATCCACTGCTGGTTGCAATGTTGTCTGGTTGAATTCTTATGCAAGGGTATGGAGGAATCTCAGTGAACTTAAATTTGAGAAAATATATAACTAGCAGTTCCACCTTTTGAAATCTAACCCCAAGGCTAATTTTATAATTTTTATAGATATCATATCCAGTAGTACTCATGAATCACCAAACCTAACACGCAAGTACTTTGCGGGCCAAAAAAATCCAAAGAATAAACTTTAAATTCTCCCATCTACTACTTGTTACCACATGAGCCATATTCCTAACCAAAACTTTAATAACATTATTATGAAAATCATTATAAATATAGTTACTAAATAATATCATCTTAGCCTATTACTGAGCATGATAGAAATTAAATTAAGATATACAGTTTAATTTTATTTTGCATTACGAAAGAGACTACATATAGCATATATAAAATGAATGTTATTTATAATAATCAGAAAGGACGATTTGAGTTATACAAGCATAACAATGATTTATGATGGTCTAACAAAAGTCGGCATACAAATAATATTGAGAATTTGAAAATTAATTTGGTGCTTTGAAGGTGTTTTACAACAAAAAGGGTACTAGTATGAGTGTGCACAATATGTATTTTGCTATCAAAACAAAAGATACAATATTTGGCTTGATTATAATGATGATTAAAAATCACTCAAGCTGTTGGTTATGTGCAATATTTCCCAATTGTTCATGTTTGAATAAATTGTGTTTTTATTAAAGTCAAAATGTATTGTAATATGGGGCTGGAGCGATAGCACAATGGGTAGGGCATTTGCCTTGCATGTGGCCCACCTGGGTTCGATTCCCAGCGTCCCATATAGACACCTGATCACCACCAGGAGTAATTCCTATGTGCAGCAGGAGTAATTCCTATGTGCAGAGCCAGGAGTAACTCCTGTGCATCGCTGGGTATGACCCAAAACCAAAAAATATATATATGTATATATACATATATAGTAATGTAATATTTTATAAGAGCAGATTTCTAGTCTGCAGTGAAAATCTTGAAAATATAATCCATTTCCCATTAGAAAATATTATACCATAATATTTCTTTTGAGCCTAAATTGTTTCTATTTGAGTTTTCTTAACCCTCTATAAATTATTTAATTTGTACTAATTATTAATAACAATATTGAGATTAATCATCAATATGAAGTGAACAAATATTATTAGCATCACTCGAGGTATCACTTTTGGTGTAAAAATTATTTAAAAAACAGCATTCCATAAGCAAAAGGCATTGGGAAGTTAATAACTTACCTGAGTTATTTCCAAACGAAAGTTTTATTATGTTTTAAATCTGTCATCATCAAAATAAGTTGAATCACTATAAAGATACTACCCGATACTGTAAATTTTATAAAAAAGAATCCCTACTCAAGCCAGAAAGTTGCATTTCCCTAGCAGCAAATTTCTGTTATGCTCCATGACTTAAGATGTTCTTAGGGAATGTTAAAAGGATTTACTATGGTAAATACAGATGCTTAGAATTATGGGATGGGAAAATAGCATATTCTACAAACATGTTAGAAAATAAACCCTTTGGAGTTATATGCCACAAATATATAGAAGATAAAAATCAAGAAATCATACTGAAATAAAAAAAAACTAAATTTTCAGATACTGATATAAAATTTTATTATAAAATGAATAATATATATAAATATGCATTGATAAGTAGATTTTCTTAAAAATATACCCCTACATGAAAAATGTTTAAAATAAGGTGTTTTTGATAATGTTGTTATGTAAATTTTAAGACAACGTATACATTATTTGGCACATAGATTGATTTAATATTAAATCATTTTTATTGTTACTTGTTGACTTTCACATGATGCAATCAGTTTATTAGAGCAAATAAATTTTCTTTTTATTTTGAGAGGGCATCTTAAAAAATACACTATAATGTGTGTTTCAAAATATTTCAACATGGAAAGAACTAAAACCCTATAGAAACAAGATTCATATTTAGATACTACTAAATTATTCAAAATATACATTTAGTTAATATCAAAATATATAAATGAATTCTGAATTGGATAGGAAGATATTAAATTAATATATTATGTTACTTAATTCACATATTATTTAAATTACTAGCAAATTATAATAAGCATTTTACTCCGAGTTTGTAATATTTTTCAATTATTTCACTAGTGAGATATTCTTGCCAATTGTAATGGGTATTGGTTTAAATTCTAAGACATATTTCATATCCAAAGCAATTTGAATGTTTTCTGTTTTTGATAGGGTTATCTCATCACAATCCCTGTTCTCAAACTATACTGCAAACCTGGATCTGGCAATACAGTTAATCAATAAAGTGACAAGTACAACTATTTTCACCATGTTATCTAAAATACAATATAATAAAGCAAAATTAATATAAAGGATTATTTTTCCAATTGTATATAAATAACTCATTGATTTTTCACCATTCAGTGTTCATGTGGAACTCTGCTAATGAAACGCCACTCAAAAATAACAAATCTAACAATACAACCTTGTTGTGAGTTTAGATCCCTCACTTTTGCCATATATTTGCACATTATGTGTTACATCAGCATGCCATCTGAGATACTAAATCTAAATGTATCCTAACTATTCTTGCCCAGACATGATATAACTAAATGCTAAATTATTTCCCATCTATTATTAGCATTATCAAAATGGTAATTCTATGATAAATAAATCTGCAATGTTGTAGACATTCCCTTATTATCTTTTTTTTTCTTTTTCTTTCTTTTTTCTTTTTTTGTCCACAGCTGGCAAAACTCAGGGCTTTCTGACTCTGAACTCAGGAATAACTCCTGGAGGTGCTTCAGTGACCATATGGCACGCCAAAGATCTAAACCAGGGCAGCCTTATGCAAGGCAAGCAACCCTACCTGCTGTGCTATCTTCTGGCCCCTTAAATTATTTCTTTTTTTTTTCTTAAATTATTTCTTAAAAAAACTATTTTACTTCAAGAAGAATTCATTCCTTAATTCATTAATATCATAGATTACCGTTATATTAAATCTATACTTCTGTATTTCAGGGGTTCCCTGACTAGCTTCCCAATTTATTTAATATCTGCTCAAATGTTTAAAACTCTCAGGACTCTCTATTTAAAAACTGTACTGGGGGGGGTGGGGGGGCTGGAGTAATAGCACAGCGGGTAGGGCTTTTGCCTTGCACCAGGCCAACCAGGGTTCTATTACCAGCATCCCATATGGTCCCCTAAGCAACTCTAGGGATGATTCCAGAGTGCAGAGTCAGGAGTAACACCTGTGCATCACCAGGTGTGACCCCTCCAAAAAAAAAAAAAACAAAATAAAAAAATAAATAAAAAATAAAAACTGTACCCTCACTAATCACACATCATCTAATTATCATACAACACTTTTCCCTCAAGTTGTACCATGCTTATTTGTTCATTCATTCATTGCCTTTTGACTACAATGTTGACCCCATAAAGGTATTACATCAGTTTTCCTGTCTGTTATATCCCTAAGAATCTTTGACCAAGTATATGGGCAATTTAGTTTTTATTTTATATGAGTAAATGTCTGACTGCTGAGATGATAGGATTTTTCTTTAGAAGGGTAAGAGCAGTTTACTCAAAAAATCTTTCTGTCTTTAAGGATTATAAGATGACAAACACCAGTAACTAAAAGAAACCAATGTCTAAATAAATAACTGTAACAGTTATATTTTGCAAATATAAAATCTATTTATAATTTAGTGTCACTATATGTTTTGCTTTAATTGACTTTTAAAAATAGTTATGTGGCTTAATAGTTGTAGTTCACTATTTTTATTTACAAGCAGCCATTCTTATATAATCTAAAAAAGTGAAGTAAAACACAATCTACATAGCACATAAATTAATTAACTTCATCTGATAGCAGCAAATTTCATTGAAATAGGTACAAAAATGGAAATATAAGAACAATTTTCACTCTAGTGGGCTAATGAAAGGTCTAATGCCCTTGTTTTGTGTTGTTATAATATGTTATAAAAAATTTTTATTAAGAACATCGTGAATAGAAAGTCCATATCAGACTACCAGAAAGCTGCCAAGAATATTTTTAAAAAATAAGTCACTAGAACTCTCCAAAGAGTAAATTTACATTCAAGAAATCTGATGATGTTAGTAGCATAATTCCATTTATGAAGATGATTTTCTCATTGGTTATTTCTCAGAGTTTATTCTCACAGTTGACTCTCATCATTTTGAATAACTGTTGAAAGAAGCAAAAAACAAACAGGCCACTAGGACCTGTAAGGTCTGATTTAACCTTGTTTCATTTCATGTGTGAGACACATTGTCCTTGTCAACGTTAGCAATTACTCTATTAAAATAGATTTATTACATTAGTTTGGAACTGTGTCTCAGAAAAGTGTGCTGACAACTTTTCATTCAACTCACCAGTTCCTTCTTTCAAAAGATCAATTGCCTTATTATATTTTCTAGACCATTACATGGGATTAAAGTAAGTCTCACCAGAAAATTACTTCAGTTGTCCTTTCTAGTACTTCAAACTTGAGTGTATTAACCTTTCTTAAGCGAGAAAATGCATACATATCTGCAGATTCTTTGCTGTGAGTTTAAATGTCCTCACAAAACCTTTCATATCTGATCCATTATCTCATTTATGTATTTTAACATGTGTCACTATTTTATATAAAATAGTAAATAGCAAATGCTTGAATATATTTAATTCATAAGTTTTTTTTTAAAGAAAAAATTGACTAATTCTTGTAATTATAGTCTACAAGCAAAATACGACTTAATTCATCAAAGTCCAGTATCTCCTAATAGTGAAAAATGTGGTGAGAAGTTATCCTATGACAAGGGCAGTTTCTCCTTCCTTATAAGATTTCTATTAAAGCTATTTTTAGTACACAAGTAGGCTATTAACTTAAAATTTGTGCTTGTTGGCCATACTATATTCTAGTATTCATTCGTTCTTTACTGATTTCTGACTCAAGGGTTCTGAAACTTAGATGAGAGTTTGACTGCTTCGGGATAAAGAACATTACAAATAAGTAAATAATTTGTTGAAAAATATAAAAAATACAAAATTATAAAAAATGAAACTTTTCTTAAATTAACCAATGTTATAAAGTCCTTCATTTAAAACTACAAGATATATTTATTTCAATATAATCTCAAAACCAGTGAAATTAATGAACCAAATAAGCACACACACTAAATCAAATAAATATACATGTGGAAACAGGCAGTCAAATGGTGTTATGATTGTGCTAAGAGAGTATATTAGAAAGTCTGGAGTCCAAAATTTATTTTTATTAAATATTAGAAGTTTTCCCATGTAGACAAATGGTATAATGACTAAAATTAATTTCAACCCATAAACAGACTAGAGAAGAACTATAATTAAAAAAAGACAAGAAAACATGAGCTATATTAAAATAAATAAAATAAACAACATCAAAATATATAATCCAATATATGTTTGCTAAGTAAAAAAAATGTAAAATTTTATACAAATTGACATATTTTTCTATTGGAAAAAAATAGCAGAATCTCATTCCCATTATTAGAGCAGAATTTGTACAATTTTATTTTAGATATTAGATTTAATTAATATCAAGTTGCTGGAGCAATTGTACAGTTGGCCAAATGTTTGCCTTCCATGAAATTGACCTTTGTTCCATCGTAGGCACTACTCGGTCTCTTGAAACACAGCAGAAGTGATACCTGAGCATAGAACTAGGAATAAGCTTTTAGCAATGCTAGCTGTTGTGTACAAAACAAAATGCAAAACACTGTTAACTTTAATCCAGAAACTTTACTTCCGTTTCTTTGTTTGGGACTGGAAACAGCCAGCGGTGCTGAGAGTTCACTCTTGAGCACCTATCACCCAATTATCGTAGTACATTTCCCCTTAAATTATATCATGCTTATCTGTAAGTTTATTTCTAGCTTTTCTTGACTCTGCACTCAGGAATCACTTCCGGTAGTGTCAGCGGAAGGAAGAGTGCAGAGGAAGGACTGAACCCCAGTCAGTTGTGTGCAAGACAAGCACGTTAACATTGTTCTATGGCTCCATTGACAACAAATTTACTTCTAAGCTTTTATTCTACAGATAGTGTTGCAACAGTGAGAGCATATTTACAATTTCTTTTCAAATATTTTGCTAAAATAGTAACAATTTGAAAACATTTAAATATTCAACAAGAGGGAATTAATCAATCATATTATATATAATTTCCGAGAAAATTAACACTAAACATAGTTATATAATATATTAAATATCTATGAATATATTTTAAATATGCACTTATATAACATTCACAATATTTTAATAGCTAAAAAAACTGTTATTTGCCAAAATGTACTATGCAAATATATGCATTTAGTGAGATCTGGAGTAAAGTACAGCAAAATGTCAAAATCTTTTTTTTTGAAAAGATGAATTTCACTCAATGATTATATTCTTTCATAATCTTTACTTTATGATTCTAGTACTATGTTTTTGTCATTTTAAAAAAAGTATATTACCAATTAGAGGCTAAAAGACAAAATACATAAATAAAATTTCTTTGTTTAATATTAATAATTTATTTTTATCAAAGCAGAAATTATTACAGGGATAATGATAGTTTTTACACTAATATCTGCAGTGAAATATTAATCTTAAAGTTATTAGAAATGTTAGTCTTTCCTCCAAGAATTTTATCTTTATTAGATTCTAATTTATGATGTATTAATATTGCATACAATGCTTTATAAAATGTATGCTCCTTTATAAGATAAACATAAATCATACAAACATATAATAAATTATGACCAAAGTATGAGGAAAATATTAAGCTATTCTGAAAATGCTTGTATGAGTTGGATGTTTTATTTTCTTTATCTGTAGTAAAATTTTTGTTGATTTGAAGATGGTATTTATTAAAATATATACATTTAGACAATGAGAAAATACATTATCTATTTAGCATGAAATTAAAAGTTAGATAAAACATTGTTATTGTTTCTGTGCAATTTCTTTCCTAAAATGACAAATGCCTTTGTTTTGAATAAGAGTAAATCAAATTATAACATAACATAAAATATTTCACTAATTATTTGACAGCATATTTTTGCTTCACTTTAATATTACTGTCTTAACCATATAAATGACACGATCTCATTTTAGGATAATCATATTAGCCTTTTCATTTATCTAATCATCACCAGACAGCGAGCATGCTGTTTGTACCATTCAATGCTCAACACTAAACTAGGTCAGGTGGCTTATATGCCAAACCAATTTACTTCTTAACTCACAGACAAATGTGTATTTTAGTTGTATGTATTTTTTTGCTTCTGGGGTTTGCATCTTGGGCCATGCTTACAGTGCTTTCTGGACTGTTCCCAGCTCTGTACTCTGAGTTGCTGCCAGTGCTGTTCACCATAGCTTGGGGTGCTGCGATTGGCTCATGCAAGGCAAGTAACTTAACCCCAGAACAATCTCTCCATGCCTATAACCCAAACTTTTTAAACATTTTAACGGTTCAGTTTTTGCACCATACCCCGCAATACTCAGGACTTAGCATCTTCATGCAGTACTGGAGATTAAATTTAGGATAACTGCATACAGGGCAAACAACTCACTGCCTGTGATATCTATCCGGTTCTACAATAGATTCTTTTTTTTTTTATTTTTTACTTCTTAGGTCACAACTCCTGGCTCTGCACTTAGGAGTTACCTCTGGCGGTGCTCAGGGGACCATATGGGATGCTGGGAACTTAACCCCTGTCAGCCGAGTGCAAGGCAAACGCTCTACCTGCTGTGCTGTCTCTCCAGCCCTCCTACAACAGATTCTTAATACTATAATGTACAAAATATTTGTGTCATTCAAAGCTACTGGAAGGGATTTTCAATAACGTATTTACCTCTAGGAAACAAAAACTCTCTTACAGGAAGTATTCTGGAATATTTTTATTCATTTGCTTACTTTACCTTGTGATATTTACATAAATATGATTAGATTTAATATTTTACACAGATTATGAAAAATAACGACCATACTAATTCAAGTGGAAAGTTCGTGATTTGTGTATTGGAAGATGACTAAATTTGAGCTGCAAGAAGAAAGATTAGTGAAAAAGTTCTGTCTCTTTCAAGTTGTAGCTCTCTAAACCTGTGACAGAGATTTGAAAAACGCCCTCTGGTGACGTCTGAGGACTTCCTCTGCACCATCTGTGCTTTTGAAATGTCAGCACTATAAGTATCCAATACTGAGAACAAGCTGCAAGAAGCTCACAGAAATAGGACTACTAACTTTTATCAGATTCAGCCCACTGCTTGCCATAGATGGTAACAGAAACAACCTGATGTCCTTTACTTGATAAAAATGGTTTTCATCAGAAACTGTTAGAAAAGCAGGGATTCCTAGGAACTTAGCGACACAGTATTAAAAGATTTTTGGATAAAAACGCATTTGTCCATAATAAAGCATTTTTATTATTTTTGACTCAGATATTACAGACTTAAATATTAAATATTTAATATAATTAAATATTGGTTCACTTGCATTTATTTTTTTGTTGGCCAAAGAAAAGGAAGTGATTGGTCTTCATTTGAATTAAGTATTATTCATAAAAAAAGTTAGTATCCAAGTGGCATATTATGGTTTATTAATGACTGAATGGCTAGTAAAAATAAAATTTACTACATTATTCAATTATCTCATGTTTTAAGTTTGTTTTTACTAAGTTTAATATATATACGTTTATATATATGCATAGCTATGTTTCTGTTCGTGTGGTTTCAAGTATTTTAAAAAAACTATTCAAGTAGATAATTATAATTTGATTTTACAATTTACCCTACATTTTAAAACTTACCTTATCTTATATTAAATAAAATACAACAAGAAGGTTAAGGTAGTAGCATTCTATAAAAACCATGTTGAAGTAATTATATTGTAGATATTAACTATTAAATATTGCAGATTTTTCAGAATAAAAAATCTATAAGCAAAGACAATGTACTCCATTATCCATATTAGCGCACTAAAAATAATTTGTGTGCATGTAGCAATAATATGTTTCTATGCTGCAAGCTGAAAAATCACATAATATAATAATGGATATAAAATCAAACGGTGAGTTCACAAATTGGACAGTTACAGTAGAAAAAGCACTACGGCTTTGTGCATTATTTTTCCCATTCAAAACTGTCAAGCATGACTAATGTGCCTTTTTTGTACATAGCCCTACTGAAGTTTTTGTTGACATGTTTTTAAATAGCCCTTACATGTCATATACTTTAGATATAATTTACTGCTGCATATATGTTTTAACTTACATGAATAAAATTAACATGCTTATATGTATGAGAAAAATATTTCTTAATTTTAAGTTAAAATTTAATGAAATACATATGATATTATCTGCATATTTTAAAAATAGTTTTAAGGTAATAACTAAGTAAAACTAATATTTTCATCCTGAATTGTGTTATATTTATATTTCAAAATTTAATTTAGTTCAGTGATAATTTAATGCAGTCATCAATTGTGTTCTAATTATACAAAAATGAAGTTTCCATAAGTATCTTTTCCTAGAGGAAATGACACTGCTTAATGCCATTGTTTAAGCAGTTACAAAGTATGCAGCAATGGTGATTTTTTTAATTTCTGATTTTATTTTTTATCAAAGTAATACAGTACTGAACTTATAAGTCAAACTGTTGATGATTTGGCTTACAAATTCAGTATACTACCAGTACCACCAAAGCATCAAAATTTCTTCACTACTGTCCCACCACTTCTAATATTATTTTTACTCAGAGTTAAAATAGTTTAAATTTTTATATGCTTATATTTTAGCACAGAGAAGAGCTTAGTACTATAAATCCTTACAAAGACTTGAAGTTATATGACTTGTATGTATAGAATTGAATTGCTCATAATGAAAAACTAAAAAAAAATAATACTTTATGTTTATTTCATTGTAAAATATGTATTTCTTGCAATAATACAAATTAAAGTCACCTCTTTTTCCCCAAATATTATATATGTATACTTCCATAGCTCATATACAAGTAATTTAAGTCACTTTTCTGTGAACTTATTCAATTATTTGTCATCTAAAAATGTGAAAAGAAGTACAAAATTTTTACCATTATAAAGTCACATCAATAGAAATATGAGAATAATTATAACATTGTTAAAATATATTTAACTTACCAAAGTATGTCAATTAAAATTCCACAATGAACTATTTTAAAGAAAGTGTGGAAATTTTATTATGGGATTCACATATAGGTTGAAGTTCTAAGATATAGTTACATTATGTAATTATTAAAAGATCAACATATCCAAGAAACTAAACATTAGTGTATTACTGTGCATGTTAAATGAAATTGCATCTATATATATATGTATATATGTACATATACATATGTACATATATACACCAATTTATAACAGACCAGAAAAAAAAAGAGCAGAAACATAGTAATAAGAGATTGTAAGGCTTCTATCTCCCTCATGTAGAGATTACCAAGCAGAAATCAACAAGGGAAGATAAACTTTAAACAAGGAGTTGGAAGAAATGAGTTTTATATACTTACAGGGTTTTCTAAACCTCAAAGCTTAACTAAACATTTTTCTCCTGTGCACATAAAAGGCTGAAGGAGACATTTGAGGACACTGAAGTGTTGACAAGGTCATGAAAACTTAAGACAAGGTAAAATTTCTATTGACAGATAAGGAAAATAAATAGCATACTACCATGTAAAATTGGTCAATGATAAATGCAAGATGAAACAGAAGATTTTTCAGCAACACAGTGGGATAAAAATGAGCTAACAGAATATATGGAACAGGGCAAAATAATGTTAGGGAGTCATAGCAGTATTACCTTCATCAGGAATTATTTTTTAAGTGTAATAAAATATCTGACCTAACATTATTTTTCATTTTAATTGAGGCACTATAATTTGTAATACTGTTAATTGTAGTAATATGCATATTTTCTTACAACACCACATTCATCAACAGAGTGCTAACCCACTAATATCCCAAGGATCTCCTCCATTCATCCAATTTTCAGGACACTCTCCAGTTCTGTTGCATTTTTTAGCTGTTTCTTATTTTCTTAATTTATTTCTTTGTATCCCACACATGAGAGAAATCAATCTGCACTTGTTCACAAATTCCATCCACATAGTAATAAATTGCATGCTTTCATCTTTTTTGTAACTATGTAGCATCCTACTGTGTATCATTGTGTCACTCTTGTCCAGTTGCTCATCTATTTGCTCCAGCAGGCACCAGTAATGTCTCCATTAGTCCTTGTCACATTCAGGGGAATGAGACCCATTAATGTTACTGTATTTGGCATATCGAATAAGCCATGGATAGCTTGCCAGGCTCTGCTGTGCGAGATTCTGCATCCATCTCTTCTGTGAGCTTTGCTTTATAGTCTCTGGATGTTGGTTGTTGATGAGATTACATGGTGTAGGGGGCAGTTTGTGGGTGTGACTGCCAAGCTACTGGAAAACTGGGAATCAGGGTGGAGGAGGCTCAGTCCCGATCTGAGCAGGCTTGGAGATCTCAGTTCGGGGTCTCACATATCTGGGTTCCTCTGCCAGTTCCTTCATGCTGAGGCTTGTCTGAGTGTGTGGAGAGTGGCCTTGAGCATGGCCTTGAAGCTTTCAGTTGCTGGGGCTCTGCTTGGGGCAGGGAGGGAAACTGTCTCCATTCGAGGGGGTCTAGGTAAAGAGCCTGAAGCAGGGGCAGGAGATTTTGGGTATCTTTCTTCCAAGAGCTTTGTTTTATAGGCTCTGTATCTTGGCCATTGATGAGATTACATGGTGTTGGGGGCAATTTGTAGGTGTGACTGCCAAGCTACTGGAAAATGGGGGATCTAGGTGGAGGAGGCCCAGTCCCAATCCGAGTAAGCTTGGAGATCTCAGCCACGGGTCCTACATGCCTGGGTTCCTCTGTCGTTTCTTTCATGTGTGAGGCTGTGTATATGTACCTTAATTTCCTTATCCAGATCTGTTCTTGAGATCTTGGATTATTTCCATATTTTTGCTACTTTGAATAGTGCTGCAGTGAAAATAGAGACACAGATCTTTTGTTAGAATAGAGTTTGGGGTTCCTGAGTAAGATACCAAAGAATAAAAATGCTAAGTTGTAAGGAACTGAAATTCTTTAATTTTTCTTTTCCAGTGCCCATAGTGTTTATCAAGTAAGTTCAATAAGTGGACATTTTTATCAGCAGTGGATCAGAGTTCCTTTTTTCCTATATCTATGACCACACGTACTTTGATTCTTTTATATATGTGCTGTTAGATAAATATTATCTCACTGCTGTGAGATAATAACTCACTGTTGTTTTTATTTATTTATTTATTTATTTATTTATTTATTTATTATAGAATCACCATGTGGAAAGTTACAGAGCTTTCAGTCTTAAGTCTTAGTTAAACAATGCTCAACACCCATCCCTTCACCAGTGCACATATTCCACCACCAGGAGTCCCGGTATACATCCCCTCCACCCCCACCCCCACCTTTGTAGCTGATATATTTCACTTTACTTTGACTACCGTCAATATTTCAACAAAAAAACTCACTATTATTGTTTGGAGTTTCCCCCCCAAAGTCAGACCTGTTGAAAAGGAACCATTTGATAATGTTTTCCATTGCTGACCATTAAGAGATATGAGGTCGCACGGCCGCAATAACAGCTGCACTGTTTGGATTTCTGTATTTTAGTAACAAAGTCCAGGGAAATTTTTGCCAGAAATTGCATCACTGCAAGCTTTTACTTCCCTTTTGTGGTGCTCATAAAATGGAAAAGCCGAGAGAGAAAAACCCTTCCTTTCCTGGTGCATCATGGGGCAGTGGCTCAGTTCACAGGCTAGAGACATTTCTGCAAACTGCTGGTGCCCAAAGTAGTTTAGCTGGACTCTGGGATCATGCTTGTGCTGCAGTGGAAAGGCCCTTGCACTTAAATCTCGGCGGAGGGCGGGGCCAGTACCACCCCCATCTCGGGATCTCCTTTGCGTCCCGTTGCTGCAGGCTCGTACCTCCTTTTTGTGCTCATAAAATGGTGGTTGCCATGCTGTGCCCGGAAAGGAAGAGCCGAGAGAGAAAAACTCTTCCCTCCTGGTGCAGCATGGGGCAGTGGCTCAGTTCACAGTCCAGAGACATTTCTGCAAGCTGCTGGTGCCGAAAGTAGTTTAGCTGGCCTCTGGGATCATGCTCGTGCAGTAGTGGAAAGCTCACTGTTGTTTAGAATTGTGTTTTCCCTGGCATTCAGTGATGGAGCACATTTCTTAATTTACCTATTAACCATTTGCATGAAATATTTGTTCTATGCAGCACTATTCACAATAGCCAAAATCTAGAAACATCCCAACTGCCCAAGATCAGATGAAAAATTTAAACTATGGTATTATTATAAATATAAACATAGATTTATAATATAAATTGAGGTATTATAATCAAAGAGGTAATGCTCAGCTATACAAAATAAATAAAACCATTCAATGCCACACTCTGTGGATAGACCAAGAATGTATTGAGTTAAGTACAGTTTTTCAGAAAGACAGGGACAGACATAGAATGATACCTCTCATATGTGTGATATAAAGAACACAGTAAGACAACAGCCACGAACAAATGCAACATGACCTGAGGTATGGTCTAGAGAACTAAACTCAGTAAGGGTGGGTAGAGGGTAGGGGTCAACGGGTTGGGTCCGTGGTATAATGGTGGAGGGAAGCAGAAGTGAAGTTTTGGAATCTTGTCTGCCCAAAATTTTATATAAAGAGGTATTACAGATCACAATGCCTCATTTAAAAAAAAATCAAATGGGAGAATAGGTGAACAGACACTTCTATAAACAACTAATACAGATGGCCAAGAGGTCTAAGAGAACGTATTCTTCATAACTTACCATTAGAGAAAGGCAAATGATAACTTCTTATATTCTGGAGCTGTAAAATAGAACAAATAAGATCCCAAATCAATAAAAGAGAAACATGAGGGTGGAATTAAATAGAGTATGTATCATATAAGTGATCAATAAAGCGAAGAATTATTTATCTTGGGGGAAAAAAGTAAGACATTGCATGCAACAGATCTTGGCTTAATACTGGTATCACATGTGGTCTACTGAGCAATACTAGGTTTGACCCTTAAGCATACAGTCAGGGGTCAGTTGAGCACCATATAGTGTGGCCCAATCCTTCAAATGATAATGGCAAAAACAAGAATAAAAGATAGGAAGCAAAGAGATACTACATAGGGGAGGATGTTTGCCTTGCCTGTATTCTATGTGGATTGAATCCCAGCACCCAATTTGGTACCCTGAACCCTGCCAGCAGTGATTGCTGAGTCAAGAGCAAGAGGTATACCCTGAGAAATGCCAGATATGCCTCCGACCCCCCACCAAGAAGAAAAGAATAAAAGAGAGAAAACTCAAATAAATAGAAGTAGTGAAAAAGTTATAATTGATACCACAACAATTCAAAGGATTAAAGTCTATTATGAAAATATTACAATATTAAATTGAATAACCTGGGAAAATTGAATTTTAGACACATGAAACCTGTCATGTCTTAATTAGGAGAAAGTCAAAAGCTTGAAGAAGAAAATAACAAACAATAAAATTGAAATAGTAATAAAATATTAAAATTTAAGACAGATTTCTTTGTAAGAGTAAATAAGTATTTAAAAATTTAAAATATAAAAATATATAAGTAATTATAAATATTTATATAGTTAAATATATGTATTTGTTATATATAAATCATTTGATTTGTAGAAATCGTTTTTAGAAATCATATTTCTGTATAACAAGCATTTGGCACTGGATCACTGTATCACTGTCATCCTGTTGTTTGTCAATTTACTTGAGCGGGCACCAGTAATGTCTCTATTGCACTCAACCCTGAGATTTTAGCAGCCTCTCCTTACTCATCTTTCCCAATAATTGGAGACTCTTTCAGAGTCAGGGGAATGAGACCTATCATTACTGTTTTTAGCATATTGATATGCCATGGGTAGCTTGCCAGGCTCTGCCCTGCGGGTGGGATACTCTCGGTAGCTTGCCGGGCTCTCCAAGAGGTATGTATATATCTGTTACTGTATTTGTGATATGAATGTGCCACAGGGAGCTTGCGAAGCTCTCCTGAGTGGGCAATAGACTCTCGGTAGCTTTTCAGGTTCTCCAAGAGGGAGAACTAGGCTATTAGAGCCAAGCTTCTGGGAGCTTGGTTTTATAGTCTCTGGTTGTTGGCCATTGATGGTGCAGGGGGCAATCTCTGGGTGTGACTGCCTAGCTACTGGAAAATGGGCAATCTGCTTGGAAGAGGCCCAGTCCTGATCCAAGCAGCCTTGAAGATCTCGGCCCGGGTCCCACTCACCTGGGTTCCTCTGCCGGTTTCTTCAGGTATGAGGCTCATCTGAATGTGTAGAGAGTGTCCTTGAGCATGGCTGTGGCTGGATTCTGGAGGTCTTCAACTGTCGAGGCTCTGCTCAGGGCAGAGAGGGAAATGCAACCCCTCACTTCCAAGGGGCTCCAGTGAAGACAGCTAGGCTCGGGAACAAGAGACTCTGCATCACTCTCTTCCTGGAGCTTGGTTATTTATAGTCTCTGGATGTTGGCCGTTGATGGGATTTACACATCATTTGGCATTTGATATAATTTTTAAATATTTACTAGAATCAAAGGACTTATTAAGCAAGAGTCCTGCTTCTTATCTGAATCTTTTCTTTCTCTTATTTATTTTTAATTTGTATCCTCAAGCCACAACTTAACATTGATAGTACATTGGATTGGTAGTACCTTGGACATAGTCAACCCAATTTCTATCCCTGGTGACCCATATGATCACCGACCTACTATGTTTGATCGCCAGCATACCATAGGTTACACTATGCTAGGAATTATCTTTAAACTTACAACTAAAAGTAAGTCCTGATCTGCCACGGTAAAAATTAAAGAGAAAAAGAAGAAAAAAAAAACAGAAGAATTCACTAGCAGTCAATTAAAAATAGCTTCTTATTAAATTGCATTTATTAAAGAGGGATTTTACTCATTAGAGCAAAATCTGTATTTCTCAAGGTACATATCTCCATTGACTGGGTTCAAGTGGTAGAACTAGTACCTCTTATTATGATTAGAACCTTCTGGAACTGGGGCTATAGCACAGCAGGTAGGGTGTTTGTCTTGCAGCAGCTGATTTGGGTTCGATTCCCAGAATCCCATATGGTCTCCCAAGCACCACCAGAAGTAACTCCTGAGTGCAAGAGCCAGGAGTAACCCCTGAGCATCACTGGGTGTGACCTGGAAAGCAAAAAAAAAAAAAAAAAAAGTTAGAACCTTCTAAGCATAGCTACCATGGAATACTCTGGTACCACAGAGAGTAATTTTTATTACATTCTCACTACTTTTTCTATATACCACTTATTCTATTTCACAACTCCCACTATTAGACAATCATGCACTATGAAATCTGAAATTAGTACCAAATTTTAACTAAACTTCTCTATATCCCCAGACTTCTCTTTATTCTAGTAAGAATTAGAATTATTTTCTAATTCTCTTGAATTCATGGGATACAAGCTACATCCTGAGAATAGCAATTTTACTATAACTTGTTTACATTTAACTGTTGTTTACCAGAATCTCTAATAATCCAGCATTTGATGTGTGTCTTTATTTTTATCACCACATTTACCAGCATTATTTCTGTTATTTCTTAATGTTAACCAGTTTTAAGCATAATACTATCGATACATGGATTCATTCCCCCTAACATTGTTGCTCAAAAAGACTTCAAAGTTATTACCTCTCTTTTGACCCCGATTTTATTCTCTACTGTCTTGCTTTTATTCTCTGAAGAGATACATAGCCTTGCAATTCAAAGATGAAGAGTCTAGAGTTTCAAATTTACTTTATCATTAATGACAATATTGAATGAGCTCAAATTTATGGAATGGGCTTTCTAACTACTAATTTCTACCATTCTAGTTCATTACTTTAATGGTCCCAGTTCAATGATTCTATAAACATTTTTCCATTTTTGATTTACTGTGCCTGTTAGTCAGTGAAACTATCCCCTTGCCTTACTACCCTTATCTTCTCCTCCTGCACAGATCTTACATAGTAATGACACCAATCATTATTGAGTTCAAAGTGTTAGGTTCTGTCTTCCCATCAAAGTAAAAGATATATCAAGTGCTTTCAAATAAGTAGCATGTTTTTTAAAATGATCCAATATATGTGTGACTGAGAAGTGTGAAATTTCCAGCTATCAAGCAAGCTAGTTTAAGGATGTAGCCATAATTTTTTGCCACATGTGTAACAAAAGTGATATAGGATTATAAGGATGCATGTAAAACCTGCCTCAAGGTATTCACCTCACTGTGGAAGAGCAGGGCATTTATTCTTGTCAACATTTTGAAATTTAAATATTTCTCCATGAGGAATAAATTCCCCCATACTCAGGTGCTTTATTAGCATGAAATAGATTCTTTCAAACATTGCAAGCAAGGGAACTTATCTAGGACAGACATAAAATTTATGAAGGTAAGATAGGTGAGATGCTTTGAGTTGACAAGCTTTCAGATCATATATGCATGAATATGGATGCCAAAACAATGATCGGAAAGTTATGAGGCAGTAGGGGAATGAAGAGAGGTATTGTATTTTCTCATTAATATGTTAAGAAATGTTCACTGTATCAAAACCATACTGATTGCAGTTGATCTAATGTAAAATTAAATTAATATTGAATATTTAGTGGAAGAAGCTATTTGAAATTGGTGAAATAGAACCCATTAAATATTATTATCATCAAATCACTCCTTAACTAGTAATCCTAGTTTTCTCAACATTCATCAGCCGCACTTCATCAAATTTAGTTGCCATACATAGACATAACCTCTCAAACCATATGAAGTTTTAGTGTTTTAGCAGAGATATGTTGTGAGAGCTGCAGATTTCCATTTTCAATTACTGTGTATTTGGAATCTTAAAAGCTGCAACAGTGAATACCAGGTATGCCAAAATGTCTTTTTCTAACCTAATTGGGTAGAAGTTACAGTAGTTGCATATGTTTCTCTAAATCATTTAGCCCTGTCAATATATTGACTTTATTTTCTTGCTAGTCCAAATACTAACTGATACAATGTCAAATTCAATATTCTCCTCCCTGTATCCAGTACAAAGTGTCTTCCCCTTGGAAATAAGGATCTCCAATTAACAAAGTTTAAGAATTTGAAATATTAAATCTATTGGGGAAAAAATGGCAATTTTTTCTATCTTTTTTTTCTGGATATATGTATGTTCATTGCCCTATTGTTAGATCATCGCCATCGAATTCAGTAACATTCTGATTGATACAATTATGATCATGATGTGGGAATATTATTCAAATGTTGACATCCAAATGATACGAGGGACAAGTTTTGGTGCTTATGCTCGATTCTGCTTTCCTTGTCATTTCTCTTATGCTCTTTTACATGTCTCAGTCTAATTCAATGATCTGAAGAAACATATTACAAGAAAGAACACAATCCATAAATTTTCCCATGATGATATTAGAAGTACTGTGAGCAATGAGGGAAAATCTTTATTCAGAAAAATAATAAACAAAAAATGTATCGAGGCCAGAGAAGATAAATTGCTGTCCTCTTACTGGTGGAATCAATCTGCTTGGTAATCAATCTGCTACCAAGAAATTGACTGGTCCCCCTTTGGCAGACCCTATTGAGAACGGGATGTCAGTTTCCATTAAATGTCAGTCTCTTCCAGAGGCATGTAGATCCATCAGCAGTATTACACAGCCTTGGAAAATGGAATCCTATGCTTTTGTTCGAATGCATAGACTGTCACTGTCACCATGACATTTCCACTTATGAAGCAATTACTTTCTGATATAGACTCAGAGCACTATATGTGGCTTTTACCTCTTTTTCTCTCCATACAAAATGCCTAAATTCACTAAGAATATTAGGAAGATTTTCCTTCACCTTTTTCTTTAAAATAATTCTTGAATGAGAGAGCAGCTAATGTCAGAACATTTTTTACTCACCCTTTGCTTAGGGCTCTCTTTTTTAAAAAAATTTATTTTATTATTATTTTTTAGTTCACTAGAAAACACAGCATGAGTTCATGGAGATATCAAAGAAGAAATATATGTTCAAAAGAAGCAGGGGTCAATGGACATCGAGCATACTGGCCATGCAATTTATGCCCTTTGCACTGGCTTTGACTGATTTTGAATGCTATCGTTCAGCCACGAGCTATATCGCTACTTTGCCCTTAATACCATTTGATTCATTATATCTATAACTCAAAGTCTTTTGGTGACATATGCAGCATGCCCTTAGTCTCCTCCAGGACACAAAAAAGATGTCTCTCAAGTTATGAAGGGCACAGTGGAGTGGGAGGCCTAACTTTATGTGCCATGACGATCTTTGCTCAGACACTAAAAGAATACAGAATTTATGCCATTTCCTGAGTTGTGCCAGCAAAATTTAATCATGGCATTATTTAACCACATTTTGAAGCTAAGAAAGGGTTTTCGCCCCTGAGATATACTCTAAATCAGCAGCATTGAGTCACTCATTAGTTGCTCTGAATACTTTACACAATTGCCCTTGGTTTTTCCTCCAATATTTAATAGTGTCAACAAGTTTTATTCTTAATTGGATAGGATACAACATGTACAAAAATGCTTTTGTTAAATTTTAAAGTGGATATAATTTGCTGGATACGATTGTGTCCGTGAGTACCATAATCACTGACAAATATGTTTGAACTCTCAAAATTCATCATTAGACACACTTCTGTTTGATTGGTCAATGTTATTATTCCCTTTTTTGTAGAACCATAGAGTTTCTACAGTAATGTGAACAAACATGGATTAGTTTACTTATAAATAACAATGTGATCAAATTTTCATGGGCTCATATTACCATAAATGTTAATCTCTTGAACCAGTACCTGGCTGTTTTCACTGGGGCCCCTCGGAGTGGGGCAGGTTGAGTTTCCCTCCTTGACCTGAGCAGAGCCCTGATAGCTGAAGACCTTAGGAACCCTGCCACAGCCATGCTCAAGTCCCCTCTCCACATGTTCAGATGAGCCTCACACATAAAGGAACCAGCACAGGAACCAAGGTGTGCGGGACCCGGGGCTGAGATCTTTAAGCTTGCTTGGATTGGTACTGGGCCTCCTCCACCCAGACCCCCAAATTTCCAGTAGCTTGGCAGCCACACCCACAAACTGCTCTTGGTGCTGTGTAGTACCATCAACGGCCAAGATCCAGAGACTATAAAACAATGCTCCTGACCTCTTATAGCCTACTTCTCCCTCTCAGAGAACCTGTCAAGATAACAAGAGCATCCTGCCTACATGGCAGAGCCTGGCAAGCTCTCAGTGGCATATTCAACATGCCAACTATAGTAACAATGATGGGTCTCATTCCCTTTACCTTAAAAGAGCCTCCAATATGGCAGCACTGGGAAGAATGGGTAAAGAGAGGCTGCGAAAATCTCAGGGGTAGAACAAATGGAGTCAGTACTGGTGCCCGCTCGAGCTAAATGATGATCAATGGGATCACAGTGATACAGTGATACAGTAAGGCTCTGAAATAGAATAGTGAATGTGGATGACAGTATTTACACATACAAATGGATTCTTTTAAGTCATAAATAATTATGGACATCAAAATTAAAAATATTTAATTTGGCAAATGAGGGGACTGAAATCCCAAACATCCAAGGCTGTTCTGAGCTCATGCATCACGGTGTGACAACATCTGGGTCCCAGCTCCTATGAGATTACACCCAGAATAGTTCATAGACAACTGTTGTGCTCCATTTTGTCCCTAAGGATCTTACAGGGAAATAATTTGGAAAGCTATAAGATTACTCTGCCCTTTTGCATTGTTGAAGTCAGTATTAACCTTTGCAATTCTTTCAAGGATGAAATTGTTTTTCTAATCTACACTTTCCTCTAAAAAGGGATTTTAGAAAATTTCACTTTACTCTCCCTCCTTCTATGACTCCAAAGCAGGGAACAGATCATTACTGCCTTAGATTCACTGTATCATATCACTGTATCACTCATCCCGTTTCTCATCAATTTGCTTGAGCGGGCACCAGGAACATCTCCATTGTGAGACTTGTTATTATTTTTGACATATCAAATACTCCACTGGTAGCTTTCTTGTCAGGCTCTACCATGTGGGCGAGATATTCTCAGTAGCTTGCAGGGGTCTCTGAGATTGTCCTAGGTTAAGTCCGTAAATATGTTAAGGTCACTGTGAGACTACTTGGCTCTAATCATCAATAGTGTTCAAAAAATGTGGGCCCAAGTGATGGTATAGCCGATAATACAGCCCCAAGCAAGGCAAAGTGGCATTTGCCTTGCTTGTGAGAAGCTGGTTCTACTCCCGCCATTGCATATGGTCCCCTGTAAAAAACTAAAGCACACCAAGGGGCATGTGCACTCGCGGGCTCTCCCGGCGGCTGTGTCTCACCGCCTGTGTTTGGTGCTCTGGAACCGCTGTGTATGGGCTGGATCGGGATGGCCATTAGCCAAGGACAGGCAAATGAAGAACGAGGACCAAGCTGGTTCCTGATTAGTTACCGTTTATTCAATCTTCCATCTTTCCCATCTCCCACACTCCCAGCTTTGTCCTCTCTCTGGATCTACTCATCCCACCTCTCTCGCTTCTCTAGTCTCTCCCTCCTACTTGTCTCTCCCACCTTACCCTCTAGGCTACACCCAGTCAGGTAGCAAAATCTACATAAGAAAGCCCTTCCTGAGGGCAGGGCATTCCAAAGCCCTTCCTGACTCTTAAGGTTTTTTCCCTTTCCTTAGTCAAAACACTTATCAACATCTTAATACTAGTTATTTTTGTATGGACATAGCAAGAGATACATTGAGGCTTGCAAGGCAGCTGTCCTGGCAACATCTTGCCACAGGCTCAGACTACAGCACTCAGGCCAGATTAATCACTACTAACCCTAGCAGGGTCCGAATCTAGTTAACGCTATTTGGATTATGACAACATTTGTCCATGATCAAGCTCTTAACTTATAGTTAAGCATTAGGCACTTTGGCCAGGCCCATCTCAATGCCAGGGTAGCACACAACTCACCGCTTGCCCTGGGTCCATCTCGTCCCTCATCGGGACCCTGCTTTTGGGGGTGCTAAGAAATAAGGGCAGCTGAGGCTTAGGTCAAGAAAACAGATGCCCAGGAGGAAAATATCACGTAGAGTCAAATGACTCCCAGGTTACAAAAGCATAGCATTTGCTAAGTCTTCCTGTGTCCATAAAAAAAGAACATGGCTCTGAATAAACTATGCAAAGGACTCAAAGAGAAGAGAAAAACAACATTTACAAGTCAACAGAACACTAAGAAAGAAGCTACAAATAAACAAAGAAGAATGGGAGCACTGTGGTGGGAGTAACCCAATAAACATAAACTACCTGAGGCTATGTTATCCTTCAGTCCCCCATGCACCACCAGGAATAATTCCTGAGGGCAGAGCCAAGAGTAACCCCTGAGTATCACTGAATATAAACCCACCCCCCAAATTTACCACTTTTATTCAGGAACCCGTTTTCTTTCCTTCCTTCCTTCCTTCCTTCCTTCCTTCCTTCCTTCCTTCCTTCCTTCCTTCCTTCCTTCCTTCCTTCCTTCCTTCCTTCCTTCCTTCCTTCCTCCTTTCCTTCCTTCCTTCCTTCCTTCCTTCCTTCCTTCCTTCCTTCCTTCCTTCCTTCCTTCCTTCCTTCCTTCCTTCCTTCCGTCCTTCCTTTCTTCCTTCCTGGCATTTTTTGTTACCATATTGTGACTTTTTATATTCCATATATGAGAAAGATCATTTTGGATCTGTTTCTCTCTTTCTGGCTAACTACTGGGCAATGCTACTCTCCATATTCATCCATGTGGCAAAATTTCATGATTTTTAGCTAGTATGCCATTAAACTGCGATTTCTTCTAAGTGTCCAGAAACAAGTATCAGTTTTGTTTCCCTTTCAAAAAAAAATAATGTTATTTTCCCTACCCCCACCACTTACAAATTATATATATATATATGTATATATATATATATATATATATTTAATCACTGTAAGCACATTAACAGAAGACTATTTTATTCTATATACTTGTTAGGTCCTTCTTACATGTCTTTGACTTTAAATTTTTCACTAAAATTTGTAAGCTTTGGGGTTGCCAATTCTCATGGGTTGGGGTTGGTTTTTGCTGTTTAAAGCAAAATAAACCAGAGAGGGTGTCTTCAACCATCTGTCTGCTCTCCAACTTTTTCTTTTCTTTTCCTTTTTCTATGTTGGGGCTGGACTGAGCTACCAGGGTGAGCCCATGTAAGCTGCTCCACACAAAGGCAGGAACATAGGAACCCATGAAAATGGGCACGATTTCTCATGTGTCCTGACTGGTTGGATGTGGCTGAACATCCTCTTTTGGCTGCCTTAGTAAATAATTTCCTAAATCTCAGTATACTGAAATTTTTAGTCTTCCTTTTCTCACAGACCCCTGGTTCTCCTTAGTTGTCAGTATACAGATCATAGATACTTAGCCTGTTTGTTGTCAGTATGCAGATACTAGGTAGTTTGTTTTCAGTATGCAGAAGAACTTTGCATGATCTTCCTGTAACTCCTTTGCTAATGATCTCACTGTGTTGAGCCCTATGAAATGTAAGATGGTAATAAAAGGAGATTTCAGGGCTCTCTACCTTTGTCACAGAGTCAGAGAGAACCTGGACCCTCTATGACATAAATTTCTTTCGCGTTCCTTGTCTCAGCACCTCCAACTGAACAAACATTCACGCAACATTTCTACATATGTGATTGACATGAAACATTTTACTCTATTTAGCTTAAAATCTATCATTGCTCTAAAACTAAAGTTGAGAATTAGTTTTTTTCAGATTTTATCAGATTAAAGTAATTTGTTTGGTTCTTCTGATCTTAATTTCAATTATCATCATTGTGACTACTTCTTATTTATTTAGTGACCACACCTAGTACCTGCCATTTGAAATACTAAGACTACTTTGGCCAGAAAGTTTAGCTCAAGATAGTATCTTGTAGTCAAACATTGTGTTTCTGGAACCAAGCTATAAACTTCACAAGGATCAAGTTCTGTTTTCACCAGATTTTTAGCTCCCGTGATAAAAATCATGATCGTCAGGTTTCTGGGAACACTTTGTGGCAGATGGTTCCATCTTAGAAGTGTGAAACTGATGATGAATGTAATGCCATGAGGCAGAAGTGATTCCAGAAGCACTGCTGCTTAGATCTCTAGTACCACAAAACATGTGTACGATCTCTGGGGTAACATGGCCAGCTATTGGTGCACACAAGTAAATTGTGCAAATACCACTACTAAGTGTGTATGATATCTGGTATCTCAACAACAAAGGGAAAGAGATGGAAAGAAGAAAAAAAATTACATTATACTCTTTTGCCCCCTCTCCTCGCCAAGAAAATTTATTGTAGTATCTCTGCTGTCAGAGTAAATATCTTTCAACATCACAACTTTCAAGGTCATTCCCAATAATTTTCAATATTAATCCAATGAAGCTGATATCATAACTTTATCTACACTTACTACAGAAGTCTTTAACCAAATGGGTTATTCCATCTGTAGGACAATTGTGTCTGGGACACAGAGGCAGAACTCAGGACAAAAGTCCTACGATTGTGGTAATGGTGGTGTTGGGGGGTAGGCCCATATACTGGGCATGTTTGCCCCAAGGGTCATTCAATAGACTATTGGATCAGTTTAAGAATAATATATAGGATAGTTACTATAAATTTATGTGTGAATTATGCCTCTTCAATTTTTTTTTTTACTCAGGTATTTGTCTTCTAGCAACTTTGAAAACTATTTCAATGCTTTTATCTTGGATTAATTCTCATATGTTAGCCAAGAACATAAGCTGAGTTTATTGATCCGAGGGAATAGAGAACACCTTAGGGAAGCATACTTGTTTTCGTAAGCTTTGATTTAATGGTCCCAGGTAATTAACCTTTAATATTATTATTACAAGAGTAGTACTGTAACACTGTCGTCCCATCCTTCATCAATTTGCTCAAGCAGGCACCAGTAACATCTCCATTGTGAGACTTGTTGTTACTGTTTTTGGCATATTGAATATGCCACAGGGACCTTGCCAGGCTCTGCCTTGGGATACTCTTGGTAGTTCTCTGGGCTGTCCAAGAGGGAGAGATGAATTGAACTTGGGTTTGATACCTGCAGTGATAGCACAGCGGGTAGGGCATTTGCCTTGCAGGTGGACAACCCAGGTTAGACCCCCGGCACTCCATATGGTCCCCCAAGCACTGCTAGGAGTAATTCCTGAGTGCAAAGCTAAGAGTAACCCCTGAATGGATGAATTATGAAACAAAAATTACATTCTTCAAAATTTGAACCAGTAGTCAAGAAGAATTGTACAGTGGTTGTGCAGGAGAAAGTCTCTTTTTTTCAGATATGTTGACCTGTTGTTCAGCTATGATTTGACTTTTTTATAGTAAAATATAAAATTTAGTTAGTTTAGAAGTCTACATTTTAGTTAGCGGAGTTATTTGATAACTATATTAGCATACTAAATTTCTTGTAGGGTGCCTGCCAGTCACGGAATAAAATAGGAACAATGGCTTAGGGTCCACAAGATTGACATGGTTCATGATCAAGGGTTGATTGTTTTGTGTAATCACTTTTTCTCTCTTCTATATCAATGCTTGCTTCCCTATGCTTACATAAATGTAGGGGGTGCCAGGACATGGGTCCAGTGAGCTAAACTAATTTTGAGGGTGATTATGAAAATGGCAGGTTGGGTTCCAGGATGCATTTTTACCTGCCCCAAAGCCTGTGCTTCTGCCGGGAGCCTGCTGCTCTTGCGTAGCGGGACAGCCCGCCAGCTGGTGTGAGTACATACCTTCAAATTTTATTTCTTGATGTCTCCATGTTTCCTTTGATCTGACCCCCAAAACTTTGGGGTTCATTAGGGATTTGATGAAAGACCCTAGTACAAAAGGTCTCTGGCTGTGGAAGCCACGGAATTTGTTCAAAGGACCACTTTGCCTTTGCTTTGTTCAAACCTTTGCCCAGTTGCCCAGAGTGCTGGCAGAACCGATGCCCAGAAATCTCTTAGATTTGGCTATCAGGAGTCCTCTATTTCCACCGGTAAATAGAGAGAGTCGGCTAGTCATCTTCTCTCTGGGCCTGTAAGTCACTGCCTGGGAAGGTGTGGACGGCTGGATGCAGAGCTACTGCCCCGAGCAGACCCGGGCGTGACATGCTGAGATGGACCACAGGAATCATTTCAATCATCTCAGCACAAGTGCATTACTCTCAGGATCAGTGAGGTTTTTATTCTTTTTGTTTTCTTGTTTGTATTAGTATTGTGCTTTTTTGGGTCACAGCTGGTGATGCAAAGGGTTTACTCCTGAGTCTGTACTCAAGAATTACTCCTGGCAGTGTTTGGGAGACCATACGGATGCTGGGGATCAAACCTAGGATGGCCGTGTGCAAGGCAAATGCCCTTCCCACTGTACTATTGATCCAACACTGTATTAATTTTGTGAGGGAGCACATCAAGCAGTGTTCAGGGATGAGTCCTAGTGGGGCACTGGGGGCCTATGGGGTATTGGGGATGGATCCCAGCTTTCTACTTCATACAAAGCAACTGTCCTCCCCACTGCGCTACCACTAGGGCCCACAAACCAGTTCTTTGAATCAATTAACACTTGTACTAACTTTCTATGGGCTGGAGCGATAGCACAGTGGTAAGGCGTTTGCCTTGCATGCAGCCAACCCGGGTTCAATTCCTCCACCCCTCTTGGAGAGCCTGGCAAGCTACTGAGAGTATCTCACCTGCACAGCAGAGCCTGGCAAGCTACCCGTGGTATATTCAATATGCCAAAAAACAGTAACAACAAGTCTCAAAGTGGAGACTTACTGGTGCCTGCACCAGCAAATAGATGAGCAATGGGATGCGAGTGATACAGTGATACTAAGTTTCTACAGAAGGCAAACACAGTATCCCACTGGTATGAAAAATAATACAATGTTTTTAGGTTTCAATGTGACTAATGTCAGTACCCAGTGAGACTATGGCACTCCACTTCCAGTGTTAGGCTATGGGTTTCCTCCTGAGGTGTCAAGGGACCAGAGATGTGGTAGCAGAGACGGAGCCTGGAGCCCCACCTTTCAGGTCACATGCTCACGCCACTGAGCTATCCCACCAGCATAACAGTATGTGTATTCCACGTGTGAATCTTGCCATTCACTCCTAACTGGTGACCTTAGTCTCAAGTCAAATTGCAGCAACACCAAATCCTCATGCTGTGGTTTGAGTTCTGAAATCAATCCCAGCAAGCAAGGTAAGAATTAGTCGAATGGCTCCTGGGTGAACAGACTGAGCAGGTGGAGGGCATCTCTGTGGTTCTCACAGTCCAAACAGGCCCACAGCAAAGGGAAGGTCCTTTGGGAGGGTCACTGTGAGGAGCCTGGCAATCCTCAAATTAATTCTTGGGCTTTTGTATTTGACTAGAACCAGTGATATTTGGGGGAGCCTATGGAATGTTGGGGATCAAACCCCAGTCAGTCATGGGTAAGACCAACACCCTTCCTGCTTTACTGTTATTCTACCCAACTAGTTTTTGTTATGGGCTCACTCATTCACTTTTAAACATAAATGTGTAAGAAAAACTCTTAGTGGTATATATACGTATATTTTTATTCTCCAACTACTGACTCAAATATTTTCTGCTTGGTACAGATTTCAGATCAATAAATACTTTTAATAAAGGCATTCTAAATTCTCATGGCGGAAGACAAATTTTTCCCAAGCAGCAATTTAATCAATATGCATTTGCTTGATACAGATTCTTGGAAAAACATGTAGTTTTCCTGTCCTGATTGATTCTCCTGTTTTTCTCATTATGAGTGCTAAGTTAGGATACTCCATTTGATAATGCTTACCACTTATATAATTTTTCTCCTTCTCCTTCTACTTAAATTTAGTCCCTATTAGTTTAAGTTAACAATTGCACAATAAATTTGAATAATTTTAGGTCACTTAGAAAACATTTTTAAACATAACTTCTATCCTAGATAAATGACAATTTAGTATCTCATTTTCCAAATTTTCTCATCTACTTTATTTTCTGTGCTTCTGACTGTGCATTTATATGTGATTTATATGTGTTGATATGGATTGTATCTTCTACCATAAATGTGAATATGCAAGTAATAAACCCTTTTATTTTAGTATGAGTTATATTACTAAGCATATCTAATAAAGAAATGAGATAACGTTGCTCTTATTATCTTCTGTTTCCTCCCTTTGCTCTTCAACCTCCTTGTCTTTCATGCGTCTGCTTGAAATAACCATTGAATTTCATTGCATATCTGAAAATACAATGACATGATAATTATGATGAACATATAACATTGGATTATTTATTTATATTAAAAATTTAACAAGGTGTAATTAAGATAAAATAGTATATGTATAAATATACATCTGTAGATGGATAGAGTTATGTACGATGCTACCCTTCATATTTTTGTGGGGGAAGGGGTGAGTAGGAGGTTGAGCCACACTCAACATTTGCTCAGGTTTTATTCCTGTCTCTGTAATTAAGGATAACTCCTGGCTGTGCTTGGGGGACCATTTGCAATGCAAGACATTTTCTTGGTTTTGGCCACAGGCAAGACAAGTGTCTTGAACTTGCATTATCTCTCTGTCACTATACATATTTAGTAATGATAGCCTCTCCTTTAATATCTCAGGTACTATATTTTAAAATGTTTTTATTCTTTTGAATGTCAATATTTTATGTAATTCTAAGTAGATTGGCATGAATGCAAGTTACTTATAAAGATATGTGTTTCAGACCTTTAGACAAGAAGTAATAAACCAAGCATAATGTTCCTTGACATTGAAGATATTTATTACATCTCCTTTATAAAATCACTGTGCAAGATGACAAATAGTCACCATGCAAAGGAAACATATATTTGAAATAAACTTTTTAATTGAATTAGTTCATGGTTCCAAACAAGCCATTTCATTTGAAGTATGACCACAATTACCCTGACACTCAGCTCCTAATATATCAGCAAATAGTCCAGTGTGAGAGTGAGTAGCATGATACTGAAAGTATTTAATTATTTTCATTTAATGATATTTCTTTAATGGGACCCTGTGGAATTTATCCCTGTTATCTCTGCCAATTGCTATATTGATTCCATCTGAATACAGAGAGAGAGAGAGAGAGAGAGAGAGAGCA
This sequence comes from Sorex araneus, assembly GCF_027595985.1. Classification (NCBI taxonomy): domain Eukaryota; kingdom Metazoa; phylum Chordata; class Mammalia; order Eulipotyphla; family Soricidae; genus Sorex; species Sorex araneus. Next base: position 277,607,615 of record NC_073302.1, on the reverse strand, counting down.
TTTGATTTAATTTTCCAGAGTTAGTGGTTAGCTCAACAGCTAAATTATGTGGCTACCCTTTGACATATATGATCTGAGCACAAGTTGGCCGTGACATCTATTAGTTCACTCCCATAGCTCAGGCTGGCTAGATGCCTCTTCCACAGTCAACAGTCCATTTGCTAATCCTATAAAAGGAAGCATTTAATTTGACATCGTCACCTCACTAGAAAAGCATATGTTTCCCCAGCTAGAATCTCCAAAGAGAAACTTCCTTTCTGACCTCAGAAAATCTTGCCTCTAGGACACTCCTTACCAAAGCAGAATTGAATTGACAGAGGAATTTATTCTCCAAATATAAAATTGCCTCTCATTTTATTTTTCTAGTTCTTAAACTAGAAGAGTTGAAGAAGTGCTATGGCTGGAGTGATAGCACAGCGGGTAGGGCATTTGCCTTGCACATGGCTGACCCAGGTTCAATTTTTCTTTCCCTCTCAGAGAGCCCGGTAACCTACCAAGAGTATCTCACCCACATGGCAGAGCCTGACAAGCTACCCGTGGTGTATTCAATATGCCCAAAACAGTAGTAACAAGTCTCATAATGGAGTCATTACTGGTGTCTGCTCCAGGAAATAGATGAACAACAGGATGACAGTGATACAGTGATACAGTTCTTCAACAGTTATGTCTTCCAGAAACTAAAATCTGTTACATGCCTAACAATAATAGCATTAGCAATTACATAGCCTTTCTTGTTCTGAACTTTTCAGGTTGTACTTTTCTCCTTTAGCATTATCATGTATGTATTACATAACACACCAAAGTGAAGGTGAGGAAATGACACCAAGTCTGAATTAAATAATTATTTTGTTGAACTTTCCACTACCATCAAAATTGGATTTCTTTTTGTTGGGAGTTAACACCTGGCGATGCACAGGGGTTACTCTTGGCTCATGCACTCAGGAATTACTCCTGGCCATGTTCAGGGGACCATATAGGATGCTGGGAATCGAACCCGGGTCAGCCGCGTGCAAGGCAAATACTCTACCCGCTGTGCTATCACTCCAGCCCCAAAATTGGATTTCTTAAATTGTGCAAGCCACATGCCAAAATTATGCGTCATGCTCCTCAATGTTACCGTACACCTGTGGTTTCCTATTTGTGATTCCCCCACTTTTTTTGGCCAAACTATATCTTTTAACTATGGTGTTCCTGATTATTTTATCAGAATCATAAGAGCAGAAATTATCTCAAAGCTCTTTGGAACAAGCAAAAGTACAAATCAGAGATTATTACAATCTAACGAATATAGTCAGAAGATCTCCAGCTACATTCAATTACTAGAAATTCTTCATGACTTACAAGTCAAGTGTTTTCCATTGTATTTCCACATGCAGTTGTAATCCCTCCATTTACATTCTATGTAAACGAGCAAACTCAGCCTTCTCTCAGTCACCCATGCAACCAAGTTGTCAATATGTCTTCAAAATATTTGCTTACAAAAATCACAACATAATCTCTCATCTGGGTTTTTATAGAGAATTCTAGAAGCAAGTTACAATTAAGGTTTAATTTCATCATCATCATCATCATCATCATCATCATCATCATCATCATCATCATCATCATTATCTGTTGATTGTTGATTTCCTTGGTCTCAATTCATCCTAAATCTCAGATTTTAGAAGCCTCTCTTTACTTGTATTTCCCAATGGTGCTGTATTGGTGGCTCTTTCAGGGTCAGGGGAATGAAATGAGACCCATCATTGTTACTGGTTTTGGCATATGAATACGCCACAGGGAGTTTGCCAGGCTCTCCCATGCTTGCAAGAAACTCTTGATACCTTGCCAGGTTCTCCAAGAGGGAGAACTAGGCTATAAGATGTCATGCCCTTCAGGGAGCTTGGTGTTATAGTCTCTGGATGTTGGCCGTTGATGGGATTACATGGATACTGGGGGAAGTTTGTGCGTGTGACTGCCTAGCTACTGGAAAATGGGGGATCTGGGCGGAAGAGGCCAGTCCCAATCACAGCAGGCTTGGAGCTATCAGTCTTGGGTCTCACACACCTAGGTTCCTGTTGGGGCTGGACTGAGCTATCAGGGCGAGCCCATGTATACTGTACTGTACTACGGACAGGAACATAGGGACCCATGAAAATGGGCGAGACTTCTCGTGTGTCCTGACTGGTTTGGATGAAGCTCAACATTTTCCCCCTTCAAGCTGCCTTCAGAAAAATAATTTCAGAATACTGAAAAGAGCAGTTTTTCCTTCTCTCACAGAAGCCTGGCTGGTCTTTGACATGCAGATGGTGTTAGCCAGGCCTGACCTTTGATATTGTAAATTGTAGATTTCAGGTGCAGGCCCAGGGAAGACAGCCAGGCATGGGGACAAGAGATTCTGCAGTTAAGGTTTAAAGTAGAATAATTTTTTATAAAGGAGATGCAGAGATATCTCCTCACTTCAACTTCAATAAGCCAATCTCAAAACCTGGTCTATATGTTTATAGAATATTACAAAAGTGCACGCACAAATTACTTTGATTTTTTTACTTAAAATTAGAATTTTATTGTATTGCTGGCATCCCTGTTTATTGATGTCATGATTCCCCATAGTATTATGTTAATATTTAGATATGCATTGTTGTACCACACCTCCCAGCAGAGTACCAGTATTCGTTACATTATGTCCTTGGGTTCATCATCTCTTCTCACCTTCCCCTTTGCTCCTCACCAACAGGACAAACTTAGTTCTGTTGCTAGAATCTCTTGTTTGTTCCTTTCTCCTGTATGAAAGATTTTATCCAGCGTTTGCCTTTATCCTGTTGGCTTGTTTCATTTTAACAAGACACCTTCTAATTACGTGCAACATGGAGCAAAAAGTAAGAGCTCATATCTTTTTTTCCATTGTGTATGTACACCATACATTTTAAGTCCACCTACCTACTATCGAACATTTACTTTGCTTCCAGATCTTGATTATTGAAAATAGTGCTGCAGTGAACACAGGTATCATATTCCATTTCAAATTTGTGATTTTTGTCCTTGTCATAGATACCAAGGAGCAGGTAATATGGAAGTTCTATTTTAAGCTTTCTGAGATGTCCCATACTGTTGTCCATGTGAAATATTTGTATTTCAAGTAAGTGTGCTTACTTCTAAAACACACAAGAGAAATTATACCTGGATAGTTATTCATTTATACATATATATTTTTTTCAATCGGATGATATGACTGAATCAAACATTCCATACATATCTTAAAAGAAATCTCTGCTAATTACAAGTGATGATTAATGATTAAAATTTACTAGTTGTGAACTATTATGACACCGAGAGAATTTTGTGTAAGAATTTATTAGCAAAATAGGTGCATTCTTTATCTTGGATTTGGTCCACATCTTAACCTGAGATTTGGACCCTTCTTATTATTCCTTATAATCACTGTCTCTGTCACTGTCATCTTGTCACTTATCAGTTTGCTCGAGCGGCCACCAGTAACGTCTCCATTGTGAGACTTTTTGTTACTGTTTTTGGCATATGGAACACACCATGGGTAGTTTGCCAGACTCTGCCGAGTGGGTGAGATACTCTCAGCAGATTGCTGGGATCTCCGAGAGGGTTGGAGGAATTCAACCCGGGTCGGCCGCATGCAAGGCAAATGCCCTATTGCTGTGCTATTGCTCCAGCCCAGTATTTAATTAACACACTAATATATTCAACCTAAGATTGTGTAGTGGGACATGGCTCAATTTTATTCTCTTCCTTACACATTTCTTCATGACAGAGGTCCAAAAGGGCCAAGGAGGCCCGGTGGACTAACAGAGCAGCTCTGTACACAGCTGACACAGGCTCTGTCCCCAGCAATACAGTGTCCCCCAAGCACTCTGCCAGTTACCCCCAAGCACAAAGTAGCCGTGGGCCAAAAGCCAAACGATCAAGACTGAACAAATGTTACTTCCCCATAAGAGTCCTGCACTCACTGTCTGTAGTTTTTTGGGGTTCTGTTTTTGGTGAAGCAAGATTGTATTTATTGAATGAAACTTACTCAGAAAGATGTGTGGGGAGAGAAGAACAACGTGTTCAGGAGGACAGGTCTGAAGGGCCAGCCCCACTGTCTGCAGCTGCATTTGGCTCACTTAGGCGGGTACTCTAGCCTCCTGCCTTCAGGCACTGGGCTGTTTTCTTCCTTATCTAAGATGGGGGGAGGGGAGGAAGGAGAAAAGAGGGGGGAGGGGAAAGAGAGGGAGGGGAGACAGAGAGAGAAAGAGAGAGAGGGAGAGGGAGAGGGAGAGGGAGGGGGACAGAGAGGGAGCTAGAGAGGGGAGAGGGAGAGAGAAAAGAGGGAGGGAGAGGGAAGGTGAGAGAGAGGAAGAGGGAGGGAAAGGTAGAGAGAGAGAGAGGGAGGGAGGGAGAGGGAGAGAGAGGAAGAGGGAGGGAAAGGTGGAGAGAGAGAGAGGAAGGGAGGGAGAGGGAGAGAGGGAGGGAGGGAGAGGGAGAGAGAAAGAATGCCTGCCATCTGCCATAGGGGCAGGCTGTGGGAGGGGAGGAGGGATGGAAAATGCACACCTGTGAAGAGACAGGTGATGGAATATTGTATAACTGAAACCTAATCATGAACAATTTTGTAACTGTGTTTCTCACTGTGCTTCAATTGAAAAAAATTAATAAATAAATAAATCAGCCTCTGAAGCGCTGTTCGGGACCCTCATAATTATTCTACACTCAGCTGTGCTCAAGGTCCAGCGGTTATGCCTCAGTGCTCAGGCGACCATATGTGATGCAACAGGTTGAACCTGGGTTGGCCGTGTGCAAGGCAAGTGCCTTGCCCACCGGACCAGCTCTCAGCAAATGTCCCCAAATTTATTGTTCACCAAAGGTTTTGCCCTCTGGAAAAGTTTGTATGCTCTCCTAAAAGTGAATCTCCCACTAACACCCATGATCAGTAGAGATAAGGACCAGGAGATCTGCCCCACAGCTTGGAAACTGGCCTCACATGCTGGGGGGAACGGCAGCTGAGATAGAGAAGGGAACACCTGGTAGAGAATGTTGGGAGGACCCACTCGGGTTGAAAGCTGCCTGCTGAAAGTAGACTATAGACCGAAAATGATGGCCACTCAATACCTCTATTGCAAACTACAACACCCAATAGGAAAGAGAACAAAAATAAAAATAATAGTGTATCTCCCTCTCTATTTTTTAAGTAAGATTGTCTTACTTTACTAAAAAGGAGTTCATTAAAACAAAATATATTTATAATTAATCGCTCCAATTTATTTATATTTAGGTGAATACAAAAGTATTAGTAATCACTTTGAAGATTTTCTGGAAGAATAATAATCAAACATAATATTTGTATCAATTGACTTGTATTTATAAAGTGATTTTATTTATAATTTCTTAATGTATTACTGAAAAACATAAATTTTGTGTTAAAGATAGAGAAAATAATTCAAGTTACTAGAGGACAATAACACAGAATCATTGGTTTCTTTTAACTTGCATTAGAATCATTGGTTTCTTTTAACTTGCATTATTAGGGAATGCAAAAGCAAATTATTAAGATCTAAAAAATTGACTCTTTTCTTCATCAAAAGTATCTATGAAATGTACAAGTGCTAGCATCTTAAAATTTCAATGTCTCAATTATAATAATGTTTATGAATATGGATGTAGCTGTATTGTCTCAAAGTTTTTTATTCATCCAATAAAAAATAAAATTATAAAATTAATATGCATGCATATATGTATAAATTGCTATATATAATTATTTATATAAAATAAATATATAATTGTATCTATCTCTTTGCAATGTATGTTGATACACAAATTTATACACAAATTTTTTTGGCTATATGATTACCATGTAATAGATGTAGATATGAATATGATTATTCTATTTTTCTAAACATCAAAATAATGATAGTCCAAATACTATATAGGTAAATACATAATTCTTGTCATATATAATATCCATTTTATATCCTTGTCACAGAGTTTCCCTTTGTAAAATAATTGCTCATGAATATATCCTTTTTATAACCTAATTGGTATGCATGCTTTTTCACACAATTTTCTAATATGTTTAATATGTTACTCATAATTATTTTCTAGCATAAATGATTTTTAGCTAATCAAACACATTAAAATGTATCTAAAGACATAATACGCTTCTTTAGAGAAAAGGTGATTTTGAATTAATCATCTTCAAATATTGGTAGTGTTGTAATTTCTATAAAAGAGTTATTTGGAGAAATAAATTAAAAGTTTCATAAGCTCATGTTTCATTGTGTTAGAAAATTGTAGTCAAATTTATTCCTTGATAGGCTACTATTTTATATTTTTATTTTGGTCGTGTTCTCTGGGTTGGAGATCCTAGAACCCGTCCTAACTAAAAGAGATCTGGCGGTGCAGAACCAGTTGTGAGGTGCTTCTTATGGCTAGGATAACTGTGCCTACCTCAGTAGTGTCACAGAATATGAAGAGTCAGGCACCAAGCATGGCACTTCTTTATGTAAGCACGTAATATACCCATTTAAGTGATTTCTTATGCTTTTGTGTTGAGATATAAAAAATTACTTTTTCTTTTATGATATTTCTTGGGTTTTTTCTTGTATGTTTGTTTTTGGTTTTGGAGTCACACCCAGTGATTCTCAGGGGTTCTTTCTGGCTCTGCACTCAGGAATTACTCCTGGCAGTGCTCGGAGACTGTATGGGATGCCGAGGATTAAACCTGGGTGAGCCATGTGAATGTCAAATACCCTACCCGCTGCACTATCACTCCAGTCCTGTTTCATGATATTTTTGGCATGGAAATTGAAGTTTTGTTTTTGGAAGCATGATGAGACACTCTTGGTTTTAAATATTAACCTTATGCTTTGTATATTTACGATATTTCACTGAGAATAATATTTGTTACACTTTTTGTATGTCCTGAAATTAAATCTGAAGAAAATTAGTACTTTCTTAAATTGCAGAAGAAACAATGATGAATTAAACTATTTCACAATTAAAGTTTTTCTCGTCGCCTGCCCTGATGGGACTCTGAGTGATGCCCGCACACGACCACCATCTACTTAAGCTCACACATGGCCATGACCAAGAGACACACATACGAATCTCGAGAACCCAAGCAACTTGCTTCAGCAATCTCTTCAGACCCGAATTCTTTTTTTTTTTAATTTATTTTATTGAATCACCAAGTGGAAAGTTACAAAGTTCTCAGGCTTATATCTCAGTTACACAATGCTCAAACACCCATCCCTTCACCAGTGCCCATATTCCACCACCAATAAAAACAAAAACAAAAGCAAAAACAAAACAGACAAACAAACAAACAAAAGAAAAAAACAGATTACATCCCACCCCTCACCCCCCAACCCACCCCGTAGGTGAGTGATAATTTCACTTCCTTTTCTCTTTACCTTGATTACATTCCAGATTTCAACACATAACTCACTATTGTTGTTAGAGTTTCAAAACAGACTCACTATTTTTGTTGGAATTTATCCCCTAAGAATACAGCTCTATTAATAGGGAAATATTTGATAATAAGTTTTCCATTGATGATAATGAAGAGATAAGATGTCTTTACAATTTCTGTATTCTAGTAATTAAGTCCGCTAAGATTTAAGTTTGAAAATGAATCATTTCTCTTCCTGGAACAGCAGTAGCCAAAGTTAGTTCACAGTCTCCATACATGGGTGCAAGCACTTGCTGGAACCCCAATTCCTAAAGCTGTCTCTGGTTCCCGCTTGTTCCACATCCACCGGCTCTGCAGGGGCATGGGCGCCGGGGCCGAAAACCCGGCCGGCCGGAGCCGAGCACCAGACCCGAATTCTTAAAATTTTTGAATTCCTAGAGCACACAGCCATTTTAGTGACCACACAACATTATATGGTATCCATAACAAGCAATACAAAAAAAAAAAAAAAAACATTGTCTAGCATTGTAATTTCGGCAGGTATGAGTACTGATGGGACTGGGCTCAAATATCAAAGGCAACTAAAGTAGAGAAAGAAAATAGTGTGCAAATTTTCTGCAACACAGGCAAGGGTAGGTGTGGAATGGGGTGGGGCGGAGGATACTGGGGACTTTGGTGGTGGAATACATGTATACGGGCGAAGGGACAGGTGTCTGATAATTGTATGATCGAAGCTCAAATATGAAATCTCTGTTACTGTACCTCACGGTGAATCAATAAACAGGGAAGGAGGAAGTGTTTTTCTTTTCAAATACAAAAGGCAAAATGAATTTTGATGTATAATTTTTGGGGAAGGGACGCATTCATTGTGGTGTGTGGGGGTCACCCTGTGGTAGGAGTGCTTCTTTAGGGCAATGCACTTCCAAGGAGCAGAGAAGATGCCTCCACAGGCACTGTATGTGCACCAGCTCTTCCAGCCATCTCCCTGTAAGATAACATTGGTTTGTCCATTCTCTCTTGCCACAGGGAGCTTAGGTTTATTGGGTTACACTCATCAGAGTGCTCTGGAGACACTCCCATTTCTCTGTTTATGTGTAACCTCTTATCTGTGCTCTCCTCCCTGACCAGCTAATCAGCTTTTCCCCCTAATCAGATTCTGTTAACTTTTAAGTTCAGATCCTTCCTAAGGACACTGAACTTGTATTGTAAGTTAAATATTGTTTTGCTCTGTCTCTTATGTCTTTTGCATAGTTTGCTTTAAAGCAATGTCCTTTTTGTATGGACACAGGAAGACAGATAATATTATGCTTTTTGTAACTTGGGAATTAATTGACTCTGAATAGTAGTCACTCCTGGGCATCTGTTTTCTGGACTGAAGTCTCAGATGCCCTTAGTTCCTAGCACCCCAAAAGCAGGGTCCTGAAAAAAAAAAAAAAATGAATGTAGGGCAAGCTGTGAGCTACCCTGGCATTGAAATGGGTCAGGACAAGCACCATAATACTTAACTATAAGTTAAGAGCATGGTCATGGACAATCTCTGTCATGACCCAGAAAAGGTAACTGAATAAGGACCCTGCTATGGTTAGGAAGACTAATGTGGGCTGAGGACTGTGGTCTGGAATATAAATTGAGATGTCCTCTGGAAGACCCAAACTTAAAGCTTCATGCATTGTTGGGGTCTTCTTCTGGCCTCTGCTCAGTGTGCTACCTTGTCCAGCAAGGGGTGGCCGCTGAGTCCTGAGGACAGGGCCAATCTTCCCTCCTGCAGAGAGAAGGGTCAGGGGAAAAGAGCCAATTTATGCCACCGCCTCCACAATAACCGAGAAATGAGCATATGAGCACCACGGTCAGGGTCCTGTCAAGCAGTTCTGATTTATTGAGCAAACAACAAGGTTTATATAGGCTTGAATATTTAGAGTTAGTCAAGTAGTCACAGTGGTTAGAATAAACATGTTTCATCTCCCTTCTATAGATAGGATTACATTGTTTCATTATAGTTCTATAGATAGGATTACATTGTTTCATTATAGTTCTATAGATAGGGTTATATTCTTCCTTTATGATCATAATGGAGAGGCTGTCAGACACATACTTTCTCAGGGTCCTGTCCCATGGCAGCATTGACTTGTGATCAATATACATTGCAACAGGCTTCACTTCAAAGCAGATCAAAAGGGGCTTTTTTCCAAACAATATATCTCTTACTGTACTTTGCTAGAAATATTAGAAGTAAATTTACTACAGCTATTTAAGTGGATTACTAGCTGAGGAAAGAAGAAGGTAACACACTCTAGATAGAATCCCACCCCTGAGGGATCTATTACTAGGTTCTCCTAGTAATCTGGAGTAATCTCCTTAGATGAGATTTTGTCCTTTAGTTAATCTCCTGGAGGCGTGACCTTACCTCTCTGTTGATTTGTTAATGTTCATCCTCACCTTTGTATCCCAGCCTATATGATTTCTATATAAAATAGGCTGGAAGAGTGGGACGGGACAGGAGGATCCACAAAGAAAGAGAAGCAGAAGGAGAGCCAGAGGAAAACGGAGATAAGATTGGAATAAACTGCAACTGACACCAACCAGCGTGAACCTTGTTCCATCCTTTGTCATCCCTTCACATCGGCCACCCAGGGGTGGGGGAAGCGGCTCGAGACCACCAAATGCAGGCAGTGAGAGAGAGTGCCCTGGGTAGCCCCTTCATAATTTATTTTTTGAATACAGGTCTCCCTAGTCTAAAGACAAAGGTAAATTGTTTAAATGTGTGATGAACTGCAACATTCTGCAAAGGTGTGTTAAGATAATATATTTAGAATTATTTGACTTAGTTAAATAAGTTATTTGCAAGCTAAGGTAAACATAGTAACTTTGATAAAATCTTCATGTTAGTATATGTCAATATATGCTATAGTTAGGGAAAGTATGTGTAGGCACATGTGTTTATTTATTGTTGAAAAAAAAATGCCTCTCATGATTTTAATCTGGTCACAAAAAATAGATAGGTGGGTGATAGCAATTTAAAAATAAATTTAAAATCTGACATATTTAATAATTTATTTAATATTGTCAATATTGAATTGCTTTTAAATTACCATATTATAAGTGAATTAGTAATCTGTGATATGACTTTGAATTTATTATGTTCCAAAAGTAAATAACTTATGTTGACTTTTTTTTTAGCATAAGGTAATTTCAAACCAATTAAATGCTTTACTCGTTTGACTAGACTTTAGATAAACAAAAATACAAAATTATACTATGAGAACACATTTATAACTCTAAAGTAGAATTTCTTTCCTTGTGATAATTATTCAATTTGATCCAGGTCCATCCTAAATAAAACAGATAAATTGATCTGGCTTTCATGTCCAAATAATTATTTTTGTTTGAGAAACTTCTTCATTGTGTAAAATGAAGAGATTATTTTAATAATAAAGGTAATTGAAAATATTGAAAATCTTCCTTCCTCTTTCAGTTCACATATTGCATGGAAATTGTAGTGCCTTTTAAATGTTAAAATTAATTAACCTTTTATTTCCTTATATTGCAATTTAATCAATCACTTTTTTAAATGATTTTCTAATATCTTCTTTATTTTTATCATTTTCTATTATTGGTATCTTCAAATGGTTAACCAAATATCTCTAAGACAGTAGTTTTTAGTGGTTTTGAGTGGTCCAGTAAATAAAAATGGTCATAGTTGGTGAACAGGAAATGGTTCATTGGGCTGAAATACATCTTTGATATGCAATACCATTTGTTCAACCCCCACTATAGCAAACAGTATCCACATGGTGGGAACTGAGTATCCCCACACACTGCCCAGTGTTACTCTGCGGAGAGCCTCCACGGGACCCGTGCTTCCTAAACAACACCTGTTTCTTGTTAATTGCACCTTGCTTCGAAAACCACTCCTAATAAGGAAACAGGATGTCCTGCCACGCCCACAAGGTGTAACTAGCCTATCAGCTGCAGACACTTGGGCATAAACAAGCAGCAAGAGGTATATAAGGGGCGAAGCTGACTAGCTAGGCGGTTCCCCCTCGTCCGTCCCTCTCTCCTCCTCGTTTCTCCTCATTTCCGTTTCATGGAAAGTCCCTGAATAAATCGCAGCAAGAAGGATCTCTGAGTTACGTGTTTCTTCGCTGGTGGAAGCGGCGCGCGACATTACTCCAAAACGAAGCAGACAATAAAACACTACTGTGAATCTGAACCTATAGTCCAGGATATATTATAAGCACAAACCTTACTTAATATATTTGACTTTCGCTCTTGAGAAAACTTATCTGGACATTGACCTATTTTCACACTGTGGACAACATGAGCCTCTCAGGACCACCACCAACAGAGCACGCTTAAGAATTAAACAGGGATCAGAGCAATGACACAGGGAGTAGGGCATTTGCCTTCCCTGTGTCCCACCTGGGTTTGATCCTCTGCAACCTATAAGGTCCATTGAGCTGGAAAGAGTGATCACTGAGCAATATGCTAGGAGTAAGTCTTGAGCACCATTGAGTATGACCCAAAACTGTACAAAAAAGAAAAGAATTAAGGCAATGTCACATTATAAATTTGTTTAAAAAATATTCATTTAGAAGAATTATATAGAAAAAAATCAAGAGGTTGCAGAGATTACAGAGGGCATGGCAGTTGCCTTGCATCATACTCACCCCAGTATGATCCCCATCACTACATTTGGTCTCCCACGCACCAATACTGTGACTTCCCAGCACAGATCTAAGAACAAATACTAAGCACTGCCTAAATCTCCTTAGCCCCCAAAAATTTAGTTATTAAACTACTAGGAAATTTTCATCAACCAATTATCAGTGGCTGTCAATTATCTCCTGGGTACAAGGTTGTAATGGGAAGTTTCAAATAATAAAAATTCACTGTCACTCTCACTGTCATCTCGTTCTCCATCGATTTACTCGAGCAGGCACCAGTAATGTCTCTATTCCTCCAAGCCCTGAGATTTTAGCAGCCTATCCTTACTCATCTTTCCCAACGATTGGAGGCTCTTTCAGGGTCAAGGGAATGAGCTCTATTGTTACTGTATTTTGGCATATCGAATATGCCACTGGTCGCTTGTCAGGCTCTGCCTGTGTGGGCAGGATACTCTCGGTAGCTTGCTGGGTTCTTGAGAGGTATGTATGTATGTATATATATATATATATATATTTCCATACACAATCAAAATATTTATATTTTATACTACTAGTAGTTTAATAACTACTAGTTATTAAATAGTTATTAAATATGCAAAGCACGAGCAACATCTACCACGAGACAGATCCCCAGTTAATACTAGTTATTAAATAATAAACAAAATATTTATATTTTATACTAGTAGTTTAATAACTACTAAATATTTTGTAGTACAAAAAATTAATAGTAGATGGCATAATTGACTTTACTTTTGTAGTGAATGCAATGCTTATGTAATTATCTGAAGCTTTTAAATGCATATATTGCCATTCCACTCTTAATCAGTAGTGGAAGAAGGAAGAAGTCTCAGAACTCTGTCTCAATTGGTCATGTATATTTAGTAATAAATGACTACAAATCATGTATCTATTTTAAATTTATTTTATTGTATGTTGATTTAATTTCACAAATAAAGCTAAAGACACTTGAATTTTGTTTTTAAAATAAATCATAAACTATATAGCCATAAAAGACAAATATGTTTACATTTTAGTTTTTGGTTTGGGGGCTACACTTGAAATGCTCAGGGATTAGACTTAGCATTCAGGATTTATTCCTGGCAGTGTTCAGGGAACCATATGGATGCTGGGAATTGAACCTGAGTTGACTGCATGCAAGGCGAGTACCATACCAGCTGTGCTCCCTCTCTGTCCCTAAGATGAACATGTTTAAGCGAATGTAAGATTTGTAGAGAAATATTTTGATTGTGTAGGGGTAAACATGTTTACTTAGAAGAAACTGGGGATCTGTCTCGTGGTAGATGTCGCTCGTGCTTTGCATATATGGTACTGGGCTTGATTTTCAGTAACCTAAAAAAAAAATGTAGTCTTTGCTTGGATACTTCTCTATAAATATTGTAATAGGATGAACAAAACTAACTGGTCAAACTCCTTATAATAGTAGATGGCATAATGGACTATCAATAAATTAAACTACTTTTATATCTATGCATATTTTATTCTATACAAGTTTTGTCAGCTTCCTCTATATTTTACTTCCTATCACTTTGTTCATATTCCTATTCTCTTCAAGGAATAGTTTCACCAACTCTCTTTGGATTACTTTAGTAATAATAAAATATAAAAATAATTTTCCCTGCATTGTGCAATGACATTAGATTTACATGTAGGGGATTGTTTCACTAAACGTAGAAATGTAGCACTGTCGTCCCATTGTTCATGGATTTGCTTGAGCGGGCACCAATAACATCTCCATTGTGAGACTTGTTACAGTTTTTGACATATCGAATACACCAGGTTCTGCCATGAAGGCGAGATACTCTTGGTAGCATGCCGGGCTTTCCTAGAGGGGTGAAGGAATCAAACCCAGGTCAGCCTCCTGCAAGGCAAATGCCCTACCCGCTGTGCTATTGCTCCTATCAAATCTTGGTCCTTATTGAAATATCTTTCCTTCCCTCCCTCCCTCCCTCCCTCCCTCCCTCCCTCCCTCCCTCCCTCCCTCCCTCCCTCCCTCCTTCCTTCCTTCCTTCCTTCCTTCCTTCCTTCCTTCCTTCCTTCCTTCCTTCCTTCCTTCCTTCCTCCCTTCCTCCCTCCCTCCCTCCCTCCCTCCCTCCCTCCCTCCTTCCTTCCTTCCTTCCTTCCTTCCTTCCTTCCTTCCTTCCTTCCTTCCTTCCTTCCTTCCTCCCTCCCTCCCTCCCTCCCTCCCTCCCTCCTTCCTTCCTTCCTTCCTTCCTTCCTTCCTTCCTTCCTTCCTTCCTTCCTTCCTTCCTTCCTTCCCTCCTTCCTTCCTTCCCTCCTTCCTTCCTTCCTTCCCTCCTTCCTTCCTTCCTTCCTTCCTTCCTTCCTTCCTTCCTTCCTTCCTTCCTTCCTTCCTTCCTTCCTTCCTTCCCTCCTTCCTTCCTTCCTTCCCTCCTTCCTTCCTTCCTTCCTTCCTTCCTTCCTTCCTTCCTTCCTTCCTTCCTTCCTTCCTTCCTTCCTTCCTTCCTTCCTTCCTTCCTTCCTTCCTGTCTTCCTTTTCTGTTCCTTTTTTGTATGATTTGGGGGCAGACCTGGATCACTCAGGGCTTACTCCTCAAGGTACACTCTGAACTCACACCTGAATGTCTCTGGAGATTTTTTTTTCACCCTTCTAGAAAAGTCAGTATTCTCCCTCTCTCTCTCTCTCTCTCTCTCTCTCTCTCTCTCTCTCTCTCTCTCTCTCTCTCTCTCTCTCTCTCTCTCTCCATACTTCTCTAAATCAAAACAATTTACTTCACAAACACAAAAAGAATATTATGAGCACAAGTTTGTTGACATTGATGAAGATTTTATAGCATAAATTACAAAACAAAAATTGTTTGTTTTCCCCTAAATGTAGCCATAAAGAATTTCTTTGATTTTTAAAAAATTTCATTCACATCAGAGAGGTGCAACTATATACTTTATAAGTGTATACAATTATTCAGTGAGTTTTTTGAGGAGAGTTAATTTTATCATTGCAATGAATGATAGAGAATTTTTGAAAATCATTCATACATAAAATATGTACTCACATATGATACTAATATGCTTATTTAATTTTAGTTCATTTAAGTTGTTTATTGGTTCTATTTGCATTCTTCATTGTCATCCCATTGCTCAATGATTTGTTCAAGCAGGCACCAGTAACGTCTCTCATTGAGAGACTTATTGTTACTGTTTTTGGCATATCCAATACTCATGGGTAGCTTACCAGGCTCTGCCGGGCTGGCTCCATACTTTCTGTAGCTTGCCTGGCTCTTCCAGAGGGGCGGAGGAATCTGCCGCATGAAAGGGGAATGTCCAACCGCTGTGCTATTGAAGAGGAGGGCAGGTTAATGGTTAAATTTGCCTTTGTAACAGTTTGGCTGCTTTGAAAGATGTTTTCTCCATCTACCGCTGGGCAGGAAACTGTCACCAAATGGGTCAACAAACTGCCCTAAATGTAAGCAAACATTTGCAGGGAAACAGTTAACAGTCAACAAATATTGACATAAGCAAATTAAGTGACCTACATGTGATTCCCTTTGATCCAATAAGGTGTGATTTCCTTTTATGCTGCAATGTGTGATTTTATTTTTTTCCCCAAAAAGGGTACAAAAATGGCTCGCTTTTTGAGTTCGGGGCCTTCAGCTATGCCGATCCATTAAGGCACAGTTGAAGGTCCCAATATAGCTAGATTGGCTTGAATAAACCCTGTGCGTTAGCAGAAAGAGTTGTCTTGCTTTTGTTCTTTTGTCTCTCTGAGCCTCCCCCAGGCAGAGGGCAGAGATCTGCCACCCCCTAACACTATCACTCCAGCCCATTTGCATTCTTAAAATATGAATATTGTTTCTATTTCATTTTCATATGTACTTTTAAAATTACAGCTACTATAATGTAAAACCTGGCTTGAAATGAAATTTCTATACTGCTTTTGCCACAGACAGAGGTTCAATATGTATCTGAATTTTCATAGTAATAAAACCTCAGTTTGATTCATAACATTAAGATTACTCCATCACACTCTTAGTGGACATCTGTCCTTACCAGTCCTAGACTAAGACAAATTAATTTATCTATATGAAAATTCAAGTACTTAAGGATTTGTCTAAGTTGCTGTCAAGACGTACAATGTAAGTGATATATTGAAAGCAAATTATGAATTCTACAATAAGTATATAGTAAAACTCACAGGAGAGCCACAGATTTGTCTTATATCAACTGTTTTTTTTTTATTACAGCTTCTGGACAAACTTAAATTTTTTAATTAAAAATCAATTTATTATTATTAAAATAACTCTAAGAATAAGTGCTTTGTGATATTAGAATGTTTATTGTTTAAGACTCCTTAATATAAACAATTCAATTCCATCTGAGCAGAAATAAAATTAATAATACGATAATTTGTAGTTTTTTTTTACCAGAATTTCTGATAAAACAAATAAGCTAGAGCAGCAACAATGTCACATGCATTCCAGAGATTTCTCCACTTATGTATGTATGGCCATTGTGGGGCAATCCTCCTGGCCCTTGTATCTATCTACTGTCCTTGAGTGTCAGCCTCATATGATGTTATTCTATACTCCACAAATGAGAGCAGTCCTTCTATGCCTGTCCCTCTCTTTCTGACTCATTTCACTTAGCATGATACTCTCCATGTCTATCCATTTATAAGCAAATTTCATGACTTCATCTCTCCTAACAGCTGCATAGTATTCCATTGTGTAGATGTGAACTGGTGGAGGGATGGGTGTTTGATCACTGTGAGATTGTAATCCAAACATGAAAGCTTGTAACTATCTCACGGTGATTCAATAAAATTTTAAAAAAATATGGCCATTGTTATCAATGGCACCTAAGATATTAAATAATTTACATGAGAGACTCTACAATTACAATCTTTTGATGATCAAAATGCTCTATTACAGTGTTTGTCAAAAGACTCATTCACAAGTAGATTATAATCACTTTTATATTGAGTTACTTGATTGCTCTTTTTGGTAAAATTTGGATTAAATATCTGCATTCTATTTTAAAGCGATACTATAGATATAAGCTTTCAAAGTTGGTTTGAGAATGTATATCTCAATAGTATGCATAGTTATTAGACTCTATCTGATACATGCTGGGTAACTAACAGGGTGACCTCAAACAGTAGAAAACAATAGCTAAGAATGCATTTTAAAGAACAGTGCTCCTTTTCCAAAGTAATATGTGTTTCTTTTTTTTTTTTTTTTCCTTTTTGGGTCACACCCGGCGATGCACAGGGGTTACTCCTGGCTCATGCACTCAGGAATTACTCCTGGCGGTGCTCAGGGGACCATATGGGATGCTGGGAATCGAACCCGGGTCGGCCGCGTGCAAGGCAAACGCCCTACCCGCTGTGCTATTGCTCCAGCCCAATATGTGTTTCTTTAGAATACTGAAATATTTGCTTAAACTTTCTAGGCATTAACTGATCAAATTTTGATATTGCAATGGATATCATTGGCACAAAGATATAAAAATATGTTTCTGAACCAATGCCAAAGTAGCAGAGAGAACAAATGCATCATTTTAAGCTAATGAATTTAAGACTGATATTATAATACTGTTATCCATATAGAAGAAAATCACAGGAAAATTAGATTTGGCGTGTTTTCATTGTGGTTTAAAGATTATCTTGACACGTGAGGCTTTGTGGGCATGGCATTGCATGTAGTTAAAAAGTAAACATTTTCAAGTTTAAAAGTGAAAAAAGGAACATGTTTTTCTCAGGAAATCACAGTTTTATTTTATTTTGATTTCAGGGAATGGAGCAAGCCACACGCAGCTGTGTTCAGAGTATACTCTTGCCTCTGCACACATGAATCACTCCTGGTGGAGTTTGGTGGACCATATGTGGTACCAAATTTCTTATCCACATTGGCCATGAGCAAGTCAAGAGCTTGACTGCTATACTATCTTTCTAATCCCAGGATGCATTTTTATATGAAATTTAAAAGCATCCTACTGTTTCTAAAATAGCTTTGTTCAAACATATACTTTTAATATCTGGTAGCTAAATAATAAGGTTATTAATATTTTATAGCAGCTGTTCATTTCATTTCATTCTATTTACTCTGATGAATTTATATTGAGATTTGTATATA
The DNA here is from genome assembly GCF_027595985.1 of Sorex araneus. Lineage (NCBI taxonomy): Eukaryota > Metazoa > Chordata > Mammalia > Eulipotyphla > Soricidae > Sorex > Sorex araneus. Next base: position 277,589,442 of record NC_073302.1, on the reverse strand, counting down.
AAACATGTATTTGTCATTATATATATACACAATTTGACTATATTATGATATTATTGTCTATTGTTAGCTTTGTTTCAGAACAAAAAATGTAGACATTTAATAAATCATGAAAGGATATTAGCATTTTAAACCTCAAATTTCTGGTTTCTATTACCATGACAGAATAAATGTTTCTAATTAATCCATTTATTTTATAATTACTCCCTTCTAAGGCTTGGGCATGGAAGGAAATAACAGAACAAATTTAAATTATCAATCTTTAAAATAGTTGTTAAGTACTGCTACATGCCAAATTGTAATAACTGTGAAGTTACAGTGATAACTAACACTTTTTTAAAGTATATTTTGCAGATGCTTTACCAACTAATAGTAATACTAGACAAAATTCTACAACACATGATTCAATAAACTATACTGACTATGCACTTCTAGTTTCAGAGTTGGCTGTTAAAAAACAGAAGATTGAGGACAGATTTTCAGTGATCCAAAGTGGAATTCGGATGTTAGAAACAAAGTAAAGGAGAAGTACATTGGAAAGGGATATCCTTTATTTTATTGAGCAAGGCAAGAGCTTTGCTTTGCTCACATTTACCAAATAGTCAAGAATCAAATTAATTTCTCCACTTCATACTTATTCAGATATCATAGCAATATAATTTTCTTAGCTTATGCCTCTTAAATAGTACACTGTTTTAAATTGATCGCTTATTAAAATAACATTCAAGTTGTGAGCCACTTGTTTTATTTAAAATATATGTACAAGTCAACACACAAATAAAAAAGGCATACCTTTTAATGTTTACGCATGAGTTGACCATATCATATGAATATTCTAAAGATATCAAAGAATTTATCCTGAGAATATTTACAATGACAAAGAAAAACTTCTTTTCTTTACCACTTTGTTGGTTAGGAAAGTTGAAATGTTTGAAGGATTAATTAAATCATATACATATAATTTATGATTTCAATCTTTTGCTTCATTGAGTGGTGAGAAACTTAGTCCTCTGCTAATCCATTATTTATCTGGCTTTCACCTAATGGCTTGTAATTATTTTCCTTGAAGTTATTTACATGTGTGTAAATCAGAAGTCAAAGATGGAAGGAACACACTTTAGAAAAGATGGCAAAGGTGACTCATTTCAATTTTTAACAATCTTTCCAACTTCAGGAACTTTATTCATTGCTGGATTAAATTTGGACAAACACTTTACATAGAATACAATGTGATTGATATTTTTGAATTAACTTTATTTTGCCTTCTAAAGCTTCATGCTATGGAATTTTCTATTAGAATTGATTTGATTTAGTAACACAGATTATTAAAACATAGTCTACTATTAAAAGAAGCAAAACTAAGTTTACTTTGTTGCAAATAGAAGTGATTTGATGTGATACAATATCTTGCCAAAAATTAATAACAAATATTAATTCAGCTATTAATGATAGCATAAATTGAACAATGCACATTTTTTCCCCAAACTGTTGCTGGAACCACATCTGACAGTGCTCAGTATTCACAGTGCTCAGAGGTCACCTGGTAATACAGGCTGAAGATTAGGTGGCATTCTGCATGGGGGGATGGAATCCAGGGCCTCGCACAAGCAACAACTTGAATGACATCTCTGATCTTCTTCTTTTTTTTTTTTTTTTTGATTTTTGGGTCACACCCAGTGATGCACTGGGGTTACTCCTGGCTCTGCACTCAGGAATCACTCCTGGCGGTGCTCAGGAGACCATATGGGATGCTGGGAATCGAACCTGGTTCTGCAGTGTGCAAGGCAAACACCCTACCCACTGTGCTATCACTCCAGCCCCCATATCTCTGATCTTCTAATCAACTAAAATTATAATTATTTCTCTAGAAATTTTTGAGAAAAAAATATTGGCATATCTCACTCACTAATTTGTGAATATTTATATGCAGCACATTTTATCTGAAATATGTCATCAGCGGTAATGCGATTTTTTTACTGTCCTGGGCACAGTTTATTATCCTGAGAAACATTAAAGACAAATTAATAAATGTTGATGGTGTGCTGGGGAGATAGCTCACTGGGCCGAAGCATCTGCATTGCTGCAGGAGCTGGTCCATTGAGCACCAGAGAAGGAATCCCTCGCACGGAGCTTGGAGTAGATCCTGAATACTGCCAGCTCTGGCCCCAAAACCAAATGAAAGAAAAGAATTGTGCGAACCAACTCCACAGGAGATGTTGCCTTTTTTGATCTCTAATATGCATGCCCTCTGTCATGATTTAACTTTGAACTCAAAATAGTTTTTATAAGAGAATTCTTAGTTCCAATTTTAGTATATGTGCAGCCGAAGCCTCATGGCAGAGCCTGGCAAGCTCCCCGGGGTGTATTTGATATGCCAAAAACAGTAACAATGTCTCACAATGGAGACATTACTGGTGCCCACTCGAGCAAATAGATGAGCAATTAGGGATGACAGTGATGCAGTGATACAGTGAAGAAAATTCTAAGATAAGATCTATATTGAAGGAACTTTAAAAAAAAATTAAAAAGATCAGGCCATGCCGGGCAGTACTCAGAGCTGACTTTTCCTGGCTCTGTGCTCGGGGATCACTCCTAGTGGTACTCTGGTGGCAATATTCAGTGCAGGGGTTCAAGGCAGATAGACGGCAAGCAAGGCGAGCACATAACCTTCTGATAACTTGCTGCTGATGGAGAAGCGGTGGTGTTTCTCCGTGTTGGCTCACGATTCCCAGGGTTGTCAATATTTCAAGAGTGAAAATACTGAGTAATAAAGATGATCAGATTCCCAGTTGGAAACTAGAAATGTTTATTGGAAAGCAGAAGAGGAAGGATAAAGGAACTTCCTCTGTGAAGAGGAACTTAGTATAGGATGAAGTTCAAGGTATGGTAATTTTGTGTAGGTTCTTTTAAAGGCTCTCTACAGTTCTTATCCATTGGCCAGCTTTTACAGAAGATGCAAGTCACAGGTAAAGGGTTTTCCTCTAGACCCTTTTAAATGAAAGTCAGGATCTTTGTATTTCTTATCAATTGAGGAGTGTTTCCAAGGATGCATTTTCAGAGTGGTCTAGCTGGTTTGAGTCATTCTGGCCATTTGCCTCAGGCATGTGAGTCTAAACTGCAGGGTAGAATTTTAAGGTCCTGGGGGATTCCAGGAATGTTAAAATAGGCCCTTGGTGATGAAGTCCATGATAGGTCAATTGTGGGGGAGAGGGGGAGAAAAAGAACTGCTGGCATAGGGAAACTGAGGCTTCCTCTTTACTGGTCTTCAAGTAATTTTTATTTAAATACATTTTGACATACTCAAGATAGAAACAAAAAGCAAGTACTTTAGGAGAGAACATGCTCTATTGCTGTGCTAAATCCAATAAGGACATTCTGAAATTTAATCATGAAACTAGGTGACTAAATGACACTTCCTTGGTCTTGGATTAGCTGACTTAACTGAACTTCTAAGACCTGTCAATCAAGCACAAGAGACAATGTGGAAGTTTGACAGTGAGAATAAAAGGGATGATGTTCATAGAGATTTGTCTCAGGGGAAGATAAAAAAATCATTGAAACACACATATAAGCAAAACTAGTTGTGCTAGAGGCTGTACAGAGCTTACCTTGAGTAGCTGACACAGGTTTGATAACTGGCACCCCATAGTCCCCACCTCCCTCCGTCCCTTCAAGAGATTCCCGAGTGCACCAGGAGTAAAACCTAAAAATCCTGATGCAGGCACGGGAACAACATTGAAACAAATATATGCAACAATGAAAGGGAAAATAAAAGAACGAGAGCTTTAGTAAATGAAAATAACAATAGTCTCATAATGAAGGCAGGAATAGTAAACATATTCAATACTTTTATTCCAGGTTGCATTAGGTTGGTGAATGAGAATAACTAGCACTGTAGCACTAGCACTGTCGTCTTGTTGTTCATCATCAATTTGCTCGAGCAGGCACCACTAACATCTCCATTGAGAGACTTGTTACTGTTTTTGGCATATTGAATACACCATGGGTAGCTTGCCAGGCTCTGTCATGCGGGGGAGATACTCTCAGTAGCTTGCTGGGATTTCCGAGAGGGTTGGAGGAATCCAACCAGAGTCGGCCGCATGCAAGGCAAAATGCCCTACCTGATGTGCGATCACTCCAGTACAAATGAGAATAACACTAGTCTCATAATGAAGGCAGGGACAGTAAACTTGTTCAATACATTTTTTCCCAGGCTACATTAGTTTCCAGATGCCTTTCCCTCCAATCTATGTTACCAGAGTCCCCTAGCTCTCTGCCGACGACATTTTTCATAGATTTGAAAACCTCTGCCTGGCGCAGAGACAGAGAGGAATCGGAGAAGTTTATTGAAGCACATTCCTGGAAAAACTACTAATCTCCGATGAGGCAGGGATAGAGCCACACCATGGGAGAGACTAAGGGGGCTTTTAAGTTGTCTTGGTCATAAAAAAGGAGAAAAGGGAAGAAGATCAGTGAACTGGTGTTCTACCTGTAGGAGATAGATGCGAGGAAGCCCGGAATAGAATGCAGCCTGGTGGCTTCTTGTTGCCAGGTTGCCCATAAGTCCTGTCTTCCGTGCTGGCAGCAGGTTGATCTTTGATTCTGGGAATGTCACTATTTCATCTGCCTGTGGCCATTTAGTTAAGAGCAAATCTTACATACCAGTGCTCCGGGTTATATGAGAGGGAGCAAAAAGAAATCTCTCTAACTACTTCTGGCAAGAACAGGTTTGTAGCTTTTAGGAGGATGGTTTGCTTGAAGTAGTCAGTTGGCAACTGGGAGTATGGGTAGAGGAGCAATTGATTGAAAATGTTTCTTGGTATTTCCTGTACCTGCAACTGGAAGAATTTCAGGTGGCAGGGTGCTAGGATAAAAAAAATAACGAAAGACAGATAAGTAGCAAAAGGATGTGCTTATTAAAACTAGCAGCCAATCAATGGGAGTGCACACCAGACTGTCAGGTTTAATAAACCCTATTTTAATAAAATCCATTAGAATACACTTATTCAATATCAGGTTAGAGTCTGATTTCTTCAGAGATCAAGTTACAAAAACATAGTTTTCTCTCCATCTTCACTTTAAATTTGCCAGATGGCTTAACAATTTTTACCTTTGAGATTTGACCACCTTAAATCTTTATGGGTGACACATGGTGAAGGTCATCTTCTGTGAGTTTGTTGTTTGTTTATTTTGGTTTTCTTACAAGAGTGCCTGTGAAAAGGAGTGAAGTCTCTTGCTAATTTAGTATCAGCTGTGCACTAGCACTATAAATGATTTATTGGGATCCAACGTGACCAAAGTATGAAGGGTAGAGTATGGGTATTTCTGGAGAAGTGAAGACTTATCTCTGAGTGGGAGAGGGAAGAGCATTTTAATGAGACAATTATTTCAGTAGGGTCTTTGGTTTTCTTGTGAATGGTCAACATGTTAAAAAAAAAAACAACTATGTGAAGACGTTAGTTTCTGAACAAATCCAAACCCACAGGCTCTGGAGAGACAAGACTGTAGGGAAGGATGATCCTTTCAGGCCCAGAGCACCAACACATCAATCCCTGAAAGGAGAGGCACCAGGGATGCAAATGCAAAGGCTGCAATAAGAAGTCAAGGATATACCATTACTCTCATATACAAACTACTGCTGGTATAAGAAAGAATAAGGGACAACCACAAGTATGGTGGATATCCATACAATACTTTCCCCCAGAAACAACTCTGAGCTTTTCCTACTCTGGACAAGGAGCCTTTGTTCTCTCTCCAGCATTTCTCCTCTTCTTTCCCTCTCTCTTTATATCTTTCTTCCACCCTCCTCCCCTCACTCCACCTCTCTTCCAGTCACTAATCACACAAATCACAAAATCCCATTGATTGTCGATTTCTCGAGCTGTCTCAGTAACCTCTCCACTCATCCTATCCCTGAGATTTTAGAAGCCTCTCTCTACTTGGTCTTCCCAACAATGCCACATTGGAGGCTCTTTCAGGGTCAGGGTAATGAGATCCAGCTTGTTACTGGCTTTAGCAGATGAATACACCCATGGGAAGCTTGCTAAACTGTACCATGTGGGCAGGAAAACTCTCAGTAGCTTGCGAGTTTCTCCCAGAGGGAGAAGTAAGTTCTAAGATATCACTTCTGGGAGCTTGCTCTTAAGTCTCTGAATGTTGGCCATTGATGGGATTACACACACCTGAGATCCTCTGCTGGTACCTTCATGCGTGAAGCTTGTCCAAACATGTGGACAGGGGCCTTGAGAGGGCTGTGGCTAGGTTCCGGTGGTCTTCGGCTGACGGGAGCTCTGCTCCAGGTGGGGAGGGAAGCTGGAGCCCATCTCCTCTGAGGGGCCCCAGGGAAGACAGCTAAGCATGCAGGCAAGCGACTTTCTTCCCTCATCTTCCAAATAAACATTAAGTGTACCTACTTCAAAAATGTAATCTGAAGTTCTATTATTAATCACCCACAGCTGACAATATGGAATATTTAAGAATGCATCAAGCCTGGCAAGATACTCATGACATATTTGATATGCCAAAAACAATACCAACCACATGCTCTTTGTGTTTCTGGAGTAAATAGATACCATCGGGCTACACTAGCACACGAAAGGGACAAATGAAGACGTTACTGGTGTCCACTCGAGCAAATCAATGAACAACGGATGGCAGTGATATGGTGATACAGTGATTAAAACTGTATTCTTTAAAGTTATTAGTTTTGATAATTATTTAAAAGAAATAATTATAGGCAAGTACTAAATTACTATTTTGGTCTACTTATCTTTAATTTAAATTTATTAATGTATCATAACAAGCAAAACCAAGACTTTTTAAATGTATATCATAAACTCACCAATTTAGGATTTTCTAACAAGGACCAAATTGTGGTGCATATAAATTTTTCTTTCTCATTCCTTAAAGAAGAATCAGACATGTCTCATTTGAAGTTTTGCAGTGTTTTGTGCTTCCTTACAAAAAGCTGTATGAGCCATCTTCTCTAATTCCCTATCTCATTCCTCTATTATTTTCTCAATATATTTTTACCTATTATTTTAAAACTTTCTAAATCCAAGAATCCTTGATATTATAAAAGTTTCGTGGCTTTATGGTCACCTTGATAATTCATAGCCAAAACATTTTTCTTCCATAAATTTATCATGGGTATCAAAAGACTAAAGACACAGATTCTCTTTATATGCTCATTTTATTATTTTCTATATTGCTTAATCAAGTAGAATACTAAAGCTATAAAACAAACTGGTGTAGAGGAGCTAAAAATCAAGATATCTGTATCATATAGTTTATGTTCCAATTTGCAACATAGGGACTTAAACACAAATGATTTATGAATCTACAGATCAAAAGTTTAAAAGACATTTTACTGGGTTAAAATCAAGATGTGTGCTTGGGGCCAAAGAGGTGGCACAGCAGGGATGGCATGTACCTTGCAAGTGATGGACCCAAGTTTGATCCTCAGATACCCATATGGTCACTCAGAGGACACTAGGAAAAATACCCTGAACCTAGATCTAGGAGTAAAATCTGATCACTGTGGTATATAATGAAAAACTGCCCCCTCCTAATGAAAAAATAAATGTGTGCTGAGGCATATCCTTCTTAATGTTATGGTGAAGAAGCCATTGTTACATCATCAAGTTCTAAAGTCCACCTGTATACTAATCTGGTGAGGCCTTGCATAGTTAAATCTTTTGCTCTGACGTTTGTTTTTAATTCCTTAGTCTCTTAGTGTGACACTTAGGAGAACATTTGACACCCAGAACACATTTTATAAAAATATTCTTTAACTGATTTACCTACTATATAATCCACTGTAGGGTAACATTGGTTTGTCCTTCCTCCCTGGCAGAGAGTTTAGGATTACTGAGTAATACTCATCGCAATGCTCCCGAGGCACTACCATTCTTTTGTGTTTATCTGTAACCCCTTTCTTTGTGCCCTGCTTTTCCAACCGGTCAATCACTTATATCTCCTAAACAGACTCTGTTAACTTGTAGGGTCAGATCCCTCTAGGGACACTGGATTTATAGCCGTGTAACTGTAATATTGCTTTCCTCTTCTCCTCATGTCCTTTGCATTGTTACTTCAGAGCAATGTCCTTTTGTATGGACACAGGAAGACAATGCTATGCTTTCGTAATTTGAGAAGTCAATTGACTGCAAAAAATATTCACTCCTGGGCATCTGTTCTCTCTACTTAAACCTCAGATGCCCTTAGTTCCTAGCACCCCAATAGCTGGGTCTCGACGAGGAACTAGATGGACCAAGGGCAAACTGTGAGCTACCTTGGCATCAAAATGGGTCAGGCCAAAGTGCCATAACACTTAACTATGAGTTAAGTGCATGGTCTTGGATGAATTCTGTCATGATCCAAAATGTAACAACTGGACTAGGACCCTGCTAGGGTTAAGAAAGACTAATCTGGCCTGAACACTGTAGTCCGAGTCCTATAGTGAGTTGTACCCAGAAGAGCTACCCTACAAGCTTAATGTATCTGTTACTATATCCATACAAAATGACAAATATTATTAAGAAGTAGAATTAAGATGAATGTTTAAATGGCTATTGGACTAAGAAAGGAGAAACACACCCTAGGTGGTATTTAGCCCTTGAGTGGTTCTCCTGGCTATATGGAGATCGGGAAGGGCTTTTATATGTTAACTGTGCTATGGGACCTGGGTGTGGTTGCTACCTCCAAGGTTTGGAGGATGTGAGAGACAGAGAGACCAGCAGGGCTATTCAGGGTACAGAGAGACTAACAAGGGAGACAGAAGGAGAAGAATGTAGGGGAATAATGCAGTGGAGGAGAAGAATGTAGAAGAGAAGAATATAGGATCTGGGTGAGAGAAATCAAGGAGAATTCGGGGATCAGGGAGGATCAAGGGGAATCCAGGAGAAGGAAAAGCGATTCAGGGAAGGAGCATCAGAGGAGAATGGATACGAGATTGGAGTAAGCTGCAGTTGATACCAACCAGTTTGGCCCTTGTTTCCTCCTTCGTCCGCCTTTGGCATTGGCCATCTTGGGTAGGGAAGTGTCCTGAAACCACCAATTGCAGAAAGTGAGAGAGCTGCGGGCTTTTTAATTGTTTTTATGAATACACAATCCACAACAGTATCTCCATCTCAAAAATTTTAATACATCTTTGAGCTATGATATAAAATAAAATTTTCAAATATACTAGTAATTATAGTGTAAACAACTATTCATCATATCTCATTTTTTATTAGACAAAGTATACCAGCTATTACCTAGTAAAGAGTAACTTGTCATATTCCAGCAGTTACCAGCTTATAAGCATCAGTAGGAAAGTCTTTAGAGATAAAAGAAAAATGCCAATTTAAGATGTAAAATTTGTTTGAGTTCTATTAAAATATCATCTCTAATTAATTATAATCATTTGTCATGCTTAATTAACATTTATCATGCTTAATATTCCATGAATTTTCTTAGAGATCTGCCACCATTTCTCATATTTATAATTTAAAAATATATACATTTCTGGAATTTTGCTTTTGCAGCCTATTATTTTTATTTTGTGATCAAGGGTACAGTATCTATATACCCGGATCATATCATATTACAGAAATATGTTGGGATGACATTTACTAACATAACTCTCTTTTAAAGCTGCCATCGAAACCAGGTATATGTTCCTCCAAAATAACTTGAGAATAGTTATCCCATTATATGCCTTTAGAAATTATTTTAACAGATACACTTGATAAGGGTAAATGCTACAAAGTGTTATGCTTTCTCAATTTGATCACTGTTTTTTTTTCCACTATGTATTCCTCAATTTACTAATGAAGAATAGAAAAATGTCACGAATGAATGCATTTTAAGAAGCCTGAGTTTGAAGCTGAAGTAAGTGAAATTGTTAGAGCACTCTAATAGCACTGCCAAAATCTGTTCTGCAGCATCAGCATTTGGTATTCAGAGATAACAGAGGCTGACGTTTAGATTCAAATTTCAAGCCAGGAACCACAACATGGTAAAGCCATTAGCCAGGATTAGGTTAGTAGAAACAGCGGCAATAGAATGATGTCAACAAACATTTTGGGAGGCATACATTTGAACATGTTTCCCACAACCTAGACATCTCTGGTTCATTACAGTTTTCTTAGATATTTTTCTGAGATAATCGCAATTATCCCAAATAATACAGTGAATTCTATGATATAGACATGGAGAGGGTGCTATATTTTGTTAAAAAGTCATTCAGTTGATTTCACTTGAATAAAGATAAGCAAGTCATACATGTTATATATTCCTCTCATCTTTAACAAGGAGCTCATATATGAGTAATCTAGAAGGTTTTAACCAAAAAGAGAAAATATTTATCCACTCCTATTGACAAAGTTAGCAGGTGGGATACTGCTGAATGATTTTAACATAGAGAGGAAAAAGTGCCTACAGAGAGTGAATCTGGGGGTGGGGAGGAAAACTGGGGACATGAGCCAATGATAGTGAACACTGGTGTAGGGATTGGAGTTGGACATTGTATGTTTGAAACACAATTATGACTATCTTTGTAATTTCATAATTAACAATAATTCAGTTGAAATACCTTAAAAATAAAAAGTATACAGATGAAATATAAGAATTATCAGAAGTTCTGAGGGATTTTGCATAAGATTATGAGAGAAAAATATTTTTTAAATATCCTCCAAGTTCCCAAATAACTGTGGTATTTTAAATTATTATTGTGGTATTTTAAATTATTCTTTGAGACATTTTCAGTATTATTCCATGCATAGAAAATATTTTATGGAACGCTCACAAATGACAGAAATATGCAAGTTAATTGTGATTCAGTAGGGTTTTCCTAATGAATAACTATTAATCATTTATTTTAGGTCAGTAAATAAAATTTCCTGCAAGCAACATTTCCTTCTGTTTTTTATAAAAGCTTATAATTTTTCTTTGTTGATTTTGAATTATCCTTATTGTACAATATGCCAGAATTCTAAGAGTTTTGGTTATTATTCTATGTGTATATAGACACCCAATAACAATACCCAAAGCACTCCTACAATTAAATATATAACAATGCATCTACACAATAACTTTTTATCTCAATAAATTAAAAATAGGTCATGAATGGAATCCAAATGAGAAAATAAGACATTCATGGGAATGCACATAAAGGCTATGTAATCCATATAAAATTAAAGAAACAGCACATTTAACATATCTTTCCTATTTAAAATCGTACTATAGTTAACCACTTGATACCAACTAGTATCTTATATTAGTACATATATGAAAAAATAAAACTCAATTGTTAATTATCTTTAGTGGTTGCAGTGTTCTCTATTCAAGACATGACCCAATAATTGGAAATTTTTTATTAGTGTAAGCCTGGTTTATTTCATATTTCACTTATATGTTGAAATGAATTGGTATTTGAAATGCACAAAATTGGGGCTGGGGTTATAGTTCAGGGAATAGGGCACCAGCCTGGAATATAGTCCATCTGGACTTGAGTTCTGGCACCCCATGTGGTCTCCAAAGCCCCTCCAGTAAGGAACTCTGAGCATAGTACTATGAGTAAGTTCTGAGCTTACCATGTAAGCTTGCTACAGTACATGGCAAAGAAAACAAGGATAAATAACAAAATTATTTTAAAAAGTGGACAGTATCTAGTTCATAAAAACAAAAGCTTCTTTCCTCCTTATTTTATTTTAGGCCTCAAATTTGCAATATGATATCTTTTATTTGTGTTTTGTGGTTATTTTAATATAATGTCTCTAGAATACAAGCTGTCAATATGTTACGATCACTTTTTCATGTATGTTCAAAATATATTTCAATATTTTAGGAAATATAATTTATAATATATAACTCAAATTATTTACTAAACAGATCAGTTTATGTTAATTTTCAACTCTTGTATATGGTTTGGGCTGGAGTGATAACACAGTGGGTAGGGTGTGTGCCTTGCACACTGTTGACCCAGGTTTGATTCCTCCATCCCTCTCGGAGAGCCCAGCAAGCTACTGAGAGTGTCCCGCCCACACAGCAAAGCCTGGAAAGCTATCCGGGGCATATTCGATATGCCAAAAACAGTAACAACAAGTCTCACAATGGAGACATTACTGATAGACAGTGCTTATATGGTTCAATTTTCAATGTCAGAATGTATGTCCCTTTGGTAAATCTATGATTTCTCCAAGCTTTCTTCCTCAATGTCTCTGCTTTGAGGCTTGCTGTACAATATGCTATGCGAATTTTCCCTCAGATAAATTCAGTTCTTCAACAAAAGAAAAAACAACCTCTCTGTAAATCCTCTATAATACAAAGCTTGAAAAAATAATGTTGATAATGGAAAAATCATTTAGAAAATATGCTAACGATGAGTCTTTGGAACATCTGGCTTAATGTAAGAGTGACAAAGTATCTCACCTTGTTCCTGGGTTCTTTTTTATTCAACTAAAATATATGCAGGTCAGGAGCTAAAACCACAGTACTCGGCTTAAGGTCACTGTCTAACATGTGAGTGACACTAAGTGATCACCAGCACCACAACTCCTGGGGATTTTCTGAACACCATATGTGAGCTTGGGATAGCCAAAACAAGGGAAGCATCTTACCACTTGTGCTATGTCTCTCAGCACTTGAATATACATTTTTATGCACTTTTAAATATACTGCTAGGTGGGTAATTAGCAGCAGATGCTAGATTGAGTTAACAAAGCAGCATGAGCCAATAAAATTTTTGTAAATAGAAAAGAGTGATTAACTGAATCATTATATAATACAAAGTAAGAGAACTATTTTTCTACATTTTGCATTTCTACAATTTAAAACCTGTCATGATTCATGATTTTTGATTGTCTACATTTATTTATATGCCTAACATGAAATAAAACTATGCTATAATTTAAGATATATATTTGCATTTTGATATCACTTCACTTGTACCACGTTGTCATGCCGTTGCTTATCAATTTGCTCAAGTGGGTGCCAGTAACGTAGTTTATTAATGTAACCACTGTATCATTGTCATCCTGTTGCTCATTGATTTGCTCCAGTGGGCACCAGTAACATCTCCATTGTGAGACTTATTGTAACTGTTTTTGGCATGTTGAATGTGTCAATGGTAGCTTCCCTGGCTTTGCTGTGAGGGCAAAATACTTTCGGTAGCTTGCCGGGCTCTCTGAGAGGGGCAGAGGAATCGAACCCAGGTCAACTGCGTGCAAGGCGAATACCTTACTCGCTGGGGTATTGCTTCAGCCCATTAATATAATATACTATATTAATATACTATTAACAGACATAGTTTATTAATATATTACCTAATGCATACAAATCACATATTATTACATTATATATGTTAATAATATAAGTATATATATTTATATACAAACAAATAGGAAACACTAAAATTATCTCATGTTACTTAATTTATTAAATATTTTACAACATATTGACTACAAATAATTTTTTGTTACTTCAGGTTTCTAAGAGTAGTGAAATTATCTACAGTCTATAACACACAGACAGTACACTGTATTAAATTATTTGCCTATGTACAAAATGTAAACATTTATTTTATTTTAAATTTCGTATGGAAACCAAAGAAATATTTTTCTGTACTTTTGTTACAACTTTGTGTACTTTATAACTATTGCAAGTCCAGTTCAAATAAAATAACATAAAAGTAAACAATACTATGATTCTCTTTTATTCTCAGACACTACACTTGTACAAAGCTATTAAATCATAGAACCTTGAAGAAAAATGAGAAAACATTTGTAGCAGACAAAAATTATTACTATACATTTTAATTAGATTTACCCTATAATTAGCAGTATTCATCAAAAATTATTTGAATTCACACAAGTGTTGCATACACAAGTAGCCATGTGCATTAAGTTTAGGAAACTATTTCCATAAAACCATTTTTTATATACAAAGAAAAATGCATATGGATAGCAAATAATTGTAATGGCATTTCTATGCAATTGCACACACGGTAAATGTACATAGAGAGATTAAGTAGTTAAACCATTTTGTTATAATGAAGTAACATCAATTTTATGTAAAACATTATAAGTATTGTCTGCCAAAACATTTTGTTTGTTTTTGTCAGTTTTCCTGTTTTGTCACTCTGTGACAAAATTGTAGTACGGCAATAATGGACTGCCAACTCAAAGATTAAAGGCTTTCTCAGGAAAGGTAGAGATACTGTTTTGTGATAGCAAATACATCCTCCGTTTCTGATTCCTCATGGCAAGATTGATGTGAACACTTTTTCCAAATGATAAATATAAAAATCCCCTAAAACATACCAAAATATGTCATATGTTCATTAAAATTTGTGACATGTTAAGAAAATTATGACACATTTTTAGCAAAAAATCGTGATAGTTTACTCAAAACTTCTAGAAACGTTAGTTTACTTTTTATTTGGTACTAGAAAAGCAGCAATTTTCTCTGTGAGGTTTTTAGTGTCATAAATTTTAGTAAGGTGTTTTTGAAATATTGCTTTATTATTTTCTTTTGATATTTAATCCTGTCTCTTAAGAATTCCACAAATTCCATCACTGTAATTTTATCTGTTTTACATAAAACTATATGTGTAACAATATGAAATTATGAAATAACACATAAATCCTCATTTTTGTTTCAAGGGATTTTAGAATAACCTTGTACAAGTTATTAAAATTTTCTTATAATTCTATAATGACAGGTTGTCAGTCTAATTCACTTTTATAATCCATTTTGACCTCGGATTTATAGATTTGCTATATTAATCCTACGTTCTTGCCTCCACAGGATGTGGTGGGTATTTATTTAATCTGTGCAAGTAAAATTAAGTGTTAGTCTGTGACATCGTCAGGTCTATATTTTCTGTTCTTAGCTGTATCCTCTGGTTAATCCATTTACACTGATAAATCTATGACAACTGGCTAAACTGCCTAAGCTGCAGTATATAGTTGTTGGTTTTAAACTGTCTGGAACTTGTATTGAGTGCATCTTTTTTTTAAGTTTAAGATTAGTATTTATATCAATAAGCTATGGATCTCCAAACAGTTGAAGGCATTAAACTGATATTCCCAATAGAGGACAGAATCTGCTAGAAGTCAGACTAACATGGAACACCTGTTCTTTCCTGATCTCAGGTCTACTTGTCCAACTCACAGATTTTAGACTTGTCAGCTTCCAGAAACACAAACCAAATGCCTGAAAGAAATTCTATTCTACCTGTCTCAACTTTGTTTCTCTGTTAGGCCCTGACTAAAATATTAAATGAACCAGTCAACATTTCATTTGAAAACATTTTAGACCTAAAATTCTTTGCATGTTCTAGAAAACCATGTCCACATTTTATGATAGCATTATATTAGATGTGGGCAAAAAAGAGTTTTTGCTTGCCAGAGGCTCCCTGCATGAAACCCTGAAGGCTCCATCCCTCCTAATTTATACACTCCTACCTTCTATTGCAAGCATGATACTTTCTATGGTTCCAGTTCTCATTGAGCAATAATGCTCAGGACTTGTCTCCAACCCTGTTGGTCTTGAAGAAATAAGTACAAAGCTGCACTGCCACATAGATAACATACAAACGTAACAAACATAAGTAATAAGTAAAGACTATTCCAGCCCAGTAATGTAATGGCATGCTGGATTAATTCTCTTTCTCTCTATTCTGCTTTCCTTCTCTCCTTCTATCTCTCTCTCTCTCTATATATATATGTATATATATATGTACACACTTATGTATATACATGCATATATGTGTATATACATATATGTAAATATAGAGAGGGAGAAAATATAGATTTATATATGACATATCATTTAGGGACTTCTTTTTAAAACAGCTGTAACTGTGATTGTGTTCTTTAGTTTTTTGATTTCTGTTTCAATGAATTATTAGATTTGTTCCACCAATGTTCTATAGACATTTTATATATATGTATATATATTGTATATATTTCTCTCTGTAGCACTGTTATCCCATTGTTCATCAATTTGTCGAGTAGGCACCAGTAATGTCTCCATTGTGAGACTTGTTGTTACTGTTTTTGCATATTGAATATGCCATGGGTAGCATGCCGGGCTTTTCCTTGTGGGCGGGATACTCTCAGTAGAGTGGGCTCTACTTGCTTGGGCTCTCTGAGAGGGATGGAGAAAGATGCCCTACCCTCTGTGCTATTGCTCCAGCTATTTCTCTCTCTATATACATATATACATATATACATATATACTATATAGTTCTCATATACATTTATATATACTGTGTGTGTAGTTTTGTTTTGATTTTTTGATTTTTTTTTGTTATTATCAGAATACTTAAAAACAAGGGAGAAGGATTTCATTTAAGCTTATCACAATGCTCAATATTGGAGTTCATATAATCTCTATATAAATTGCTTATATATATTCTCTATATAGTATACAGATAAATATGAGATATATTATATATTATACATATGTATATACAGGTCTCCATATATAATTTTTAATTGAACAATTACAGATGTTTCCAAAGAAGGAGGCAGAAAATCAGATAAGTCATCAAGTTATCAAGTTTACTGGAATGGCCCAAACTGACTGACAATGGCAGAAGTGTAGCAGTCTTTTCACTGATCAGTGATACCTTGAGGCTGACACCCAAGGACAGTAGATACAATGTCCAGGGGGATTGCCCATAGCTGGAAGACTGCTTCATGAGTGGAGGGGAGAAAGCAGATGGAATAGAGAAGGGATCACTAAGAAAATGATGGCTGGAGGAACCAGTTTGGATGGGAGATGCATGCCGAAAGTAGATAATGGATCAAACATGATGACTTCTCAGTGTCTGTGTTGCAAGCTGTAATGTAATGCCCAAAAGTAGAGAGAGTATGGGAAATATTGTCTGCTTAGAGGCAGGGGGAGGGTGGAAAAGGGGGGGTATATCCGGGATATTGGTGGTGAGGAATGTGCATTGGTGGAGGGATGGGTGTTTGATCACTGTGAGATTGTAACCCAAATATGCAAGCTTGTAACTATCTCACGGTGATTCAATAAAATTTAAAAAACAAAACAAAACAAAATGATCAGTGATACTGGGGAAAATAAAAACTTCAGAGGAAATTTACACAATTTCAAGAAACACTGGCGGAAGAAATCTAATACCTCACTGAGTGATGTCTTCAGAGTACTGAACAAAATAATATCTTCAACCAAGAGTTCTATTTTGCTGCACGATTACTATTCCATTTGAAAATGGAATAAACCGGTAAAGCATTCTTAAACAACATCTGAAGGCATCTGTTAGAACCAAATTAGCTGAAAAGGAGCCCTGAGTTATCTCCAAAATAATAAACAAGTAAGCTAAGAGATTAAAAGTGCATGGGCCCTTATAGAAATATGTCATCAAGTATAGCCATATCAACAATCTTGCTCTATTTTGGATATGTGCAAATAATACTTCAGATAATGACAATTTCTAAAATGTGTAATGCAGTCACAGAGCTAAGTGACAAAAAATAAAACAAAACAAAACAAAACAAAACAAAACAAAACAAAACACAGATCTAAACCTGGGGCCTGGTGAGAAAGTACAGCTGGTCGAACACTTGCTTTGTATGCTGTCAAGTTGAGTTTAATCCCTAGATTTCCATATGGTCCATGAGGTCTGTGAGAAGTGATACTGAAGCACTGCTGGGTTTGCCCAAAAATAAACAAACAAAAACCAAAACTAAAATTGTGGGGAACAGATAAATTAGCTACTTCAACAAAGAAGAAATTTGGGTGGCCATTAATTATTAAAAAGTGATCATTATCACTTATCAGGGAAGCAAAAATCAAAATGCCAATGAGTATCAACAGTGATAAGAATAGCATACATCAAAAAAACTGAAAATAAGTGTTGTTCAGGGTGTGGTGAGAAGTGAACTCATATTTACTAGTGGGAATATCATGTGCTCTAACCTTTATGGAGAACAATATGAAAATTTCTCAAAATAGTAAAAATAGTCTCCTGTTTGACCCAACCTATTTCCTACCAGGTGTATATTAAAAAAAAATTAGTTTAAAAATGACCTATGCACACCTGCAGTACCTAGTGCAATGGCAGTATATGAAAACAACCCAAATATCTTAAACTATAAGAAAAGTTAAAGAAATTGTGGTAAATATGCACGATAGAATATTATGCTGTCACCAAAAATGATGGTAACATGTGTGGAATGGGAATATATTGTGATAATTATGCTACAGAAAGAAAGACAAATACAGATTGATTTAACTCATCTGTCCTCTAAGGAAACATATAAAAAGTATGGGCAGTGTCAATCAAAACAAACCTTGGATACTGCAATGCTCACCTAAGAGTCCAACTTTGGGGAGTAGTGATGGAGAGGTGAAAGGATGAGATGCAGTGGAAGTAACACAGGGATTTGGTGAAATGTCTTGACTACATGAGTTGTATTGAGGGAGATAGTAACCTGCACACACACACAGAGGTAACAATTGATCAAAAACAGAGGCAAGAGGAGGGAGCAAATGAAGTCCAACTAGAGTGAAACAGGAACTTAGTAGTGGTGGTGTGTATTAACTTCAAACACCAATACCAAAAACTTGAATACTATTATAAACCAATTACATAAATTACAAGAAGCTTTTTTAGAAAATTAGTACTATATTCTACTGAAAATATATATTGAGCCCATCACATGTCATTATAGAGAATAACTTTCATTTGTTAATAACTCATACAACTATATTGTATGGTACATATATGTAATATAAAAACATATATATATATATGAGATTATGAGACTGGAGTGGTAGCACAGCTTGTAGGGCGTTTTCCTTGCACACAGCTGACCTGATTCCTTTTATCCTCTCGGAGAGCCTGGGAAACTACCAAGAGTATCCTGTCCACATGGCAGATCCTGGGAAGCTACCTGTGGCATATTCGATATGCCAAAAGCAGTAACAACAAGTCTCACAATGGAGATGTTCCTGGTGCCCACTTGAGCAAATTGATGAACAATGGGAAGACAGTGCTTCAGTGCTACAGTGCATATATTTGAGAAGTGCTAATATGTATTTAATTATATCATATTTTAGCAGCATGCTCTATTTGCTGAAATATTTATAGTTTTACACACCAAGGACTACATGCTTTTAATGACTTAATGGTTATTTAACTGATGGGAAATTATTCATTTTCAATAATTTTGTCAAAAAGCTTTTCTAAAATGCTCCCTAAAATATGCTTTAGTGATAAATAAATATATCATTCAATATGAATAGTGACAAATATTTCAGAGAAATTCTCAGCATCTAAAATTGAAAAGATAATTGAAAACCAAAGATTTTTGTATCATTATAGCTGTCAATATTTCTCACCATAGAACCTATCATTTAGCGAGTCTCTGTATAAAGATGTAAGCACGTAATTCATAAAAATGAGAGTTACATAAATATACCTACTTTCTGTCAAAAGAGGTTAGAGTTAAAAAAGTCTATATGAGAATTAATAGGCTCTGTTTAAAACTAGGTGAACTTGAGGCTTGAGTTTAAAATGATGCATGATTCGGCTAACCACAAGGAACAGAATATACATTAATGTCAACTTTTGTAAATAACATGTAGGCATTCAAACAGAATTTGAAAGTAAAATCTCTTTGTTGAGATAAACCCTCATTTCAAACAGCAATGATTTCTACATAAATCTCCATTAATATAAACTGTTAAATCTATATTATTGTAAGAAAAAGGAAATAATTTACTATGAGAGAGCTGAAACAGCCAGTGGTTAAGTCAAAGAATATAAGCATGCTAGAGAAAGTAAAATTCAAATATCAAATTATAAGTTATTACTGAAGAAATATATAATATACATATTTGGGAAACATTAAAGGGTAAATCAAAAAAAATTAATAAAGGCTCATTGGGGACATAAAATAAATTAGCACAGGCACTTGTACAATGCAAATGCTGCAGTACATACATTGAAATTACATACCTGTACATAAAATTTCCCTTGTACAATAGATGAGCCTAAGTGTAAAAGACATAGAGAATACAGTAAAATAGTAGAGTAGTTTAGAAGTGGAGAATAAAAAAATTAAGAGAATCAGGAACATGATAATGACCAATATTTTTACAGAATTTATTTTAGGAACTGACTCAGATTTAATAATTGCTATAAATATAAGGAGAAATAAGGAAACTATGTCCTAATTAAAAGAGCAGCTTAAAGAACTAAAAAGAAAAATAATAATTAGTATACTGAAAGTGATGTAACCAAAACAAAAACAAACAATACCAAGTGCATACAATAGCTTTAAAATAATGGGGAAAAAATACAGGATATTAAAAAGAAATTATCCTAATCTGACCACAGTACAATAAAATACAAAATAAAGGATTTTCAGCTAAAGATATGTTCGCAATTTACTACTAATTCTCAGTTTAGGAAATACTGAGTTTGTATTTCTATAAATAAAATATCTAGAAGATGGTGCTGTAAATTTGAAATGTTAGAACAGATCATAAAAATTATGCAGGTAAACTGAATCAAAATATAGCACTGTAGTAATGTAGCACTGTCTTCCCATTGTTCATCAATTTGCTCAAGCAGGCACCAGTAACATCTTCATTGTGAGAGTTGTTGTTATTCTTTTTGGCATATTGAATATGCCACGGGTAGCTTGCCAGGCACTGCCATGCGGGCAGGATACTCTTGGTTGCTTCCTGGGCTCTTGGAGAAGGATGGAGGAATCGAACCTGGGTCGGCCATGTGCAAGGCAAACGCTCTACCCGCTGTGCTATTGCTTTGGCATGAATCAAAATATATACATCAAAATTTCAAAGTATTCCTAATAAAACTTAAAAAAATCTAAAGTGCAAATTACTGCTAATTTTAAAATACCAGGACATGAAAAGGGTAAAGGTTTTAAAACTCATGTATTTGGGAAAAGGGAGAAATAATGATTATTATTACACTAAAGGGAGCTCATATAATCATAGAAAAAGTATGTTAAATTTCACGTTATTAAAAAAAACTTTATATGAGGCAAATTTTAGTGGTGATACAATATTTGATGGGTTGGAGCGATAGCACAGGGGGTAGGGTCTTTGCTTTGCATGCTGCTGACTGGGTTCGATTCCTCCATCCCTCTCAGAGAGTTCGGCAAACTACTGAGAGTATCTCGCCCATACGGCAGAGCCTGGCAAGCTACCCATGGCATATTCAATATGCCTAAAATGGTAACAAGTCTCACAATGGAGACATTACTTGTGCCCGCTCCAGCAAATTGATGAACAACAACACGACAGAGCTACAGTGTTGCTACAATATTTGATGAAGACCTATTTAAGCATTTATAACACTAAGGTATAGCATATCGTTGTCTAAGAAACTGAAAAGTAGCAGAATCAGCAATAGTGGATCTTCTAATTTGTGAAAATTTTTGTAATTGTCTCTAATAAAATAAATCCAAAGAATCTATGCCTATTTTTATCTTATATATGCATTATGTAAAAATGAGGGTTCAAATTATAGAGTACATAAAAATTTGACAACAGAAAATCAGGTGAATATGGTACATTTTTTATGTACCTGCTTGATTTTTAGTAAGAAAAAAACAATGATGAATAACTTTGAAACTGTATACCTAATTTTTATTTAGTTTTTTAAAGAAAGAAAATAAAAAGAAAAAATATCCTTACAACACACACACATAAAAGGTACTTATTTAAATTTTTATTTTGTGTATTAATGCATATAATAATGTTATGTATATATATAGAGAGAGAGACAGAGAGAGTTCCCCTCAAACTATTTCCCCTTATTTTTTTTTGTAATAAAATTCAAGCTTTTGTCATCATTTTCTATGAAAATAGAAATATTTTTATTTGTATCAAATTTGGTTAGGGATATTTATCAAATAAGATTTATTTTATGAAATAATTTCTTAATTGGATATATTTGCATAATTTTATAATATAAAATTAAGAAAAATATGACTCAAAATTTAGAAATGAGTCTTAATGACATAAAACAATGGCTATTTGTTCAATGATAGCACCTTAAAATGAGAGGATTAAAATGAGAGAATTAAAAATAGTACAATTAAAATTTTGTCAAAAGAAACTTAAATTTAGAAAAAATGAAAAATCATGACTTTAATTTGGATGAAAGATAATAGAAGAACAAATGAAGGGATACAAGAACACCTGGGGGAAAGATGCCTGCAATGTTGCCACGGGCCTTGGTCCTGTCCCGACACAGCCTCAGACATGCAATTTATGTGCTCTGCAACTTGAACCACATCATTAACCCTGATCTTGATGTTGCATATTTAATGCATGAAACTTTACCAGGTCAAAAAAAATTCTACATTTAATCAAATAAAGAAAATTATTTTAACTCAGCAGTTAGATTTATCACTTATAAAATCACTTTAAGCAGCAAAAACACTTTATTTAGATACAAGAATAATAACCTCTGGGGCTGGAGTGATAGCACAGCAGGTAGGACGTTTGTCTTGCAAACAAGCGACCCGGGTTCGATTCCTGGCATCTCATATGGTGTCCCCTGAGCACTGCCAGGAGTAATTCCTGAGTGCATGAGCCAAGAGGAACACCTGTGCATCTCCGGGTGTGACCCAAAAAGAAAAAAAAAGATTAATAAACTAATAAACTCTTCCTTTATAGGTGCATAGGTTCTGTGAATTTGCATTAGAAGTAAGGTGAACAGAAGCAATGTTTATTCTCTTTACATAAATAGTTCTCTTAATGTGTCATATCAAAATTTCTTTTATGATTTTATTTTTGACTATACCTCAGGTAATTATATTTAAAGAAAATGCTATAAATATGTTCAAATATTGCCCATGTAGAATGGTTTTTGAGATATTTGTGAAGTTCATTTTAATGTTCTATAAATATTTTACATAAATATTTTAGACATTGCAGTCCAAAAATAACTAAATATCAATATCTGAAGGATTATCAATTACTTGATCTTCTCTGCCTACTAGATTATTTATTGCATGAACATATTTCTACTTCTAACATAATAAGTGCTTTCTAATTTTCCACTCTGCTTTAATTAGTCCTTTGAAGTTAAGAGCTTCCAGAGAGCACTTGACTTAAAGTAAAACGGATCATGGGGTAATGGAACCGCAAAGGTAGCTGAGGTTAAACCACAGAAACTATAAAAGTTTAATTACATAGTTTCAATCTATAATGCAATTGAGAGCATGCAAAGTGAAATTGGGTTGAAGACCAGTAATCGAAAACAATAATTGTAGTGTTGTACTGAATTACGTTTTTCCATTATGCCTCTCATCAAAACACACCCATATCTTCATATTTCCCCTTCTTGCTCATTTGACATCTGTTTTTTTTTTTCTTTTTGGGTCACACCCAGCGATGCACAGGGATTACTCCTGGCTCTGCACTCAGGAATCACCCCTGGCGGTGTTCAGGGGACAATATTGGATGCTGGGAATCGGACTTGGGTTGGCTGCGTGCAAAGCAAATGCCCTACCCCTAGTGCTATCGCTCCTGCCCCTCATTTGACATCTTAAAGCAAGCATTGTTGTTCTCCATGTCTGCCTACAATAAGTCTCCATTGACATGGTAACTCCTTTCACATTATTTCTTTCCATTCTTAGTTTTGTTACTGTAGCTTTCTCTACTACATGACTGTGCCAATCTATCAATGCCAACCTGGATTTGTTTGCATGTTTAACATTTAGAGCATTTTTTTTATGAGGAATGGATCTCTCAGTGGTGCTTTGTGTTCCAGAAGATCACTTCCAAATTTACTCTGCATGATGGTGAGACTCTGAGAGTTTAGTGCTCATGCAAGGCTTGGGATACCGCTATTCCCGCCTTGCTCTAAGGCCAACAGGTCATACCCGGTGGTGTTCAAAAGGCCTGTAATATGATGGATCCATCTAAGCAACTCTCTCAGGCAAAGGTAAGAGCTCTGGCCCTTTGAACTATCTCCCTGATTCCATGAGTTTTTGAAAATTTGTATATCATGGTATACATTGTATTTTAGCTGTGAAATAGTTTTGATTCTTTGTCCATAGTCATATTGAAAACGAAGACAGAAAATTGCCTACACCTTTGCAAACTACTGAACAAAGGAAAATGATGCTCAGAGACTTTGAAGAATGGAGCTTAGGTGTGGAAGAATTAAAACATATATAACTGCCAAAATATGAGACCCGCCACAGGAGTGCAATGGAGATGAGATAAGTGAGGTATGCTGTGTTAGCAGAAACTAAGTTTCATGTGGATAAGTAATTAAGAGTTATAATGAGAAGACAACTAGGCAGTTTTCCTCCTTAGTTGTGTGTAGGGGGACGTGAATAAGAGCAAGCACATAATTATAATTTAGTGGCAAAGTATATAATTAAAACGGATACTTCATATCAGAAATCCCATCATTAATCCAGTCTTCTGTAAAGTATGTTCACCAGTGGCTAATTCTAATTATTCTCCTTGTAGAGTTTATCTAAAACTCTAGAAGTACCTTAAGTTTGTTGATGTTTTGAAAACACAAGTTCATGATACAATTGGTTACATTACAAAATGCCCATTCTATATTAAGTACATGTGGCTTTGTTCATAGAGTTAAGTGTATTTCATATTACCCTTAACAATTTATACTGTATTATTATGATCTATAGATATTATGAATCGTATGTTTATGCTCCCCCCCTCCAAAATAAGGTTTGCTTACATAGTATACGCATATTCCAAAACAAATCATGCACTGGAATTTAGTCTTCAGTAATGCTGTCTGGTGATAGAAAGAAAATTCGTATTTAGAGGAAATGGAAAGGAGAAGAAAGAGCCATAGCATTAAAATAAAAAGAAATGAAGACAATGCAAGTTCGAATTTAATACACATATATGTTTATATTGGAATGAATATTTGGAAGGGTACCAAGCAAGAGCAAAGACTGGGCATATAAAGGGAATGAAGTTGGAATGACATGATGGTTTCTGTGCCAGAAAGAATGCAGTTCCTGGGTTCCTAGCCAAATCAGGCTGTGAGGGTGATGGCATTCCTTAGAAGATTGAGTAATGGCTGGAAAGGAGAACAGAGTGTGCCTGGCCAGGAGTAGGTATCTTGGAACAGAACTAAAGCAGGTGAAGTGAGAGTATTATGTTCAGAGCTGTGAGAGGCTGTGGTTATTTAATCATAGCTTTGTTCCTTCTGGTGCCAGAAGACTGATGGCACTCCCTCCCACAGAGGTCACACAAACGGTTTTCTCAATTCACTTCGTCATTAGCACACCCAGTGAATAGAAGGTCAGGATGCTGAGGAACCACACTTTAATACAAACTTGATGCATTAATATGCAGATCTAAATAAGGTTCCTATGACCTACTTGAAGATTTTAGACCCTGCTTTGCTAAAACCAGGCTAACGTAATGATCAGTATGCATCGTACTACCATTATTATGATGTAAAATTGCTAATGATTTGCTCTAAACTATTAATGATTAAATGGGCTACTAGATTTTTTAACACTTAAGGAGATAGAAGAATTTATCGAGAAAAAACCTGAATAGAAGTAATTAACAACACTTTGTAAAAAAAAAGTATGAAATTGAACATCAGTTCTGCTATTTATGATGCAAATTGGCAGTTCTTTTTGTTGCTGTTACTGTATTTAGGGGATAAGCACACCTTAGATGCTTACTCCTGGCTCTGTGCTCTGGAATCATTTCTGGAAGAGCTCAAAATAGCAGGGATCAAATGCTACCATTAACAGAATTGTGAATCATGGTGACTACTTCTTTCATTTTATAAATAAAAGGGAGAACTTGAGGAAATGACCGATTCTCCAACACAATGCTATCTACTAGAGAGTGAAAGAAAAATAACAAGGATATCAATGTTATCTCTAGGTTGTTCACTAAGAAAGAAGTTATTGAACGGTCAATAGAAGGCAGCTTCTACTCAAAGACCAAAATAATATTATGAGATTATAATTTTGAGTGACTCTTTTCTTATTTTATTTTAAAAGATTAACATACCAATGCAATATTTAACACTTCATTTAAAAGCTCTATTAAAAGTCCTACAAATGTTCAGCCCCTTTTGTCTTTTGATGTTTGAACTAAACTTGTTAGTCTACAGATTTTCCCCAATCTGAACTCACAATCTGCAGTGCTCTGAAATGCACATTCAAAACAGCATGGTTCATGGTTAGCAGTCATTTTTATTTTCTAACTTCTGCAGCAACATATTCCCAATTATTTTCTGCAATAAAAACTGTGACCTCTTGTCATTTGAAAACAGATTTATCAATAAATCCTAATATTCAATATAAACAAACACATTTACTTCCTTATGGAAGCTTACTCACACCAAGGTTGAAAAGTATCTCTCTCCTAAGAGCAGTCCAGTGACAACATAAATTCTGATCACCATTTGCAGATTGATTTTGGTATCAATGAGAGCAGGACAAATCCTAGAAACTGTTGTCTCTGTGATATATTCTATCACTTATATTTACAGACCTTATTCTATTTTTTAATTCTAATTTTAGTAGCCTTCATTCTGAATTTTAAATCAAGTTACTCAAACTCATTCCAACTAAGTGTAAAAAATTTAAGTAGCTTTTATAAAATTATTTATTTTTAATGTAACTTTAGACACTCAAAAGAGTAATAAGAGTAAGGAGAGGCTGATAAAATATGCTCTTCCTGTTCAGAGTTCTGAGCAGACGCCATTGGGCTACACTAGCACTCGGTAGGGATGGATGGAGACTCTGTACTCTAAGGGACATGCAGGGATCAACCAAGGACTCTGCATATACAAGACATGTGTTCTACAACTTGAGTAATGTCCTTAGTCTGATGGTGATTTTACTGATCTCCTAAATATGATCTGAAATATATATATATGTGCATATATATACATATTCATATGCAGAAAATATTTTTCTCCATTTCAGGCTTATATATGCAACACTATAAAAAGAGATACCTGGAGTCAAATTGTCTTATTAAATTTACCTTCTTATTTCTCTTGATAATGCTCAAACTACCGTCTCTAAATCCATGCGTCTAAAATATAAAACATAATGGATTATCTGTCTACCAGCACACACTATTAGTGTTATATTGATAGCATATCAACATGCGTCATTTTTTATCCATTTGTTGTCATATTTGCTGCCTTTGGAAAAAGACAGACCATGTCTTTCCTGGAATTTTTCCCCATGTGCAGAATTTTCTATCTTTGTGACTATGTGTATTCTAGAAATTACTAACTTAGTTGCTCTTTTGGTTTGGGGGCCATACCTGATCCTGTTCAGGCCTTTCTCCTGGATATACAGTAAAGGGATCACTTCTAGTGCCGTGCAGGGAACCATATGCCTTACAGGTAATTGAACCCAGCCCCTACAAGGCAAAATCCCTTCCTGCAGCACTTTTGCTGACATCCTGCAATTGCTCACTTAATGTACTTTAAAAAAATTCAACAGTTTTGATGTGTGTAATCTGTGAAAAGTTAAACAGCTTCTAGATACTCTATGACAAAAAGTAACTGTCTTTTGTTTGCACATAAGAATGTGTTGCCTTCTGCTCTTGTTAACACTTGGCATTTGACTATTGTCACACACATCACCATCTGTAGATACAGTTGTTCTCTCCCTTCTCTCCCTTTCCTCCTGGTCTCCTTCTTCCTCTTTCTTTTCCCTCTCCTATGTTTTCTCTCCCCTCACCCCCCCCCCCTCTCTCTCTCTCTCTCTCTCTCACACACACACACACACACACACACACACACAAATAGACAAAGAGTAAATTAAATACAGACCGCACATTAATTCCATTGGATATAATTGCATTCAATTTAAATATATCCATACCTTAGTTTGCATCAAATACTTACTCTGTTTTTTTCCCTTATAATGGAGTGATTTTTCAACATTCTGCCTCTAAACACCTCTAAAACAATCTGTTCAAGACCAGCTTTATTTCAAAGTAATCTTGTCCCTGTAAGATATATCTCTATTATTCCTGATGTCTCAAAATGAATCCATACATCTGTATTAAGACCTCTAGCACTTTCTATAAATAATAACTCTTACTTATATGTCTCAGTTAAATACAATTTTTCTCAATAATCTAGCTCTTCCGTTTCAGGCTTATTACTTCATCAAATCTACTCTGAACTGAAATTTTGTGCAATTTCACCAGCCAAAAAAAGGGGAAAAAAAAAGACAGTTAAGAGAAGGATTCATGGGGGCTGGAGGGATAGCACAGAAGTTAGGGTGTTTGCCTTGCCCGCAGCCGACCTGGGTTCAAGTGTTACCCAGAATAAATATCTTAACCAAAATAATTTTATATTCATAGCAGTAAATAAAATGTTATGTAATTAGAACTTCATTTATATCTGTGGACTCTATGAGCATTCTTTAAGCTCATGAATTCATTGCTTCTTTAAATATGAGCAACAGAACAAAATTTTGCCTTGCATAATTCTGATTTTTAAAGTTTCTTGCATCATACTCTGCAATGAACAAATTCATTTCTTCCTAAGTCCTCCTTGGGAGGTAAATATGATAATAATTGTTTTAATTTGGAGGATATTGAGGTGAAGAAAAGCTACATGGCTCAAAATAAATCCTGATAATCTGGGATTTGTAATTTGACAATTGCTTTCAGACTCCACCATTAGCCAATATTCTGCTTAATGAAAAATAAAAAGTGTATTTTCTGTTTGGTTATTGATTTAAATGTTAGTTTAAATTAAGAGAAATAAGTACTTTGAATTATTTAACTCTAGCAAGTTTTTTTTTGTGTGTCTTCTGGGTACAAAATAATTGGTACATAGAAAATATAGTTTTATCTAAATTAACAGAAAAGTAAAAATAAAAAAAAAAAACCTTGATCCTATTTCCAACCTGATTGTCAGCATGGTACATAAATAAATTATCAGATATCAAGAAAGAAAACAACCTCAATGTGTAATTTATGTTTTTAGATTTCAAAGCTAGAATGTATCAATTGAAGTTAAATGAACATCATGTTTTGCAAATTTGCATGTGTTAGAGAAGAAATGTAAAAATATTTAAAGATAATTTACTTTATTACATATAAATATACATGTATAATCTATATATAAAATACATAAATATGCAATGCAAACGTTTAGATGTATACATATATTATTATAAATGTCTGAATATTTTATTTCTTTCTAAATTAGATTTTTAGATCGTACATCTTTATACAGGCAAAGTCTAAGCCAAAATAAGAATTAGCTTGGCTTGGTAGATACAGAATACTGATGAAGAGCTATCTTTTGAATTTCTTCCTAAATGCTCTCGTATTAAGGCTTACTCAGAACTGTAAGAACAGAGGGTTCTAAAGTCTTGGAACAATGACAAAGAAATCCTTCCCTTGAATTTTACATCATTTGTTTCAGTTAACTACAAAATGTCAGAATTGAAAGGAATACCCAAGAAATATTCTCAGATCTTCACTTTTCACTCATTATGACCTTAAAAATAAAATGTGAAAAAAAACTTCAAAAATATATCAAAACTGTAAGTAAAAAAGGAAACATCCTAAGAATGCTTTATATTGTATATATTGTATATGGTAGATAGATCATCTTAAAATCAGTATTCACTACTTTTATTTTTGTTCATTTATCTAAAGTTGAGTCTATACAGATTATAATTCTATAAAACAAAAGCCTAATTATTATGTTAGATATATTATAGACAAGATATATGATGGACATTATATCTCAAAATCAATCACCTATAAGAACTTAAGTGTCTCTATATTAATATATACAGATATCAAAAAATCTTGATTATTGGCTATAAATGATCTGCACTGAAGTCATGTTCAATCACTGAAATAAATCATTTCCTCAACTAGTCATTATAAATTTTAACTTAATATTTTTTGTAGATGCTAAAATATCTTAAGTATTTTATTCACACGTGTCAAATACTGAATCTTTTGAGGTTAAAGGGAAAGGAATCTTCAATTTGTAGATTTATATTTCCTTTTCTAATCCCATGGAGCAACATGGGGAGAGAACACTTACTGTATGTGGAAGATAATTAAATTAAATTGATTATGTAAAGCAATCAAACTTCAGTTCTTATTTGTTTGAGAGGTCTTGCAGGATTTATTTATCTCTTGAACATATAATTTGTTCTCTAGATTTCTATTGTATTGTATTCATTTCTGTGCCTGCCTAATTTCTATTTCTAAATTTCACTTCCCTTCTGCATTTGAATATTAGTTTCCTAAAATTCTGCAATTTCACTACTATGATATTTTTTCAATGTCATTCCTCTTGTATTTCCTCTCTGGCCTAAATTTTTGTGGAAAAAAATAATTTTACTTAGAAAAATTTCTGAAAGAATAAAATTATCATGTAATAATTGAACAGAATGCAAATTAACATATTTGTAAAATACTATGGAATTAATTTAACAAATGAATAGTCACAAGAAATAAGTAATACAGTTGAATCATTTCAGTCTACACAAATAAAACAATGTGGGTGATTTACTAAAAAACCTGGAACCTTGTTCCCAGATACATTCAACCATGTCGAGAAATGTCCCGTACATCCACCTTCTGAAAGGATCTGAAACAAAAGCAATCCACCACAGATTATCAAAATGAAAGTTTGACCAATCACTCTATGTCAAAATTTTCATCTAATCCAACATTATAGTATCAATAATTACTTGATTAACTTTCACTGATTTGCAAAAAAAAAAGTTGAATTAGAACAAATGGCCTTTCTGTGTGCAAGCCCTGTTTATCCCAACACAATTCTGAATAGAAATTTAAGATCTGAAATTCAAGAACCAAGACTTTCCTGGAGTATATTTCCAATTACAAATATCTTCTGCTGTTTGGCTAATCCAAGTTGACCCAGTTTTAGTTTGGTTGACAATGTAACCTGCAATTATTTTTTTACTGCGTATCTATCTATCTATCTATCTATCTATCTATCTATCTATCTATCTATCTATCTATCTATCTATCTATCATCTATCTATCATCTTTTCTACTCAATTCAGGAAAATTCAGTTAAATCTTAACATGTAAACTTAAAGAAAAAAATTTAACAAAAAGGGTTGTAAAAAATAACCTACTTGATACTTTTTAACATCTTAATCATAATTTTCCATTAGTATATATTCAAATTTACTGTGTATATTATTATATCGCAAGTTATTTTGTATGGACATTCTCTTAACCATATTTATTTTCAGAAAACAAACACTGATGTGTTAAAATCTTCAACACATCATTTAGCAAACACAGGAACAATTATTTGTCTAAAACTATGTTATCAATTTATCAAAATGGTGTCTTAATTTGTTGCTTAATCTCAAACTACTCGCTATTATTGTCAAATAATTAAGAGGGAGATGCAATTAAGCATAAAATGCATTTAAAGGTGACCAAAAATGCATATTTCTAAAAATTTCTAATTGTGGGGGCCGGAGCGATAGCACAGCGGGTAGGGCGTTTGCCTTGCACGCGGCCGACCCGGGTTCGATCCCCGGCATCCTATACGGTCCCCCAAGCACCACCAGGAGTAATTCCTGAGTGCAAAGCCAGGAGTAAACCCTGAGCATCGCTGGGTGTGACCCAAAAAGCAAAAAAATAAAAAATAAAAAATAAATAAAATAAATAAAAATTTCTAATTGTGTACATGAGCAATGAACTCTAAACCATATTTATTTAAATAGGTCATGTATGATATATTCATTACATGATGTGCACATCTTTAATAAATTTTCATGAAAATGCAATAAAAGTTTTATATAAATTGAAATTATAATAATTTTAATATGTTCATCTCTAGTACTTATCCATTCAAGCAATATATATAAATATGCATGTCTTAGTTGACAATGAGAAATATCTCAGAAAATATTTTACGCAATTTAGCCTTACTTACACTCCTGTTAAAACATTTGATTTGACATATAAGTTTCTGATATTTCAACCCATAGTATTGGTAAAATGTCATTTCTGTTTTGTTTTTTCTTTTTGGGTCACACCTGGTGATGCTCAGGGGTTACTTCTGGCTTTGCACTCAGGAATTTCTCCTGTTGGTGCTCGGAGGACCATATGGGATGCTGGGAATCGAACCCGGGTTGGCCGCATGCAAGGCAATAGTCCTACGCATGTGCTATCACTCCAGCCCCGGTAAAATGTCCTTTCTAAGATTGAAGAATAATATTTCGTTAGTTTAATTTAATTAACCAAAAGTTTCAATTTATTTTGCATGGTTTTGGGGCCTGTCAATTGAACATGATGGATTAATGCCAGGATATAAAGGTACTAGGAACTTCCTGGGTTATGCAAGAGCTTTCCACTGGGACCAGTTAGTACTAGACATCTACATCTTGCCTCTCTGCTAATGAAGACCGAGACATCTTCTCTCCCCTTAACCACTTCTTTCCAGCATTTTCTACCCACAAATAATGCATTTGCAATTTCTCATTTGCTTCTAGTGTCAAGCTTATTGAGGCCTCCAGAATAGATTACACATTGTCACCTGACCATAGTACAAATAGTACAAGGTCACTTAATTTTTAATTGATTTTGGTTCAATCCCCAGCACTGTACATGATGCCTATATACTGCCAAATGTTATATATGAATAAGACCTACTAGTAAAACCTGAGCATCATGAGGCATGGCCAACACATATATATATATATATATATATATATATATATAAATTAAAAACATTTCTTTTTCCATCTCAAGTATAATTATTTATTTCATCTTTCACGGCCGACCCGAGTTCGATTCCTCCCCCCCCTCAGAGAGCCCAGCAAGCTACCGAGAGTGTCTAGCCCGCGCAGCAGAGCCTGGCAAGCTGGATATTGGATATGCCACAAACAGTAACAATAAGTCTCAATGAGAGACGTTACTGGTGCCGGCTTGAACAAATCGATGAGCAACAGGATGACAGCCATTTCATCTTAATCAAAGAATCTGCTTTCATTTGATAGACTTGCATTTTTAAGATTTCCCTGGAGTCCATCAACATTTAAAATT
Source organism: Sorex araneus (assembly GCF_027595985.1). Lineage (NCBI taxonomy): Eukaryota > Metazoa > Chordata > Mammalia > Eulipotyphla > Soricidae > Sorex > Sorex araneus. The sequence continues at coordinate 277,556,391 of NC_073302.1, read as the reverse complement.
TCATTGTTTTACTTCTTCAACCAGTGGAGAGTAATCTTATCTACATAATAAAATATTTTGGATATTATATTTTTTTCTCCCCATCTTCAACTTTCTATAATGCCTATTTGTTATTGGTTACAGTGTGCTATTCTGAGTGATTCTGGTGCAGGAATGCCTATACCAATATACATTACAGAGAAAGCCTTGGTCTTAAATTTGGTTACATAATAAACTGTACAAATTACATAACACCAGTTTTTCTTATTCTTTCTATTTGTAAAACACAGGTAATAAAATTGAATAGAGATTTTTATGAGAGTCATGTAATGTATGATAATATTCAAAATTGTATTTATGAAGTTATTAACTCTAGGTTCACTGATGATAGAATTTGCATAAGTTCTATTTTATATGCAGGATTTTAATAATCATTTAATTTTCTGTTTGTCTTCACAGAATTCTTCTGTATTTATACATTGGATTATGCATGGTATCATATAAAAGTTCAATAATTTTTATACTGTGATGAATGTAGTGCCAAAGTGGAGATATCTTCTGTTTTTATTTTTTATATATTTCCCCATTGTTTTGTTACTATGTTGGTGTTCTGCTAGGAGGGGCAGGGACACACTCATGGTGACCCATCAATGTTACTGTTTTTGGAATACTGAATACGCCTTGGGGAGCTTGTCAGGCTCTGCTGTGCGAGCAGGATACTCTCAGTAGCTTGCTGGGTTCTCTGAGAGGAAGAACTAGATAATAAGAGGTTGCTTCCAGGAGCTTTGTTTTATAGTCTCTAGATCTTGGCCATTGATGGAATTACAGGGCTGCCAGGGGAAGTTTGTGGGTGTGACTGCCTAGCTACTGGAAAGTGGGGCATCTGGGTGGAGGAGGTGCAGTCCGGATCTGAGCAGGCTTGAAGATCTCTGTCCTGGGTCCTGCGCAACTAGGTTCCTCTGCCTGTTCCTTCATGCGTGAGGCTTGTCTGAGCATGTAGAGAGTGGCCTTGAGCATGGCTGTGGCTGGGTTCCAGTGGTCTTCAGCTGCCGGGCCTCTGCTTGGTGTGGGGAGGGAAACCTCAACCAACCCCCTTCCGAGGGGCCCCGGTGAAGACAGCCAGTACCAGAGATACTGGTCAGCCAGTAACAGAGATAATATTCAGAGCTTTATAACCTTCAATGCCAGTGATCCTCCACTTGAGTCATATTCCCAGCCATATCCTATTTTGTACTTTTTGTGACAGTATCACCGTATCACTGTCATCCCATTGCTCATAGATTCGCTCAAGTGGGAACCAGTAATATCTCCATTGTGAGACTTGTTGTTACTGTTTTTGGCATATTGACTACACCATAGGGAGCTTGCCAGGCTCTGCCCTGCAGGAGAGATACTCTTGGTAGCTTGCCGGGCTCTCCGAGAGGGACAGAGGAACCAAATCCGAGTCAGCCATGTGCAAGGCAAACACCGTACCTGCTGTGCTATCGCTCCAACCCCAGAAGCGGGTATGGAATAAAAATTCCTGGGGAAGGCAGCAGCAAATGTTGGAATGATTTTACTCAGTCTCAGCATCTGTGCTTCAATCCACATTGTCTTCTCTGGGGAACCGCTGTCTCCTGGGGGCAAAAGGTTCCTGCAACCACTCAGTATTATTCTGCTAAAACTAAATGCAAATGCCAAGGGACAACAAAAGTTCATCTCTGACCAAAAAAGGGGTTAAAAACCTTTCTCCTCCGGCTTTGGTGCAAATGGGGAACCAGGAAATGTGGAGAAGGCAGAACTGTCTGCCGAATGAGTTTCTGATGAGAATCTGACAGTATATTTTTTTAAAAAATTAATCACTATATATATAAAATATGCAATAAATTCATATTTATAGAGGCTACATTTACTAGTACACAGGATTCAGGGCCGTTCCCTGGGAAAGGGACCAGATAGACTTCCATTTTCAGTGATCTCTTTGGCTACCCCAAAACCATATATTGCTATGCTAGAGATTGTAAGATTCAAAGCATCGTAATATTCCAAGGCCACTTACTTCTTAAACAAGAATCCTTACACATAAACTCTATCTCTTGGCCCAATCACGCTTTTATTGAAATAAATGCTATGAGGAGGGCGGACTCTTCAGCAATGCTTATATAAACAGGGGTCACTGCTACCAATTCTTGGTGTAGCTTAATACGTTAGTGCTCAGACCTTGGAATAGGGTGCTCAGGTTCAAAAGTATTGCTACTCTCTGGGCCAACCCAGAAGTGCCCAAAGAGACGTCTGAATTGTTGGTGATCAATCTAGGAGGCCTTGCAGATTCGACACATGCACCCAATCCTAATGACTATCTCCCTGACCATGTATATTATATTTTGGGGTGGTGTAGCCAGGTAGCAATACCTAGCAGTGCTCAGGGCTTTACCTGGCTCTGTTCTCAAGAATTATTCCTCCTGGGTCTCAGGGCATGTGTTCCAGCTCTGGATGACCACAAGCAAGACAAACACTTACCTGCTATATGATGTCTCATGTCATCTGTGATCATATTCAAAATGCACACTGAGAAGTATCATTTGAAGGTGTATTGAGACAGATTGATTTTTTAAAGTCACTAATATCCATAGAAAAAAAGAATTTTTACAACATAGGGCACAACCCTACCTTAATCATCAAACATGCTCAGGACTAGAATTTCTTCCTACAAGAAATAATTGCTAACTATTATTATGATGAACTATGGCACTGTAGCACTGTCGTCCTGTTGTTCATTGATTTGCTCGAATGGGCACCAGTAACATCTCCATTGTGAGACTTGTTTTTGGCATATCGAATACGCCACGGGGCGCTTGTCAGGCTCTGCCGTGTGGGCGGGATTCTCTCAGTAGCTTGCCAGGCTTAACTAGGGATATACTAGTAGTCATATCATAATGCATCTATAAAAAATAATGAAAATATATTCACCTCAAGTTTATAAAATGTTGCATATACATCTGTTTCAATAAATTTATAACATAAGGGTCCAGAAAGATAGTTCAATGGGCTGGACACTTGCTTTATATGTGTCTAACCCAGATTAGACTTTTGGTACCAAAAATGGTCACCTGCGCCCTACCAGGAGCTATCCCTGAGTACAGAGACAGATAAACCCCAAGCATACCCAGGGGCCCAAACCTATGAAGAACATAAATTAAATAAAATTTATTTTTCTTCCCTTTAAAACAGCTGCCATATTAAATTTTTAAAGTTTGGACACGATGTTTTCTACTTACGTTCATCTGGAATTCTCTGTTTTTAATTGATTTTATTTTACTATGGCAGGGTACCCTGAGTTTGTTGTTTCTAATGACTATAAGAGCAGCATTTTTCTAAAGGGTTTTTCTGTATTTATTCATTTGTTTTTATTCTCTTTCTGCTATAACACAATTTTGTATAATTTTGTTTTGTCATATTTCATTCTTTAAAATGCTATTAACTCTGTATTGGTTTAACTTTATTGGAAAAAGTAGTGTGATAGAGTTTGAATTTTTTTAGGTTGTATTACATTTTTGGGGGGGTGCTGGAGCGATAGCACAGCGGTTGGGCGTTCACCTTTCACGCGGCCAACCCAAGTTCGATTCCTCCGCCCCTCTCGGAGAGCCCGGCAAGCTACAGAGAGTATCGAGCCTGCGTGGCACAGCCTTGCAAGCTACCAGTGCGCATTGGATATGCCAAAAACAGTAACAATAAGTCTCTCAATGAGAGATGTTACTGGTACCCGCTCAAACAAATTGATGAGCAACGGGATGACAGTGACAGTGACAGTGATTACATTTGGGAAACCTCCTAAGTGGTACTCAAGGTGCTAGAGGCCACTCCCAGGGACACTCCACCAACAGATGTGTTGGTTCAGGCTTATCTTTGCCAGTGCCCAAGGATATAGAGCTTCCTGGGCCCTGCTGTGCCAGGGAATACTGGGATCCCTGGGGCAATGCATGGGGACCAGCCAGGCTATGTTCAATGATGCTTGGAAGGTTCTTTGATGCCAGGTCTGTGACTTTTTAAAGTATCACAAGCATTGTACTACCTATCTGGACCTCTATCCTATTACTTTTAATGGAAAATCATACACTATTACAGATTCCACTGTTCATAAAAAAAAAAGTTATGACAGGAAATTTATGATGATTACTGCAATCAGGTTCAAATGCGAAATGAAATTCAATGCAATGTCTTTTAGATGCCTGTGTTGAAAAATTGGTTAGGTAAATGAGAATAGACAATGTACTATATTATAATAAATGATTTTAATTTCTTTATTTACATAGGTTAAAATCATATAGCAATTAATCACTGCAAATGGATTGTGTAGATTTATCTTCTGATAATTTAATTTATATTTTGTTGATGTTTTTCTGGGAAAAATAATTTGAAATAAACTTATTATATGCCTGTCATTGGGGCAGGTTGAGGGACTGCAGAGACTCTGGGGACATAGGTGGGGGGCTAGTGTTGGAATATTGAATGCCTGTGACAATTCTATGATTAACACCTTTGTAAATCATGTTGTCTTCATTACAAATTAATAAATGAATATATAGCACTGTCTGTAGCACTGTCATCCCGTTGTTCATGGATTTGCTTGAGCAGGCACCAGTAACATCTCCATTGTGAGACTTATTGTTACTGCTTTTGACATATCAAATACGCCACACGGGGAACTTGCCAAGTTCTGTTGTGTGGGCGGGATACTCTCAGTAGTTTGCCAGACTCTCCGAGAGGGACTGAGGAATCAAACCCAGGTCGGCTGCATGCAAGGCAAATCCCCTACCAACTATGCTATCACTCCAGTCCTATATACATATATATTTTAAAGTTTATCAGTGTATTCAATGTGAATTTAAATTACTGTATTTGCCATGATTTATTATTTCCTGGGAACACTTGATTATCATCCATCCAAATCAATGAATTTTGACATACATACTGCCACCAGTCAAGATACATTATGAAAATTTTGCTGGTTAACTGTTACTAGTGATTATCTCTCCTATACTACTCATGATAGTGCTAGGTTTGTATTGCATGAATAATATTTAAGTGTTCCATAAAGTTGAAAACATGAAATGTATAATCTTGCAATTGGCTTTTGTTAGCATAATTATTTCAAGAACACTTGTTATTTCACCTAGCAATATAGCATTCTTTCATAGGTATTCAATGAATAGATTAAATTTTATTTGCTCATTTACCTATAATTATAATTTTGCTGTTTATAACTATCAGTTCTTTTTGATAAAGGTACAAAGAACACATATGTTTTTGTTTTGGGCTCACATCTTTTCTGGATTTACTCTTGATTCTGTGCTCAGGAATCATTCCTGGTGGTGTGAAAGGTACCACATGAGATGTCAGGACCTAATCCAAGTCAACTACATGCAAATAATGTTCCTTACCTGTTATAAGTTTCTCCAGCCCCACATACATATATTTGTAAGAATATACATTTTATTTATTTTCGTAAATATTAAATAATATAGTTGATGTTTAATTAAAAACTATAATTTTATAAAAATATTAAAATATTTTTCAAAAGTATCATTGTTTCATATTTGTCCTCTCATTGAATAAAGTCAATCTCTGTTCATTAACTCTTGGTTCACTTTTGCTTTTTAATGAAATATTCCTGTTAATTTTAGTTTACTACACTGTCATAAGGTTCAAGTTTGCTTCATTCTGATTCAAGACCTATGTACAGTAAGTCACTATGATCACTAAAAATAGTTTCAACCTATTATTATACAATTTCCACCTCTCAGTCTCCTTCATTGTAGAGGTAGTGTATCATATAATAAGTTGCCCCTACGAGAGTAACTTTTGTTTGTTTTCTTTGTTGATTTACTTTAATTCTCTATGGCCCATTTGTGAGTGATAACATACAGTAAATCTTTTTCAGACTCTAAAATATTTTACATTTTTTTCTGTGTATAATTATAATTTTTATGTGCTTTTCTTTAATGACTGTTCATAGTAGGCAATGTTCCAGTGCTAACCTTCCATTTGCAGATAACAATTTTATACCTTCTCTTTTGGTATAAAAAAATCTTTGTCAATTTTAATTGAGCAGTCTGTCTTATTATAGGTTATAGGTTTATAACATCCTTATATATTTTTTCATAAATGTCACTTTCAAGGTATTAGTATTGTATATATTATCACCAATTTTTACTTTATTATTCATAAAATTATTTCATTGCCTGATTTTATCAATATAATCTATGTAACCATCCCTTTTTTCCATCCATAATGTCTAAAATTTCTTCTGACAGTACATATTAATTGTTCAAATTTATCATGTTTAAAATTTGCAAATAATAATTTTAGTGCATATCAAATTTAAAATTTATAAGAATTGATTATATTCGTGATTCATTATGTTCTGTAAAATTTTAATGAGATATGAAAAAATCTTTACTAATTACTTTAACCAAAACAGTAGCATGATATATTACTGTATAACTGTGATTTGAAAATGATAGGAATTTAAAATCTAAATAAAGCAATCCAAAAAGAGAAAATGCTTGATTTTCTTTAAAATAATACAAACAAGTACTATTTGTTTTATTTGGGGGCTACACCCAGCAATGCTCAGGCCTTATTCCTGACTCAATGCTCAAGGATCATGCCTGTAGGGACGCGTGGACCATGTGGGAAGCTAGAGATCAAACACAGGTGGGTCATTTCCAAGGAGAGCATCTCATCCTCTGTACTGTCTTTCTGGTCCAAATTGGTGTTTTCACACAAAAGTATTCCATGTCAATGAATATTATAAAAATATAATTGTATATACTTACTATTAAATGAAAATAATAAAATTGTTTATTGCTCTGGGCCTCAAGTGCATTTCTTACTACTTGAGGCTTCTGTTACCTGGAGTAAAGTTCTTCTAAAACAGCCTTCTGTGTGTTATTATTTTTTTTCTCAACCACACCTGGCAGTCCTATGTCTGCTTTGAGTGCTCTGCTCAAGACACCCCCTGGGTTGTATTCAGAGATGTACATTGCTGGGAAAGACCCAAGCCCTCTGCAAACATGTGCTCTGCCCCTTGAGCTGGTTCTCTGGACCACTGGAGACTTCCACGTGAATGATAATGTGGAAAATGATTGGGATGAATCTTCATGTTCTCAAGTAAGGCTTGCTACTGATGCCATTGACAATGTTTAGCAGGAAAGTTATTTTTTTTACTTAAGAGTCTGTGGCTGGTAAAACATTTATCAATTAGCACTTTAGGAAAACAAGCACTCATGATACGTTTTCTGATTTCCATGGTCAAAGTACTATACACTGTATCATGTCTTAATTTCCCATATTAAACTGGTTTTCAAGTATTTTTGAAAATGTAAGAACAGGCATGATTTATGATGTCTTGTAGGGATCAGCAAACTGCAGTGGGTCAGATCTATCATGTCCATTTATTGAGTATTAAGAATATGGCATATAGCCTGCAGAATTGAAAATTTTAACTGTTGGGCAGGAGAGAGGGGGGAGGGAGAGAGAAGGGGAGGGAGACAGAGAGAGAAAAAAAAATATGTCAGGTAAGGCTCTTTCACCTGACGTAGGTTTGAACATCTGCACCACATATGGTCCCCTGAAAACTGCCGCGTGTGATCCCTGAGCACAGAGACAAGAGTAAGCCTTCCCTGAGCACTGGTGGGTGTGGCCCCAAACCAAAAAATATATTTTTTATAAAGGGAATACTTATGGCTAATAGACAATTTGCTGAAAATTAGGGCACTAAGGTTTATTGTTCTAAATTTTGTAATGCAGTCATCAGAATCCATCTCACTAGAAATTTCTACCATGATTTAACTGAAAGTGCTGTCCAGTTGAAATATAATGGAGGACACAGTATATGAAATTTAAATTTAGTCACTAAAAATAGTGGCAAGACTTTATTATGTTAAAATACGCATAATGTGAACTTTATCATTTTAACTGTGTGTGTGTGTGTGTGTTTTACTGGGATTGGATTTAGGGTTTCACATGTGCAAGACATATTCTTATCCATTGAGTCATGTCCATAGTCCCCATCTTAATCGTTTTCAAAATTGAGCTTTTAATCTTCTTTGTTCTGGGGTCATATCCAGTGGTCCTCGGGGCTACTCCGAACCACTGCTTTACATGGTGCCCACTCGGATGCAGGCCCTGAGCCATGCCAGGAGTGATCCCTGAGCATATAAAGCTGGTGTAAGTCTCTACTACCAAAATTACAATTGCAAAACCAAAGGAAAAATTTGACATTAGATTGGAATTGGGATTTTAGAGATTATAATTAATACCTGTTGTTATATGCAGAACATATTAAGTTAGCATGGGCTGGAGCGATAGCACAGCGAGTAGGGCGTTTGCCTTGCACGCAGCCAACCCAGGTTCAATTTTTCCTCCCCTCTCGGAGAGCCTGACCAGCTACTGAGAGTATCTCACCCTCCTGGCACAGCCTAGCAAGCTTTCCATGGTGTATTCAATGTGCCAAAAACACTAACAACAAGTCTCACAGTGGAAATACTACTGGTACATGTTCAATCAAATCGATGATCAATGGGATTACAGTGATAAGTGAATAAAAATGTATAATAAATAGAGAAAACAAATTCTATAAATAAACTCTTAGGAGAATATGAATAATAAATATCAAATAATATTGATGTCATTTAATTAATAATAAATTAATTATTAATTAATAAAATTAATTATTTTAATAATATTGACATTATTAAATCTAACATTCATTGATTTGAAGAAAACCTTTGAGTCTATTGAGACTGAAGCTGTCATCGAAGCCCTAGCAAAGAGGGCATTCGAACTCAGTACATCAAGATCCTCCAAGAACTGTACTATGGATTCACCACCAGGATTTCAACATTCTACAAAGAAATGTTCATCAACATAAAGAGAGGGGTTCAGCAGGGGAACACCATTTCACCGAAACTCTTCAGTGCCACCTTCGAAAACATCATGCAACGACTAGAATGGGAAGGAATGGAATTGAAGATAGACGGTTGGCAACTACACCGATTCCGCTTTGCTGATGATACTGTTCTCAAAACACAAAACATGAACCAAACGGCATAAATGCTGGCTGACTTCGACTGCGAGTGTGGAAATGTCAGGCTTCAGCTGAATCTCAACAAAACAATGTTTATGAAAAACAAACCAATCCCTGACGTTCCATTTACTCTCAATGGAATGAACATCTCCAAATGCAGCAGCAATGTGTACTGGGGTCGAGAACTCAACATGAGGAATGACTTGGTGCCAGAACTGCACAGGGGGAAGAGAGCAGCGTGGAGCATCTTCAAGAACATCAAATAAGTGGTTAAGAGGACAAAGAATCTCTGGTTTCGGGCACATCTTTTCGACTCCACAATTCTCCCTGCACTAACATATGCCTCAGAGACCTGGGCCCTATGAAAATAGGATGAGAACACTATTAGGGTATCTCAAAGAAGAATCGAAAGAGCTATACTTGGAGTATCATGTTCCACCCAAGTAAGAGAAAGAATCCAGAGTTCTGACCTCCATAGACAATCGAAAATCAGGTATGCTATCTTGTTTGCCAAGGCATCAAAAATCAAATGGGCCGGACACATAATGAGACTCAGAGATGACCGCTGAACTACAGCTATTACCAACTGGATTCCATGGGATGTCAAAAGACAACGTGGCCCCCCACCTACAAGATGGTCAGATTTCTTCACCAGGGCCCTGAATGAATGGTTTGAGGCTCTTCATGTTCCTGGAGTGAGCAGATGCCATTGGGCTACACTAGCACTCAATAGGGATGAATGAGACATTACTGGCTCTCGCTCCAGAAAATTCATGAATAACGGGATGACAGTGATACCATGATTAAATAATATAGCAAAATGAGAAAACAAAGAGTTAAAGTTTCATGGCTAAACTAATTTGTGAACTTAGTTATAAATCACTGTATCACTGTATCACTGTCATCCTGTTGCTCATTGATTTGCTTGAGCGGGCACCAGTAACATCTCCATTGTGAAACTTGTTGCTACTGTTTTTGGCATATCGAATACGCCCCGGGTAGCTTGCCAAGCTCTGCTGTGTGGGCAGGATACTCTTGGTAGCTTACCGGGCTCTCCGAGAGGGACGGAAGAATCGAACCTGGGTCGGCCACATGCAAGGCAAACACCCTACCCACTGTACTATCACTCCAGCTATAAATATATTGAAAATTCTTAAAGACAAAATAAACAGGGTGATGTTTGGGTAAAATTGTTTCCCCATTTGAATAATTTTATCTTATAAATTTCTTCACAGCATAACACAATATTGAAACATTACATTTAAAGTAAGTTCTTTGATAAACTAAACACAATTTTAGAAAATCATTTAAAATTAAAATATGCACTCAACAAATTAAACCATTGCTTTGCACTAATCTTAAATTCAATGCTGCTTTATGCATTTAAAATCTTCTTAGAAGGATAGAATTATAAAAGTATTAAGAAACTAGTTTCTATAAAATGATTACATTCATTTTGTTAATTGTCACATTATAATAAAAGTCCAATATTTTCTTTTAACTTGATTATGACAGCCATCAATAGAAGTTTAATGCTAGAATAAGAAGTAACAATTCTATTTCATGACCCAGTGATTCTGTGCAATAGTCAATGTTTACCTCATCTCATTCAAAAATGACAACGTGATTTTTTCTCAGTCTTTTACTGGCACTTGGAACACTCTATGGAATTGGGTATTTATTTCTAACTTCAAAAGAATTTACAATATGGGTTTATGTTTCTTTTAGAACAACTTCTGAAATTACCTCCTTAATATAGAATTCCAGTGTGTTCAAAATCTTACATTTCTGAAAGAGCATGTGGTTTCATTGACATACAATGGCATCATTTTGATAATAAAAATATGTCTTCTTGTTAAAATACATGTCTGTGCCTTCCAGATAGTAGGTATCCAAATCATGCTCACTGCTGTTCATTATTTAATAAAAACTTTATAGCAGTATATTTCTTCAAAGTCAAATACATACCACAAATATGAAATAGGAGGGCAGGAAAATAGTACAATGAGTAGTACTTGCCTTGCATGAAACTAACCAAAGGACTGCTAGGTTTCTGTCCATCACAAAAAGGTATAATAGTAGTAAAGCATATAACTTAATATATAAATATGAGCATTTAGAGAGAGAAAGAGAAAAATAATAATTTTTATATAAATAACAGATTGCTAAACTTGTATAAACTTGTATAAAGGTTAAATTTTTTCTACCTGTATATAAAATATAAACATATATAATATAATTATTAATATTTTCTACATACATGTATACAGATGATTAATGCTTACCTAGGAGAAGGCTGTATAATCTTGAGCTGGTCAAAAATAACCCAAACATACAAAAAATTATTTAGATTATACTAGCTATAATACAAAGTTTCCATAAAAGATTAAAAGGTTGGGACACGTAATGACATACTAATGTAATTATTTATATAATTGGGAAAATTAGAACATATTAGTTGCATCTTAGCTTTTGAATTCAGATGTCCTGAGTTCAGAATTTAGTTCTGGACCAACAAGCTAGTACAGGGTTTAAATAACTTGCTTACCTTGCTGGAAGCTGATGCCAGTTCTATCCAGGAACCACGTATGATTCCCCAAACTCCAGTAGGAGTGATCACTGATTACAGACCCAAAAAGTAACAAAGTAAATAAATAAGTGTATGTTTGGAATAACTTATTTACTGGTTTATTACTATAACTGTACCTCACAGTGATTCACTAATAAAAACAAAAACATAAAATACTTCAGTGTAAGACATGCTTAACAATATTCTTTTTTTTGATATCACTCATTCATAGATTTTCACTTCCTATGTATATAATAAAATAGATAATTGTAGTTGCAATTTTTCTCTACCTAAATGTGGGCAATAGATCAGAACATATATGAAAGTGTTTAAAGCTATACAAATTCATTAATATATATAACTAATATTGTAAAATCTTTAGCAATATTTTAATATATAGATAACACAATTGAGATTAATTATTAAAATTTGACGCAGACGAGAGAAATAAGGATATTAATAAGTGATGATCCACTATGAACTAGAAAAATATTTCATGCATCTAATATGTTGGATTTACTTAATCTGACAATTTTAGTATAAGATGCAGTCCAATTTATCAGAACATTTCAGACTTGATTTTAGAGAACAAGTAATTTTCAAATCAAATATTAATTTTCAAAGTATGTAAGTTCATATTAATATAGTAGATTTAGTTTTCTTTTTCATCTCTCTCTCTTTCTCTCTTTCTAGATCACTTTTTACCAATATGGTACTCATAGCTTACTCCTGGCTCTTTGCTCAATAATTACTCCTTGAAATGCCCAAAGAATGTAACTTGTACAGGAAATCAAAGCAGTAACAGTCATAATCAAGGCATTCACTTTAGCTCCTATACTATATCTAAGCCTCAGCAATTCAGCTTTCAAGTGGGCTTTCTTTACTAATATTTTTATATATTTTTGTAGTCAATATAACCATATATTTGCACCTGAAGTGAATAATTTTGGGGGGCTGAAAACCTATAGTTGTATGTCATTTACTCATGCAGTCTTAATTCTATCTTTTTATTAAATTAGTAATCAATTCAAATTTAGTTTGTATTAGATTCAGTTAGTTTTATCTGCCATAGTTTGAAATACTTATTAGTTTATATAATTGTATCACTAAAATAACATAAAGTTGAGACCAACTATATAAATATGCTTATATTAATTGGAATATTTATCAGTTTGGGTATTTTTCATAGGTTTATGTGACTATGAGTTACTATCTGATATTATCCACTTATTTAAACATATCTTTGTTCTTGCATAACTCATCTTCACTATTTTTGTTGAATACATAACCTTTTAACAATTTATAGGTCTAACAATGCTATTATATGCAAGATGTTTCATGCAATTGCTTTTCAAATGAGCCTAACAAAAAAGGGAGCATTATGCATTTCCATGTATTTTGAATTGCATAATTACTTTGCTGATGTTAATTATTTGATGTGAATTTTAATTTCACTGTTTGTTGCTTTCAGTCCCACAAATACTTTTGGCATTTCTTTTAAAGTTCTTCTGATTGATCAGACAGAAAATCAATAAGAAAACAATAGTCTTAAATGAGGAGTTAGTCAAAATGAATTTGATAGACATTTACAAGCTATACAGCCACCAGAAAGCTGAGTACACATTTCTATCAAGTTCCATGGAACATTCTTACGAATACTTGTTTGATCCACCATCCAAGTTTGCCAAGAACCATCAATGGTTCTCCTGAATGTTCTTAATACAAGCTTGAAAGCTCCTATTCTACTCTGTACCAAAAGAATTAGAGAAATCTATTTATAAACAGGATTAAAAATGAAGGTGGATTAAATTACAACAAACAATAACTGAAATAGGAAGAAAATAACAACCTTATTTGGTTGAAGCTATAAAACAGTAAATAGGGTGCTTGCTTTGCACATGGCTTACCTGGGTTTGATTCCAGGTATCCTTTTTGGTTTTCTGAGACTGCCAGGTTATGCTCCTTCAGTACAGAAGTAACAATGTGACAATGCTGGATGTGACAACACCCCATCCCCCAAGAAAAATAAAGAAAAGAAAAACATACTGTACCAATAATAACACTGTAGCACTGTCATCCAGTTGTTCATCAATTTGCTCAAGCGGGCAGCAGTAACATTGCCAATGTGAGACTTGTTGTTACTGTTTTGGGCATATCGAATATGCCAATGGTAGCTTGCCAGGCTCTGCCATTTGGGCGGGATACTCTCGGTAGCTTGCTGGGATCTCCAAGACGGATGGAGGAATCGAACCCGGGTTGGCTGCATGCAAGTCAAATGCCCTACCCACTGTGCTATTTTTCTAGTCTCTACCAATAATAATCAAGGGAATTTTAACTAGTTGATATAAAGCTCACTAAAAATTAGAATAAAATCAGATGGCTTTTACCAGTAAAGTCTGCAAAACATTCAAAGATAGCACATCACCTATGAATCTCAAATTCTCCCCCAAATTTAAAGAGTAAATGTTTGCAAAAACTTTTTGATGAAATCCAGTTTGCCCTAATATTAAAAGTTTATAAGACTATCACAAAAATAAAATTATATGCAACAAGTCTGATAAATAAGGCTGTGAAGATTATCAACAAATTCATCAAAGCAAGGGAAACTCAAGAATATACTAACAGGATCATGTGCCATATCTGAGTGAGATTTTTCGCAGGACTGAAAGTCTGGTTTGATATCGAACCAGACTTAATGTGCTTTTAATGAATCACATTAAAAAGGAAAGAACATAATTGAGTTAATGTCCAGAAGTATATAAATTATATCTGGTCATATTTACCTTTCAATTCATGATAACAAAACTCTCAATAAGTAGTAATGAAACTAACATGCCTATATAATAAAGGATACACTAGACAGATCCACACATTTTATTTACTGTTGGAAAGCTGAGAACTTGCCGTATAAAATTATGTATAAAACATTGATTTCCATTCTCATCACTGATACTTAAGGTTGGGAAATATATCCAGAACAAGTGCATAAATACCTAAATGATAAGAGTATTGAAACAGATAATTTTAGATAACAAATTATATATTGAAAATTTAAGACCCTTGTCAAATAAGTAGAAGGACTGGGGAGTAAGACATTGAAAGTGCTAGAGTCCACGCAAGTCATGTGCTAGACCCAAGGTTAAATATGGAACACAGCATGTTCTTCCAAGCATTGTGTGCAGAAGGGAGAACTGGAGGTCTAGGAGCACCCTATGTCTGAGCAGTACTATACTTCCATGTCCAAAGCACTGAATCATCAGTCTCACACAGAGAGAAAGATAAGAACTTGGAGCGCCCCCAGGATCCTTGGTCACTCTTTGGGATCTCCCTCAGCACTAAATAAAATGACTATTAATATTATGCTCAAGGCTATTCTTCACACGTTCGGACAAGTCACATGCATGGAGGGACCAGCAGAGGAACGCAGGTGTGTAGGACCTAGGGCTGAGACCTCCAAGCCTGCTCGGACTGGGACTGGGCCTCCTCCACCCAGACACCCCATTTTCCAGTAGCTTGACAGCCACACCCACAAACTGCCCCCAGCACCATGTAATCTCACCAATGGCCAACATCCAGAGACTGTAAGACCAAGCTCCCGAAAGAAAGCAACACAGAGTCTCTTGCCACCCCGTGCCTGGCTGTCTTCACCAGGGCCTCTCGGAGGGGATAGGTTGCCTTTCCCTCTGTGCCCCAAGCAAAGCCTTGACACTTGAAGACCTCCAGAACCCAGCCACAGCTGTGCTCAAGGCCACTCCCCACACGTTTGCATGAGCTTCGTGCATGAAGGGACCAGCAGAGGAACCCAGGTGTGTGGGACCTGGGGCTGAGACCTCCAAGCCTGCTCAGGTTCAGACTGGGCCTTCTCCACCCAGACCCCCCATTTCCCAGTAATCTGGCAGTCACACCCACAAATTGCCCCCAGCGATGTGTAATTCCACCAATGACCAACATCCAGAGACTGGAATACCAAGCTCCCAGACATCTAATAGCCTTGTTCTCCCTCTTGGAGAATCTGACAAGCTACCAAGAGTCTATTGCCTGCACAGCAGAGCCTTGCAAGCTTCCCATGGTGTATTAATATCCCAAATACAGTAAAAGGTATATACATACCTCTCTGAGAGCCCAGCAAGCTACCGAGAGTATCCTGTCCGCACAGCAAAGCCTGGCAAGCTACCTCTGGCATATTAAATATGCCAAAAACAGTAACAATAGGTCTCATTCCCCTGACCCTGAAAGAGCTTCCAATCACTGGGAAAGACGAGTAAGGAGAGGCTGCTAAAATCTCAGGGCTGTGTGTAATAGAGATGTTACTTGTGCTCGCTCGAGTAAATCGACAATTGGATGACAGTGATACAATGACTATATTAATGAAGAAGTACAGTAATGTGGTGACAATAATATTAACATGTAAAGGTTTGTTATTTTTCTGTACAAATAATAAACGAATATACTAATTGTACAAAAAAGAATAAAAGGAAAACCCCATTTACAGCAACAGATAAATTATCTAGGAATACATTTCACAAAAAGTACAAAAGACATAGAGAAATAAAACTATAGGTGACTCCTAAAATACATAAGTTAAGATACAAAGAAATCAGGATATATTGTGCACTCATGAGCAGGATGAATCACTATTGATTAAATGACCATTCTTGGGGCCAGAGTTGGGTGCCTGTCTTGCATGCAACGAATCCAGGTTCTATCTCTAGCATCACAAGGTTATCCCAAACCCACCCGCAGTGATCCTTGGGTAGTAACAGAGCCAGGAGTAAAACTAGAGCATCACTGGGATTGGCCCAAGAACAAGAAAACTAAACATAACAAAGCAAAACAAGCATTCCACTCAAAGAAACATAAACTTTTAATGTAATCCCTATCACATTTCCTTCCTTTTTTTCAATATAACAGAGAAAATATTAGTGTATGAAAATACACCAGTTTCCATAGACAAAGTAAACCTGATCAAAATTTTAAAAAGGAAAAGAAGTGAAAAAAGTTTTAAACAGAGGAGAGCAGAGGAGGAGTGGATGGGAGAGAATGGGAGGGGAGGGAATGGGAGGAAAGGGGAGAAGTGGAAGGGGGGAGAGAGGAGAGGAAAGGAGAGGACAAGATAGATAGAAGAAACAAAGAAACAAAAAAAGAAAGGAAATAAAAAAGAAAAGAAAGAAAATGAAAAGAAAGGAAAGAAAAGAGAAGAAAAAATAAAAGAGAAAAGGAGATGGTCTCAACCCCCACATCTTCAGACTTCATCTGGGATACAATTACAGGTTTTCTACTGACTTAGTGTTGAAGAGGAGAACCGTGTCTCTTGTGTGGGATCTACTTTCTGGGGAATCTATCTCTTCCAGTTTGGGTGTGGTTACGGTAGAGTTCTTCCTCTTTGAGAGTAGTTTCCTGGAGTAGATCTCCTTTCACTGTAAATAGGGATTCAGTCGAGAAGCAAGTAGAAGACAAAGGCTCAAATTCTACAGCCTGTAATTTTTTCAGATATTCAACATATTTACACGTTTAAAATTTTTTTCTGAAAATTTTCATGTAGCTAAAACTTGGCAAGTAATGATATTAGGAAGGTGCTGCCAAACAGTGCTCAGGGGACCAGTGATGATACTTGATCAAACAGCTTGGACAATTCAATGCTAGAGTCTGAGGATATGGAGTCTCTGGGGCACTGTGGTACCAGGGACCAAGGCTATCTGGATAGTACTTGGGACTTCATCAGGCAGTGGCCTGAGGTCTCAAGGATTATAGCCAATGGCACTCAGGAGGATCAAATACTGCTGGGCTTGATCTCAGCCTCGGCGTATGCAAAATATGAATGCTGAGCCATCTCCATGACTTTTTGTTTTAATTATTTTTAAATATATAAGTATTTAGTAAAGTCTACCATGGATTGCTACCATAGATCTGCCCAGAACACTGTTCAGAATTTAAAATCTGACTGTGTAAATTATTCATGCCAGCTATGATGCAGAATCATGACTAGCAGCAACGATTAGAAGAGAAATTAGATCATTATAAATAAACTCATTTTAAAAAATTCCAAAGCTAAAGCAAATCTCATTGTGACATACAAGACAAATCATGTGCAAAAATGACTATCAGAATATGATTTTTGTTACTTCTATATCAGTCAAAAGAGTGCTACCTTTTGACATATATGTGTGTGTGTGTGAGAAGCAAATAAGTTTTTTTATTGAATGAAGCTTAGAAAGATGTGACAGACAGGGATAGAAAGAACAGAACAAGTTGAAGAAAACAAAATTGAAAGAGTAAGAAAGCAAGCAGAGACACAGGGATAAGTAAGCAAGATATATTTTCATGGAGGACACAAGCATTAAGAGCAAGCCTATCTTTTGATGTTTTATGCTCCCTATTTTTCCTTTACTTACATTAAATACAGTATTTAAAATCTTGTTGCCATAGTTACTAATATTAAAGTACACACATAAAAGAAAATCTGATCTGAATCTCCAAGATAATACATTATATTCAAAAATAAGGGGAAAAATAGTGAAGGGTACAATTTATAACAACTTTTCTTTCCAGCACTGTATTTCCCCCAGGGAATGTATAACAGTTAAACTACACAGTGTCCACCACCAAAGTTTGCATTATTGAATAAGAAATTATAACCATTTAAAAGAATCATGTTTAGAAATAAAAGGTGTGATTTTTATATGACTGTGTACAGAAATTTAGTGGTGAACACATGAGAAATATATCAAATACAATAAAAGCTTATTTTTCCAAAACACAAATTATATTCTTTTTCTTTAATATGTAAATATAAATTCAGGTGTATATTTTAATAGAAATCACATGTATTTGTTGGGTGAATGGTATACAATTGACAATCTATCAAAGAAAAACGAAGTGTGATACATAAACAGCATTTTAAAAGCTAGATTACTGTATTTGACTCTGCACAGTATGGTGGCCCATTCTACAAGGTCATTTGAACTAAATGAAAAGGTAATAGCTGACCTGATATGGGATTTGATGCTACTCCACACAGTGTGATGCCACCTATTATATTGCAATAGATGCATCATTTAAAAAGGTTTTAAATTGCTCTCTTTCCCTTTTTGTCAAACGAGTGTACAGAGTAAAATTGGCTTTTAAAAACTAGCGTGAACATTTTTAACAACCAATTCCACAGCAATAAGTCATTTCATATAACACACTAAGGTTTTTCAGAAGATATCAACCTACTCAATTTTTTTCATTTGCATTTTACACGTTAAATATAAATGACTTAAAATTACCAGGTTCTCTACACAGTTGGATTTATAAATATCTGTGTAAAGATGATAGATACAGAATATATATATATGCATATAATATAGAAAGACACATAGCATAGCTGTCTCTATAAAGATACATACATGTACAGTTACAACTATATATTTAAGTTTAAATATAGATATGAAGATCACATGCCATTCCCTATCCACACACACACATGAATGCACACACACACACATACACAAACATAAATCTAGGGTAGTGCCAAATTTGTACTTTCAAGGCAGCTCAGATAGAGAAGGGAACGCCAAGTAGAGGATGTTGGGATGACCCATTCAGGTTGGAAGATCCGAACTAAAAGTAGACTATAAACCAGACATGAAGGCCACTCAATACCTCGATTGCAAACTACAGCAACCAAAAGGAGAGAGAACAAAAGGGAATGCCCTGATGCAGAGGCAGGGTGGGGGGGCGGGGATGGGGGGTGGGGGTGGTGAGAGGGATACTGGTATCTTTGGTGGACGTGAATGGGCACCGGTGGAGGGATGGGTAAACGATCACTGTATGAGTGAAATGCAAACACAAAAGTTCATAAGTTTGCAACTGTACATAACAGTGATTCTCTACTAAAAATTTTTTTAAAATGTACTTTATGTTTTAAATTTCACTCCACACTTGTTTCTGATATTCATATCTAATTTTGTGGCTTATGCAAATGTTAACTAATAGGTAAATTAAAGAAACTTTATAAATTTGAGCAACTTACAATGTCTGCTAATGGGCCAGAAAAATATTATAACATAGTAAAGCAAATATAGTCAGCATGCAACTGAACAAGGCTTGATCCCCAGAACCTCATATGTTCCCCTGAGCAACAACAGAAGTGATTTCTGATCTTAGAGATAACCCTGATCACAGCTTGGTGTGATCCAAAACCAAACAAATAAGATCCAATATGTATGAAAAAAATCAATAGGTGAAGAAAAATAAATCTGCTTTGAATTTTCAGATCATCTGGAACGTGCATTAACTGATTTATCCAGTGACAATCAATTATAGATTTTTATCCTACTTTCTCTTTTAAACTACTTTTTCATTATGAGATTATGATTTTTAATTGTGATTATCCACTCACTATTAGACTCTGTGTTTTTTTTTTTTTCAGTGACAATTACTGGCACCTTTTGGGAGAAAACTTCTGTTCATTTGGCCAAAAGGCACATGAAAAAATGCTCCACATTGCTAGTCATCAGGGAGATGCAAATTAAAACAACAATGAGATATCATCTCACACCACAGAGACTGGCACACATTCAAAAAATCAAAAGCAACCAGTGCTGGCCTGGATGTGGGGGAAAAGGGACGCTCCTTCACTGTTGGTGGGAATGCCGACTGGTCCAGCCTTTCTGGAAAACAATATGGAGAGTCCTTCAAAAACTAGAAATTGAGCTTCCATATGACCCCAAAATACCACTTCTGGGAATATATCCCAAGGATACAAAAAAGCACAGTAGAAATGACATCTGTACTTATATGTTCACTGCAACACTGTTCACAATAGCCCTAGAACAGAAGACTAGTTAAAGAAACTTTGGTACATCTACACAATGGAATACTATGCAGCTGTTAGGAGAGATGAAGTCATGAAATTTGCTTATAAATGGATAGACATGGAGAGTATCATGCTAAGTGAATGAGTCAGAAAGAGAGAGACAGACATAAAGACAGACACTCATATGTGGAGTATAGAATAGCGTCACATGAGGCTGACACCCAAGGACAGCTAGATACAAAGGCCAGGAGGATTGCCCCATAGCTGGAAGACTGCTTCATGAGGGAAAGGGTGAAGGCAGATGGAATAGAGAAGGGATCACTAAGAAAACGATGGCTTGAGGAATCATTTGGGATGAGAGATGCATGCCGAAAGTAGATGCATATAGTAGACCAAGCATGATGGCCTCTCAGTGTCTGTGTTGCAAGCCATAATGCCCCAAAGTCGAGAGAGTATGGGGAATATTGTCTGCCATGGAGGTAGGGGGAGGTTGGGAAAGAGGGGGTATATTGGTGGTGGGGAATATGCATTGGTGGAGGGATGGGTGTTTGATCATTTTGTGATTATAACCCAAACATGAAAGCTTGTAACTATCTTACGGTGATTCAATAAAATTAAGAAAAAAAACTGATCCCATATACCATACATGTAAGAATTCTTAATAGAAATATAAAAGCAGAATACTTAAATTATTTTCTGACTCACCCTTCCTTTCCTTCAGTCCTTCCCTGCCACTCAAGACATAAGCATGAAAGAATTCAAATTTTAGCACAAAACAACTTTCTCCCCTGAGAATTTTTACTAAAATTTTGTTCAGTCTCCACCCACTCTCTCTTTCCTTCCTCTGTTTCTCTCTTTCCAAAATCAGTCAACAAATATCAATCCCACCCTTGAAATGTTTTTCAAATCCTCCTGTTTATTCAAAATCTGGTAATACCACTGCAAGTCACTTTTTTCCCACTTAAACTCCAGCCACTATATAAAATTAAGATTTCTTGAAGAAACATACCAGCAAATTGCACAGGTCCCCTTCCTGTTATATATTCTGAAGAAGTGAAAACAGGGTATCAAATAGATATATTACAAAGCCCATGTTTTCTGCAAAAACATAATGAAAGTATCGCTTCTCAGCCTTTTGGCTAAGATCAAGTGTAAAAAAATAACCAAACTATGTAAATAATTGTGTCCATTAAAGAAACAAGGGGGAGGAGGTTGGAAAGGTATTGAATAGACCTGCTAGTGCACAAATACTTTTCAGCATTAAGAAAGATTAAAAACCTGCTTGTTTTAATAATATGAAGCAACCTTGAGATCATTATGCTAATTGAAATCAATCAAATAAAATAGTGCGTATTCTATATGTGTGTATATATATGCATACACATGTACACACATATATAATACATAAAATTGAGTTATAGTCTCCAGAAAAGTCATTTAATATCTAGGTAAAATAACTTATTTTTAATAAAAATTACAGAAAAAAGTGTAATTAACCAGTAGAAAACTATCTTAGACAGATCCTCATTATTATAATAAACTATTTAAAATGTAAATTTTTATTCAATTCTGCTATTCTGAGAGCATTTTTATTGAACACTCGTTACAGAAAACAAGCAAATAGTTTGTTTGATTTCTTGAGACAAAGATTACCTGCAATTAGGGCAAACAATTTAGAGCAAAGCAAATAGTCTCCCTTCCCACTAATATCACACTCATTGAATTTCTTTCAGAGGAATCTTTGGAGGTTCTGGAATAAATAAGAATAAGCAGTGTTGACAACTTAATAAGGATTTAAAAGAGAGCAAATCAATTCAGTAAGCATATTACAGAAAACCCTGGTAGGTAAAGCACCATTAGTTAGTGTAAGCATTGAGGTGAGCTGTGTCAATAGGGCTACAACCAGGTGCTTCTCCTTAGTATTCCTTATTGTGGGTTCTTTAAAATCTCTGAGTTCATTTTCTTGCAGTGTCCTCCATTTTTGGTTTACTTCCTTATGCTATTGCTTCTTTCTGTTTTCTTTCTATTATTTTCATGTATTTATTTTATTAATTCATTGATTTTAGGAAAGAGTGTGTATAGTCTGCAACCATTGATGCTCAAGGCTTAATCCTTGCTCTGTGTTCAGGGGTCCTTCATGAGGGTGGTCAGGGTACCTTAGGTGCTGCTGGTGACTGAATGGAGTCTGTCTCTTGCTGGGAAGCACTCTACTTCCTATTCTCCTTTGGCTCTCAACTCTGCCATTTTAAGTTTTCTTATATGGGATGCTTACGGAACAACAAGGAACCCCAGCATAAAGCAGAGTCCTTTTAAGACTAGAGATCAAACATGAAAGGTCTGTGATTCCTGAATGGAGTTATCTCATTGTGAAAAAAATCAATAAATATTGTTACCTAGAGAGCAGGACAAGTTTCGCTCCTTTAAAGAAGTTTCCTTCTTAATTCCCAGAGCTGGCCACTTCTAATAAGCATCAGCGTGGGATGGGAAACAGAGGTCAAATGAAATCCCTGTGGGCTGCGGTAAACCTAATGCCTTTGCTTGGGAATGAAAATTACTTTAAGAGTCAGGGAGGCATTGGAGGCTAAAAGGAAACTCTTCATCTGTTTGATCCTTTGCTCTTTTACTAATGAAAAATAATTGCTATTAACTCCAACACGCATACACTCATGTATCACAAACACACCCACATATACATACAAATATCATGAACACACACACACAAACACACATGCACATGAACATGTACGAGCTCTTAGGATCTAGATGGATGAACTCTGGGGTTGGTGTTGTTTACAAGTGAACATATCATCTGGCAGAGCCTCAGAATTACTAATTTTTATCTTATCAGAGTAAATATGAAGTAATATTCTCCTGATTCAAGAAGTCAGCCCCTCTCCTTGATGCCTCAGGTTTCTAAATATGAAATCAATTTGTCAGGCTCACTCTAGTTTCCTTTTGAATTTGTTGCTGTGTCCATTCTCCACACATGTATTATTAAACATATTTCCTTTTTCCTTCTCTAATATCATTTTGATTACTCTTCCTGAAATTTAAAACCAAGAATGGTGGAGGGTTTTCCACTGTCTGACAGATTATTTTAAACATCCCACTTTACAACACAACTAAATAGTTTTGTGATGCTGATATTGCAAAAAAAAAGAAAAGAAAATGAAAGAAAGCTGAGAAAGAATTTCAAACTATTTCGTCCTAACAACATCATTCCAAAAATTTGCACAAAATGTAGGTAGCTGTGGAGCAGAATATCGAACATTTTGCAGTAGCTGGTTCTACTTATTCTTGTCTGGATTTTAATTTGTAATATTGGGCACTGGAGCTATGTGACGGCATGATTTCATGAATAACAGTAAACTGTGTTTTCCTGTTGGGAAATGTAACAGTAGTTCCCTTTTTTTAACATTTCAAAGACTCCGAAACCAGGTTCATATATTAGAAAAGTCATTGCCTGGAATAATTTACTTCCACTTGCATAGTTTATTGCCTAGCAACTGCTTTTTGATGCAACTGATTTCAATTAAGGATTTGAAATAAGTTTTTATCTTTTTTGTTCTCAAAAATATTGCAATCTTGAGTGTCATGTATGAAATCACCTGAACAGTAGCTTGTTCTTTCTGATCGCTGTCCTTCCCAGAGTGGTTAGCAGCTGGATTTAGTCTCTGTATAAACATTGTACTTCCATTACTGTAAAACTTGGTTTTATTCCTTGATTTTTTATGAAAAATTAACATAAAACTAGAGTTCTCTTTTTTTTCATTCAGTTGGACTTTTAACTCCTGAACAGTTTAAGAATGCAGATCTAGCATTCTCTCAGATTTCCAGACCCTTCTTTCTTTAACCCTGTCATGAAATCACTCTACCGTGCCCTCTTTGGCCCTTTTTTGTCCCTTCATTGGCCTCTCTCCTCCACTGTATGACGATCAGGTCCTGCAGGTCCTGTCCCACATTGCACCTGAGCCAGGGAACAACTCTAAATTGTCCCCACAACCCTGTAATCTCTGCTCCCTTATAGAGGCGCGCTGCTCTGGTGTCTGTTGCTGACTCGCTCTGCCTGCCTCCACTGCCCTTAGCCTTCCACTCTTCACATTTGGAAGCCATCTTTCTTGATTTGGATTTCTGGATTTGGATTTTCTATCTTTTCACACCGGTGGGTGAGAACTGCTGCTCTCTGCCCTTCTCAGGCACAGGTGAGAGGTCAAAGAGGAATGTGTCTGACCTGTTTTCCCCTTTGAAAAGTTCTTATTCCTTTTCCTTAGCCATTTTGATGATCTACCCTTCATGTTGACACTATATAAAAAGACTGTCTTTACTAAGCATCTCTATCATTCCCTTCCTACTCCATAGCAGTTGGAGTGACACTTGTGTTTCATATTATGATAACAAGATTGCCTTCAACAATAAATTTTGGGATGTCTTTAGTAATAAACATTATTACTTACAAGACCAAAAAATTACCCAACATATTTGGACTTACCCATGAAAATTTCAGGAGGGGAATAAGGTCTGGAAAAGGAGAGGTGAGGAAAAATCTTGTATCTTTCTTTATTGGGATGGAGGACTGAAACTTGCAGTATCATGCAGTCACTCTTTACTGGTGAACATAGAACATAAGAACAATTCAAAATTCAGGGATAGATTAAACATGAGACCTAAATGATGATGTTATGATATTAATCAAGATCTCTGAAAAAAAGGAAGCTCACAGGAGGGAAGGTAACCTTTTCCTATGCTAGCAACATGTATCTATGATATAACCCTCTCTCACATCATTCATTAAAATTTAAATCAGATATTTATATTGCACAATAAAAATAAAAATAAACCAATGACTGTTAAGGCTTATACTTCAGTACATATTATTTATACTTTGTAACATTTATTTTCCTTTATTTTTTATTTCACTTGTTGATTTTAATTCAAGGACATGCATTTGCTCTTTAAATAATAATATCATTAATAGCGGCAATACTTGATATGAAGTAGGTAAAATCTACTTTATACTCTACTTCAATATCTACTCCATTATAATGCATATTCATTGCACAAGAATTTTGAGAGTGCACACAAATCTGACTCTATTAAGTACAAATGTGATTTCTAATTCTTGAAAGGAATAAAATGATTCAGAAAAATTAAACAACTTGTATATGTTCATAGAGCTAGTAAGTGGCAGAAGGTTGAATCTAAGAGTATGTAATTCTAGTGCCTGAGGTCTGAATTATGAGCACATTATCACTGTTGCTTAGAGAAATTGTTTTTATGAGTTTTATACTCTTCTTTGACGGTGTACTCAATTATGTCTATAAAGTTACAATAATGTACATTCAACCAAAATGCAATTGAAGTGGCCTAATAGCCTTATAAAATCATTTTCTTGGGAAAGCAACCATTTAAATCATGAGGACGAATCAAAGGGAGAATACAGACTTAATTAGAACATTTTCCTACCTTCATTCCACTGTTCTTCTACTAACTTCATATAACACAGTATTCAAACTATAATTGTTTTTGCTCATTCAACACCCTCTGGACATATCTAAATACTATGAGAAATTTACTCTGTGAGATTCTCCTTTCATATTATTGCATTTGATTCAGAATCTCATAAGAAAGTAAAGTGATGACTTCACATATTGGTGTGCTTATGTCAGGCAATAGTTTGTTGAATTATATTAAACTGGAGCAAATAGCCCATCATTTTAAATGGATACTTAAATAAATCATATATTTATTTAAATAAATTTTCTATAATGTAATCATGTTTAAATTAGGAGAGTTTGATCATTGAAAGTACATATATATGTATATATACATGTTTGGAGTAAGAAACCCAGCCTCTATCCCATTATCATTTATTCACAGGATAGAGTTAACTGTCTATTTATAGTTACATTTTAGCAATAACTTCAAGTATCATCACAACCTTTCCTCTTATTTTTTATTTACTTTTTCTTTGTTTATTGCTTCTTGGCTCATATCCAGGGATGCAGAGGGATTAATTCTGACTAATACACTCAGAAATTACTCCTGGCGGTGCTCGGGGGACCATATAGGATGCTGGGAATCGAATTCAGGTCAGCTGCATTCAAGGGAAACACCATACCTGTTGTGCTATTGCTCCAGCCCCTCTTATTTTTTTACTGGCTTTTTCTTCAAAGAAAACAATAGAGAGAAAATAAGTCTGGAACTCATAGATTTTTTTTATCTGTTTGTTTTGTTTTTGGACCCACCCAAACTAAGCACCCACTCCTGACTAAGCACTTAGGAATAATTTCTGGACTGGTTTGGGAAACAATACATGGTGTCAGGGATTGAATCTGACTCAGCTTCATATAAGAAAAGTGCTCTATAAGTTGTCCTATCTCCTATACCTCCAAAATCTATACTTTTCCTCCAGAACTGAGGGTAGAATTATTTTGTGTTCTGTTTAATAAAGGTTATCTCTCCATCTGTGGAATTAAATGTTTAGGTTCACATACAATTCATTATAAAAAAATATTGAGATTTCATACTACTGCCTTTTTTTCCCTGAAACTATAAGATCATTGTGTATTTTGTATCATTTTAATCCAAAGAATCCATACTATAGGGATGTAGGTTGAATGTCGATAAAGGAACTAACGTTGATACTTCTTATTCTGACTGACAACAAAACTCTTTGGCATGAAAACTCCAATGTTTTCAGCAAATATTCAACTATAGCTAACTAGGAGGCTACTTTGCAGAGGGGTAAATTTCAGATTTTTAACCATTTGGGCACCATTCCCTTTAGAAAGTTATTCTATCACCCATACAAAGGAGCTTTAGTCAGGTAGCTATTCTTTCAGCACACATTTGTGCTTTTCTTCTACTTTAGTTCCTATGTAAAATCATACTCAATATGAAAAGTCGATTTTTAAAATTAATTTTATGTTTGACCATCCATGATTACTCACAATTCCAGAAGGGCAAATCTAAATGTTGGACATAAGAGTCTCCTAATGGACAGTTCCACAATGAAATTGACCAAATCATATTCAATCGAAGGTTTTGTCTAACCAGTGTCGCTGTTGTCCCAAAATTCCAAACAAGATTGGACCACCATGTCCTTCATGCAAGATTCTATTTCACATAATAGGGAGAAAGAACTGCAAAGTTTAAATTTAAGAAGAGAACTCCCAGAATGGCCATCAACTGGGAGATCTTTGGTACTATTACGGCAACGTGGGAAGATGCCTTCATTGACAACATCAACGAGGAATACGATCAACTGGTTCAGCACCTCCATGATTGCGTGAAAAATGCCGAGAGTGGGAAAGCTACAAACAGACGCCTGTCTTTGGAAACTCTCGAACTCTAGCCAATGTGGTTTGGCTAGAGCCTCAAGCAATCACAAGCTGATATCTGAGCTCACAAAGCTGTGCAGAAAAAACATAAAGGAAGACCTCAAAGAGAGAAGAGCAGCAGTGTTGGGTGATGTGGCAGAAACCGGGAAAAGTATCTGCAATGCTCACCTGTCCTTCACCAACTACAAGACCAACATGACTGTCCTCCAACGTCCTGATGGATCTATCACATCTCCAGAAGGCCAATGGAGAGGATTATTCATGACTTCTACTCAGATCTCTTTGACAGCCATGTCCACCTGCCCACATAGCAAATTCCACAGGATGGATATGTCGTTCCCAGAGTTCTCCCTTCTGAAATCCGACACGCCATTTTGTTGGTAAAGACATGAACAGCACCTGGTCCAGACAAGGTCAGACCCGAACACCTGAAGAATCTACTTCCAGTACTTGTGAATACACTGGCTCAGCTCTTCACAGGCTACCTGTCAGAGACCTGGGCCCTATGCAAACAGGATGAGAATGCTATTCAAGTCTCCCAAAGAGGAATTGAAAAAGCCATGCTAGTAATATCACATTTCACTCAAGTGTGAGAAGGAATTCGTAGTTCTGACCTCCATCAATGGTCAAGAATCAGGGATGGTCTCTCACTTGCCAAGGTGTCTAAAATCAGATGGGTCAGACATGTAATGAGATTTGGAGAAGACCACTGGACTAGAGCTGCTATGGACTGGATTCCACAGGATGTCAAAAGAATCCTTGGCCACCCACCTACTAGATGGTCAGACTTCTTCGGCAATACTCTGAATGAATGATTTGAGGCTCTTCCTGTTCCTGGAGAGAGCAGATATCATTGGGCTACACTAGCACGCAACAGGGACAAATGGAGACATTACTGGCACCCATTGGAGCAAATCAAAGATCAACGGGATGACAAATGATGTAAGTGATTTATGTTTGAAAAAAATTTACTTAGCAGTGAAAATTTAAGGAAGTCTATAGTTCACATACTTTAATAAACATTGTCAAATGTAAACTAAACAGTTGCCAACTTTATGCGTTTCTTTTGTACCTCTCAATACAAAAACATTTAAAAAGTTATTATTATTTTAATTCGTTGGAAATAAAATATTTTTATTTTATTTTTATTTTGTCAGTGTTCATTGATGGCACTATAGACATACTAGACAAAATAACAGTTTCATAGAAATGTCAATTTCTATCTTAATGTTATTTAACTGTTTTTCAAAAAGAAACAAAGAAAAATTATATAAATTGCATATAGGTAAACCTGCAATATAAAATATTTAAAAATTAAAAATATATACTTTTTATTTTTCTATTAATATTCTGTAATTCTTCAATTTTTATTGCCATATTTTATGGAAATATATGAAATAGGAAATAAAATTATGACAATGCTCATGGCTCTTTTTGTTCATGGAAATATGTTATAAAAATATCTAAATCCTTATTTTTGTTTACTTTTATTTATGTCTTTTTTCTTTTATTTTCCTATTATTAATGTATTCTGATACTTTTTCTTCTTGAATTCCACTTCAATTATATTGAAACCACATTGTAGTAATCTAGTTTATTTTAATGAGCCAGACTCAGTTATTTTCTGTGGAATATCTTGCTGAAAGCCAGACAAGAAATAGGAAAGTTAATATTAAAACCAGACATTTCTAACATATCTTTATGCTTAACACTTTCATGTCTCAACATAATCCTACTATTTAGAAGGACATATAATGTATTTCATGATCCATTTGTTCATTCTGTTTTAGATATGAAACTGCAAACCTGAATATTTTTTTAAAAAATAATAATGAAGAATTTATCTGTCTTAACTACTTAAACTTAAGACAAGTAAAAAAGTATGTAAAATAGTTAAAAACGGTGTTCTTATTAGATCCTTCAAACCTATGATAACTATGAGAATTTTACAAGAGAGTAATTAGAGGATATTGAAAAGTCTTTTTGTTTTTATTTTTGTTTCTGGGCCACAACTGTCCATGCTCAGGACTTCTGGCTCTGCACTCAGAAAATGTTTGTAGAATGTGGAAGAGCCTTGGGGCTGGAGCGATAGCACAGCGGGTAGGGCGTTTGCCTTGCACACGGCCGACCCGGGTTTGATCCCCGGCATCCCATATGGTCCCCCAAGCACTGTCAGGATGTCAGGAGTAATTCCTGAGTGCAAAGCCAGGAGTAACCCCTGAGCATTGCTGGGTGTGACCCAAAAAGCAAAAAAAAAAAAAAAAGAATGTGGAAGAGCCTTAATTTTTAAAATAAAAAGCAGTTGTTTATTTTTTAAATATAATTTTCACTGCCATATCCAAAATGCTTGTTTTTCATGCTGCTATTATAGCAGTTTACTTGAAAATTGACAGCATTTTAAACTTAGGTATAAATAGTGTCTAAAAATAGAATTCCAGATGTATCCAAAAGTAGGAATAAATAAGTAATATTTTTAAATAAATGTTGAATTCTTAAAACTTTTAGAATTCATAAATGCTTTCCAATCTGAAATATTATCATCAGATACATGGTTGATAAGTGATTAAAAGGAAAAGCAGTTTTTGTAAAGTAAAAATTTACAATACCTTAGTCAAGTTTTAGTGGTAGTTTGGAAGACTTATAAACTTAAAATACCACTTCTTTTCTGAAACATATAATCCTAAAATTGCTAAGGTCAAATAATTTAAGGGTAACATCATTTCACTTAACCCTAAATAAATTCTTGTCAATGACTTCCTTCCCCTACCACCATATCTCTAAAACTGATACAAGATATTTAAATGCAAAGCTTCACCCTCAGCCCAGCAGGAACAAAGCAAACATAATATAGAAGATGCAAAGCACCCCGCTAAGATCCATGCTGGCTGGATAAATACTGCATACATCACTAACTTGGTCTTTTTTGTGTACTGGCTTCTCCTGTACCACTCTGCTGTCAGCTACACCTCCAAAATGATCAACCTTTGCCTTTTTGCATTTCTCGTCCTAAGGGAAACCAAACTCAGACACAAAGAATTAGAAGTGTTTGTCCTCTATAAGTATAGTTTTCAAAAATAAGGACTCTTAGTTCAAAGCCACAGGTTTTATGTTAATTTTTTATGACAACAGGAAATGCCTTTTTTTACCGAACCTGTGTATCATATAATTCTGATGGGATAGGGCTTATTAAAATAAAGGTAACAATAGAAGTCATCAGCATTAGTATAGAATATGTTTTCATTTGGTTGCAGGGGCCACTGCATTCTTTACATTTCCTCTCATTTATCTATCTATCTCTGAGATTTTCGAATTTTTTGTTTCAGTTATTAAATCTCTACTAATCTTCACACGTTATAGCTAACTTGTTACTGAACCTTTGTGACTTGTATTATACAAGCTCCTCAAACTCAGAATTCCCAGTGCTACATTATTATTATTCATCATTTCAGACCTTTCTCTCATATATCTTCTGACCCCAAGGGACGCAGGCATGGCAGCCGGCCTTCTCTACCCTACCACCACCACACTCCAGGCCACTTTCCATATGCTTGGGCTAAGCTTCACGCATGAGCCAAGTTCCATGGAACCCAGGTAATGTGGAACTTTGTGACATTGGACTCTGGGTTCAATGGGACCCGGGAGCAGAAATTCTCTGCCTGCTTCCCCCAATCTCTAGCAACCCAGGGGTCACACCCATACGCCACCTCCTGCCAGCGCCAGATAATCTCCTCATAGGCCACCCTCCAGAACTCACGGCTGCTCCTCCTGGAAAGCAGCATAAAATGAGGTTCCCATAACCATGCCACGGGACTCTGTACCAGAGGTGCTGGGGGTGGTGGTGGTGGTGGTGGTGAGAACCTTCCCCGCCCCAAGAGACCCAGGCCTGGCAGCTAACCTCCACTGACCCACCACTGCCACACTCCAGGCTAATTTCCACATGCTCAGGCCAAACCTCATGCATGAGTGAACATATTCCTGGACCATGCAGCTGCTTAGCGGCTCTACAACACATCATCATAAAGAGTTTTATATATATATATATATATATATATATATATATATATATGATATATGTGTGTGTGTGTCTTGGAGAGTCCGGCAAGCTACCGAGAATATCCTGCCCACACAGAAGAGACTGTCAAGCTTCCCATGGCGTATTCAATGTGCCAAATACAGTAACAATAACAGGTCTCATTACCTGACCTTGAAAAGAGCCTCCAATGTCTGGGAAAATGAATAAGAAGAGACTGCTAAAAATCTCAGAGCTGGGATGAATGGAGACTTTACTGGCACATGCTCCAGTAAATCAATGAACAGCAGAGTGACAAAGATACAGTGATCTTCTGTGAATTACATAACTTTTAAAAACAGAAACTCTAATGAACTCAAATTTATTTGTTATCTAGCTTTCCTCCTTACTTTCAATAAAATTTACATAAAACTGTGAAGCAATAATTTGTAAATACTATAGTATGGTCTGTTACCATCTTTTTATATTATCCTGAGTCTAGATTATCAGTATATCTCATCAAAATTACCACCATAAATGGTATGCCTTACGTAGTTTATTTTCTTTTTACACATTCTGACTGATCAGTTTCAGATCGAAGTGCCTCCTACCTTATTATGCAGTGACTATTTCAGCCTTTTCCCTTGCATTCTTTGCTCATTTTGGTAACTTCACATTTTTGTTCTCTAGAAAGTCAATGAGGCTAGAGTGATAGCATAATGGGTAGGTGTTTGCCTTGCAAGCGGCCGACCTGAGTTTGATTCCTCCACCCCTCTCGGAGAGCCCGGCAACCTACTGAAAAGCTACCCATGGCATATCCGAAATGCCAAAACAGTAACAAGTCTCACAATAGAGACATTACTAGTGCCCACTCGAGGAAATCAGTGAACAATGGGACCAGAGTGCTATAGTGCTACAGGACATCAATAGTGCTTCACAAGTTGAAGGTGTAATATTTTCCAAAATGTCTTGATTTGAGCTCAAATGTATTTCACTATGCTTTACTAAAATTCCATTTTGCTTATTGACACCAGGATAATTTATAGTCAGATATTATTTTATGATTATAAAAGTACTCAGGGATCATTCCTGGTTATGAGCTCAGGACTGGCTCCTAGTGCTGCTCAAGAAGCAAAAGCCTTAATCCCTGTACTATTTCTTTAATCTTAGCAGTATATATATATATATATGTGTGTGTATATATGTATATGTATATATGTATATATCTCATAATCTTTATTCTCATTATTGGCTTAGCATTTGATGTCATTTACTTTCCTAATTAGCTTATGACCACTTGTTTATGCTGTTACCATTAAGATATAAAACATATACTTCTATAAAATGAAAATTGGACACAAACAAATGCAGATACAGGAGAAAGAGTGTATGATTGCAGAGAGAGAGTGGACATTCACAAACCAAAGAGAGAGGACTCAGAATAAACAACACACTCTGCAACTTTGATCTCATAATTTTCTCTTTCTGGTGAACCCTGTGTGCTGTATTCTGAACTGATAGTGTTTCTGGAGAATAGAATCTTAAGGTTGTTTTCTGAGTTGTTTCCTAGGCATCTGGAAGAGGGTCTCTGGTTAGTGCTAATGCCATCAGCCTACAGTGGTGGAGTAGGCACTAAACATCTGTGGTCGGATGTAGCAAGAGAGAGAGATAGAAGAAATATTGCAGAACACTCAGCATCAAATATTTATAAAATAAAATTCTTACTACAAGTTTGTCAAATAGAATAATGGAAGTCACAGCTTGCTTATAACTGTACTGGGAAAGTGTAGAAAATAAAAGAATTAATCCAGGGATTTAAATTCCCAGTTTACCCTCAGTACATATGATCTGAAAGCTTCCATATGTAACCTGAAAGAATCCTTTAACTTTTGTAGATAGTGAGATAAAGTTTCTGAAAACCCAATCTGGAATATACAGTGCTAAAATTTTAATCTAAATTGATTTTCCAATCACAAAACGTTCCTTTTATCTGTTAAAGGAGGACATTTCTTTAAAAGGAATGAGATTCTTCAAGTCAGAATAGTAACATGGACAGATGCTGCAGAAGGTAGAGATATTAAACCCAGAATTTTTACTAATTTTCTTCGTCAAGTAAAGCAGGTCTTCCAACCTAGTCTGAGTTTTTGCATTTGCTCCTTCCTACAAAGCCTGCAATGGTATCATCCCCTGTTGTAACAGCCTAGCAAGACACTATGTATTCTATGGACAAACTTACTCTCACTATACCTATTTTGCTTTTAACAAGTCTCAAGTCCAAATAGGTTAAAAAAAAAACGTTAGTTTAAAGAATGATCCTTTACAAAGTGTTCATGGTCCAAAATAGTTGCTTTTAAAAGATTATATAAGCACATACAGGTGAGGTCTGCAAGAGTAGTGGCAGTTACACTAGCAAAAATATAAAAATAAATCAATTCTTATTTCTGCCTCTCTATCCATACTATCTCATGTTCTTTTTGTCGATAATATGTCCAAATGTTACCTCATCTCACGGTTTCCTTTAGTTTCTAAAGTCGGTATCCTAATATAAACCAGCATCCACTACTATCTAGGCCACTGAAATATCACCTGATCATATCTTATCGACCTAAAATTTTTATAATCTTTAAAGCATTCTTTATGTTATAAAACTCAAATAATACAATCTTCTTCCTTAAACACGCAAAAGAATCCCATCTTAATTAGAAGCAAATTGGCACATTTTTTATGACATTTAATTCTGTTCAGCCACATTTGGTATTACTCTCTGGTTTCCATGTTCTTATTCATACATACTGTCCATGGTCCACATTTTAACAT
Source organism: Sorex araneus (assembly GCF_027595985.1). Taxonomy (NCBI): domain Eukaryota; kingdom Metazoa; phylum Chordata; class Mammalia; order Eulipotyphla; family Soricidae; genus Sorex; species Sorex araneus. The sequence goes on along the minus strand of NC_073302.1, from coordinate 277,521,807 downwards.
TTTAATTAAGGAACCATGGTTTAGTTGAATTTTAAACATATAATGATTCAACACCAATTTCACCACTGGTATCAACATCCCTCCACTAGTGTTCCCATACTCCCCCCCCACACCCATCCCACCTGTCACCTTAAAGAAACATTTCAAAGTTCACTGATACAGCTTAGACCGCATGTTTTCAGTGCTGTTGAATTTGTGCTATGGATATATAGCTGTACCACTTTTCCCCATCACCAGTATAAATGGGCCACAACCCCGTTCGTGCATTACTTCCCTTTTCTGTATTCTCCCTTCACCCTTTGATTTCATTCTGACTCATGTTTAACTTTTCAACATCATAAGTCCCCCTCTTTGAACAAAATGACTTAGATTTAATATAATCACACGATTTTTTCTATATTTTTCCTCTTGTTTGTGTCTAAGATAAAATTTAAAATTGACTATTCCACTATTATTTTCTATTACTTTTCTTTAAGTTGTGATAATTTGGGAAAGCAAGTCATATATTGGTTTTCTATATCTCCTCCTATCAAATCAAATATAAATCCATAGGACCAAAATTTTATCTATCTTCCTGAACCTCCTAGTAAGTAGAATAGTGAAATAAGTCCCATAATAATATATAGATTTTAGAAATGTATATTTTAAATTTTAGTAGTTTCACTCTTGATAATTTCACTACTTTATAGTTTACTATATATAGTCACTATATTGTATATATTTACTCCTCTATAGATTACTAGAAAAATAACACCCTAAAATACCATATTTTCTTCTTTGTAACCCTATATAAGATAGTCCTAGGGTCTGAGTAATAGTACAGTGGGTAAGGCAATTGCCTTGCATGAGGTGTACTGGGGTTGGCTTCCAAGTACCACTTATGGTTACCAGTGCACCTACAGAAGTGATCTTTGAGCATGGATACAGGAGTACTTCCTGAAAATCGATGGATGTGATCCCAAAACAAAACTAAAAAAAATATTGCTGTACAAGGAACAGAAAGATTGTACTTTGCACACAACCAACCATGGTTCAATTCCTTGCACACATATGGTTCCCTGAGTATGTCCAGTACTAATCTTTGAGCATAGAGCTGCTAGTAGTCAGCCCTTATAGGAGTGATAACTAAGTCAAAAGCCAGATCTCTTATAGCTACTATTATTTCTCCAAAACACAAAACAAAACAAAAACATAATATTGTGTTGTTATATATAGTGGTATACATAATGTTATATGTTATATACAAATACACACACATAGACACACATACATATTAGCTTCTTATTGTAACAGTATCATTATGGTGCAAATCCTTTAAAAATAATTGGCTGGGATACAAGTACAATTTTGTTTGTGTTCATACGCAGTTATGTGTATGGCTACTCATCTCTTGTAATCAAGAACTCTTCTGCTGATACTTAGGGTACCATATGTGGAGCTGAAGATTGAACCAGGCTTCCTGCAGGAAAAGACAGTTTTCCTTTGGGCTTATATCCCTGGTCCAAAAGGTCTTTACTTTCCATTTAATATAGAACACATAGGCATATAGCTGGTACAGAGAAGGCACTTGACTTCCATACAGCTGACCACTGTTCAATACAGGGAATGCATACAACAGGAGTGATCCCTTAGTACACAATCAACTGTAAGCACTGTCCTCCTATTGTTCATCGATTTGCTCGAGCGGGCATCAGTAATGTCTCCATTGCGAGACTTGTTGTTATTGTTTTTGGCATATTGAATACACCACAGGTAGCTTGCCAGGCTCTACTGTGCGGGCAGGATACTCTCAGTAGCTTGCTGGGCTCTCCAAGAGAGACAGAGGAATAGAAACTGGGTTGGCCTGGTGCAAGGCGAATTCCCTACCTGTTGTACTATTGCTCCAGCAAATGTAAGCAGAATTGGATATTGCCCCAATTCTTCTGCTAAAAAATAGATTAATAAGTACAAAACACAATTGATTCCATAATCAAAATTTTATTTATAGACAAAATATCTAGAAAGGTTATTCCTGTCCAGTAAAGCATTGCTAATCTTATCATCCTGAGTCCCTGAAGCATGCCAAATTGTGGTATCACTAAATTATGGCATCATGAACCATAGATGATTTATTTCAACTCCCTATAAGATGACAGATATATCCTCAGATTATTTTCTACCCCAAATAAGAACCTATAATAAATGAATCACATAAGCTTTTCTATTGATGAAGCAATTTCCTTAGTAGTAAATTAGATTTGTTCCTCATATTAGAGCACAGAAACAGACTGTTACTAAAAATTTGTCTAGCTTTCATTAAAAGTATCTTAATCACATCTGGAAGAAACTATAGAAAGAATCAATAAATTTAAATTGCATGCATTTGTATTCAGAAAGATAAAGGAGATGCATGTTCACTAATGTATTGCTACTTCATTGGAACGAAAATGAAGTGTGATGAGAAAACAACTTAGAAGTTCTTTTAGCTACTGCTTATCTAAAGCATGTATATGGAAAATAAACGTTTAGTTATTATTTTTGTGTGTGTGTGTGGTGGGCTTCACACTGTGGTATTTAGGACTTATTCATGACTCTATTCTAGGGAGCTGGTAGGTCTCTGGGACCATATAAGTTGCTGGGGATCAAACATGCATCACCACATGCAAGGATGGCACCCACCCAATGTATTATCTCTCCAGCATCCAAAATAACTTTTTGTTCTATTTTTGTATAGATGACAGTTATTATTACAATTATAAATATCATAAACCAGAATTCCATCATTAACATTATTATATTGTTTTAATATCTTTTTATTTGTTAATGGGTGAACCACTGCCCTCCTTGCTTTTTAAGACTTAATTCTGATTTTGTGATCAGGAGTCACTCTGATTTAGAACAAACATATGTTTATAGCCAGCGAGATATTTTGGCTACTGGAGTCCATACCTTGCATAGATAGTGATATACGTTTGAATTCTGGCATCACAGGTACTGCCAGGATGATCCTTGGTGGATCCCAAACCAGGATTGCTCTAGGTGGAACCCAGCATTACCCTCATGTGGGAATTCCCATTACCTAGGCAGTTAGAAAGGGCTATTTAAAAGAAATTCATTTTCAAAGATCTATTTCTCTGAACTTAGTATACTCCCCTTCTGAGATTTTAATTCATGGTGTAAAAGAGAGAATACTTCTAGCTACGCTAAAATTAAAGTTTTTCATTTATGTATTAAATGTCGTTACTTACCTTTTGATATTCTTGACTGTATCTTTTGTTTATTGACACTGTTTAGTTGTGGGGGGGCACACCCAGAAGTGTTCAGTGCTTGGTACTAGCTCTGTATTCAAGGATCACTCCTGGCAGTGTTTAGGGGACCATATGGGTGAAGGGGATCATATCCATGTTGGCCAGTTGCAAGGCAAGATTACTAGTCTCTGTACTATATTATATCTCTGATATCTACCTGCACCACCTTTTTTTTTTGGTGAGGGAATAAATAAAAATTGAGGGAAAAGGTGTATTTGTAAAACCAAACATTTAATCTGTATCAGTTGATAGAAACAAAAAATTGTTTAATTGCCCAATATTTAATAAATCAATCATATGCTTTTATTTTATTCAAAGTTTGCTATTTGAGTTGTGAGAACTAAAAAACAGAATGATCTGTAGTCTCTAGCTTCAAAGAGTTCAATTTAAATTATTTTAAATAAACAAGTCTCTCAAACTTTTGCACACATCAAAATACCTGTGGGAATGATTTAAACAGAATTTGACTCTATCCTCCTAGTTTCTGATTCAATAAGTGTGGTGTGGGAGTAGTGACAATTTGAGTTTCTAACAAGGTCCCAAGTTACACTAATGCTGATGATCTTGGAATAAAACTTTTAAAATTACAACTCGAAGAATATTATAGTTATTTGCTTATATTTGGTTCTCAAGGGAACAATTCCCGAGGCATAAACTTGATGTTTTGCCAGAAAAAAAGAGATTAAGAAAAATACAAAATCACACAGAAAGGAAAATATCACCTGAGGACACATGTGAAAAATAGTAGGTACATCTGTAGAATGTGTGGTTGTGTGATGAATGAATTATTTGAAGAGTGGAGAGTATACTTAGACATTCATTATCAAATTATTAAAGGTATATAATGTCACAATAAAATGTTTTAACAAGATAAAAATGTGCCCACCAGAATGCTTAAAAGTGAATTAAAAAGAGTATCAAGTCTGACAGTGATGTTATAACTGGTATACTACTGTTTACAGTGTTGTGTTGGAGATCACCTCAGGACCTTACTCCTGTAAGGCATTTAGTCTACCTCTAAAATAAAACGTTAGTCATTATAACTATAACTTTATTTGTTTCCAGTTGTGAGAATACTGTAGTTTGTTAGAAAATAATGCTGATTTCTTATAGATTTATTTATGTTTAACAGCCCTAGCAGTATTCAAGTGATACTCAGTCACCTAGAAAGGTTACTCAATACTTGGGCCAACTATGTCTTACTACTCTAGCTGGTAATGCTATGCCCCCCAAGGACTGTCCTGGTGGTGTTTGAGCTTCACCAAGGACAATGCTGGAAGTGCATGGAGCAAGTTTTCATGTGATGCAAAGGTTCAAACTTCATCCCTGCCTTTGCAAAAGGCATGCACTTCTGATTGCCAGACTATTTCCTTGGCCCTAAACATACCATGCCAAACATAAATCTAGTCTATGATTCATTCATTTTACTCTTAGATATTATGACAAAAGCAATAAAAACATGTCAAACAAAAGACAAATTCAAGAATATCCAGAGATTTTTCTACTTTCATTTTAAAATTTAAATAAATATAATCCATCAATTGATGAAAGTAAATGACTTGCATGCACAGATATAAGTGATTCAAAACCACGAAGCTGAGTAGCATAAATCAGCTAAAAATGACTACATAATATGTAGTTTCATTATTTATGGTCTAGAACTAAAGCTAACCTAGGTTGCTTATAATTCCATCTTTTATCCAAGGCTTAGGTGTGGGAATAAGTGGAGTCATCAACATAAAAAGAAAATCTGGTATAGAAAATGTCTTTTCTTGGGGCCGGAGCGATAGCACAGCAGGTAGGGCGTTTGCCTTGCACGCGGCCGACCCGGGTTCGATCCCCGGCATCCCATATGGTCCCCCAAGCACTGCCAGGAGTAATTCTTCAGTGCAAAGCCAGGAGTAACCCCTGAGCATCGCCGGGTGTGACCCAAAAAGAAAAAAAAAAGAAAAAAGAAAATGTCTTTTCTTATTAATCTAACAAAGTTATCTATACCAGATATATAATTAATCTAACAAAGTTATCTATACCTGATATCTGGTATAGATAATTTTGTTAGATTAATAAGAATTTAGTATTACTGAGATGCAATAGATACGTTACATTGAATGATTACTGGTGTTGCTGATATATATGTGTATGTATATGTATATATGTGTATATATATATATGAAACAACCATGGTGACCATGGTGATAAATTTGTTCTAAACTTACATAGATGAATGTAAGACAATCTTATTGAAGTAGAAAAAAAGTAGCACCTAGAGATGTATTGTTTTCTACTGCGATGTAATAAATTCCCATAGCTGTAGCGGTACAAAACAACACAAATGTATTATTTTATAGGGTTTTGTAGTTCAGAAGACTTAGGTGGTCTAGCTCCTCTAGGATTCCTGTAAAAGCTAGACCCCAATAATCAGATGGGCAGAATTTTCATTTGAAGTCAGACAGTTGAAAAATCCACTTCTGAGCTTTTGAGAAAGAAAGAGGGACTAGCTCAGAGTGGGAGTGCGTGGAATGAGGTGTGCAGTGTTAGCAGTCTTCCAGAACCACACAGCTATGCATGCTTTCAGTCCGCTTTCATATTTCACTGGCAAATGAAATATGTGTACCTCTCTACTCTCAGGAAGTATTATCCAATAAAGTGACAACCAGGTCACAGGAATTATTGGTATCACTTTAATCCCACCTCCATGTGAGAAAATGCTTGTTCTGAAGTTTTGACTTAATGTATCTTTTCTATGCTTCTGTCAAGAAGGTAGTGGAAAATGTGGTTTGATTTGTGATAATTGAAAACTGCAAAATTTATAAAATATTTAAACAAATATTATAAAATATGAACTGCTCACACATTTTATTAAATTCCTGAACTATAAATGATAACAGAACTTGACATCATTTCTCTTCTGGGGAATAATTTATGTTGACTTTTTAGCATAATATAGGGAAGGAGAAGAACAAATTTACACAATTTTATCAATTGGAATATGGTATCTTAAAAATACTTTTAGAAATATAACAAATGTCCTGAGTTATAATACTTCAACATACCTGGACTAAAGCAGTTCTGGTAGAGATTTTACAAAAATGAACTTCAAAGAGCTGATTACACATAGTGATATTAGACAATGTTTTGTTAAAGAAAAATTGCACTCAGCAAGAATGATTTTTTAGCTAAGGAAAATTTGCACTGTGCAAGGAAGGAAAGGCCATTGCAATAGGGCAGAGCGACTGAATTTAATGCTAATGATTCAAAAGGCTGGAGTTGGACCAACAGCGGTATAGGCATATGGCAATTTTCTTGCATGAGGCCCAGCTGGACAGCTGAGATTGACCTCAGGCACCAAGTAGGATCCCCTGAGCACTGCCAGAAATAATCCCTGAGGACAGTGTGAGAATAAGCCTTGAGCACAGTCAGAGGCACCAAATACCACCCTCCTTCCAATAAAGAAAGGCAGAACATTGGGAATATTTACACATTAGAATGCATGATGGCAACGCATCAGTGGTCATTAGAGAGAGGGTTGTCAAGGTCTGCCAACTGACGTATATCTGAGGTTAGTCCCTTCCTAAAAAGTGCTACCAGAAGTTAGAGGCTCTGTCATTTTTAGTGATTCCGTTAGAAAGTTATAAATTTTTCCTCTTTGAGGAAAAGACTTCTATGTTTAATGAACCATCAAAAGACTAGAAGCATATGTCGATATCAAAGGGACAGAGAAAGGATGTGCTAATATTTTGTTGACTTTAAGACTGGGTTTCTTAAACTGTAAGTGAAGCAACTAAATGTGAGGTGACAAAAATTTTGACAACAGTAAAATGTTTCTGAACATTTAGGACTGAAAATTAATTCAGAACTCAATTCACGACTAAAAATTAATTGAAATGAAATGTGCAACAAACTGGAGTATCCCTGACAGTGTTTACTAATAAAGAAACCAAAGCATTTCTGGCAGCATTTACTCAGGCTGCATTTCTGGGGTGGGCAGGAGTGACCTGCAAGAAACGTTTCTTAAGCCCTGTTCAAAAGAAAGGAAGGTTAGAGGGGAGGGAGCTTACTGCACCATGAACTTCTTGCAAACAAATGAATTGGGATCTCAGCACCACATATGGTACCCTCAGCACTGGCTAAAGAGATTATTGAGCAAATATTCAAGAGTAAACCATGAGCACATTTGGGTGTGACCTCAAAACCAGTTCAGAAAAAAACAAGAAGGGGAAGAAAGGAAGGAAGGAAGGAAGGAAGGAAGGAAGGAAGGAAGGAAGGAAGGAAGGAAGGAAGGAAGGAAGGAAGGAAGGAAGGAAGGAAGGAAGGAAGGAAGGAAGGAAGGAAGGGAGGGAGGGAGGGAGGGAGGAAGGGAGGGAGGAAGGAAGGAAGGGAGGAAGGAAGGAAGGAAGGAAGGAAGGAAGGAAGGAAGGAAGGAAGGAAGGAAGGAAGGAAGGAAGGAAGGAAGGAAGGAAGGAAGGAAGGAGTGAGTGAGGGAGGGAGGGAGGGAAGGAGGGAGAAAAGTAAGGAGAAATGAAAGAAAAGAGAAGGGAAGATTAATGAAGAAAAAAGGAAAGAAAGGAAGAAAAGAAGCAAGGGAAAACCTTTCTGAAATTTAGTTAAGCTGAGGAAAACAAGGAGATTCTTTGCATTAGACTTAGCTGTTTCAGTTCAGGTCGTATATGACAACTCTAGATTGAACTATATCTTAAGCTCTTCCACGCAAATTTGAAATCCTTTAAAACAAATTCTGTGGAAGAACTTGAAGCTGCCACACCAAACACTTGTGCTGCAAACTGAACACTGCGTTTTCACTTGCCACTTTCAATGAACTAAGCCATTTATTTGTTTTGTAAAGGGAAAACGAATTATATATGCTCTCCTATTTGAAAGACTTATTTTAACACTTATGGAGCCTTTGAAAGCGTTTCCACTGGAGTGTCAAGGCTTTTGCTGAATTGGCTGAATTTTGTATATTACAGTAAAGCTAACTATTTTGCTTACACTGTTGTAAATTTTGCTTATTGTTATGTATAATGTATGAAAAAGCACAAATGTACAATGAATCTTTTTCAGGACGATTATGAGCTAAATCAAAAAGATTTCCAACATAAATAATAAAATAGAAAAGACAATCTACAATAAACCTAGAAAAGTTGGTATACACAAATAACATTAATGGTGCTACTTCTCAAATCTAATCATTGGAGGCAAGTAAGCATACAGTTTAGATATTGTTTGAAGTCATTGGAGACATTTCTCAGTTTCTATGTGCAACTTAATGTTGAATGTGACTTTCATTTCTGATCACGTGGTAACCATGTTTCACATTTATAGTTATATGTTGAATAGGGAAACATAATTTTACCCACAAGGAAAAGAAAAATAAATTTGTGAAAAAAGTGTTCTATAACCTAATAAGTAAAATGAGCATACAAAATTCTATAGGAGAAAGCTATTTTAAGATCCCTGTTAGTGTATATCTTGTGAGATACTTGATGAAGTTACTATGGCATAAAACTTATCATTTATTAAAGCTAACATAAAAACTAATTGCCCAAAATCTGTTTTAGTAAAAATTTAATACGGAAGTAAACATGAATTGCATATGAATATGCACACATATATATGTTACATAAGCATATATACATATATACAAATCTTTATCAGTAGAAGCATTTTTTCTCAACTTAGTAACATTGTTGACTATATAGCCTGAATGATGGATACTTAATGACAATTTAAACATATTCTGATGTGTTTGTTACATGATGGATAGTAAAATTTGAGTGGGAGATTGAACTGATTAGAAATTATGGAAATATATGTAAATAGTTCAGAAACATAAATTTTGTCCGTGAATTTATATGGTTCTCTTTTTGATTAAAAAAAATATATATATATGCCAATGTCTTTGAGAAAAGAACAAACATATTAGCCAAATTAAAATCATACAGAAGAAAGATACAGTTAGCAAGTAAATATTTTTGTCATATTGCATAGTACTCAGTAAAGAGGGTATAATACCTGTGCATATATAGCTATAGAATTTTTATGTGCATACATTATATATTTTATTCTCTTATACCTATTATGGCACTGTGTCACTGTCATCCCATTGTTCATCAACTTGCTCGAGCAGGCACCAGTAACATCTCCATTGTGAGACTTGTTACTGTTTTTGGCATATCGAATATGCCATGGATAGCTTGCCAGCTTCTGCAGTGTGAGCGGCATACTCTTGGTAGCTTGCCGGGCTCTCCAAAAGGGACAGAGGAATTGAACTCAGATTGGTCACATGCAAGGCAAATGCCCTACCCACTTTACTATCGCTTTGTCCCTCTCGGAGAGCCCAGCAAACTATCAAGAGTATCCCACCCACATGGCAGAGCCTGGCAAGCTACCCGTGGCGTATTCGATATGCCAAAAACAGTAACAAGTCTCACAATGGAGATGTTACTGGTGCCCACTCAAGCAAATTGATGAATAATGGGATGACAGTGCTACAGTGATGTACCTATTATATTTTTTTTCAATAAATATGTGTTTAAATTATTATATTAGTTGTAAATATTTTGAGCTCGAATTTAATCCTGCTCAATATTTACCTTTTAGAATATATGCTCTAAGGGCACAACATAATTGATTCTTCCAATTTCTATTCTTCATTAGATGAAAATAACCATTTTATAAAATTTAATATGTATATTTTTTGTTTTTAAAATTCAATCACTGTGAGATTCAGTTAGGAAGTTGTTCATGACTGAGTTTTGGTTATACAATGTTCCAACACCCATGCCTTCACCAGTGTACATTTCCCACCACCAGTTTCCCCAGAATAACTCCTTCCACTCTCCAATCTGCCTCTAGTCTCTCTCTCACACTCTCTCTCTTTCTCTCTCTCTCTCTCTGCTTCCTCTATCTCTTTGCTCCTTCTATATCTCTTCTCTCTGTCTCTCTGTGTATGTCTCTCTAGCTCTGTCTCTCTTTTCTTTTGGTTACAGGTACTGAAAGCATATAATGTATATCCCTTTATCTACTTTCAGCACTCAATTCGTGTCCAGAGTGATAATTTCCAACTATCTTTGTCCTAGTGACTCCATTTATTAATTATTTTTTTTGCTTTTGATTGAGAGATTACAGCAGGCCAGGGTCTTGTTTTACATGAAGCTGACCCATGCTTGATCCCCTGCACCGCACATGGTCCCCCTGGGCACTGACCCCTGAGAACAGAGCCAGGAGTAATACCTGAACATTGCTGGGTGTGGTACAAGACAACGACAAAAATATATAATGGGACCCATAAAAGTAGGTGTCAACAAAATTGTACTTCAGTTAAGTATCACTAACTTATCAAAGCTAAAATTATTATCCGTGGATATAATGCAATCATAATCTTAATAGTTGACAGAGATTGGATTTTTCTGATTACCCCCAATTTGCATATTAGCTACTAACCTCACATGTAATTGTATTGGTTGATGTGATAGCTGGAAGGTTATGCCATTATCTCAAAATGAGATTAGTGCCCTACAAAGAGACTTCATGGGAGCGAGGGATAGTGTTCAAATGTACCACACAGGGTAATCAGTGAGAGAGCCTCAGCGTGACACCACAATGCCACCTGCCTAACCCTTCGCTTCAAAGTCTGGCTTTATGGAACTTCATACTCCGTGTTGTTATGACTCCAGTGATCTCTGCTGACCACTGACTTATGCGTACTGCTTTCCACTATATGTCACTGGAACTAAACATTCAGACTTGCCCTTCTGCCCAGCATCTTCTAGAGTATCCCCTGATTACGATTACTGCTGACTGTGGCCCTTAACAAAATAAAACAAATTTGATGTCAAAGGGCTCTCTTGACCTTTCCTGTTGCAAAGATATAGTGAAAAGTTAGATTTTTCTAAGAAGCAGGAACTGGACTAGAACTAAACAATAAATCTTCCTTGCCCTTAGGTAAGAAATAAATTTTCTGCTGTTTACAAGGCACACAGTATATGGTGTTTTGTTAAAATGCCCCAAATGGAGATACTGCCAGTTAGGCTCCTAGCCGTGTTTCTATCTCTGGAGGAAAACAACGGAGGATTAACACTATTCATACTCAGTTTGCAATTTGGTCCTCATGAGCAATGCAAGGAGTGATCCTTGAGCACCGATCCAGGAATAAAGCCCTATGTATGATCTCATATTTTGAACGCCTATGTGTTCAAAATATGAACACCTATCTGTGCAGTCTTTGAAAACTTGAAATTCAATTCTAACCCCTTAAAATTATTTTTGGTATTTTGTTTAGTTTTATTAGTTTGTTTGTTTATTTATTTATTTGTGTCAGAATCAGCTGTGCTCAGGGACTATATCTGCCCCTGCACTAAATTACTCTTGGTTGTGTTTAGGGAATCATACTAGATTCTTGGATTCGAACCTGGGTCATCCATGTGCAAGGCAAACACTCTACCTGCTCCAACCCCTGTTTTGCTTTTAATTTGTGATGAAACTAAGTAGAGGTCAGGGTACTTTACAATTTTTATTGTTCCCTTTTCATTTAGTTTTGTTTTGTGGCAGGGACATGTGGTGTTGGGGAATGAATCTGAGATAGAAAGATGAATGCAGGTGCCTTACCTACTATGCTATTTCTCTACCTCAGAAAATTAGTATTCTTTAAAATATCTTTTACTTATATAAGATGATGACACGTAACATTCTTGAAAGTTCGTCTATCACATAGCATATCCTTACAGCACTTAATGTTCACAAGATTATTTATTTATTTATTTATTTTGTTTGCTTTTCAAACACAATTACTGGTGCTCAGAAACTACTCCTGATTCCTTGCTAAAGGATCATCCTGGTTTTACCTGGGATTAAACCCTGTGTGCAAGGCAAGTGCCTTAAGAACTATTTCTCTGGAATGCAAGATTCCATATACTTATAAACATTTTAGAAAAACGGAAATTCTAAGACAGAAAGAAAATTATCCAATAATTTATCTAGAGGGCTTTAAAATAATAACATTGGGGAAAATTGTGGTAATCTTTTAGAGCTCTATTTCTTTAGAATATGTAATTATATTTCCCTGCCCATATTTTCTGTCACAGTTCATATTTGGCATTTTACATGATTGTAGAATGTGGAGAGTATGAACTGGGTATAACCAAGAGCTTAGAACCTTTGAAATATTGCTAAAGTTTCGATAATTTTAGTTCTTCCAGTGTTCAGGTAATACCCAGATGTTCTACTTCAACACCACCTATTGTGTATTTTTAGAAAAGTAATCTTAACACTCAATCTTATTAAAATAGATACTAAAGCATGTCTTAGTCTGAGCTATTTTTTTTTATTTCTTAATGCAACAAACATTGTAACCACTACTATAGCTTTCTCCATATATTTTTATTTGCATACATAATGTCAAATGAAGGCAGCATACATAGAAATGAGATATCGTGCTTAAAGATATTAGTCTTTAATTCAATACAACACAAAGTTGTTTCGTTCCACTGGAAATTTTCAAAGTCTGATAATTTCTTGTCCACTTTCCCTATCCTCTGTCAAGAATAGTTTGAACCAAATGATAAGATTAAGTTACTATCATCTGGGATACCAGAATAAATATAATGATTAAACATAGTGTCAAAACGTCAGACTCAAAGTGTGAGGGAGAAGGAAATAGTGCTAAAACATGAGGTTTTGAGACTATTAGTACAGTATACCTTGAGACACAGTGGCCAATTATTCATTTTATTAATCCTACAGAACCAGCAGAATTAAAATATGTTATTAACTGCCAAAGTATGATCATCTTTACTTCTATCCCATGCTCATTTATCTCAAGGGGATACAGGAATTTTTATGTGCTACACTTTGAGAATTTTTCTTCTGTGCATGTTTCTATTTGCTTGGTTTGTACATTTTATTCTTAGGCTATCTTGCCTGCTTTATATGTGAAAAATGTTCCTAAATTGTCTAGCATGGGAATTGCAAATGTCTCTACATTGTTGATGTTACTAGGCATTTTTGGTATTTTATTTTTTTTATCATTTTGGACTTTCAAAATTGGGTTTTGAAATGGAGCAAATGTTACCTACATGAGTTCAGTTTGCTTTTCGAATCACAAGTTGACAATGGAAGGTTTTGAAGCAAGTTTGTGCTTAAAGATTTTTGTGTTCAGTTGTCATCTTTTGAAGTTGAATGCATTTTCACAGGCTATTACTTTTTATTAAATGTTGATATAACATTGAATGATTATATCTTGCAAACAACTACAGATTGTTTGCTCCCTCACAGTTTCAAACTATTTTAATATTAATTTCTCCTTGAAACCCAAGCTGTAGGAAAAAAATCAATGCACAGAAATTTTAGATTGATTTGATTATTTAATAATACACACTTTTAGTAATTGTACTGAATTCTACATAGAGACATTCACTTATTATTTATATTCTAAATGTTTTATAAAGTGAAAATTTTATTTGCTTTCACATTATACTGACTTTAGTAACTTTCTAGCTATATATATTATAAAAACAAAACAGAAACTTCCATTTCTATCTTAAACATAGTCTATTATCAAGAGTAATAGTTCATAAGAAACATAGTGGGAAACAATTATGGTAGAAAGATCCTGGTAAAATCATTCTAGCTACTTTAAAAAGTACTTAAACCATTTATAAAAGAAGGAATGCAAAGTAGTCATGAAATAGAGAGCTCAATTCACCTCTTGTAGGAGACACAATATTCATGTATGTCTTATTATAATCACCTTTGCCTTAGAATTAAAGAGAATGAAGGGGCAGAGGGGCTGGAGCGATCGCACAGTGGGTAGAGCGTTTGCCTTGCACATGGCCGACCCAGGTTCGGTTCCTCCGCCCCTCTCAGAGAGCCCAGCAAGCTAACTAGAGTATCTCACCCGCTCAGCAGAGTCTGGGAAGCTTCCCGTGCAATATTCAATATGTCAAAACAGCAACAACAAGTCTCACAATGGAAACGTTGCTGATGTTCGCTCGAGCAAATCGATGAGCAACGGGATGACAGTGACAGTGAAGGGGCAGAGAGAGTATACAATGGGGAAGGTATTTGCAGGTAGTTTATTGGGGTTCAATTCCAGGCACCCCACAGTTTCTCTTCAGCCTGTCCAGGTGTGATCTCTGAGCACAAAGTGAGGAGAAAACCCTGAGAACAGCCTCATGTGGCCACCACCACAAAAACGATACAAAAGAAATAAGTGAAAACACAATTGCGCTCATGAAACCTTCCTTAAAAACTGTTATGGATATAATTAATGATTAAAATCTTCTTTGAACTGAAACTATGAAAATATTTAATATGTATTTTCAATGCATGAAAGAGCTTAGAAGGACTGGAGAGACTGTAGATAGATCAAGGCTCTTGACATATGTACCAGTGACCCTGGTTTAATTCACAGCACCACATACCCATCCAGTTCCTCCAAGAATGATCCCTGAGCACAGAGAAATAAATCATTCTGAGTGCAACTGGGAATGGACTCAAAAACAAAACAAATAAGTTTAATAAAAAGAAAAAATTCTAAAACCACCATTTGTAGGGAGAGTTCTACTCCCACTAGTGCATTTTATATCAAGATTGATGGAAATGACTAAGCTTTGGTAAAGAACATAAAAGTTGGAAAGTTGCATATTATCTGCTTTCACAGTCTTTTGTATCTAATAATAATGGCATACCTAAGAAGAAATTGGTAGAAGCAAAGATTTTGAAATAGCAATTATTACCTGTTTTGTGCAACCGCCATTTTTGACTAGCTAAGCACTTGCAAATTTAAGCTCTTTCAATGCATTAAGGCCATGGGAGGCCAACTTATGATTCAATTACTTCAACATTTTGCCATCTATAAGACTTCTTAAACAATCTCCTTTAAAATATGTATCATTGAAATTTTCACTATCAACATCTTATAATATTTTTAGAGTATTCAACAA
This sequence comes from Sorex araneus, assembly GCF_027595985.1. Taxonomy (NCBI): domain Eukaryota; kingdom Metazoa; phylum Chordata; class Mammalia; order Eulipotyphla; family Soricidae; genus Sorex; species Sorex araneus. The sequence continues at coordinate 277,506,578 of NC_073302.1, read as the reverse complement.
AAACTGACTTTAAAAAATACCTCTAAAACAAAGAAACAATAAAATCTGTAAGATATTTGAGGAAGTCATGAAAGTACCCTATTTGAGTTGGTGGGGCGGGGTGGGGGCGCTCCCCTAGCAGTGCTCATGGCTTACTCCTTACTCTTTGTTCAGTGATCACCCCTGGCAGGGCTCAGGGATGCTCTGAGATGCCGGAGATTAATGCTACGTTGGCCTCATGTAAAGCAAGTGCCCTCCCAGCTCCACTATCAACCCAGCACCTCAAAACCCTAAACACCCAATACCAAGCATAGTTTTTTAGAATAAGATTAGGGGGAGAATTAATTAATGGAGATCAATTTTATTTTATTTTAGTTTAGTTTAGTTTATTTTAGTTTGATTCCTCCGCCCCTCTCGGAGAGCCAGGCAAGCTATTTGAGAGTATGGAGCCCATGCTTTAGAGCCTGGCAAGCTACCTGTGCGTATTGGATATGCCAAAAACAGTAACAATAAGTCTCTCAATGAGAGACGTTACTGGTGCCCGCTTGAACAAATCGATGAGCAACGGGATGACAGTGATACAGTGATCTTACTACAGAGTTTTAGACTATGTATATATGTATATATGTGGAGAAACATCTAGTAAATAACTTCAAGCATTGTGAGTGATGACCAAAATTTATATAGATTTGAGTAACTCTAGGAGTTATTCCAGAGCACAAAACCAGGAATGAACATCTAGAAGTTACTCCAGAGCTCAAAACCAGGAACAACCCCTGATCACCCATGGGTGTGACCCCAAATCATATATCTATATGTGTATGTGTACATATATAAATGTAAATATACATGTATATAATATTTATTAAATTTGAAAAATTATTACATGGTTTTGATTTAATTTAATAGCGAAATATTTACTTATGTTGTTAATTTTATATTTGTAATTCATTACTAAAAACATAAATATTGACTAACAGGCTCTCAACCTTTCTATATTATAATTTTTGGCTTTTCTACCCAATAACTTCATAGGCAATTGAGATTCTCATAAGCTAAAAAGGATGTCTTTTAGCCTTTTGTTATGTTTTATGGTGACACCTGACTGTTATTAGGACTGAATCATGGCTCTGTGCTCACGGATAGCTCCTGGCAGGGCTCAGAGACCATACATACATGTCACAGATAAAATCAGGTCTGGTAAGAGCAAGCATTTTATCCTCTATACTGTCATTCCTTGAGTATTTTAATTTTTTTGGTCTAGTACATTGATACACTAGTTCATTAAATTGCATGAATGTTACATTGAAGAATGAAGCAATTTCCAGACTGTTGAATTTCCAAGTAGTATAATATGATCCTTATAAAGAAAACATGTCGAAAGTTACAGTTTTCTTTACTATCTTGCAAACTTATCTCAAATGACACAATTTGCATGATGGGAAAAGAAAAAAAATAATGTTTTCTCATGAAAAATGTGAGTTCATTGAACATTAAAAGTGGGTTTCTTTTTTAAAAGTTATTTCCATTGTCTCTAATGACCTGTTTGTCATGCCTTAGAAATTAAATCAATGGTTGCACTTCTTTGTAATTTGGAATGATTGCATTTGTAATAGTTGTATTACAAATGATATTCATAATTCATTGTTATTTCTACGTAAAATAATTAAGTCAGATGTCCTCAGCTGCGAACATAGAAAAAAATGAAAGTATAGTGCCTTACACAAATGTGTTTAGAGTGAAAGTATACTGGATTACATGAATATATATACATATACATGGCACATATGTATGCATAATATATATTCATAAGTAATGAATAAATAATTTATTATATTAGTATGTATGTACAATTATAATATACACATATATGCAATAAATATATATGTGCAAGTATATACTTTTTGCTTACATTATATAATTTAATAAGCCTATATTATACATAAAAATATATATATATACACATTTGCACATAGTCACATAAACAGCACTCATCTTGCTTTTTGTCCTCTTATAGAGGAGTGAACATTATTTTTAATATCCACAAGCTGATGGGAAATATTTAACATTTATTTAATTTATAACTCTTATTTGTTTTTAAAAATTATTAATACAAATCAATTTGCTTATTTATTGGAATCAAGTATTATGTAATAATTAATGCCTTTTAGTCCATGTAAATTTTTGATTATAAAATTATTAAGAGTCTTTAATTATAGGTATAGTAAGGATAAATCTTAGCATATAAACATCGAGTTATCTCAGCCTAAAACTGAATTTTAATGAATGATAAAGAATCCATAATGAATAATACATATTCACAAATGTATCTTCAATAAAATGCAACCAATTGTAATTTTGTGCTAAATACAGGGGATGACCCAAAATATATATAATATTTATATCAAAATGAAGTGATTTTGATTAAATAATGTAAACCTTGTTTCTCATCTTGTATTCTAAATTAGTCACTTGAGAGCTAATTATGAATGCAACATTTCATTACCCATTCATACTTAACTTAATCTAAATGTACTTTTTTTCAGCACTGAAAATGACTTGAATGCATATTACACTGTGAGAAATTTTCATCTGAATTAATAATCATGAAAATCAATAATAGTAATTCCAAATTGGCTTATAACTATGTTTTCTAAAGTCTTCCTCTAAGCCCTGGTGTCTGAAAAAGTGTTTTTGTGGGTTCCATCTGGGCATTCTAAATACCAACAGTTCCATTATTATACATTGGTCTATTTTGAATTGTATTTTGTATAGTAATAAAACTTGACAACTATTGTATTAAATTTTGTGCCACTTTAATTTTTTATTACAGTAATACTTATTTATAAGTATGTACTTTTTTTAATTGAATCACTATGGGGAAAGTTACAAAGCTTTCAGGCTTAAGTATCAGTTATATAATGATCAAACACCCACCCTTCACCAGTGCACATGCTCTACCACGAAGAACCCCAGTATACCTCCCCTCCCACCCTCACCCCCTCAGTCTGTGTAGCTGATAATTTTCACTTTACTTTCTCTTTATTTTGATTACATTCCATATTTCAACAGAAAACTCATGATTATTGTTTGGAGTTTCCCCCAAAAATCATACCTGCTGGAAAGGAAGCATTTGATAATTTTCATTGCTGAGAATGAAGAGATATGAGGTTTTGGATTTCTGTATTTTAGTATTTTAATCACTAAGTCCAGGGAAATTTCTGCCAGAAATTGCATCATTGCAAGCTTGTAACTCTCTTTAGTGGTCCTTATAATATGGTGTTCACCATGCAGACACCCCTGGAAAAGAAAAGCCAAGAGAAAAACCTTTCCCCTCCTGGAGCGACATGGGGCCGTGGCTTAGTTCACAGTCTAGAGACATTTCTGCAAGAAGCTTCTAGTACCAAAAGTAGATAGGTGGCCTCCGGGACAATGATCATTCAGCAGAGGAGAGGCAGCATATGTGCAGCCGCTCGGTTCACATCTTGGTGGAGAGCCGCACAGGTAATGCCCCCATCCCAAGATCTCCCTCGAGTCCCGTTGCTGCAAGCTTGTACCTCTCTATGTACTTCTTTTCAATGTACACTGTATCAGCAGAACAGTCTGATACAGTGTACATTGTACACTGTACAGTCCTGCCCCCAAAGAGTCAATTTCTATCACAGAACATTGAGTACTCTTTTTAACTTATTTTGTTTTTCTCAGGGACAACACCCTGCAGTGCTGAAGACTTATTCATGACTCTATGCTGAGGGATCAGTACCGGGGTGCTAGAGATTGAACCCGGGCTGACTGTGTGCAAAGCGAATGCCCTACCACCTGTGCTATCCCTCCAGTACAATAATTGTATTCTCTTACATCACTTCCATTCTTCACTGCCACACACACACACACACACACACACACACACACACACAGAGAGAGAGTGTTAATCTCTATTTTGTGATCAGTCTAATGATTTGTATATAATAAGCATAAACTATTCCCTGCCTTTATTTGTTACATAGCTCATTCAAGTGAAATCATCAGTATTTGTCTTTTCTTTATAAATTGTTTCAGTTAGAATAATGTTCTCTAGTGTCAGTTGTGTTGTCACACTGGTAAGACTTATCTTTCCATATTCCTTTTATATTTCTAGTGTGTGCATACACTAGAAATGTACAATATTTTCTTCATCTCCCCATGTGATATTGGCATTGGGACTGATTCCAATCTTGGCTACTATAAGCAGCACTGCAATAAATTTAGTTTGCATGTATAATTTGGAATGGCTTCTTTTATGTTCTTTAAAGCTGACTTTGATGGGAATTTGGGCTGCATGTTGGTTTTATCTTTATTTATTTATCTATTTTATTTCTCCATGCTATATGTCATAGAGACTAAATGACTTGGGATTTTTATCAAGGGTCTATGAGAACACCTTTTCACCACACTTCTGTCCATCTTTTGGGAGACATTTTTGCTGTTGGCCATGCTCACCATGTAAAGTGATATTTCATTATTATTTGACAATCAGTGACTTTGTTTATGTATTTGCCTTTTAGCCAAGCATGTATCTTCTACATAGATATATCTGCTTATTTTTTCTTCCAATATCTATTTTTGATGTAGTTGTTTGTGCTGTTGTTGTTGAATTTTAGAAATTTCTTACAAGCATTTATCAGATATGTGGTGTGCAAATATTTTATTCCATTTAATAAAATATCCCTTGAACTTAAAATATTTCTCATTGTAGACACATTTTAGTTTTTAATCATCCCATTTGTTTATTTTTGCTTTATGTGTTCCTTGCCAAAACAATAGAATCACTGAAGACTTTTGTTTTCATTCCATACTCTCACATGTTTCTTGTTCTTCTGTTATTAGTTATATAAACATAAGTTTGGGGTGCAAGGTGGGGTGCCGTAACTGACCTCTACTCCACAGGCTTCTAGGATAAAGTTCCTTACCTAATGAATAATGAATAAAGATTATTTATAATATAATCTTTTCGGGATTGAAATATGTTCATCCTTGTCAGATGTGTCTTTCCCCTCTCTATGCTTCATTTTTCCCTCCCTGACTATAAAAATTATTAGTAATGTTTAAAATTGTTTTCTGTATATATTTATAAAAGTGTAAGTGTAGATTTGCTGTGATAACAGGAGGTTATAAACATAGGTTTTTCCTAATAGGTCATTTTGACTTTATCCTCTGGAAATATATAGTTTAGCATTTAGAATTACAAATAATATATATCTTGGGTGTTAATAAAATTGTAATGGATTTTATCAAATATTCCAAATTTAGATCAATTGCAGCTATAAAAAGAGAAAAATATGTCTGGTAAAAATTTTATATAAAGTTATATGTTCAATCTCTTTTGTCATATTTGTTAATTTTTAATCTCCATATTCTATTTGTCATGAGGAAAAATGATTTTAAGTACAGATTAATACAATACATCAAAATTTAAGCTAAAAGTTCTAAGCACTCCATATTACTGCATCTGGTATTACTTTTATGTTTATTAGAGATAATGCAAATTTGTGGTAAAAATTCCGCTCTTATTCAAATAGAAATCTCTTAAACAATTCAAATGTTTATTTCTGTTAGACAATATAAATTATATAAAACAAAACAGGAAGCTGAGATTCAAATTAGTTATGGCATAGTTTTGGTCATAATCAAGACACGGAGCTCAGAGAATTATAACATACAAAACACACTGGATTAAAATAAAATCATCTTATAGTAATTATAAAAGCAGAAGACTACTGAAAGTAGGTAGATAATACAGCAAGTAATGAACTTGCTTTGCATATAGCCAGTCTAAGTTAGATCTCTGGCACCCCGTATGGTTACTGAGCACACCAGGAGTTATCCTGGAACTTAGAGCCAGATAGAAGCCTTGATTGCAACCCCAAATAAACGAACAATAAAGGTAAATCTCAAATGCATTTATAACTTGCTGATATATAGGCAGTAACTTAAGGAAGTTTATCATACCTGAATGACAAACGTTATGTTAAAATTTTGAATCAAATAAAGAAAAATTTACAAATTCAGGTCACCTGAGCATCATCAGTAAGACGTAATCCCCACCCCACTTTTTTTAAGTTACAAATTAAGTTCTTTATATTTTGAATGAATAAAATAATCACCTGGCACCTGTCGTCCTGTTGATCATTGATTTGCTCAAGCAGGTGCCAGTAACTTCTCCATTTGTCCCAGTCATGTGCTGGTGTAGCTCAATGGCATCTGGTCGCTCCAGAGCATCAAACCATACATTCAGGGTTGTGACAAAGAAATCTGACCATCTCAAACCTTATGTAGGTGGGCGGTGAGGCGTTCTTTTGATGTCCTGTGGAATCCAGCTGGTAAAGGCTGTAGTCCAGCGGTCCTCTCCAAATTGCACTACGTGTCCATCTGATTTTTGACACCTTGGCAAATGAGACAGCGTCCCTGATCCTCGATCATCAACAGAAATTGGAAATCCGGATTTCTTCTCTGAATCGAGTGAAACATGATATTCCAATCCTCTTTTGATTCCTCTTTGGGAAACCCAAATAACATTCTCATCCTGTTTTCGTAGGGCCCAGGTCTCTGAGGTGTATGTTAGTGCAGGAAAAACAGTGGAGTCAAAAAGATGTGACCAGAGCAGGAGGCTCTTTGTCCTCTTAACAACTTCATTCATGCTCTTGAAGGTGGTTCACGCCGATCTCTTTCTCATTCACAGCTCAGGTGCCATCATGTTGAGTTCTTGACCTAGTACGCATAACTGCTGCATTTGGAGATGTTCATTCCGTTGAGAGCAAATGAAACGTCAGGAACTAGCCCATTTCTCATGAACATTGTTTTCATGACATTCAGCTGTAGTCTGACCTTTCCACACTCACAGTCGAAGTTGGCCATCATTCGTGCTTCTTGGCTAATGTTTGGTGTTATTAGAATGATTTCATCAGCAAAGCAGAGGTGGTGTAGTTGCTGACCATCTATCATCACTCCCATTCCTTCCCATTCCAGTCATTGCATGATGTTCTCGAGGGTGGCACTGAAGAGTTTTGGTGAAATGGTGTGGCCCTGCTGAACCCTTCTCTTTACATTGATGATCACTTCTTTGTAGAATGGTCAAATCTTGGTGGTGAATCTGTAATACAGCTCACAGAACATCCTGATGTACTGAGTATGAACACCCTGTTTGGCTAGGGCTTCAGTGACCGCTTCAGTCTCAACAGAATCAATGAACGTTAGACAGAGTGGCACTTGAACTCTCCTGAAACTTCATCAACTTTGGTCACCATGTGGATATAGTCGACATACTGAATCCTTTTCGGAACCCAGCTTGCTCGTATGGTTGTCCTTTGTCCAGTGTTCTGACTATTCTATTCAGGATGACTCAATTGAACAACTTGTAGATGATAGACAACAGGCAGATTGAGCAATAGTTGCCAATGCCTTCTTGTACAACTGACAGTCCTGCTGGTTTTCCATCGGGATGGAACCTTACATTCGGACAGGTAGCATGTGAAGAGCCAATGCTGATGAATAATTCCTGGTTCTGTTCTCAGAATCTACTCCTGATGGTTCTCAGAGAAAAATATGGGATGCCAGGAATTGTAGGATTACATAGCTTCAGGTAGTTTAGGTTAATTAGGTTACTCCCATCACAGTGCTCCCATTCCTCTGTGTTTATTTGTAGCTTCTTTCTTAGTGTTCTGTTGACTTGTAAACATTGTTTTTCTCTTCTCCTTGAGTCCTTTGCATAGTTTATTCATAGCAAGTCCTTTTTGTATGGAAACAGGAAGACTTAACAAATGTTATGCTTTTGTAACCTGGGAGTCATTTGACTCTACATGATATTTTCCTCCAGGGCATCTGTTCTCTTGACCAAAGCCTCAGCTGCCCTTACTTCCTAGCACCCCCAAAGCAGGGTCCCGACGGGGTACGAGAAGGACCCAGGGCAAGTGGTGAGTTGTATGCTACCCTGGCATCGAGATGGGCCTGACAAAAGTGCCTAATGCTTAACTATAAGTTAAGAGCTTGATCATGGGCAAATGCTGTCATGATCCAAACAGTGATAACTAGATTTGGACCCTGCTAGGGTGAGGAATGATTATTCTGGCCTGAGTGCTGTGGTCTGAGCCTGTGGCAATATGTTGCCAGGAGAGCTGCCTTGCAAACCTCAATGTATCTCTTGCTATGTCCATGCAAAAATAACTAGTATTAAGATGTTAATGAGTGTTTGGAATGGGGAGAGGAGAAAAAACCCTTAAGAGGTATTTTGCCTACTGGCAGTCAGGAAGGGCTTTAAAAAGCCCCTAGGTTATGTTCCCTTTAAACTTGACAGCCCTCAGGAAGGGCTTTATTATGTTGATTTTGCTACCTGGCTGGGTGTAACCTAAGGGCAAGGGCAAGAGAGGAAAACAGGAGGAGAGAGATGGAAAGGCTCGGCAGTAGTTCCAGAGAAAGGCGGGAGCTGGTAGTGCGGGAGATGAGAAAGATGGAAGATTGAATAAATGGTAACTAATCAGCAACCAGCTTGGTCTTCGTTCTTCCTCGCCTGTCCTTGACCACCGACCGTCCCGATCCAGTCCACACACTGCGGTTCCAGGGCACCGAATGCGGGCAGTGAGACAGAGCCGCCCGGAGAGCCCGAGAGTGCACTCACCCCTCAGCAAGCTTTAGTTTTTTACAAGGAATTAATTCAGTTTGGTTATGTGCAAGGCAAGCACCCTTCCCACTGTACTACAGCTCTAGCTCCCAATATGCTCTTGTTTCCAGAGTTTTATCAGCATCCCATAATCATTTCTAAAATTGTTGACAAACCATGGATTATCTATTATTGCGTTCTGTGTGAGAGCTCACAGATTTTTATTTGCTAATGCAGGCAGGAGACATGGTATTGGGTAGATATAAGTAGCATCATCATCAGAGTATTTCCTCAGTGTCACCTTCCAGGTTTATGGTAGTAGCTCAGATCATTTGTAACATAATGTCATCAAATGCAAAACTTTATTCTTTCTATTTATCTGGCTAAACCTGGGTCAGCCAAGAGCAAAGCTAGTACCTTATCTGCTGTACCCTCATCTTTTCTTTTCTCTGATCTATCTCATTTATTTAATTTTGTCCATTTATCTGGCATAAATAGACTCTGGAAAGCAAATAACATTAAAATTGTATCAGAGACTGAGGAAATAGCCTTAACAATGGCTAAGGCATTGTAACTGATACTGACTGTATGTCCAGCATAATAAAAAAAATGACTTTATGGTTTTTGTCATATAGGTTTTTCATATTCTTCATTTAAGTTGAATTCTAAGTATTTGATGTATTGGATTCTATTTTAAATCGAGTTGCCTTTTTTTTCTTTCTCAAATTCCTCCACATCAGAGCCACCCTCTAAGACCCCTACACCAGGAGGTAGGACTTTCTTTAGTGACGTAGCCTGTAGGTGATCCTAGGAGGGGAGGTGTTCCCGGCGCGCCTTCCGCCCAGAGATGAACCAAGAGCTGCGGCACGAGAAGCAGAGCCTCCCGCCTACTGACTGTGATCCTGAGGTCTCCTAACCCATTTTGGCACCAGAGCAGATTCTTGCAGCCATCCATTTTGACTGTGAACTGAGCTAAAATATTAGAAACCCAAAACCGCGCGGCCACGATTGCGGCCGCGCGGACTCAAAGTATTCACCTTTACCAAGGAAGAGAAATTATTAGATGATGCTTATTCAGCAGGCCTGATTGTTGGGGAAAATTTCCAATCGACAATAGTGAGTTCTGTATGGAATTATGAAATGTACTCAATATATAGAGAGAATAATGGGAATATCATCAGCTACTTAGATGGGGGGAGGGGTGGGAGGGGGGTGTATTGGGGTTCTTGGTGGTGGAACGGGTGCACTGGTGAAGTGATGGTGGTTTAATCAGTATTTGACTGTGACTTAATCCTGAAAGCTTTGTATTTTTTTTGTTTTCACGGTGGTTCAATAAAATATTTCTTTAAAAAAAAAATAAAATAATGACCTGGAAAAAAAAAAATTCCTCCACATCCCCGGGGCCGGAGCAATAGCACAGCGGGTAGGGCGTTTGCCTTGCACGCAGCCGACCTGGGTTCGATCCCCGGCATCCCATATGGTCCCCCAAGCACTGCCAGGAGTAATTTCTGAGTGCAAAGCCAGGAGTAACCCCTGAGCATCGCTGGGTGTGACCCAAAAAGCAAAAAAAAAAAAATTCCTCCACATCCCCAAATATTATCACATGAATGCTTTTAAGTATAAATATAAAGATAAATAGATTATTTCGTTATTGTGTATTTAGTTTACCTTTTTAGATTGTATATAGGAGACATATATGTTTATCATGAGTATACTTACATGTATACCTATAACATTAGTGTTTTTTATCAAATGTGTCTTACATAAGCATATCCAAATGGTTATAGTCTTAGATATATAATCTCGTGGAAACAAGATAGAATTGGTTTAAATTGTACTCTAAAGTTTATATCTTTAGGATTGGGATAGTGTTAAGACTTTTAAGCAAGCATTTTAAACATTCTATAGAAAGAAAGGAAAGAACATATACTCAGTAAACAATGTTTTAGTTTCACTAATGAGGTAGGCAGATTTTTGCTATTTTCTTAACTAATGTTTTCTAAAAACTATCAACAAAGAATAATTTAACCACAACTTTATTGTAGCATATGGCTGTGATTTAAGATAGGTTCTTTAAGCAAATTAATTTGATGCCACACAAAAACACATCTCCGAAAATGAGAATATAAGTAAAACAAAATAAATATGCTAAGTAAAGTTAGCCTTATCTGATAACATCTTACAACTAAAAGGAAAGAGAAAAGACTAAAATCTGGAGAGAATAAAGTTGACCAATATGGTGATCACGTTTTCCTGTTCTCTTCTCAAGACTTTTCCTAAAGCTTGATTAATCTGGAACACAATGGGAGACCATGTGTGCTCATGTATATTTAATGATATTGGATGCCATTAGGGTAGTATAGCCATCGATGATCTCAGGTTTCTCTAAAAGAGCATGCCAGCACCAAGGGTCAAGACTCACCAAGGAACACGTAGCTACAACCAGGAGGAGAATTCTGAGAATTCTGAACCTCCTAAGGCTTACCTGAGCCATGGTGTATGCTCAAGGAATTAGTGCAATACAGGAGTAAAGAAAGACTGAGCACGGTAACATTACTTAAGCCACAGAGGAGCCAGAAGCAAAAGAAGAACTCCTCCAGTAATTAAAAAGAAAAGAGATTCTGACGCAATGAAATAAATCCCTGAAAAACTTCAAGGTGCAATTCGGAAGAATTCTAAACATTCTGAAAAGCACTAAGATATAATGAAAGAAAAGAAGAATTTAAATGCATGGCTGGTGAATACAGGAATCTGGAAAGCAGATCAAACTCATCAGAACTTGCTCAACACACTAAGATTTTAAAGAAACAATCCTATTGATTCCCACTGAATTGAGTAAGTCAATGAAGAAGAACATTAATAAGAAGAGAATATAAAGAAAAAATCAAATAGGAGTCAGCAAACTAAAGAATGCAAGTGGTAAGCACTGTAGCACTGTCGTCCCATTGTTCATCGATTTGCTAAAGCGGGCATCAGTAACATCCCTATTGTGAGCCTTGTTGTTACTGTTTTTTGCACATTGAATATGCCATGGGTAGCTTTCCAGGCTCTGCCGTGCAGGTGGGATATTCTCGGTAGCTTGCTGGGCTCTCTGAGAGGGATGGAGGAATTGAGCCTGGGTTGGCCATGTGCCAGGCACTGTGCTATCTCTCCAGTTACCTGGCAGGGGAGATGCTATGATCACACAGGTGGTTTACCCAGGGTGAGGCCTATTCATTGCAAGCAATAAACCTAAAAAAAAAAAAAAATCAACAAAGGACCTAAACATCTGACTGCAACAAGCTGAATATTGAATCATTGAGCTTCAGTAAAGTTTGAGGAAACTATAAAACAAAATAAAAACAAACCATAAAAAGAAAATTAATTTTGGCTGATGCAAGAGTGCAATGGGTAGAGCACCTGTGTTGCATATGTACAATCTAGGTTCAACTCCCAGCACCCCATATGGTTCCTGGAGCCAGCCAGGAAGGATCTTTGAATACAAAGTCAGGAGGAAACCCTGATAATAAAAGAGAGAGGAAGAGAGAGATTTTTAAATGCAGAAGAAAATAAGATATTTATGAAATAGCATAAAAAAGAGAATTAACATTGTTGGAGTTCTATAAGTAGAGGAAACAGTATTTCTTTCCCTTTTTTTAAATTCTTTTATTGAATCACCATGTGGAAAGTTACAAAGCTTTCAGGTTTAAGTCTCAGTTATACAATGCTCAAACACCCATCCCTTCACCAGTGCACATATTCCACCACCAAGAATCACGGTATACCTCCCCCCTTCCCCCCACCTCCCCAGCCCTCCACTCCGCATGTGTAACTGGTAAATTTCAATTTACTTTCACTTTACTTTGATTACATTCAATATTTCAACAAAAAATTTACTATTATTGATTTGGATTTTCTCCCCCCTAAAGTCCATCTGCTGAAAAGAAAGCATTTGGTAATTTGTTTCCATTGCTGAGAATGAAGAGATATGAGGTCAGGAGGCCGCACTAGCAGCAGCACAGTTTTGGATTTCTGTATTTTAGTATTTTAGTAACTAAGTCCAGAGAAATGTCTGCCAGGAATCGCAACATTGTAAGCTTGTACCTCTCAGCTACTTTATATTCCTCATATGAGTGTGATCTTTCTATATCTGTCTCTTTCTTTCTGACTCATTTCACTCAGCATGATACTTAGTAGAGGAATCAGTATTAGTTGAAGAAATATCAACTGAGAAATTATTCAATTTAAGGGAGAGATCAAATCTAAGAAAGCTGAAAGTATTTCTAACATAGTAGACTGCCAAAAACAAGAACCAAGACATATTGTGATGGTGCTCAAGATATATATCTCAGCAATATAAAGGACTCAAAAGGTTTAAAATAAAATAAAAATGGCATAAAATTTGATGTGTTTTACAAGACATCTAAAAGATATGCCGGTAGGTAGCAGATACTGAAAGAGTAATAATCATCAAATAATTATGAGAGAAATTCATAACAATAAGATGTCACCTCCCACTGGTTAGGATGCCCTGTGTCTAAAAGACCAGAGTAAAGAACAAGCTCTGGGGTGGAGATATGTGGAGAAAAGAATCTCTCAGTCCCAGTCAGTGAGCAAGTAAACTATTTCAATTTGGGGGGAAAATAATACAGAGAAATCAGGAGGGAAGTAAAATGAAAGAAGAAATTGCTGGAGAGATATCAGAGGGGTTAGATGATTGCATAGTTTGCTGCTGATACAGGTTCAATCCCGGGAACTACATATAGTTCCCCGAACGCTGCCAGGCATGACCCCTGAGTACAAATTGGGGAGTAAGCCTGAGCTCTGACAGATGTAACCCTAAACCCCTGAGAGATAAAATTAAGTCAAAATGAAATAGTCACCATATGCTCCAGATTTCTGTTTCAGGCAATCTATCTCAAGAAAACAAAACACTAATTTAAAAAATGCATATATAACTTTAAAAAAGATACATTGCAACACTCTTTACTATAATCATGATATAGAAAAAAGCCCAAGTGCTATCAAAACATGAGTGAATAAAAGAAATTTTTTAAGTAAAACAGTAGTCAGCTATGAAATCTTGCCTTTTGCTTGGGCAGTCTTAGAACTCAATGATATAACAGTAAACATAATAAGTCAGAAGGAAACACAATCCTGATGATCTCATTCATGTGGTACATAGAAAATCAAATTAAGAAAAGAGACAATGTTCTATGAAAATCAAAATCTGACACTCTTACATTGAAATTGAAGTTCCCAGTCTGGAATGCCTGATGGGTGGGAAGGCTGAAAGACATCCTGTAAGGCACCCTGGGCACTGCCAGGAAAAATTCCTGATGCAGAACCAGGAGTAATCCCTAAGCATCATCAGACATGCCCCCCCTCAAACCAAAGGAAGGCAAAACAGAATATAGAGATTGAGACATTTATTACTTGTATAACAATTTTGAAACCCAATAAAGTAATGACCTAATAAACAGTCTCATCTTCATGGCACTTAAAACTTAACTGTGAGAGAAAGTATCTAAGTCATATAAAATTTAAAAATCAAACTAATTGTGGTCAACATAATGGGAATAGTTAATAAATAAGAAATTATAGTAGGCAACTCAATTTATAGTGAGACTCAATATGTATTTTGTAAAATGAGATTCAAGTCAACAGAAATAGCTCAAAAGCCTTGCTCAAAGGTACATGCCTTGCATTTCAGAGGTTCAAGTTCAGCTACTACCACTTTATGGGCTGTGAGAAACCCCAGGGCAGTCTTGTTGGATTCTGAGAACTTCACTATGTCCCTGGGGTCTTTAATTCAACTGGTACTAACAAAAATTTGCCAAGGTCTAGCTCTGAGCTTCATAGCAGGGAGTAGGATACAGTAATGAATCAACTTTAGAAGTCTCAGTACAGAAATGGGACACACTGGTTCTCTGTTTGTCTCTCTGTATGTTTGTGTGTATGTTTTGGTTTTTGTTTTGGAGCCACACCTGGAAATGCTCAGGGATCAATTCTGGCTATGTACTCAGTAACTTCTCCTGGGAGCCATCTGGGATGCAAGGGATCAACTTCTGCTTGACCTCTTGCAAGGGAAACAAATGCTCTACCTGCATCCTATCACCCTGGCGCCACACTATTCTCTTCACCAGCTTCAGCGTAAACAAAGAGGAATCACAGTTAAATCAGTAGAGACTGGCTTTTAATACTTTGTTGGCGTTGGTCAATTATTTTTCTTCTCTCTTTTATAATACATCTCAATGTGTTTTGCTGTTTATATGACCGACATCCACAAAATTCCAGAAATCGTTTTACTCATGAAGTTTGAAAACTGTAATTTATGACAGTATGTTTTGAACTGCTGAAATGAGAACACCGGAATTTTAAAATAGGAAATGAAATTTGGATTTAGGATTTAATTAAAAAAATCAAATATGATGTTTTAACCTAATATGTTGGAGGAAGGTACATGTTGAGAAATTCAGAATAAGATGGAATGTTAAAATTTATTTATGGATGAATATTATATGAGCATGCAACAAATGACTACAACAACACCTGCTTGTAAAACACAAAATATTTAGCGGGCAATAAAACTGAATTGTTTAGCCTCTGTTATATAAAAATAGGGTTTCATGTGTATGAGGATGTGCATTTATTTTAAATAGTTTATGAACAATCATATTAGTTTATTGATAATGAAGCAATTAAAGAATATCTTATTTTCTTGAAGCTTTCAAAAGCAATATCATATTTATTAAAAGTATATTATAGTACTTTAGGGAATAGAACAAGTTCCCTCCCTACTGACAAAAATAATGAAATTTTCTTCCTTGAGATAAAATTCTCTGTAGTTTATTTTTATTGAGAGAAAGTTATCATAAATTAGGAGTTTTGAAATGCAATGTTATTTGCAGTAAAAATTAAATATAGAGTCAAGAAAAGGAGTTGGAGTTAAAAGGTTAATACTTGCACACTACCAACAATGTTTAATCTATTCAATCTCATAGTATCCCTTAAGCACCTCCAGGAGTGATTACTGAGCTAAAGTCCGGCAGTAAACTGAGCAGGGTAATGTGACAAAAAAAAAAAAAGATAATCTAATTTAAATACAATAGCATTGAGTTTTAATAGAACAATTGTGAAGCCCAGATTTATATATATATACTTCTATGTATTTATATATATGTATCTATCTATATGTGTGTGTATTCACATGCACATGTATGTATACATGTGCACATGAGCTATAACATATGCAAATTAATAACATTTTAGTATTCCATTAAAAGGAGAATGTTACAGTCACTGAACATACTGCTCCAAATGTTATTATTTTGGCAATCATTTGTATGACATTAGAATAAAAAAAAGTCACTAGAACTCCTAGTTTTTATTTTATTTTATTTTATTTTTATTTATTTATTTTTTGCTTTTTGGGTCACACCCAGCGATGCTCAGGGGTTACTCCTGGCTTTGCACTCAGGAATTACTTCTGGCGGTGCTTGGGGGACCATATGGGATGCCGGGGATCGAACCCGGGTCGGCCGCGTGCAAGGCAAACGCCCTACCCACTGTGCTATCGCTCCGGCCCCAAACTCCTAGTTTTTAAATAGGTAAGTTTTCAAAGTGCAATGTTGTCATTATATTAATAAAAAGTAATTAAAAAGAAAATTCGCTCTCCGCCCAGATAAGATCCAAAGCTGCTGTGCACGAAACTGACCCTCTGCTCCTAAAGACTATGAGGTCTTCTAACCCAGAGCGGCTTCTTCCAGAAATGCATCTAGACTATAAACTGAGCTAAAATATAGAGTCTTCATTCTCAGCTATGAAAAGAAATTATTAAATGATGTCTTTTCAGCAGGCCCAATTGTTGGGGGGAAATTCCAAAAAATAATAGTGAGTTCTCAATTGAAATATTGAATGTATTCAAAGTATAGAGAGGATAAAGTGAAGATCCTTAGCTACTTAGGAGGGTGGTGGTTGCGAGAGGGGTATACTGTGGTTGTTGGTGGTGGAACATGTGCACTGGTGAAGGGATGGGGGTTTAATCATTATATGACTGAGACTTAAACCTAAAAGCTTTGTATATTTTTTCATAGTGATTCAATAAAATAAAATTTTAAAAAGTAAACAATAATTTATATCTGAAAACGAGAACTATCTTACCTAGAAAGTTCTTTCACATACATAGACACACACAAATAGGAAAAAAAACAACGTGGTAAAGTGGCAGCTACAAAATTATTAGGCAAAAATTAGTTGTTTTCAACATGAAAAAAACAAACCAAACAAAAAGAAAAAATTACATTTAAAATATAATGATTAGGGCTGGAACGATAACGCAGTGGGTACCTCGTTCACCTTCATACGGCTGACCCAGGTTTGATTCCTCGCCCCCTCTCAGAGAGCCTGGCAAGCTACCAAGAGTATCTTGGCTGCATGGTAGAGCCTGACAAACTACCTGTGGATATCTGAAATGCTAAAAACAGTAAAAATAAGTCTCACAATGGAGACATTACTGGTTCCTGCTCAAGCAAATTGATGAGCAATGGGATGACAGTGACAGTGAGAGTGATGAAGAATTAAGCATATAGGAACAAAATTAATAACGGTAGTGAATGACTTGTCCATTAAAAACTGTGCCTTAGTCAAAATAAATAGAAGATAAAAGGCTAAAAGAGAGATTTTATGTCACGCATTAGAAGAATAAACATTGTTGAGATGACTATCCTTTCCAAAGCATCCTGCAGGAAAAGTGCAATTTCTGTCAAGTTCCCAAAGGAATTTAAAAATATTAAATTTAATTAAATTCAATTATTTAATTTAATAAATTAAATTATTAAATAATTTAATTTAAATTATTTAATAATCATTAAATAATTTAATTTAAATTATTTAATAATCATTAAATAATTTAATTTAAATTATTTAATAATCATTAAATAATTTAATAATTATTAAATTAATTTAATTTAATTAATTAATCTAATTAATTTAATTTAATTAATTAAATTAAATACTTTAATTCAGTATTAAAGAATAATACTGAATTCTTTTTGTGGAGCCACAGGAAACCACAAGTATTTTTTTTTAAAAACCTTGAAATGAATAAAAATGACAAACTATCTACAACTTAAAAGTATTCCAAACATTTTGATTGATAAAATAATCAAAGCTAGAGTAGCACTAAAATATAAATAGAGAGATAACAACAATATAACTGAAAAACTCTGAATTAAACTTTCATACATATATATACATACATGTGTATGTGTATATATAATTGATTTACATAAAATGATCTAAGAATATAAAATGAAGAGCAGCCATTTCAATGGCATTGAAAATAACTGAATGACTACATGAAAAATCCAGCTTGGATCCCTTTATTATACCATACACAAAAGTGGGCTTACAAAATGATTTATACTAGGTGTTATACCTTAAACTATAAAATGAATTTTAAAAAGCACAGGCAAAGCACTCCATGACACTGATTTACAAGATGTCTTTTGGTGAGGGGGCAGATTTTTCGCTGAAGGTATGAAAAATAAGACCACAAATGCACAAAAGAAATTTAATGAAACTCAAAAGCTACTGTATATCAAAAGAAACTATTATTAAAAAAGAAAAAAAAATCTTATTAAAGAGAGGAAATATTTTCACAGCATATATCTGGCAAATGGCTAATGTACAACATAATGTCTGCATTATCTTAATGAGTGAAAAAGTGAGCGGTCTTACACAAAAATACACAAATATATGTTGTATATACATACAGATGAAAAGTAGGTACACGTGAAATGCTTAACATAACTTATTAGGGAAATACAAATAAAAATGGCATTATGGCAGAACCTCACACTGAGCAGTGAGAATGTTCTCTACCAAAAAGACTTAAAAGAACAAATTTTAGTGGAGAATTAAGACAAAGGAATTCATGTACTGTTGGTTGATGATGTAAACGATTCAGTTTTTATAGGAAACCAAGTGGAGCTTCCCAAATTTAAAAAAAAAAAAGTTACTACCTGATGATTCAGTAAACAGAATAAGGATCAAAAGGGAGGGAGGGAGGAAGACCAAAGGCAGAAAGGCTTGCATATGCTAAATAAGAAAACAATAACATTACAGGAAGAGGCTGTTCCCTCCAAAAAAGAGCAATTTAAATGTTTAACATAGAGGCTTTAATTCAACAGTATAAGAACAAATGTTTGAATAATTTAAAATAAAGTTTTTTTTGGTTTTTTTTTTTGCTTTTTAGGTCACACGAAGAGATTCACAGGTGTCACTCCTGGCTCTGCACTCAGGAATTAACCCTGGCGGTGCTCAGGGGACCATATGGGATGCTGAGAATTGAACCTGGGTCAGCCTTGTGCAAGGCAAACGCCCTACCCTCTGTGTCCCCCAAATGGATAGTTTTTAACTTTCCTTCAAAACAGGTATTTTATTAAACTTGAGTTTAAACATAAAACAATCTTGTTTGCAATATTGTATCACTTGTATCACTTGTCATACCGTTGATCTTCGATTTGCTCGAGCGGGTGCCAGTTAAGTCTCCTTTTGCACCTTCCACGTGCTAGTGTAGCCTGCTGGCTCCAAGAACAGGAAAAGCCTCAAACCATTCATTCAGGGTTTTGACGGAGAAGTTTGACCATCTCGTAGGTGGGCGGTCATGCAGTCTTTTGACATCCAGTGGAATCCAGTTGGATTATAGTAGAGTATTGTAGTGCTTCAAATATTTAAGAGTAAACGCAAGGGGATAAAAACAACCCTAAGTGAAAATTGGTATTTGTCAGATCAAAAGGCTTCACAAGTCTTTTAAATCATTGCCTACATCATTCATTTTTTTAAACGACAAAATATATCATAAAAAAAAATCTAACTATTTGGTTCTATATTACTGAACTTAATTGGATAACTTTAAGGTAGACACATTTAATCTGCTTGTGAACCCAAACAAAATATTTAATCATGTCACTCTATAAAATGAATCATAGAAAGAATATTAACAGAAAAAGTACATGTCTTTCAATTTATATTTTCAAAACACTGAGTATTTTCCCCATGGACCTCGGGAAGTCCTGTGGCAGGTTGAGAATTTGCTTTGCATTTTGCCCACACAGCTAAACCACGTTCAATCCCCAGCACAGAGACAGGGAGAGTGCTTAGCACGGCCAGGTGGAAATATAAACCCAAAGATAACAATAAAAATTGTTCTATGCAGAAAAATATTCCTTGACAAAATAATATTATAATTTTACTAATCTGGATAATAACGTCACTTAATCACTGTCACTGTCACTGTCATCCTGTTGTTCATTGATTTGCTCGAGTGGGCACCAGTAACATCTCTCATTGAGAGACTTATTGTTACTGTTTTTGGCATATCCAATACCCCACAGGTAGCTTGCCAGGCTCTGCCATGCGGGCTCCATACTCTCAGTAGCTTGCCAGGCTCTCTGAGAGAGGGGGAGGAATCAAACACGGATTGGCAGCGTGAAAGGCGAATGCCCTACCGCTGTGCTATCCCTCCAGCCCTAACGTCACTTAATAACACTGAAAAACTTAAAAGAATTTTAACAGAATTTATTTCAAGCCATAGGCCTAAAAATATTCTTACTGCTAGATTGTGTAATCATCACTGCATCACTGTATCACTGTCATCCCGTTGTGCACTGATTGGCTCGAGCAGGCGCCAGTAACATCTTCATTTGTCCCTGTCATGTGCTAGTGTAGCCCAATGGCATCTACTAGCTCCAGGAACACGAAGAGCACATTGTTGTTACTGTTTTTGGCATATCAAATATATCTTGGATGGTTTGCCAGGCTCTAGCATGCAGAAGGAGGAGGGGGAATTAAAAAAAAATATATAAATAAAATTAAAGAGGTCACGGCCGCGTTCCAGGAAAAATTGCTGGATTTTGGCCATTGATGAGATTACATGGTGCGGGGGTGAGAGGGGGGAGGATGGGGATGGGGGGAGTTTGTTACTGTAATCATATTCATGAGAATTATATTATTCATTAATATTCACATATTAAGGTTCATGTATTTAGCTAGACCAATTTTTACTTTTCGGAAAAGAATGCTAAATTATGGAAAACTAACAAAAAGCTTTAGTCAATATTTAGATTACATCCCTCAAAAATCATTTTATTCCTATTTTTATCTCTATTTTGTATAAGTCCACATTAATCAGAAAAATTTTTAATTGTGGAAAATGTTGGAATTATAAATTTTAATAGTCCCTAATTAGTATTTTATATAAAACATTTCTGTATTTACTAATGAATATTATAATGTGGAGTTAACCAGAAAAATACCCATCAAAGCCAAATATTTGTTCTGATATTTGAAGAAAATGGAGCAGATCCATAATGTTTTCACAAGAAGAATTATCATACCATTAATTATCTTCAATTCCACATGCTGTTACGGGAACAGCAAAATGACTATTTACCTGGTGATGAGAAATTGTGGCTATTTTTATAGAGGTTTCAAAGGAAACACTTCTTACACTTAAATACTTATGTAGATGTTCAAAAATTGAATTCAAGAAGTTTATCCATCATTACCTATGTTCTAGTAGTCAAACCAATTATTTTTTTTAACTCTATGGACTACAAAATATATGCTTAGGGCATGCATTATCATAGAAGAGTTTTTAATTTTTTTTCAGATGCCCTATTGCTATTTTTTTGAAGAAACACATACAAAAGACTTCCAAATTAATGAAATTATTTAATTTCTCACTATACCCTTGCAAAAATTATATTAAAGCATTGCTAATTGGTGTCTTCTTAGAGAAGTCACAGTATCCTCTCATTCAATAAATTGAGTTTTGACATAGGAAGCACTTTGGCTAACAGACTATCAGAGAACACATTTTTTTGTTTGTTTTTTCTTTGATTTTGGCTTTTTGGGTCACACCTGGTGATGCACAGGGTTTACTCCTGGATCTGCACTCAGGAATAAACTCCTGGCGGTACTCAGGGGACCATATGGAATGCTGGGGATCGAACTTAAGTTGGCCTCGTGCAAGGCAAATGCCCTACCCACTGTGCTATTCTCCAGCCCCAGGAAACACAATTTTTAAAATGAATTCTGTTCTTAGAGATTTGTATAACACGTTAACAAACCTGGTGTATTTTATTGAGCATATCGAAGTGTGTTGTATATGTTCCGTTAGAGCTTGAAAGTGATTTATACTTCTGTAATTTTTGATGGAATAGCCTATAATTTGATTTATAAAAGGTAGATTGACTGGGCTATTGAAGTCATAGTCTTGCAGTTTTTCACTTGGTTTGTTAGGGAGAGTGGGGTGGAGAGCTGAAAAATCCAACCAAATAGGTGTGTCTTTCTCTCTTTCTATATATCAGCCTTTGCTTCAATCATGATGCTGCTATGATGTTATAGGGTAGGGCAAAGTATGTCTAAAAGCAGAAAGCCCTTAGGTATATTCCACACATATCATTAAACCTCCTAGGAAACTAAAATTGGAGTAAACAATCAGCTTCAGTTATTTATTTCTTCTCCGGAATTATCTTGCTTTGCATAATCTACTTTCAAATAGATGGCAAAAGTTCATATTTTGTAGATTAATAGGTCCTTACTGTATATATACACACCTTTTTTTCAATCAGTGAACAGTGGAGGTGAGTCATAGCTTAATTATCATGAACAATGCCTGGGGTACATACAACTTGTTGAACTAATTTAAGGTACATATAATTTTTTAAGCTAAAAATTTAATGTTCCCCAGATAGATACCATATTAAAAATTGAAGAATCACGTGATTATTTTGTTTTTAACTTTGTGAGGAAACTGCATATCGTTTTCCAAAATGGATGTACTGGGCTGGAGCCATAGAACAGCGGGTAGGACATTTGCCTTGCATGCAGCAGACCCAGGTTTGATTCCCAGCATCCCATATGGTCCCCCGAGCACCGCAAGAAGTAATTCCTGAGTGTAGAGCCAGGAGTAACCCCTGTGCATCACGGGGTGTGACCCATTAAGCAAAAAAAAAAAAAAAAACCTTAAAATTGTTGCACTAATTTACTTTCTCTCCTTCAGTGTATGAGTTCCTTTTACCCCACATTCCCACTTACATAATTTACTAGTCTGCAATTGTGTTTTCCTCCTGTTTTTATTTCTCATTTTTGAGGCATCGGGATCTGCAATGGTTTTATTACTATTGTATTAGGCTTGCAGTGCTATTCAGCCCCCTTATTACCACAGTGCGGGTACCTTTCCAGTCCTCTCCTATCCTCACTTCTCATCCACCCACTGTGCAATGTGCACCCCACTTGGCAGCCCCAGTTCTTTTGGCAGATAAAATGAGATAGAATATTATCTCATTTGCTATGAGATAATATCTCACTGTGATTTTGATTTATATTTTCTTTCTGTTTTGCTTTGGTGTTGGTTCGGGACCACATGCCACACGACTATGCTCAGGGCTTACTCTTGGTTCTGTGCTCAGGGGCTACTCCTAGCAACCAGACTCCAACCAGTGTCGGCTGTATGCAAGACAAGCACTCTACTCATTCTATTGTCGCCCTAAATCCTGATTTGTACTGTCTTTATGAAAAGTGATGACAATTTTTGTGGGTCTTTTAATCATCTGCATAGTCTTTTTGGAGAAGAGACTATTCAGATCTGCCCATTAAAACATTTAGTGCTGTTGTTGAGTAGTCTGAGTATGAAATCTATTATGTGTATTAACTACTTACTAGATGTGCAATTCACATCTTTTCCATTCATAGCCTGTCTCTGAAATTTGCTAATATTTTGCTTCTCTGTATACAAGCATTCTAATGTAAGTTTCTATATGTAACCCCATTTGTTGCTTTCATTTGCCTTGCTGCTGATGCTGTTTTTCAATGAGAACTCTAAGGCTGATATGTAATTATTATGTATTTTGTTATATGCATATTTTATGGCTTTCAATCTTGCACCAAGTCTCTTAACTCATTTTGAAATTATTTATCTTTACAATTTGGGAGTAACCCACATTAATTTCATTGCATGTGGCTTTATAATCTTTGCAAAGCATCACTTATTTAAAATATATCATTTTCTCAATGTATGTTCTCATATGGGCTAGAGCAATAGCGCAGCAGGTAGGGCGTTTGCCTTGCACATGACTGATCTGGGTTTGATTCCTCTGTCCCTCTCTGAGAGCCTGGCAAGCTACTGAGAGTATCCCGCCCACATGGCAGAGCGTGGCAAGCTACCCGTGGTGTATTCGATATGCCGAAAGCAGTAACAACAAGTCTCACAATGGAGACGTTACCGGTGACCGCTCGAGCAACTCTATGAACAATAGGATGACAATGCTACAGTGCTATGGTCCTATATACTTTGTCATAAGTACAAGTTAGTTGATGAGTGATTATTATTTTGAGTATCAGTTATATTCCTTTGCTGCACGCTTATATTTGCATTCTGTTACTGTACTATTTTAATTACTATTGCATGCTGCTATCCTAATTCTCTGTTTATAAACAGAGAATATATTTACATTCCTTTTTTTTGGCAAAGTTTCATAAATTTTGCTGTACAGGCTTTTTACCTGTCTTGTTTGTTAGATTTATTCCTAGCAGTTTGATTACCTTAATTTGATTTTAATCCTAATTACTTTTTTGATTTTTTAATACAGAAAATTTGCATATAGAACAGTAACATAAATTTGCAAAATTTCATTTTATATAAAGATTAGTCTCTCAGTTCTCGGTCAATCAATGCCAGTCGTAGACCATCCTCAATTATTCAGCATGAGTTTTAGGAGAGGCAGATCTCCAGAAAGTGTGAGCTTCTCTGGATTTTCTTCTTCACTCCAGACTGAAACTATAGCCCTCATATATTTCAAATTTTCATTGACTCCACATTCAGCCTCTGAAAAGTTAACAACATTAACATTTAATTCAAATTAATTTCAGAAAAGCTTTCCTACTAGCTTGTGATCCAAGCAGCTGAGCTCACCTACAAACCGTAATCAAATATTAACTGCAATTCTCTGTATTTTCCTTGTATCTTTCAAATTTCAGTGTGATGGTTCCCCTGTGACTTAGCACTGTAGCACTGTCGCCCAGTTGTTCATAGATTTGCTTGAGCGAGCACCAGTAACATCTCCATTGTGAGACTTGTTATTCTTTTTGGCATATCAAATTCGCCAGGCTCTACCGTGTGGGCAGAATATTCTCTGTCACTTGCTGGGCTCTCAGAGAAGACAGAGGAACGTATCCTGCGTCGGTTGCGTGCAAGGCAAACACCCTACCCACTGTGCTATCACTCCAGTCAGTAATAACTGCTGAGTCCTTTATGTATGGAAATTGGAGATGGAAGCAATACTTTATGATTGTAATCCCGAATGGCAAAATGAAAAATACATAGGGGTGTTCTCTTAAGTGCCTTGGTGAGCTGAATGAGCACTTCTTTCTATTTCACTATCATATTGTTTACAAAGCTAACTTGATGCTCACTTTAACGAGGAAGGCTTATCTGTGCACCAATTTTCTAAGACAAATGTTACTGACAGGTGAGTAGTTTGGCTCTGGAGAAATGTACCACTGGCCAAAACTCTTTTTTTTTTTTTTTGGCGTCACACCCAGCGATGCACAGGGGTTACTCCTGACTCTGCACTCAGAAAGTACTCCTGGTTGTGCTCAGAGGACCATATGGGATGCTGGGAATCAAACCTGAGTTGGCCACATGCAAGGCAAATGCCCTACCCGCTGTGATATCGCTTCAGCCCCTGGGCAAAACTCTTTCAAAAAGCTATTCTAGGGGGTGGGAAAAGACCTGTAGAAGGACAGAGAGACATGTACCCAACCATAGGGAGGCAGACCAGGACCAGAATGTCAGGCTTCCTCCTGAAAGGGAGACGATTATGGCTTTAATGCTTTGAGCGTGGTTTTTGAAAGTGTCTTTAATGCACCAACTCCATTGACCTTTACCCGGAAATGTTACACTTGGCTCAGGGATAGCTGTCTTACTGTTTGTGTAAGCACAGTTGGGATTTGCCGCAGAGCACTTTGAGAGGTACAGGCCTAATGGAGATATGAGATGTTGGACTGTGGCCTAAGGTGAAAATGTTCTTCATCATCACCTCTCCTGGAAGAATGCAGAGCCAACACAGATAGGTTGGGGAGGCTTTGTAAGAAAGAGTGCTGGCAATTCTCCTCTGTCTTGCTTAGGAAAGAGGTGAAAATGGAGGGGTCATATGGTCATCAAAATGTCTGATATCTCTCCTGAAGAGTTGTAGACTTGCCTTGACAGTATTTTACTTTATTGTACGTTCTCTGAAAAATTTATAGGGCAGGCTTCTGAATTTGGGCTGAGGGTTCAAACCCATTCCTGAATTATTATCCCAAAAATAAAGTAAGTTCAGACGTGAAACTGTCACTATCACTGTCATCCCATTGCTCATTGATTTGCTCCGGCAGTCACCAGTAACGTCTCCATTGTGAGACATGTTGTTACTGTTTTTGGCATATCAAACACACCACAGGTAGCTTGCCAGGCTCTGCCGTGCAGGAAAAGGATAGCACAGTAGCACTATCGTCCTGTTGTTCATAGATTTGCTTGAACGGGCACCAGTAAGATCTCCATTTTGAAACCTGTTGTTACTCTTTTTGGCATAACGAATACGCCATGGGTAGCTTGCCAGGCTCTGCCGTGTGGGCGGGATACTCTCAGTAGCTTGCAGGGCTCTCCGAGAGGGGTGAAAGAATTGAACCCAGGTGAACCCCATGCAAGGCAAAGGTCCTGCCTGCTGTGCTATCACTCCAGCCCAAACTTTATGTAAACCATATTTAAACCAAATCATAATAGAAGTCATTATCTGTCACTATCACTATCATCCCGTTGCTCATCTATTTGTTCAAGTGGGCACCAGTGACATCTGTCATTGAGAGACTTATTGTTACTGTGTTTGGCATATCCAATACACACGGGTAACTTGCCAGGCTCTGCCGTGCAGCCTCGATACTCTCAGTAGCTTGCCGGGCTCTCAAGATGGGCGGAGGAATCACATGAAATTGCATGAAAGGGAACGCCCAACTGCTGTGCTATCGCTCCAGCCCCATAATTGAAGTAAGTTTTTAAATTCCCATAATAGAAGTAAGTTTTTAAATTCTTCACATGAGAGATTATTTGAGTGTATTATCCTCTTTATTTCAATATCTTATTTCCCTTCTTAAAATTCCACTTATAATATTTTAAGTGGAATAAAAAAATTGCAAAAGAGAAAAGTGCTATCTGTTTCTTGGTTTACTATAAAATATGATTCTTCACGTTAAGAATGTGATAAGTTAATATACAGCTATCTTTTCACAAAAATTACAAAGCAAAAGAAGTAAAATATGAACACTCATGTAACAAAAGAATTTTATTTGACATAGCTTCTTTGTTCATTCTAGCAGTGACTTAAAAAATGAAACTTTAAAAATAATGCTTCTTCCAGATGTTTTGAAATCCAGGGATAATAGAGAAGATGTTCCTGAATGTTTCTAATAATTACATGTATAAATCTCCCACTGATCTGAGTACATATTATTTCATCAGTTCTTTGATAATATACTTGTGTTTTCATAGGCAAAGAAGAGGTACTAGTTCCTTTAATTATCCTTTCACAAAAAGTTAACCTGGGGCTCAGTAAGATTTCCTGACAAAGGATATAAAACAGGAGTGACACAGGGCTACAGATAAATGAGTCTATTGTGATCATGAAAATAAACCTAGTGTTCCTCAGCTATCTCTATTTTTTTCATTCTCCATGTGGGTGGCAAATTGAGAGTAAAAATTTCCTAGTCATAAAAAATAAGAAAAATCAGAACCCGAATTTAAAGCACGGTGGTATCCAGTTGGGGCACACTAGGTTATGTCAATGATTTCATATTCTTTGCAAGATTCTGGCAGGGAAGTCAGCTATCTTTCCCGAACAAGAAAGAGAAGAGGTGGAATATATTTTATCCCATTAGACCATTTTGAAATAAAAGCACAATAGGGCAGTGGAGAATATTGTAACCTGCTGATGATTTCATCTTTAGTGCATTGAACTGACAACAAAGTAACCGATCTTTAACTCAGTGTGCATAAAAGGAGTAGCAAAACAAACTTAGTGTGGAAAATAAAGTGTTTTGAAAGTCACTGAACACTGCGAACTTCTCTCATTTTAGAGTTGATGAATTGTAAAAGTGAAGATCTATGTATAATCACAAGCAAACTCTTTCATGTTGTCTACAAAATGAGCCAGGTTACTTTACATGCTATTAGGCATCTTTTATACTTTTCAGTTCAAAACTCTATCGTACTCTACTACTCTATGTGTATATATCATTGCTTATTTAATTTATAAACCTGAAGACACAGAACATAATATGTAAATGGTTTATTTATGTGAAATAAAACATTTCCCCAATGTCAAAGAAAATATTAAAAAATGGTGAGATGCCCCCAAGTCATGTTTCATATAAGTCCCCAAACTGACATTAAAATTTCTCTCGTATCAAGTCTACAAGAAACAACTTTAATATTCCCCCCCTCCCAGTCACTCATAACAAAATCACTATTTTATATTATCATCCCTGTATAATAAAGTTAATTAGACTTTATTAATTAGACTTTTTTTTTGTAGACTTTTGAAGTTCACAAAAATGGTATTTTTCTTCTCTTTTTGGTCTAATATTCTGCAGTTCCTGGAGTATTAAAATAATTCCTCATTTCACACATTACTTAGAGAATTTTCTGAAATGGATATTCTTATTTGTTGGTTGCTTCTCTATAATCTGTTCTCTTGTCTATAGAAATATGCCACAATTATATCTGAGATAGATAGCATTCTGTTTTGTGTATTATTATAACTATGAGACCTAATGTCCTCTTTGTGCTGATGACATTGTTTTGTGCCAAACTGTACATGTTTATATTTTCTTTAGCATAAAGTATTTTCTAGGAAACACCTTGGGAAATCTCAGACACACGTGACATAAAGACAAGTACCACAATGTTACCAGACAGGAACATGTCGGTATATGCTATATTAATAAATAAATAAATTATACTTAATCATTCCCTAACCATTAATTTCCTAAATCTTTTTCATCAAATATAAAGCTTGGAAGCAATATGATATTACTGCATAAAAATTGTGAACATGGGACTAAAGAAGTGGTCCAGGAAGTAGGCGTTTGCCTTGCATTTTGGGCCATCCTGAGTTTGATAACTGGTACCCCACATAGTTCTCCAAACCTTGTCATTAGTGATCTTTGAGCACAGATACAAAAGTGAGGCCTGAACTCAACCAGATGTGCCCCCCCCAAATTGTTTAATTATAGTAGCTATACACTTTACAATATATGGTCCAAAAGATAGATATATGCTATTTAATTAGTGTTCTTTTACTTAAACACTTAGATCAATACATGGACTTTCTACTTTAGACCCACTTCCTTATATTTTACAGTTACTACCATAGTAGATAAGATTGGAACTATTGAGAAGATTTTGTGTAATTCTATACACTTTTATTGAAACCAAACAGAAAAAGGAATTTTTAATTTTCTCTCAAACTGTGAAGTATCATGGTTTACAATATTTTATAGTAAAAATTTACACATGGTAAGAGTTTTTCTTCCTTATGACTTTGTATTAATGTCTTTCTCCAGTCTCATCTAATTTTTAGAGATGTTGTAGGAATTATTCTTAAGAAAAAATATAGAGAGAAAATAAATCATAGAACGAATGGCTTCTGGTGGGCTCAGGGAACCATGTGTGCTGCCTAGGATAGACCCAGGTCACCTGTGTAGCAAGGCAAGTGTCTTGCCCACTATATAATCTCTCTGGATTCAGTTCGTTAATGTTTAAACTAGCTAAATACTTTAAATAGTACAACATGGGTGTTGGGGGTCTGTGTTGAAAGTATCACTGATTCCCTCTAGAAGTAAATTAAATCAACTGATTTTGCATTTCCTGTTTGAACTTTATTGCATCAGCTTTGTAAAAGGACAGAAAATGTAAAAATCTGATACATTATTAAAAAAGATAGTTTCCATTCATTGGTCAGAAATAGGCAGGAATCACTCTTAAATGATTTCATGTCGTGTTTTGAAGCACAGGCTCAAATGTCATTGTTTTCTTAGATTTCCTGTATATTACAATGAATAATTAATGGCATTGTGTAACATTAAATATTTATCCTCATGCAATTTTAGGAAGAAAGATGGTGTATATTATTGCTTTTTATGAACAGCCTCCTTTTAAAATGTGATTTATGAGAATTTGTAATTCAGAAGAAAGTGTAAAATGAGAAATATATATTGCAGTAACAGACTATGCCTGCTTTGAAATAGAGTCAATACATCAATCTAGAAACACAGCACAAATCTTAACATCAGGGACATTCCCAAAGTGAAAGATGAATACTTTTTTACCTAAGCTCCGTAGCGCACCGACGGTTATGCACTGTCTATTTAACCCCTTCTCTTTCTTTGCTATCCTAAACACCACTGAAGCGTTTTTCTCCTTGTTTGTTTTGTATTTTGTTTTGGGTCCTTATTGAGAAATTACTCAGGTATTACTCCTGGCTCTGTGCTCATGAATCAGGGATCAATCCTGACAAACTCAAGGGACCATGTGGTGTGCCTGGGACACCAATCAAGGCTCGCCATGTACAAGGCAAATGCCCTACACACTGTACTATCAGTCTGAGGTGTATTATCTCTTATCACATCTGCCCTAAGTGATAAGTTGCTTGCTACATTGTGGTTTGTCCAAAAGCAGAGACAAAAAGTGAGGTGCTGGGAATGATGAAAGAAAATTCTGCTAAATATGGTAAATTAGGCAACTAAACGTTTAGGCTGCCTGCCTCTCAAGCAGTTTTCTAAAAGGAACACAATCCTTTTCTGGATAACAATTTTAGTAGACATTCTAGTTCGATGGTAACGTACCACTTTCCAGCATCTTGCAAACAGATCATTTCACGTTTTTTTCCCTAAGGGTTTCATAGGTGTCTAGGTGCAAACTGCTAAGACACACTTTTAATTCACTTTTTTTTCTGGAGCGAACCTAAACTTCATAAGGAATGTGATTTGAACAGTTATTCATTTACCGATGGCTAGTGAAATTCTTAGATTTTCTGAAATTCTTAACCAGTGTCTGTCATACTAGAGCTTAGTAACATTGGTCCAATTAAGTGAAGTACTCCACAGCCACCTGTATTTCTATCAGTATATGTATCTCCAGGGTGTAGTCAGAAGCATATAATAATTCAGGAATGATTGCCTGAAAGGTTTTATTGGACTCACTCAGTTAACTCAGATAAATTATAGAGAAACAACAAAAAAATACCTTCCTGCTTCACTTGTTGGATGCCTTTTCTCTTTTTCTGCATAGATATATGTTATAGAATTCTTGGGGAAAAATACATGAAAGTTAAATATAAATAATTTCCCTATCAAAGTTCTATAATGATACCTGGTCCTCCAAATAAGGCTTCTTCTAAATATGTGACTGTCACTAGTTACTAGGATAATCAAGCTTTTCACTTAGCTGTGGATAGGAGCATTCGATCTAAGTCAAATTTAGAATGAATTAGAAAAAAGGTGGAAGGGTTAATTTATTTATGAACTTATTTTAAATTTTGTTTGCATGGCTCAAAAACTGGAATATTCATATATTATCAAAATTGAAGCATATTTATATATTATTAAACTTTTGGGATTGATCCTTGCTTTTGAGGAAATTAAATATAGTATAAATGGGGCCTCTTTTAATCAAGAAACAATGTTAGACTGTAAGAGTGAATTATATTATATATTACTAAGGAAAAGCTGTTGTGCCTCCAATATTTTTCTTTATTTTCTTCCTTTACATATCCCTCTTTTTCTAAATTGCCCTTTTTATTTCTGCATATGTCAACCCATATCAATTTTGGTAATCAACTGCTGGCCTCGTAGGGAAAGGATCTTTGCTCAGCCTATTCTTCACTGACACTATCTGTACCATCAACAAAATCTGCATCTATAAGTTGGTATAGTTTTGAGGGCTAGAGAGATACCCCAGTGGGCAGTGCATTTGTCTTCCTGTCACTTGACCAACCTGGGGCCCATTTTCTATACTTCATTTGATCCTGGAGCACAGCCAGGAGTGATCCCTGAGTCCAGAGCTAGGAGTATTCCCTAGCATCACTGAGTATGGCCCCCAAACAAATAAAATATAATGTTTTAGGAGGCTTTCCAAATAGTGCACAGAATCCCAGAGTTCACTCACTGCAGTGTTTCAATCCTGAGTGCTCTCTCCCTCCATCTCTGTGTCTCTCTGTCTCTCTCTCACCCTCTCTCTCCTGTCTCCTCTCTCTCTCTCTGTCTCTCACATTGCTGTTCCTTAACTACTATTCTATTTCTTTTTATAAAAAAATTAGGTAAAATATTATCATCTACTGAAAACCATCTGTTCATTAGATGGTTGATTAATAAAAGGAGTTAGAGATTAAGAGAAATTACAGAGAGGGGAAGGACTAACTGGAAATAATTTTTCACTGAGATATTTTCTGCCACAAATTTTGGGACATATTGGCAGGGATCATGACTTACTCTTAGCTTTATGCTCAGGGATCTCTCTTGGCTGGCTCAGGGAATCTATGGCTGTGAGTTATTTATCAACTCAGCATCCTTCAACAGCTTCAGGTAGGACATTGAACCCAAGTCATCTACAAGCATTGAAAGTTACCTACTTGCTGTATTATCTCTACGTCCACAAATATTGTCATGAAATTTCTAAAGAGCATGAGAAAATCAGCTTATCAGAAAAGGGAGGTGTTTGTGAAACATTTTAGCCATTTCAAGGAATGTATAGCAGAATACTTTTCTGTGTTAACAAATAATTATTTTCTTTTAAAATGGGATAGAATTGACTTATTTGCCTTTATTTTCATCCTTATTTTTTGATATCTGTAGAAAAGCATAAACTTATTAAGTTTGGTGAATATGGAAAAATCTTAGCTCACTTTTCTAAGAATAATAGAGGCTATCAAATGATGACAATTTAAAAAATGCAAGCTTGTAGAGAGAGAATAGAATGTTAATTAACATGTTCTCGGAGAAGGTGGAGATGACGGTTGTTTGACCAAACCTCATGTGTTAGTCTCATACTATTGAATAACACATTATAAGTTGGGAGAATTAAATATATTAGTATGGAGTGTTGCCTAAATGGTGCCAAATAACTGCCACTATTGTGATTGGCTAAGAGAATCCAGCATGAGGCACATATAAATTCAGCCAATAATTTCCCTTCTGTCATCTCAGATCATGTACAAAACCCAATATTTGTACCAGACACCTTAGCATGTAAGATCCGTCTGGAGTGTGTTTAAATGTTTTATATACAACTTTGTCTCATTGAATAGGGTTACCTTTTTTATCCTGCAATATAGGCCTTGATGAATACTTCTTAAATTGAAAGTAACAAGAAAAAATATTGCCACTTATAAAATTGAGTGTGGCTGCCATGCCTCCAAATAATTCTTACTTGCCTGTCTTGCCCTATTACAGTTGTGAGTAATTCTCATTTTATCAGTCTTAAATGCATACAGAGGCAGCACATAAAAGTATCAATTTATACTGCCATAGCCTACTGCTTCAATACTATGATGTAATGCAATGAATGGTGAAATTTGGGACATAGATGTCTGTAGGAGGTCCAAAAGTTATGGGCAAAATGATTCAAATTGTACAGAGCACAATCACAGGATTAAGGAAAGCAATTGTCACTTGCTCTGTGTGGTTATAACGAGAGTCAGAATGTGCCAGATGCACAGCTTGTCTGCAGCTGTTGTCATTTGAATCTTTTGTACAGCATCTTTTTTTCCCCCTCCTATACGTGTGAAATTAGTGCAGGGAGTAAATCAGAATAACTTTTGTGCAGAAAATGATTGGACAATAGAAATTAGACTCAAACCATCCATTAGGAACTATAACTCAGGAATAATTCCACACCTATTGGTTAAGTTAGCACAGAGGCCTTTGTTGGATCCAGTTGGATATAACTTTAAAGCGCTGGTTAGGTCAGATGATAGGCATGGACAACTAGAGCAGAAATCTCTTGACTGAACAAATGCTAGCTTTGGAATAATCCTATTTTAAAAGAAGCTTTCATTCATCTATTGGCATATAAATTTTCAACAAATATATATGTTTTATCTCGGCATAAGATTTATAGAATGCTTTTCCTAGAATCTATTTAGGTAAAAACTATGGTTAAAGTACATGTAAACATACCTTATACAAAAATCTTTTCAGGACAAAGATTATAAAATTGACCTTGCTATTCTGTAAATGTTTTCCTAGAATATGTATATTATATTTATTGTAGTATATAATAAGAACTAATTTTATATTTCCAGGCTAAAATTATGTCTGGCTTACATCAGCAAATCACCTGCTTCACTTTTATTTTTTTACTCAACAACCATGT
This sequence comes from Sorex araneus, assembly GCF_027595985.1. Classification (NCBI taxonomy): domain Eukaryota; kingdom Metazoa; phylum Chordata; class Mammalia; order Eulipotyphla; family Soricidae; genus Sorex; species Sorex araneus. The sequence goes on along the minus strand of NC_073302.1, from coordinate 277,472,514 downwards.
TATCATTGAGGGACCATTAAGCAGTTTTTACAATTAAATCAATCTTAATAACTCCTTTGTCAAACTAAAGCACCCCCTCCCAAATTCTTTTAGATCCAAATTATTTTTGATACTCTTTGAATTTTTTTATTTAGTTATTAATCAAAATTTAGATTTAGTGTGTAAGCCCAGAGAAAGTTGAATTAAACGACTTCTGTGGTCCCTTTATGGCAGAAAAGAAGAATGGGTAGATAAGAAGAACATGACTATGGGAATCAAGAAGTTACCAAGAATGTCCTGACAGCAACAAGAAAAGGTGCAAGAAAATGGAGACTCCCTGAACATAAGCCAGAGCATTCACTGTCTGGCTCTAGCTGACAGGGCAAGAAACTAAGAACATCTATATGGAGAGACTCCACAATCTCAGCCTTGATTCTCTTTTAGCAAGAATCCTTAGAATATTTTGTAATCTTCACTCACAAGATCATCGAAAATCAGAACAAATATCCAATCTAGAGATGTCTCCAGATCTTCAGAATGCTGTCCACAATTCCAGAGAAAACCTAGTGCTGACACATAAATACAAATTGAACTGCTTCAGAAAAACAAGGTCTTGCTTGGTCTTATCATTGGCTGCCAACTTCAGACCCTAAGGGAGAGATAAGTGAACACTCCAAGGACTTGAATCAGTGGCATCAAGAAGACCTCCATAATATACACTGTTCCCATGTGATTCTTGATAATGTACACCTGATCTTTGGACTCAATGAGGCAAAAATGGGTAAAGTTCTTATAGGGGCCACAGTGTATTGGTATTATGATTATAGATTAGACGCTGCCACTGGATTTATTAAATAAAATGCTATTGAGGGTCTAAATGCCCCAGATATCAAGAGTTTGGCAGCTGCTACAATTTAACACTGGGAAACCTCCAGAAAATATACCCACTGTTAAACATACACATTTTAGGGACAGAAAAGAAAGTAATGGGGTTAAAGTATTTGCTTTGCATATTGTTGACTCTGGCTCAATCCCTGATATCACATAAGGTCTACTGAGTATTGTCGGACGTGATTTCTGAGCAGAGTCAGGAGTTAAGGAATAAGCCCTGAGCACAGCCATGCGTACTCCTCTACACCTCAGAGACAAAATATATAATCCTTTAGCTCTAGAATGAGTATACAATGTTCCATACCCATACCTCAAAACCTTGATGAAACTACTAAAGAACTTGTGTGAGGAGACCAGAACGCATGCAGGGCTGTTGCGAGTCTGGGTTGTATTCACCTTCTAAGGGTTCTGGATGTCCAACCAGAGTTGGTACAGGACTTTGAGCTGATTGAAAACCCATGCCTACAGATTCTTAGTCACAGAACAAACATCATAACATCCCAGATTTTCTGGAATTCTTCTGTAGTCCATGTATCTCTAAATTGGATATTTGTCCCACATTTTGCTGATCTTCTAAGTGAAAATGACAAATGGGGTCTGTTGACCCAGGAAGTAACTGTTGGATGGAGCATATGCTGAGGGTTTGGGGATCCTGTATGTCCGTGTTCAGTGGTCATCATTATGATACAGATTCTCTTGCAACAGTCACCTTCCTCTGGAAATTTCCTCTAGGTTTTGTACAGCACATCAGACTGGAACTTGAGTGTTTTTTTTTTTCTCTAACCTGGTCAAACTTCTCTGAGAGCTTCTCCATTTAAAAACCACAAAAGTATGTCTTTCTTCTTTTTTCAATACAATAGTAGAAGTGATAAATCATCTTTTGCAAGAAACTCTTCAAATTCTCAAAGCCAGACTCTATGACTTCATGTGTTCCCTAGGTTCCAATAAGTTTACTCTTCTAGTGTAGGAAGAAATGAAGGTAATATACCATATTCTGTGCTGCCATCTAATCACAGTAAGTACAATATAAGTGAATTTCTCATTACATTCTTCAGCTCACTTTTATCATGCATTTGAGTGAAAAAAAAACAACACTTTAACAATGCCTCGCTACATGTAAATTTGGATGAAGTATTTTCCAGTGGAATATAATAGAATTCAATATTATTTTGATTATATTTCATGCAGATATTCAGCTTATACACTCCAGGAAATCATTAAAATATAGAGCAATAAAGTGCAATGTGAAACACTTTTTAAAAAATTACTTGAAATTTGCAAAGCTTCAACTTTTCCTTGTAGAAGAGTTGAACCATGTTGTTCACCAGTTTCTTGACAGATTTAAAATAATTCTACAATATTGATCTTCAAACATTTTAGTAAAATCTTGAGCCTTACATTTTTATTTTGTTTTTGTTTATTGTATTTAAAATTATCACTTGAATCACTTGTATTGCTTGTCATCCCTTTGCTCATCCATTTGCTCAAGCAAGCACCAATAATGTCTCCATTCGTCTCTGTTGTGTGCTAGTGTAGCCCAGTGGTGTCTGCTCTCTCTAGGAACACGAAAAGCCTCAAACCGTTCATTCAGGGTCTTGACGATGAAATCTGATCATCTTGTAGGTAGGTGGCCAGGTGTTCTTTTGATATCCCATGGAATCCAGTATAATTTAAATTTATATAAATTTATATGTAATTTAAAATAATATATGTGTTTATAGATACATTTACCTACATCCGAGTTGGCCTCGTGCAAGGCAAACACCCGGTAGGTGTGCTATCACTCCAGCCTTGCAAGCTACCCGTGGCGTATTCGATATGCCAAAAACGGTAACAAATCTCACAATGGAGACATTACTGGTGCCTGCTTGAGCAAATCGATGAGCAAGGGGATGACACTGATACAGTGATACAGTGATATCTCTATCTATCTATCTATCTATCTATCTATCTATCTATCTATCTATCTATCTATCTAACTCATCTATCTATCTAACTCATCTATCTATCTATCTATCTATCTATCTATCTATCTATCTATCAATCTACCTATCTATCTATTCCCAACAGAGAAATCAAAAGTAACAAATCATTAAGGTCACACTTCAGAAAATGATAAGTTTATTCAACAGCTTTTATCACATTTATTTCAGAATGTGTCTTTAAGAAAAGCAGCATATTTGACATCAGACAGATAAAAATATATAAATAACAAATGATATAGTCATTTTAAAATTTATCTTTTTTTTTCTTCTTGGGCCACACCCAGCAATGCACAGGGGTTACTCCTGACTCATGCACTCAGAAATTGCTCCTGGTTGTGTTCAGGGGACATATGGGATGCTGAGAATCGAACTTGGGTCAGCCGTGTGCATGGCAAATGCCCTACATGCTGTGCTATTGCTCCAGCCCCTTAAAATTTATCTTTTTGGATTGTGTGTTCATACACAGCACTAGAAAACTGCGTGAAATACTAAGCTAAATCAAGGTAAAAGATAAATCCTAATGATTTTTTTTATTTTTAAACTAAAGCTATTAAATGTTTTCAGTATAGGATATCTATCGCTACACTAGCAATAATTACTTCTTGTGTAATTAATATAATGTTGTATAAATTTAAATTAGCTTTCAAATATAGCTATAAGTGCAGGCTGGAGAGATAGTACAGCGGGTAAATTGCTGACCCAGGTTCAAACCCTGGCGCCGCATAAGATCCCTTGAGCCCTGCCATGACTGATCTATAGTGTCAAGCCATGAGTAATTCCTGAGCATAACCAGGCACGTCCCGGTTTTCCCCTTAAAAGAAAAACATCATAACTATTGTGACTCTTAGTGGTATCAAAATTAATTAAATGTCAAGTATTTTTGATTTAACTGAAAATGATTCAAATCTGAAAGATCGTTTCTAACAACACAATGTTGAACTGAAACCCTGAGAGGTTTATCAGCACTAATAGTGAGACTTATGGTATTTCAGTGGATTGGAAGTCCCTATTACACCATAAGAATAATAAAATATTTACCTATTCACCAACAAATACTCTTTTAGCACACACTGTTTGGAAAATTTGTTATATCAAGGGTGGTAGGTAAGAAAGGCAACAGAATTTCCTTCAAAAAACTTATGTTTAATACAATGTATCATATTTGTTCTTGCACGCAGCTGACACTGGTTTGATCCACAGCATTGTGCTTGCCTCCCCCCCCCAAATGCCCCCCTCAAACACTTTCAGGAGTGATTCCTGAGCGCAGAGCCAGTAGTAACCTCTGAGCATCACTGGGTGTGACCCAAAAAGCTAAAAAAATCACTTAAAATGTCATCAAAGTTTTATATTTTATGCTACCAAAGTAGCTATCTATCGACAAGGTATTCTGGTTGTTCAAAGGAATGGCTCAACAAATCTTTGGGAACTTCTTCACAACTTGAGTTTATACCAAGAAAATGTGAAAAAAAAATGTAAATTATTGTAAATTTAAGTTAGTTAACTTGTAATCCAAGATTCAAACTAAAGTTTCTAAAGGTTAAAATGGTCAATAAACATTATAATGTCTTTTTTAATTTTAATTTTTTTAATTGAGTCTCCATAGATACACAGTTACAAAGCTGTTCATGATCCGGTTTTAGTCACACAACCATCCAACACCCATCCATGCTTCAGTGTCCGTTTTCCTGTTTTCCCACCACAATTACCTTGGATTCCCTCCTGCCACTCCCCTTTCCCCAGCCTACTTCTATGGTTCTATGGCAGACACTTTCTCATTCTCTCATTCTCTCTGTCTCTCTGTTTCTGTCTCTGTCTCTCTCATTCTCTATCTCCAACACTCCCATCCCACATCCCACACACAATTCTGGGCACTATGGTCTGCAATACAAATACTGAGAGGTTATGTTTTGTTCTTTACCTACTTTCAGAACACAATTCCTATCTAGAGCTATCATTTTCAACTATCTTTGTCACAATTATGCAATACTCGAACTTTAAAATAAGTTCTTGACTATTTTCTCTTCTGTACAGATCACCAGACTTTACAACTTTGAGTCCTTGACATAGAACCTTCATTTTGATCATTTTGCATGGCTCTTAGGCCTCTTAGAGTAGCATTATGCAATTGTTTTCACAATGGTGCAAAGGGTGACTCATCTTTAACTTCTCAATTTTAAAAATGAATCTTCATTTTATTTAATAGACCATACATTCTTATGCAAATGTGGAATAACTGTTATTCAACTTTGTACTTTTTTCTAAAAGAATAATTTTGTGTGATTATTAGAAATTAAAAAAAGATTTCTCAAATGATTTTATCAATAATGCACAAAATCATATTGTTAAAACATACAATACTTGTTTTGAAAAGATAACAATATATAATGCATTTTGTATAGTGAAGGCAAAATAAATTAACCTGAACAAATGTGTAAACATCCTATTGGTCCAAATAGTGGTCTATGATAAATCCTTAAAGCATAACCCAAATTTCTTATATATCTGTTATAGCACATAAATTGTTGGTTCTATTTACATACAAATGAAATTCTTCCACAATATTGAAACACTGTCACTTATTTGCAACATAATGTGATAAACAGTTTAAACATGTAAATTTTAATTTATTCAATGTGTGTCTTATTTGGGGTGTTTCTAAGCGACACAAAACAGTAGTAAGGGCTTACTTCTAGATTTGTATAAATTTAATTTATTTTAATCAATTTATTCTTTGGAGAGAGCACACCTGGCAATGATCAGTAGTTACTCCTGGCTCTGCACTCAGAAATCATGAGACCATATAGGATGTTGGAGACTGAACCTAAGTCGGCTGTGTGCAAAGTTAGTGCCTTAACCAAATATACTATCCGTCCCATCACTAATCTTTATTATTTAATTTAAAATCTCAATACAGTCTTTCTAATTCAGGTATAATGAAGCAGCTTTAGGGAAATGTAGCAATTTAGCATTAAGCAAATAGCATTTTCAGTGGTTTTCCTCACCACAGTTTTAGAAATGTGTCTTTTTGGCACATAATCTCAAGATATTAGTTGACATTAGGATGTTGCATAATGAAATTTTCAGCATCATGCTCATCATGAAAAGACTATTCCGTATCATCTACATTACTGCAGAAAATTTGTATTTATAATTTTATCTTAATGCCTTTGTATACAAAGTAAGTTTCCTATTATAAGAAATAAATACCTAAATTCTGACAACACAATTAACATTTTTTGAAAAGGAAAGAACTTTGGCTAAAACAAAAGGACTGTACTTAAAGGAGGGAGGAAGTCATTCTTTAATTTCTATTTCTCTTATAAGCACTCACCAAGACCAAGTTGGAAACTTTACAGCTAAACCTCAAAAAGCAAAATCATTTTTGATTAATATTATTTTTTTTTGAAATTCAGAAAAATAACAAGAGATTATCTAAAGCCAGATAATTCTCATTCTTAGTATAAAAATAAATATTTATATGCTACAAATTCTTTTGCATAGTAATTATTATAACCTGGAGTGCAGTGTATCTGAAATTGTTTTAATTATCAGAATAAGCTAAAAGGAATATGTTTTAAAAAACAAACATTATTTCTAGATTCCCTTAACAAATAAAAAAATCATCTTCCTCCTAATCCAAATACTTAACAAACTATAAAAATATTAATTTTGATTCATCAAAGACCTCTGTATGATTATTAAATATTAGAACTATACATAGAAGTTTTGTGTAGATGTGTTTATGTGCATATGAGCACTTATGTGTGATTTTTAAAAAAAACATATTTGTTAGGTTTTATCCTATAATAAATTTCAAAATCTGATAACTTTGTTTAAAACATAATAGCATTACTTAAAAATAGGTTAGTTACAAACACAGTTGGTACCTGCCATTATCTCTGTTACTAGCTTGCAGTATACATCAGTGTCCAAACTGAAGTGTTGGCTAGTAATAGTTTCACATTGCATTCTTATCCTCAGAAAAGGCCTCAGCTAAATAGCCTCATTTGAAACATACAGGAATTATTTTACAACATTGCCTTGCCTTTGTCCTGGTCATAATGTGGAATCAAAACATTGTATCATTATCAGTCATATCCAAGAACTAGTAGCAACAAGTGCCCATGAACTGAAAGTATACAAAGAACTTGACCATGACCAAACAGTGGAATACAACTCAATAGAGATGGCATCCTGGCATTTGTTTCAACATAAGGTAGTTGAAGAAAGACATGCAGGATTTAGTTCTGCTGTACTGGCACTGTCGTCCTTTTGTTCATTGATTTGCTTGATCGGGCAAATCAGTAACATTTCCAGTAACATCTCCACTGTGAGACGTGTTGTTACTGTTTTTGGCACATCGAATACCCATGGGTAGCTTGCCAGACTCTGCTCTGTGGGTGGGATACTCTCAGTAGCTTGCCAGGCTCTCCAAGAGGGACGGAGGAATCAAACCCGGGTCATCCGTGTGCAAGGCAAATGCCTTACCCTCTGCGCTATTGTTCCAAAGAAAATAAACTTATGAGTTACATAAAACAAACAAACAGACAAAAACAATAAAAAAAACCTTTGGCACCATGAAAACAGTTAGAGGTTACAAGAAGGGAAGGGAGAAGGTCTGGGGATAGAAATGAACTGGATGGGTGCAAATCAGGACAGTGGGGACATATGTAGTAATTTTCAGAGACACACTTAAAATATATAATGTCACAATGCGTTGGTACTTCAGAAAAAATATCAAAGACTAATAACAATCACAACAGTTAAAGTAACACTAATAATAAGTATACTTGAAACAAAGGTCAAAAACAGTAGCGTTTTCTTTTCTATTCCCTTTACCTTCCTGGCATTTGTGTTACCAAGTCTAGTTCTTCAGTAAATAATGCTGAAAGCCGGTTTTTCACAACGAACAATACAAAATATATTATTTCGGTTATGCTTTGGAATAGGGATTGGGGCATGGGATGGAAACATCCCAAATACGGTGGTGGGAAGGTGTAATGGTGGTGGGATTGGTGTTTGAGTATTAAATGTAATCAAATATTGTGAACTACCTTATAAAATAAAAAATTAATGAAATAATAATAAAAATGCTAGGTGGGGTGGTATAGAAATCTGAAGATCTTACTTTTTGGATTAGCAAGAGAAAAACAAATCAAAATTTTGTGTTAGTATTTTCTGCTTACTCTTGCTCCTTTATTTTCTCATAGGGCTACTGATAGTACCCAATCACTATTAGCATATCCTCAATAATCCTTTTATTCTCTGCTTCTAGGGAGCTTCAATTAGAAATAACATTCCACATGCCATTGTGTCCAATGAAACTACAGCCAAAATTGGAAACTTTCAGAAGCTCACCTTTACACAATTGTGCTTAGATCTATTTTAATGATCTAAGGAGATCTTAATAATGCACAAGGTGATTAAAATCCTAGGAAATATTTCCCATAATTCTCTCATATATCTTCTGATATTCTTTGCCTGTATTGGCTACCTTTATCATTGTTGTTACTATTAATGTATTTAAGTAGTATTAGGTCTACAAAGTGAAAATTGGGATAGCATAAAAGGTCACCCCCTCATTATTAACATCCCCCACCAGAGTAGGGCATAGATTAAAAATGATAAACTTACATTGACACATCATAAATACTCACAATGCCTAGTTAATATCATAATCACTCTTTGATGTTATGATTTATATAAGTTTAGCTAACAGTAAAATGGCACATTTCTTCCATATAGATGTCTTGCAGATTATTTTCATGACCCTAAAAGTCCTTTTGTCCTCCTGATTTGTATCTATCACCACACTTTACCTTGTCAATCACTGTGAAGAACTGAACTTTTTTTATTATCTTCTCAGTTTTGCTTATTGTTTTAGAAAAAAAAGTTGAAATTGACTTCTATAGGGATTTTTAATATTAACTTCTCATTAGCAATATCCATTTAACTCCCCTCCATGCCTTTATTTATTTATTTATTTATTTATTTATTTATTTATTGCTTTTTGGGTCATACCCGGCGATGCACAGGGGTTACTTCTGGCTCTGCACTCAGGAATTACTTCTGGCAGTGCTCGGGGGGAACCATATGGGATGCTGGAAATAGAACCCAAGTCATCCGCTTGCAAGGCAAACGCCCTACCTGCTGTGTTATTGCTCCAGCCCCATCCTCATGCCTTTAAAAAATGTCTTGATAACTAATTTCTTTTTAGTTCTGAACAGTATTTAAATATTTGAATGACCCACTGTTTACCCATTCTTTGAAAGATTTTTGCTTGATTCCAAATTTTGTCAGACAAATTGTTATGAATTTGCCATGTGTAAGATTTGTGTATATACAGATTTGCAAATATTTCAGGTAGATTTTCAGGAGCACGGTGCTAAAATGTATGTTCAACTTTGTGAGAAACTGCCCAAATGTTTTTTCCTACAGCAATGGACATGAGTCTCTATTGTCTTACATATTACTAGCATTTGATTTTAACTGTGCTCTTTTCCACTGGCAGCACTTACAGATAAGGAACTTCTTAGGAATGCTCTCCCATGCTGTCTATAATAATTAATCTAATTAGAACCTTTTCAGATCCTGAGCAAATAATTAAACAATGACATATGGTAGAATATCAGATTCTTTGCAGTTGAGCACAATGAAGCTACCCGGATGTGCACATTTATAAAAAGGAAATTGGGGATAACAGGGTTTGGAGCATACCTGGCAAAGCTCAGGGGGTTATTACTGGCTATGTAGTCTAGAGCTACTTCTGAACTACATGTGGCATATTAGGAATGAAAATCCAGGTGCAAGGCAAGTGTCCTACCCCTGTATTATCTCTCCAGCTGCCCACCCTCCCAACACACAAAATATTTTTAAAATTAAACATTAGTAGAACCTTGATAATAAGGCAGATTCTGGAATTTAATGAGATTTTCCAATGTAGATTTTTGTTAACAAATCATATTTAAAAATGTTCAAGGTTATCACTGATGTAGATAGAGGGAAATACTCAGGGATGAAAGATTCTTATTTGGCATATCTAAAGACTTGACATTCATTCCTGATAGGTCATTAAATAATCAATAGATTCAGTAGCGTATGTTTAAATATTGCTTTCTGTATAATTGTACAAGACTGTTCATTATACTATTAATTGTAAACTACTATAATTTTTAATATTGCACTCTAGCTCATTTTTTAAATGTTTAAATTATCATTTGGAATTTGGGACAGTATTTGTCTGATAGTGTGACAATTTTGTATTATTTAAATGAATACAAAAGTCATAAATTAGAGCATTTTAAAAATTGAATATTTAATGTTTACATGGATAGTAAATAGAAATTATGAATAAGGAATAGCGTATTTTAACCTATGGCTATTATTGGTGAGAGTTCCTACAGACATTTTATTTACTTATTTAAAATAAATACATAAACGGGAGGGGCATTGGGTTTACCCTGAGCATCTTTCTGTAGTTATTCTTGGCTTCATATTCAGAAGTAATCTCTGAGAGTTTTAAAGGGAAACATATGTGGTACTGAAGAGAGAATTAGGGTTGGCTGCATACAACTCAAGCACTTTACCTGCTGTTCTATCTCTCATGCATATGGCTGAGTTATTTTTAATTTTTATTGGAGTATTTATTTTGTTAAAGTTTTGAAACTGTGATGATTTTAGAAAAAACTAAGTCAAGCCATCTGAATTTCTCAAAATGTTTAACTTTGAGGTTCATTCCCAGGGAAACCCTGGTGAATATATTCATATTAGTCATAAATAATAGAAAGAAGCAACTTTAAAACAAATGTAAAGTCATGTACAACTACCATACTCATGATTAAATCAAGATCTAATTACCAATTGTAATATGTTATTGGGTTGGAGCGATAGCACAGCAGTTGGTCATTTGCCTTTCACACAGCCTACCAGAGTTCGATTCCTCTGCCCCTCTCAGAGAGCCTGGCAAGCTACCGAGAGTATCCCACCCACACAGCAGGGCCTGGCAAGCAACCAGTGAGTACTGGATATGCCAAAAACAGTAACAATAAGTCTCTCAATGAGAGACGTAACTGGTGCCCCCTCGAACAAATCGATGAGCAATGGGATGACAGACAGTCAATATGTTGTTAAAGACTCCATGATATATTTTCAACTGGTTATAGAACTAATAGAAATAAATATTATAATATGGCATGCAAATTGAATTTAACATAAATGGTAATATTTTGTACAAATTATAAATGTAAATAGAAATGATATATGAAAATTATAAATTTAAATTGAGATGACAAAAATATTCATTGATGCATCAAAGATAAAATATTAGCATCCCTAATAACAAGGAAGTAAGAATATGAATATTTGACACATGTTCAAATGTGAACAAATGGAACTGTGAAAATTTAAAGTTACTTGAATGAAAAATATTAAAAAAATTAAAGCCTGAAAAAGATTTAGCATATGTGCAGACGTCATGCCCTTTAAACATTTATCGAAAAATATATTGACTTTTGTTGCGATAGTAATAGATAGCCTTTGAAAATATTGAGGCAGTTAGGGACATGATTTGTTTTTTCCACTCACTTGCAATTGTCACTAGCAAAAGACAGTGTAGGAAGTAAAGGATGACAGAAGCGTAGAGGTGAGAAATGATTCTCTAGGTTAGGAAATGAATCCAGCCAAGTGTGACTTTGATGGCGCGCAAGGACACAATATTCCAGTAAGTCAGTCTTAGACTCTTTTCATAACAGGAACCTGGGTCAGTCTAGGCGGCTGTTTTCTCAAACGTTCCATATCTAGTGTATACTCCTGAAAGAGTTTTTATTCCTTCTAATTTTGAAACTTGATAGGAATTACGTTTTTATATCAAACCTTTGAGAAAACAGTTTAAATGTGTATTTGTCATGTTTGTGAGTTTTTATTTGTTTGTTTTGCTTTTGCACTCATACCGAAAAGTGATCAGTGATTACTCCTACTCTGGACTCAGGAATTATTTCTGCTGGTGCTCACAGGACCGTGTGGGATTCTGGGTATCGGGATTAAACCATGGTCAGCCCCGTGCAAAGCCAACACCCACGAACATCTGTACAATCACTCCAGCACATGGTTGTGAGATTTTAGATGATCATCAGGAATATTTTATCCAGAATAGAATCTTATCGCCTTCTTAGCGCAGTAGGCAGCGCGTCAGTCTCATAATCAGAATGGAATCTTTGTCTTTGGATACGTTACTAGTAATTTTGAAGTGGCTTTAAAATGATTTACTAACATCTGACAGAGGCTGGAGAGATAGTACAGTAAGTATGGCCTTTGCCTTGAATGCAGCCAAATCTGGCTCCATCCTTGACTTCATATATGGTTCCCTGAAAACTATTAGGAGTAATTTCTGAGTGCAGAACCAGGAGTGACCCCTGAGTACCATTGGTTTGGTCCAAAACCCCAACAAAGAAACAACAACAAAAAACCCTCTGTTACCTATTGCCAGTAATATAAGAAATGAGGTTTTCATTCTATATTTGGTCATAAATAATGCCTAAGAGTTTACTGACATAATAACATATGAATGGTTTTATTTTATAAATAATTTTTGGATAATAGTGTTTATATACAATCACACTTTCCTATAGAATTCTATTTAGTGCAACTCAGATGTAGATTGTTATAAATATAATTTATAAATTTGAGTGAAAACAATCAGCCAAATATCAAATATACAAGTATATTGTATCATATCATTATTTACATCTTGATTTGAGAGGTTGAAGGGCACACTAAATTATATTGTTTTAAATGTATGTTTCCTAAGCATAACCAGTTATAGAGTACTATCTAAAAAAGTTGTTGGTACCTAGTTTCGACTTATATTCAATAAATCAGTTACTCCCTGAAATTTCTGAGTCTTTTAAAGATATCTAAATTATATATATATATATATATATAAGCTCCCCTCTCCCTCTAAGACATAATGATGTAATAGATAAGATTGGAAAAAATTTAAATCAAATCATGTATTAGTGATTAGTTGCAAACACCCCATGTATTATGTTGAAGCATTCCAGATTGATTAATTATATTTTGTTCTCTATGACTGAAACACAAGCACAAAAGTTTGTAAGACTGTAACTATACCTCACAGTGATTCTCTAATAAAAAATATATTAAAAATAGTATAAACTGAGGAAAGAGAGATAGCGGAGCCAGTCATGTACTTGCCTTGCACATAGTTTTACCAGATTTGATCCCTGATACCTCATATGGCCCCCCAACCCCATCAGAAGAGATCCCTGAGCACAGAATCAGGAGTATGGAGGATAACCAAATGACCCCCCCAACTAAAATAAGTAAATAAAATAGTTAAGATTATAGAGAGTGAAAGCTATCATGAAGGGTTAAGAGTGCATGCATCTGAGAGTCCCAGGCTGGATCCCTGAGACCTAATCCCCAATCCCCAACAATTGCAGGAACAACCCCCAAATAATGGGCCAGGAATATCTTTAACATTAGTAAGTGTGACTTTCCACCAAAATCAGAATTAAATAATAAAATATCACTAAATTTATAAAGACAATGGACCATAAAGTAAAAGAGAAGTATAGTTATGAGTCGTATGAGAAATAGAAAATAGCCCCAAGAGCAGGTATATCTTGTTCAGGTGGAAAGGGAGTAATCACCTAAGCATGGAAAGGTCCCAACTTCCCCTGCATACTGCAAAGTTGCTATTCCTTAAAGAAGAAGTGCTGCCTCTGAAGCTCCCTGTTCATCTGTGCTCTATGAATCTGATATTCTCATTTACTCGCCACAGAACGTGAGTCATGCACAGTGATGCTGAAAGCTCAACTCATATTGTCATCACCTCACCTGCATCTTCTGTAGAGAAGAGCATGATCATTGTGAATTGACCAAAAATAAATACATAAACAGAAAAATAAATTAAAAGACTGATACCACAATTACAAATAAAGGGGTCAAACTTTACACAACTCACCCTTCAAATCAAACATGCTATCACTTTCTTACAGATGATTATAACAATTCATATCCTAGGACACTTGAGGGAGTTTGCCTTACATCTGTCTATTTATATTTATTTCTGTGAAATTTGCTTCTTCCACTTTTTATTTCAATATACTCACTTGGTTCTCAGAAACAAGAGGGGTATTTGCACATTTTTAAAAATTTATTCTAACCCCAAAATGTGCATCTGCCCCAACAGTTTGATTGAGGCTAGGGTGACAAAGATGAAACAGTGGATAGCAGTTTAGACAATGCCTGTCTCCAGTTTCCCAAGTGAGTAGCAAAAACATTTTTTTTCCTGAAAGAAAAGTATTGATCTGGGTTATGGATGGTAGTAATAAATATCACTGAGTGAAAAAGCAATCGCTAAAGCTATCTTTTACTCACTCAGCTCTGTTGACATAATCCACTAAACACACAACCAGTTGCTAGACTTCCTCAATAATTTTGTAGCCAAGGTCATATTTTTCCAGGGCATTTAGTGTTATGGTCTGCAGGACAGAATCAGGAATCTTTGTAAAGTTGAGACAGATTATGTGTGCTTCTCTTCTTTGAAGGCACGTATCTGTCATTCTGTATTCAGGTAAAAAGGGATCATTTTGGCAGGCTTTCTTCTTTTAAACTTTTGCTGAATATAACCCAGTAAAAATTTTTGAAGTTTGTGGTCAATGACTTACTATATGTTTCCAATAGAAAGATCCCAAATAAATTAATATCTTGATGCTTTACAGATGATCTTATTTCTTTTGCTATGCATTTACCTCTTGATTTTAAATAGTAATTATCATACAATACCTCTAGTGCAGTAAAATGCTTATTTTCAAGATTATTAGTTCTTTCTTGATATTTCTTGACTTTAGAGTTTACATTTTATTTGCTTTATGTTGTACAGATACTTATTTTAATAAGTTATTATTTTGTTATTATTTTGTCTCCCGGAAGAGAGTGACACAGAGAATCTCTTGCCCCCACACCTGGCTATCTTCACTGGGGACCCTCGGAGGGGGTGGACTTCAGTTTTCCTCCTCGCCCCGAGCAGAGTCCCCGAAGCTGAAGACCTCCAGAGCCCAGCCACAACCATGCTCAAGGTCCCTCTCCTCACGTTTGGATGAGCCTCACACATGAAGGAACCAGCAGACGAACCCAGGTGTGCAGAACCCAGGGCTGAGATTTCCAAGCCTGATCAGATCGGGACTGGGCCTCTTCCGCCCAGATCCCCCATTTTCCAGTAGCAAGGCTGTCACAATCAAGGACTGCCCCTCGGCGGCATGTAATCCCACCAATGACCAATATCCAGAGACTATAAGCCTAAACTCCCGAAAGCATGTGGCCACAAAGTGGCCACACAACATCTTATAGCCTAATTGTCCCTCTGGAAGAACCTGGCAAGCTACTGAGTTTCCTGTCCGCATGGGAGAACCTTGCAAACTCCCTGTGGCGCATTCATATGTCAAAACCAGTGACAATGATGGGTCTCATTCCCCTGACCCTGAAAGAGCCTCCAATGTAGAACTGTTGGAAAGGACAAGTAAAGAGAGTCTTCTAAAATCTCACAGCTAGGAAGAATAGAAACGTTACTGAGACCGCAATGGGATGATGATGATTATTTTTTTGACTATTTTTTGCTTCATAGTGTCATTGAAAGCATTAGAAAAGTACGATATTATGCAAAATCTTTCATCTAAATTGTATTTTGACATAAAAATGGAGGAAAAAAATAGAATTTTATTTGTAGGAGGATAACACAATAGTCTCATAAAGAGGATGTTTAATCATTGATACTATCAAAAATTTTATAATTTCATATTTGGTAGAAGTATGGTAGTAGACTCATATCTATTATCTATCCAGCAAATAATGATAATCCATATTAATGGAGAGCTAGGATCTGTGTAAAATGCTTGTATTAGTTTGTAGATGATAGTAATAAAAGTAATATTTTGAGAAATAAAATACAGGGTTTCAAATTGGCAGAAGTTTATTATAATCTATAAATGGCCTTTGAAAATTTACTCTACAGAGTATTATTTAGTTTTCATAAATAATAAACATAAGTACTTCTCTTTTATTTGACAATAGAGAAATAATTCATCTCATTGAAAGCCTTAGTTCTACAACCAGGCTCAGAGCAAGCAACCTTTAGCAACAGGCATGCAGAGCTGGAGTGAAGCACTTGAGAATTTCCAAGTCTGTAGGGTAAAATCTCTGAAGATCAGACATTACAAAAGATGGAATATTTCCTTTCTACAGGTCCTCAAAGTTATTTGCATTTGTACATTAATGCTTTGTCTCTTGATAGTATAATTATCACCTTTCAGTTTAATAAAGAAGCAAACTTTATTAAGTTTAATAATTTCTCCCATTTTTTTTCAAATTCAAGCAGTTTTTCTTTGATCACATCCCTAGGTATTAATAGCTAAATTTAACAAAACAAAAGTAACTCTTAAATATACTTCTCTATCTAAGCATACTGGATAAGCTCTTGATCTCATAGATATTCAAAAATAAGGAGTAAAGTTGAAAAAAATTAGTGTTTCATTTTGGTTTATCTTCTTAATAGGAGGAAGATTGTTTCTGAAAAGTGACAATGAAGAGGAAAGACAGATGCTGGCAGGTGAAACACTGAGTGTCCGTTTCGGCTGTGAGAGCCATCAGATTCCTCCCTTCAGACACAGAGGAGAAGGTCATTCTATTCTCAACATTGTACCATCAGCCACTTTTTTTTCTTTGTTTATATTCTATTAAATCTCTTATTAGATAGAATTCCTGTATTCTGTTTTTATTATTTTTATCTCACTTGTTAATGCCTAAGTTAGAAACAATCAGAATATCCCTCGTCATGCTTAGGGCAAGGTCTACATTGTAGAATCCCAAATGACCTTTACCTTTCTTTGCTGTTGATCTGGGTTAAGTTTACATGCATTTCAGAGTTCTCATAGAACTTTGAGGGTTTCCAACTAAGTTTCAATTAGCAAAAAAGCTACTACCTTATTAAAAATTTTGTGACCTTGATGTCTATCAACAATTTCTTAATGGATTTTTATTTTTATTTTGTGCTTTTATATTCTCAACGTTGTGTATTTAGTCTGTGTCTAGTAGTTATCACAATATTGAGAATTTACAATGGATTGGTGTTCTTTACTAGGATCAAATTCTGAAATACTGCCGCTCCATTTTCTCACCTTTAATATAATAATTTCTGATTCACCTTCTTAATCTTCTATATTTCCATCCTTTTGGTATTCTACAAACTGATTCTGTAGGTATAAGATTTTCCATTTAAGACAGATATTCCTTGAAAGTTACACAAAGCAAAGCAAAAACAAAAATAGTGAAATAACAAAATTTTCAGGAATTTAGAAATTCCTAAATTCTAGGAATTATAAGAAATTGAAAAAAAATGAAATAAGTCAGAAAAAGAAGGACACATAGTTGATCAAACACATTTGTGGTATATAGAGAAAAAATAATATTACTTATATTAATATGATTAAATAAATTATTTCCTTCCTCTGCAAGCACTTACTAAAATACAACACCAAAGGAGAATTACAATAATCAATTGGACAGTCTGACCTGTGATAACATTGACAAAGTGGGTCTCTTAAAATATTAGGGTGCTATGGTTAAAACAAGTACCGTTTATTCATCATACCATAACTTACACAAACAGTAAGCCCTTGATATAGCAACATTTCTTTATGAATCTATTATTTGCAACAGATTGAACTTGCTTAGAGTCATCCCTTAAGAAAGGAATAACACCTTATTCTATAATAGATACTTGGTCAGCATATGTATTTTCTACTCCTGCCTTAAGTATTTTCTGCAAAATCACAATCTGTGTATAGAAATATGTAATCACAATCACATTATTTCACAAAGCACTTTTTATAATAAAAAGAATAATTTTTAATTATGTAGTGATTAATCTGTGTCATCCATGGAATTCACAATTGTAACTGCACCTCAATATTCTGAAGTAGCTCGTTTGATAGAATGCCAACTTGTTCTTCAAGAGGAGATCATGCCAACGTGAGTAATAGTATTATTAGGGTCCCAAGAATGAGCACAATAACTCAAATTCAGGCTCGTCACTTGGTCACTTTCCTCCCATATGCTTTCCGACTAATAGCCAAAAGCGATGACTTGCTGTGCTAGCATACGTCACTGTGATTAATTATCAAGAGGAAATTTTGTTGCTACTACTGAAATTAGGACAAGTAAGCATATATAAAGTGAAAAACATTTGATTTAAAAAATGCACATACTCTTTTAAATTTAAAAAATATGGAAGCCAGAAAGATCATTTACGGTAAATGCCTTCCATGTAGTCTATACTAGTTCCACCTTCGGTACATCACAGTAACTAGAACAATGCTGGGGACAGCTTTGACATTCCCTGCACAATGAAGTGTGGCCTTGGAGAATCCTTCTCCCAATGGGAACGATCTCTGGCCCTACAGGGCCTGAGAACCATGACGTCATCAGGCCTCGGCACTGAACCTCTGTTCTGGCAGCTGAGAATTGCTAAGACGAGATCCCAGGACACCTGAGCACTGTTTAAAGGGTTACCAAGATGAAAGAAAAAAGAATATAAATGTTACAAAAATCCAAACCATAATGACACCTAACATCATAACCTTTGGAAATAAAAATAGCATCATCATTAGCAAAGAGCTGCTACAGTGCAGGCATTGTAGTTTCCCAGAGCCCTCTCCACGGGTCCCTCTTTCAATCTTTGTGATATTTTCATCTGCTCTGCTTCCTGGTTTCAAGCAGTCAATCCCTCTCAAATGTCACTAATATTTTTTACTTAGCTCACATATTTATGATAGTTTTAATGTTTTTTGTTTTGATGCATAGTTATCCCACCTCCTCATCACCAAATTGTTAAGACTTTCACCAATGTCCTTGTATTACTTTCAGAACAACTAGCCATTCCCCTTCACTTTACTACCTCCTTAATTAATATTCTCCATTCTGTGGTCCAGGCCCAAAAGTTTATTATTGTTTGATTCTGTTTGTTCCTATTTTTATTTCTCTATATACCACAAATGTGTTTGATCTACTATGTGTCCTTCTTTTTCTGACTTATTTCATTTAACATGATTTAGACACTTCATTCCTTATTTTTCTCTTTTTTTTAGAGTACTTTTGGAGAATATGTGTAATTTTAAATGGCTGTTTCTTTAACATAAGCATCTATAAAATGATATTTTGCCAGGTTTATAGCCTGGGGAAGTCCCAAAGTCATGAAAATCATTCCTTTGAAAGGTAAGTATTATGTAAGATAGTGCCCCAATTTACCAAATATTTTGTATAAGTTAGAAGTAATAGTGTACAAAAATATGAATTCATAAATAAAAATTGAAAGCCTAATCATATAAAAATGCCAATCTAGGAATAACTCAGTGGCACACACAAGTTGATTGGCATTCTCCATATCATCTTCAAATGCTTTTTCAAGTATCTCATCACTAAACAAGATGACATTCAGTTATCAATGAGCTGAGCTCAACCTGCATATGTTTTACTTGTCCTTGTTTTATCATTCAACAATTTTGACGTGGCTATCTAAATTATCAGATGAAATTTTTGCTCGTATGTAAAATTGAATAGAAATTTTATGACTAATTATGAAGTAGAGGTGGTCATTCTATGCAGGAACTATTGCCATGCTTTGTTCAAGCTCAGAGTAGAGATCGTGGAAATCCCAGATAGAAACCTTGGCATTGGAGGAATAAAGGGTAGTTATTGACATTCTTGAATTCTATAAATGAAACACATCAGTGTGAGAAATGCCATTCACAAGACAACTACCTCAATTACATAACATAATAGTTTTCTCTGAAAAAATGCATTGATGAAAAGTTGAACATTATCAATATGGAAGGCATGTTGAGATTTTCAGTCCTAGAAGTCTCAGAAAGAAAATAGAAGAATCAACACCAGCAAGAAATTTTCCCCATTAAAGACAACCAGAAATTTACTACATGTCACAGGGACAACTTATCATTCACAGTTCTTTTTGCCTAAGAAACTAGTGTTTCTGTTATTTGAAAATTGTTTAGTGTGGTTTTTAGAACTAGAGAGTGAGGTATTGACCAGGAATGGAATGCATGCATGATACAAACCTATTTTTTTGCTGCTGGCTGTCCCAGTACTGCTGAGAATAGAGATCATTGATAACTACAGTTCAAAATATCAATCAACCATTTCCATATGTGGATAAAACTTTGATGGTTGAAATCCGACCTTCAGATTACAACCAAAACAAAAACCTGAAATTAAAAACTGAATACTTCCTTAGATGTTATTCTCATGAAGTAATCTAGACAAATTCCACTAACCATTCAATTCATATAACAAACTCAACAGGTCAGGGATCTGGTAAGAGTCCAGAGTTAGAAATTATAATGCATATTTGATTTAGATAGAAGGCAGGTGAAACTACTGAGGCAAGGTAATATATTGCACGCTCTACTTTGGGTCTTCCCTTTCTACCTTCCACCTGCTTGAAATTGCATTCAAATGAGGTTTGCAACCTCCTCCCCATTCTACCCCTCTTAAAGCAATCATATAAGGAAGAACCCCAGCAACAAAGTCACAGTGCCATCTTCAGGAAAACAAAATATGCTATCTGAAAGTGCAAAGAGAAAAATTAAGCAGGCAACTGTGATAAAAATAGGACAGATTTTCTTAAAGAAAATGATCAAACTCCAGAGGCGAACCACAAACAAAACTATGAACTAAGCAAAGTGAGGGTAACAAATAATTTTAGAGTTTCATAACAACATCTAATGAAGTTTGGAAGCTTCAATTAAATGCAGAAAAGCAGATCTATTGTGCCTGTGTGAGAATTATCTGCAAAACTTAAAAGAAGAAATTACTCATCAAAGACATTTAATAGAATAACTTTTTTCAGGGACTAAAGGGACGGCAGAGAGTGCTGAAGCACATTCTTTATTGCCAAAAGCTTGATTCAGTCCCTGGCACTATATGCTGCTTCCCCCCACCAGCTCTTCAGTGACTGTCCAGGTTGCACCCTGCCTCCCCCTCTCACCCCCCCTCCTCTCCAGCTGGTGCCACACAGCACACCACAGCCACTCCCATCAATGAACCAAACATCAGGGAATCAGTCAAAGGGACTTTCTCTAAGAGTGGTCCCCCAAGAGCTGAATATATTGCAGAGAATCCCCAAAAGATAGGAAGCACACCAAGAGAAAAAAAAAGTCAAAATAAAAACAACCCTGATAATATGAATGAGAAAAGAAAGATGCAAATTTACTTCTACAAAGTTACAACTTTAAAAATACTGAGGACCATAACAAACTTTTATGACCATCAATATGCAAACACTAGGATGATCTTCAGGACTAGTCATTTTTCAAAAATTATCATATAGTGTTTAGAATGAGTGACCTAGGAGGAAATATGACTTGAACAATATCACTCCAATACAGAAATCAAGACCATAATCAAGTTTCCCCGAAGAAAGTTCTCAGCACCAGATAACCTAGTTTATTCCACAGAATTAACCTAGTTAATTCCACAGAATTCATTCAACAAATTATAATGCATCATGAACAAAGTTATCAGAACTAAAATTATTAGTGTATGTATGAGTGAATAGTAGTCCAAAACACATTATGTAAAGGCAACATCACACTAATTCCAAAGTCACAATGAGAAAGCAACACAAAAGAAAGCAGCAAATCCATTTCTCTGGTATAGACAGATACAAAACTCTACAACAAAATCTTAACAAATTAAATCTGAAAACATAAGGAGAATCACTTATCTTGATCAATTGAGATCCATACCAGAGAAGACATAAGAATTATTCAACATATGCTAATTAACTGATAAAATGTCACTTCTATAAAACTAAAGATAAAAACCACACGATTTCATCCATAGACATTGTAACAAAATATTGTCACAACCCAATAAATTGGGATAGAATTAATGTATATCTATCCCAAAATATAATGTAGCCATATCTGATAAGCTAACATACTAAGTGAAGGTAAAAATAAAAGTTTTTTCCCTTAGATCTGAAATATTACAAACATGTCTACTCTCATGACTAATTTTCTACAGAAGTTGAGAAGTCTGACAGAGCAATTATTCAATAAAAGATTAAGATTCTAAAATAAAGGGAAATTGAGATAAAGATCCCCTTCACAATTGCATCATAAAGTGGAAATACACCTAAGCCTAACAAAAGTATTTGAGACTTGGATCAAGGAAACTCTATGATATTTTTTTAAAGTTGAAGATAATGAAAACAGAAAGAAAAATATACAATGTTCATGGATTAGGCACATAAAAATTAAAGCAACCCTCTTAAGTAAAGTTTTCTACAGATTCAGTGTAATTATATGGAAAAACTGGTGTTATTGTTTAAGAAAATTGAATGCATGTATTCTGAAGATGAAAATATTGAGGCATGATATTCCCTAACTTCACACATAAAAACTGGCAGTATCATTTTCAAAATGAGATAATAGAGCAAAATCAATGTAGCAGACCAGTAGAATGTACACAGACTAAAAATAATTCCACTCAAATATGGACATCTAGTCTTTAGTAGATGAAACTAAATGACTATAATTGTCTTCTACTGAATTATTCCATATATATGTGACTTACACAATATCTGTAACAATTACTGAATATAATGGCTTAAAATGTATATGGAGTATAAACAGACAACTGAACCATCAAATTACAATAAAATAAAGACATAGACTTAGTAGAAATTACAGTGATTAGAGGAGAGAAGTAATTAGTGGGTGGACAAAAAATAGACTTTTTGACTCTAAAGTGGAAAATTGATCATAGATGTACTATCAAAGATTAACAAAGCACACGGCTACAGTCCTGAGACTTATAAAATTTTATAATCCAATGGTAATTAATTACATTATAATAAAATAATGACTAATAAAAAAGAAATGTTGTATGGGATATTTAGTAAAATAGTGATGGTACTCATAGTTAAGATAAAAATCTTAAGTTATTAACCTTGCTAACATTTAAAATGAATGTAAGATGGCAAATTAGCAATCAGCAAGGTTGGTCCATCAATTGCCTGACTGGAAACTGCAGCAATTGTTGATGCAACTTTGAGTCCAAAGGTATATAGACAGAATTCTTTGCTATTATGGCTTTTTATTAATGATATGTTTCTTCATACATTATAGATACATCAATACTGTACCTGAATATAGATAACTTACATTTGTCATCAACCCTCTTCAATTTATACTGATACATGTATTAATCATGTATTAATCAAAATGAAATAAAAAAATTAAAAATACTGGAAAACAACATCAAAACGACTATTTTACTAGAACCCAACTAACAGCATAAAAAATAGGCTATCTCCAAACCAGTAGAAAAATTACAAGCCAAATCTAATTTGATTATATCAGGTGTGGATTGCACGGCAGAGCCTGGCAAGCTACCCGTGGTGTATTGGATATGCCAAAAACAGTAACAGTAAGTCTCACAATGAGAGACTTTACTGGTGCTAGCTCGAACAAATCGATGAGCAATGGGATGACAGTGACAGTGACATGTGTGGATAATGAAATTTATGTTTATTTTATGCATAAATTATAGAATATAAAACTAATCGCATCGACAATAATAATGAAAATATTAGTTGGAAATTCTGAGTATCATTTTATGTTTTATATAGTTATAGTTTTATACTCAATACACTTGGTAATATTAATTATCCTCACTTTCAATAAAATAAATTTTTTCATATTATTATTGCAACTTCCTCCAGTAAACTTACCTAGTTGGATATTTTTCTGGGCCATAAACCTATATAAGATGGTGCTTACTGCATGCCCATATGTTGAGTAATAGGGTTGAATCAAAGAGTATAAAAAAAGGAATTATATATAAATATAAAAATAACTATTGATTGTAAAAACACTTACTGTTACTTGGTGGACTGGAGTGATAGCACAGCAGGTAGGGCGTTCGCCTTGCATGCGGGTGACCGGGGTTCAATTCCTGTGTCCCTCTTAGAGAGCCTGGCAAGCTAATGAGAGTATCCCACCTGCGAGGCAGAGCCTGGCAAGTTATCCGTGGTGTATTCAATATGCCAAAAACAGTAAAAACAAGTCTCACGATGGAGATGTTACTGGTGCCCGCTCGACCAAATCAATGAACAACAGGATGACAGTGACAGTGATTGTTACTGCTGGGTGAAATTCTGAAATTTTGAATTTCCTTCGCTGGGTTATACGCAAATAATTTTTATTAGGGAACCAATATTATTGCAAAAAAGAAAAAGAATAAAGGTGAGTGAGACTTTATTCCAAAAACTGTAAATAACAGTGTTATCATTTTATGGATTTGTATATCTGTTTTCAAATGTAGGTATTCCTCCACCCACGCGGAGCTTCAGTCTGGGACTGTGACTTAAGCTTTGGAGACACAGCATGAACGGGCATTTCTTCTCTCTCCTATACTACTGCATTCTACATACAAATATATTGCTGAGTGGCTGTCAAATAGTATCTGAATTCATAGCCTGCATCTAGTATATGACTGCAGAAACCTACTAATGTATCTATCACTGGCTAGTTCAGGCTCCTGTGTTTGCATTGTGGGCTCCTGAGAGGTTTAAAATGTGGACCCCCTAATGGTTTCCATGCTGGCTTTCTGAACTCTGGCTTGTGCCTGGAAGCAAGGAATGAATTGAAAAGTGGTGTCTTTTTATTTTATTTTATTACTATACAACCCTTAGCCTCAAAATCAAGGTTTTGCAATCTAATACTCATCAATTCTAGTTAGCACAATATATCCAGAACGTAATTTCATCATATAGTCGGGAAAAAATGAGATTTTTTTCTTTTGATTTTCTAGGATAAAATGATTGAAATATTTTCCTCTCAGCATATAAAAGGAATAAAATGACTGAGGTATTTTTTCCTTTTGTTCACATTGTTTCTTCAAATCCCAGAAAAAGATCATTAAAATACCATAAGTAAGTTTATATTTTTACATTTTATGTTGTTTAAACAATTGGAAAACAATTTTACGACTTTCCTTATATTTATTTTGAACAGCACTGATCTGATTAGTAAACTTTCTAAAAAAGAGCTTTCCAATGGCAATTATGTCTTCTTATTTGTAAACTGTGGCTCATTATCACTTCAGAACAATTAGCATGTAATACCAAATGAGATTAAATTATTATCACCTTCTAAAGGATAAAAATATTATCTTCACCACAGAATGGAAAAAAATGTCCTTTGCTCTGTTATAAATGTAAACAGGAACCGAGGTGCATATTGTTTTAAATTATCTGTTGAAACTGCTTAGGTTCAGATTTAATTTGAAGTCATCATAGTATGGTAATTAAACATCAATTAATTTTGTTTTCAAAATAAATTAATTTTGTTTTTAAACTTTTGTACTTTACATGTTTGAAAATTGAGTTATATTTCTAGAGTCCTTATTAATACTGCCTAACTATAAAAACAAATATTTATTAATTATATGCATGAATTATTAAATAGTGGAGCTTCATATAAATACTTCCATTTTTAGTTTGCTCTTTTTCCTTTCAGAACCAAAAGGAGTTAATTATTCTCATACAGAGAGTATTGCCAACTTCAACCACAAACTTATTTATTTATATACTTATATATACATTTATTTATATATTTGAGAAAATTTTAAATTGCAATTAGATTAGTAAAGCAATCTCCATGATAGGAACTGTTAGAAAGTGGTTAATCTGAAATAATCCGTATAATGTCACATTACTCTATTTTGGACTGTGATGTTTTGTATAAAACCTTTCATTTTGTGGAACTCCTAAAAGCACTACCCACCATACTTGATGAAAGGAATGACACCAAATTACGGAATCCATAAATTAAGCTGATTTACACCTCCAAATGTATTGGGCTGTACTTTGATTTTAAACAATATTTATTTGAGAACAATGTTTAAGCTGTTTTAATGTATAATTTTCCCATTTTAGTCTCTCAATTAATCTACATGCGATTTATCATTTAAGTAGCTTTTCCTAGAGTAGGGCCTATTTTGGGGACATATCAACCTAAGTTTCATGCATTGTACCACTGTTGTTCCTTTGTTCATCTATTTGCTCAAGTGGACACCAGTAACAACTCTTTTGTGAGACTTGTTGTTACTATTTTTGCTATATCAAATTCGCCCTGGGTAGCTTGCCAGGATCTGCCATCCGGGTGGGATACTCTTGGTAGCTTTCCGGGCTCTCTGAGAGGGAAAGAGAAATCGAACCTGGGCTAGCCGAGTGCAAGGCAAATGCCCTATCCGCTGTGTTTTGCTCCAGTCCTAACTTTCATGATAAAACAAAATAATCTTTTTGATAAATTATTATATCATTCTTACTTTTTCTCCTTTCATCAGTATCTTTCTAATTTTTCTCCTGTCTTTCTTGATGTTCTTTTTTCCCCCTCTTTTTCTCCTTTCTCTCCTTTCTTCTCTTATTCCTATTTTTGTCCTTCCTCCCTCCCTCCCTCCTTCTCTTCCTTCCTTCCTTCCTTCCTTCCTTCCTTCCTTCCTTCCTTCCTTCCTTCCTTCCTTCCTTCCTTCCTTCCTTCCTTCCTTCCTTCCTTCCTTCCTTCCTTCCTTCCTATCTATCCTTATCTGCTTTAGTGTTACATACATTTTCATACATTTAGTCCTCCAATATGTCCTCTCTTACTAAGCTAGAAAAAGTTTGATAACCTCTGTCATAAAAGGCAGAGATTTTGTGTGTCCATCCAAATCTGTTATTTAATTCTTCCATTACTATCTATATAATTCTGAAATAGAAGGCATTACTTTATACTGCAAATGCTTTTATAGAATATGCACAAGTGGATACTTAAAACTCTTTACATAATAACTCTTTGGGAAATAGTTTCTTAATGAGTAAAATCAATACAAAAAGCAAAGAGCATCATTACAAAGATAAACTATGTTCCCTACTGAAGAAGATTATTGCTGATTTTTTTTACTGTATTTGCTATTTTAAAAGAAGTTGAAGTTGAAATTTGTGGAGACCGTTGATAAATGCCATAGACATTGGACTAGAGAGACTGTACAGTGATTAAGGTACTTTCCTTGAATGTGATCACCCTGGTTCTATCCACCGCACCACATATGTTCCCCCGAGCACTGCAGAGAATAATCCCTGAGCACATCTAGGCATGACTTAAAATCTGAAATAAGGAAAAAATTAAACAAAGAATGTTTAATTAAAACATTCTTTAAACAAAGAATGTTTAAGTTTTAATTAAAAAATTAAACAAAGAAACAGCATTTAGATATATATTACATTACCTATTATATTTGAATTAACTCATAGGTTGTTTTATACTGAGTCTAAAATAGTTATTTAATAATTATTTTCAATTTTACTCATTCATTGATTTTACTACTTCAGTTACTTCAGGTCTTCAAGATCATGAGAATTTGCTATTACAAATTTCTGCAAGAGGATACAAAGAATGACTAACGATGAATAGTCAAAAATACTGAAAAAGAAGTTTAAACTTTTTAAAACTATTAACCTAAACTTCTTTGTCCATATAAAACTCCTCATCTTTGTCCCCTCATCTGGACAGCATTTGGGTGTTCTATCTGAATTTGTGCCTCTGAATTTCAGTTTCTTGTCCTAATTATGTACAATTTGTCTTTTAAGTATTTTCTAATGTTTCATTGGGACATTACAAACTATTAATTCTTAAAGCTTTAGATTCTGCGTGTATGCTTAATAGGGTCCATATTCAGTGGAGTCTGGGTAGGATATAGACCCTTTTGAAATGATCACCTAGAAGTTTATTTAAATATATATCATTTAATGGCTTTGGGGGCTGGAGCGATAGCATAGCGGGTAGGGAGTTTGCCTTGCATGCAGGCGACCTGGGTTCGATTTCCAGCACCCCATATGGTTCCCTGAGCACTGTCAGGAGTAATTCCTGAGTGCAGAGTCAGGAGTAACCCCTGTACATAGCCAGGTGTGTCCCAAAAAGAAAAAAAAAAAGGCTTTTATCTGTATTTGTTCAAATGTAGAGCTCTGTGCGACCCTGAAAGTAATCCTTAGCTCGCCTAGCGTGGTCCTTGAAATTATAAGCAAGTGATCTAGCACCACAACCACATTTGTGACTTCTGGTAATTTGGAAAAAAAGAGCAGGGGGATGCCAATTTTTTTTTCAAATCCTAAACCATTTCTGGTCAGATTATTATGTGTTAGAAATGCTACCCAACATGTCTGTACAGAATGTCTGTGAGGAATACTTTAGGCACCTCACAGATTTACAACTGGAAACTGGAGCGATGCTAATATCTTATTTATCTATGTATTTGGCCAGATTTGGCATGGTCAGAGCCACTCTGAGCTCAGTGTTTGAGAGTCAACCCCGGCAATCCTTGTGACCATGTGGTGCTGGGATCGGGAGCTGGGCCTCTTTAGCCTGCAAAGGATGTGCTCTATCCTGTTGACCTGTCTCTCTGACTGAGCCAACAGTTAAACTAGCTCAGTCCTAGATAAATTACTTGCCTTCATTGAGTGAAAATTACCCATAGGAGACATTTTAGAGTTATTAGGAAGTTTAAGAATAAGTATTTTATAAAAATAGAAAGAATTGTGCCATGGGATAGGAGGTTTTCAAACAAAGGCTAAAAAAAGGCCATTTTCAAATTATGTTATTCTTAGTATTAGGGAAATGAGGTGGCAAATAGAAGGTGACAGGCTATTCTTTTCTTTCTCCATCCTTACCTTTGCACAAAAGAGCCTCGCAAGCTCCCCCTGGCGTATTTGACATGCCAAATGCAGTAACAATAACAGGTCTCATTCCCCGACCCTGAAAGAGCCTCCAATCGTTGGGAAAGATGAGTAAAGAGAGGCTGCTAAAATCTCAGGGCTGCGGGCTGAAGCGATATTACAGTAGGCAGGGCATTTGCCTTGCACACGGTCGACCTGGGTTCGAATCCCAGCATCCCATATGGTCCCTTGAGCACTGCCAAGGGTGATTCCTGAGTGCGGAGCCAGGAGTAACCCCTGTGTATTGCCAGGTATGACTCAAAAAGAAAAAAAAAAATCTCAGGGTTGAAACGAATGGAGACATTATTGGTGCCCGCTCGAGCAAATTGATGAACAACGGGATGACAGTGACAGTGACAGTGATATCACTTAATATAGAAAAATTGTCATAGAAATCTGGGCTTGTGGAATAATTTAATTAATTATTTGATATATTTCTCAGTTATGTGGAATAACCAGTCATTAGACTCTTTTACCACCAAAGTAAAAGTTCTAGAATCTATGATATTGACCACCTTACTCCAATTAATATTGAACAAAAGTTCTTGAAGTTCAATGTAAATGAACTATTACATATTAATTCTATGATCACTTATTAGTAAGCACAATGCAATTGGGTGGTGTGTATTTATTTGTACACGTGACTTCATTAAATCCATGTATCATTAAATATTAGAGTTTTACTTGAGAAGCATAATGCAAATCAGAACTTTAGAATCTAGTTAAATCAAAAGTGTCTGCTTCCCCTTTTGCACTTAAACACAACTCATATTGTTTGAATCAAGGCTATTTTGGGGCATTTGGCAAGGCTACCAGAAAATTTTAACAAACAGAGCTATTAAGATAATTGTCTAAATGGGTTGAATCAATCAATCAACTCTAGTTATTTAAAGGTTGCTTATTTGGCTCTTTATTCTCTCCCTTTCTCTCTGGCTTCCTGCCTTTGGCCATTTCATTGCTCTTTAGCACTTTCATTAGAGATTTGGCATGAACGGAGAAAAATGATGAAAACTAAATGAGGCTATTTAATTTCCCAAAAGACTTAGCAATATTTAAATATTCCTTGAAAGGATTAAGATGCAGTTAGGTTATCTCACCTATTCATCCAGAAGGTTATACACTATATTTAGCATTATCCATTTCACCCATCAGAAAATAAGAACATGTTCATTTGGATGAGATTTTTTTACCAACACAAAATCTGCAGTTTCAAATGCTTGCAAGTTTCAATAGTATAATAGGTACACTGTCTAGACAATTATGATTAAGTCATGCATTTCATTTTATTATATATTCTACTTTTATTAAAAATTTTAGTGAGAAGAGTTTGCATATAACAAAATTCATCTATTTTCCTTGCCTCATTTTAAACTAATTTTACTGACTATACTGAGATGTGCAACAATCAACAAATTTATTTTAAAACAACCTATTTCTCCAAACAGTCCCTATATATCTAATCATATAAACCTCCATTTTTTTCACCAACATTAATATTCTACTAATTTACTTTATGTCTCTGTAAATTTATCTTTTAATTTGTGTGCTTGTTTTTAGGCCATACCTAGTTTTATTCAGGGCTGACTTTTGTCTATGTGCTCATGAATGACGCCAAGGAAGAGTTGCTGGCCCATATGCAGTTACTGATACCAAAATACCCAGGTGAGGCACAGGCAAGACACACACACACTCACTACTATGCTGTCTCTGCCCCATGAATTCACCTTTTAACTAACTGGGTGAGATCAATGAAATCATACAATATGTTATGTCTTGAATTTGGCTTCCTTGATAAATAGTTTATATCAATAACTGAATTTTTTCAGTGTTATTTTATTGAAAAACTATCTCAGCAAAGGAGGGGAAATTTTCCCTTACTTCTCCAAATTTTTGGCTAAGTTTCAAATTAACAGAATACAGATTAATAGGGGCAAAAATAACAAATTTAGTGATGTGTATATGGAACTAAATAGTCAATTTCTAGAGAAAATAGTATAGATGGAGGATTCTTATTCTTCAGCAATGGATTGGATAAGGTCCTAGTTCATGAAGAAAAGAGAAAAGAGATCATGAGAAAACCAGATGTTCAGTAACTTGGTGTCTTTTCTTCTTTATTGATACATTTCTCTGGTGGAATAATTCTGTAAAGGACTCTAAATTTGAATCTATAATGTATTCGTTATCCATATCGCAAAAGGAGTAGCAATGAGTTCTCTTAAAACACACAGGCCTCAATTAACTATAAAATAATCCATCTGTCAAGGTGACACTTCTTGAAAAGACTCATTTCAGAAATTTTGAGGTTTTCTATCCCAACATTTAGGAAAGTTTTTTCTTTTAATGCTTTGTATTCATCTCTTTCAAAGTTGATAAATGTTAGAGTGTTTCAACTTTGTCTATTTTGAATAACTTCTGTGACAAGTCATGAATATCGCTTCTGATGGTCATGCATCTTTATTTTTGCTAAAAAAACTTGAGGAATTTTAAAAAGGAATCAGAGCAAATATAAAGTAACAGTTTCCTTATACAGACTCTGTCAAACTGCTGATATTCAAGCAAGCAAGGGAGCAGGAGATTGCCTGAAAAGTACAATAAAATACAATTTTATCTAACTTTAATTTGTGTTCTCTCCACCTGGCCATATTCCACTTGTGATTCTTTACTCTGATTATTATTTTATAAGTAAACTACTCAGCCATTTCCTCATTCTTATTTATCTCCAAATTGCAATAGAAGACATGAAAAAAACAAAAAACATTTTGGAGGACATAACAGAAAATTGCAATTTGGAGATCATATTTTCATGTTAAGCACCAAAAATCTATTCTCAGAAAGGACAAAACTCAGGGTTATTTATTGTTGTTGTTTTTTTCTATTCATTTTATTGAGACATAAATTAGTTCCATTTTCTTAAAAAGAGAATATTTACAAATGTTGTATTTGCATAAAAAACTTTAACTTGTTCTGTCATGTTACCTGTTAACTTTTTTTATCAATACATATTTTCTAAATAAGTGGAAAGTGGAATATTTGCATTTTCATTCAACTTGTACCCAGTATATCCTTGATGGTCTCTGTATTATATGTGTACATAATAAATAATGCTATAAATGCAGTATATTTATGATTCAAAGCAGAAAATATTAAATGACTTTTGTCTTTATCAAAGTCAATTATATTAAATGTAATATTTCACATAAAAGTATATGGTCTAACCTTTAACAACATGTTAGTGATATCCTAATGAATGTCTTAATGGCCTCTGCCAAAATAGAGCAATCTTCACACTGTTTCCTCTATGGATACTTTTTTGTAGCATTTTCAGTAGTTTTTCATAACAGACAATACAAAATGTATTATTTCGGTTGTGCTTTGGGACAGGGATTAGCACTTGGGATGGAAACATCCTAAATTTGGTTGTGGGAAGGTGTAATGGTGGTGAGATTGGTGTTTGAATATTAAACGTAATTAAATATTGTGAACTAACTTATTAAAAAATTAAAGTATATGGTCTACAGGGCATTATTATTTAGACTATTGGAAAGTAACCAAAAGCTTCTGAGAAATAAAGGATGTATGAAATGTGAAAAAAGAATTGTGTAAGATTTGTGTATATATAATACTACTCTTTGGTCCACACTGGAATCTGTTGCTATGTTCGCTTGTTTTAACAGTAGATGCACCTCAAAATTAAGCAAATAGAAAAACCTTAAGATAAACAATTAACTATAAAATAACTCAATTGCAAAATAATCGGTTTGACAATATCAAACACATAGTGCACGGTGTTGCACATTAGCGTAATTAAGCATCTTAAAATTAAAAATAAAAGGAAAATGTAATTAAGAAAGCATAATAAAAAATCTTTATGACTTTCATAACAGGATTTCAAAATAAATAGAAAAACATTAGCTGAATTTGAATGAGTAAAAATGCACAATCATGAGGAAGGAAATAATTCCTCTTTCTCATTAAATGGTAGAGAATATAAACACAAACATGTCCCAAAGGACATAATAGTTGAAAAGTCCAAAAGAACAAAATTGTCTCATTGATATTTCAAAACAATTTTCAAACATTTGTATATGGAAATTTATTTTTAGTGCATATTGAATGTAGCAAAAATAAATTCAAATCTTGCACAAAAACTAGTTTTGAACTTAAAAATATTGGAGTCATTCAGATTATAGTCTATGTACAAAGGTAATTAATTAAATAATCAAAATAAGTTTTCCCAGAAAGTCTTTTAGGTGAAAAAAAAAGTATCACTTGTATCACTTGTCATCCCATTGTTTATCAGTTTCCTCGAGGGGGTACCAGTAAAGTCTTCATTCATCCCCACTGCGTGCTAGTGTATCCCAATGGCATTAGCTCACTCCAGGAACATGAAGAGCCTCAAACTGTTCATGCAGGCTCTTGACAAAGAAGTCTGACCATCTCATTGGTGGGCGGCCATATGGTCTTTTGACATCCTGTGGAATCCTGTCAGTAAGAGCTCTAGTCCAGCAGTCCTCTGCAAATTGCATTACATGTCTGGCCCATCTGATATTTGATCCCTTGGCAAAGAGGACAGCATCCCTGATCTTCTATCATTGACAGAGGTCGAAATTCCAGATTCCTTTGCTCACTTGAGTGAAACGTGATACTTGAAGAATAGCATATTTGATTCCTCTTTGGGATACCCGAATAGTGTTCTCATTCTGTTTTCCTAGGGCCCAGGTCTCTGAGGTATATATTAGTGCAGGAAGAATGGCGGAGTCAAAAATACGTGCCTGGAGCTGGAGGTTCTTCATCCTCTTAACTACTTCTTCGAAGCTCTTGAAGGTGTTCCACACAGCTCTCTTACTTTTGCGCAGCTCAGGTGCCAGGTCTTTCATCATGTTGAGTTCGGGACCCAGGTACACATAACTGCTGCATTTGGAAATATTCGTTCTGTTGAGAGCAAATGGAACATCAAGAACTATTCTATTTCTAATGAACATTGTCTTTGTGAGATTCAGCTGCAGTCCGACTTTCCACACTTGGCGGTCCAAGTCAAACAGCATTCATGCTTGGCTAATGTTTGGTGTTATTAGAATGATGTCATCAGCGAAGCGGAGCTGGTGTAGTTGCCGACTGTCTGTTTTCACTCCCATTCCTTCCCATTCCAGTCATCGCATGACATTCTTGAGGGTGGTACTGAAGAGTTTTGGTGAAATGGTGTTGCCCAGCCGAACTCCTCTCTTTATGGTGATGATCACTTCCTTGTAGAATGGTGAGATTCTGGTGTGAATCTGTAATACAGCTCACAGAGGATCCTGATGTTTAAACACCCTGTTTGGCTAGGGCTTCGATGACTGCTTCAGTCTCAACAGAATCAAAAGCCTTCTTTACATCTATGAACATTAGACAAAGCAGCATCTTGAATTCTCACAAGATATCAATGAGCTTGAAATAAAGGAAGATCTCAAAGAGAAAAGAGCAGCAGCGTTGGCCGATGTTTTCATCCTAGTGGACCAGCAGGACCGTTCTGTTGTATAAGAAGGGAGACATCCATGACATCGGCAACTGTCTCCTGATCTGCCTGTTGTCTACCAGTTGTTCACTCAAATCATCCTCAATAAGATTGTTGGAACACTAGTCAAAGGACTACCATGCAAGCAAGCTGGGTTCCGAAAAGGATTCAACACGATAGACCACATCCACATGGTGACCAAGCCCATTGATAAAAATGTATACAAAACATTGAAATGAACCATGCATTTAACAATTATAGGGGGAATAAGACAATCAGAAAAATAAAAAAGTAAAAATCAACTAATTACCAGAATCTATAGTTATAATAATTGTGACTTTATTTAGCCTGTATTAAAAATAAAAATTTATATTCAAATATCTTGGGTTCCATTTAAAAATGTATTAAATAATACATTTCAAAATAAGATAAAATTAAAATAATGTAAGTTAAAAATATAAGTAAAAAACAAAGCCAATATTAGTTTTAAAAAGTAATAAGAAAGTTGATGAGCAACTATTTATACAAAGTCAAAAATAATCAAGATAAACTTCTAAAATCATTATGAAATATTAAATGCATATAATTAACAACAATATGTTCTACATTATATTTATTTATATTTATCATTACTGAAAACTGATGACAAAAAGAACTCCCCAAATAAATAATGATGGTGATAACTAACTGGCAAAAAAATAAGTAGAAATAATTGAAATGTCATTATGAGCAAAGCATGGTAAATGACAGGTGGCAGAGACTAAATATTATCTGAAAATAATCCAAAATGACTTACCAGCCTAATGCAGGCTCTCATCCAGCTCTTAAATCTGAGCATATTATAGACATAGAGTCAGTAGGTAAATGAAAGAGCAAATTCAGACAAGTGTACATAGACATCACTTATACTTATACATACACTTATACATATCACTTATACTTTCACTATAGGGACCACCATTTGCTCACTATGTGAGCTTGGAAAAGAAGACAAATCTAGTGTTCAATAGAAATTGATTCCTAGGTGCAAAAGATCAAAAATTCTTTCCTTTTCAAAGAACTTCAGGATAGATACTATAGATCTATATGCCACTATAGATACTATAGGGGTAAGGCTCTTGCCTTGCATACAACAAAGATAGGTCCAGTCGCTGCACAAAAATGGTATCCCAAGCCCCATCAGGTATCCTACCCACTGTCCTATTTCGACACTTCAGATTTTAATATGCAACATTAATCAAAATCACTAATGTATAATCTTAAAATTCTTTTTGGCTACAAAATTAAAACCTACTAAAGAAAAAATAATTTCAAGTTTGTTATGCACTGTAAATTAACACTTAAAGTATTATTAACTGTTTATGGTTTATCAGATTACAAACTTTACTCTTATTTTTAAACATTATGCCTATGAAAGATAAAAACATTGGGTAATAATACTTAAAATCATAATTGTATGTGCCTCAGTGAAAATAAAGTTTAAGTGGATAGTACTTGTAAAGAAACAAATAAGAAGGAAATGCAGTATTTCCAGAGGATATTGAGTTTTTTAAATGTTACAGTAAGATAATTGAAAGTTTCCCATTAGATAAGCTTGTTATATATCTTTTTCATGTCCAAATTTATCACTTAAGGGCTGGAGAAAAAGAGAAGGATGAGCAATGGAATACAGTTGCGAGGATATTTACTTTGCATGTGACTAACCCAGATTAATCTCTGGCACTTTATAGTGTTCCGTATGAAATCCTGGAATAATCCCTGAGCACAGATTCAGGAGTCAACACTGAGCACTACTGGTTGTGGCCCAAAAGGAAAACATAAACAAAAACAATGCCATGCATTCAATTTTCCAGAAAAAATACTATATTATTCAATTGTGATTAAAAATAAGCACCTATTTTTGAAGCTGGAGTAATAGCACAACGGGTAGGGCATTTGCCCTGCATGCTGTTGACCCGGATTCAATTCCCAGGCATCCCAGATGGTGCCCAGAGCACCGCCAGGAGTAATTCCTGAGTGCAGAGCCAGGAGTAACCACTGTACATTGCTGAATGTGACGCAAAAAAAAAAAAGCAAACAAACAAACAAACAAACAAAACACCTAATTTTTACTGAAAGTCATCATTAAAAACAATTAGACACTGTAATTTAGTGTTTTTGATAAGATTTCATGCAAAATATATTCCAATACTCTAATTTCCGTAAGTGTCATCTTCCCTTTGCTATTGTCCCAGTTGTTCCTCTCATCTTACTTCCTGTCACTCCTTCCCCCATTGTAATCTTATCAAATTATGCTATGCAGCATTTTAAACAGGAAACATAATTGTTAGGTTGAAAAGGAGAAATACTAGCTATTACTTTTACTGCTTCACAGGCAAAATCTTGGCTATTTTATTCTCTTTAATGGCTTAGGACTATGAAATAGCAATTCAGGCAACTATGTGAAAACTGAAGCAATTGTTTGCATGGATCTTGAGTATTCCAGCTAACCAAAGGGGTATGTCAAATATCACCTCGTCCTTATTTTGAAAACACGGAATAAATCAATAAGACATTGTCCTCTTTAGAATAAGATTTGGAGTAAAATATATTATCATTTTCTTAAATAAATGTATCACATGAAATGTATCTTGATAAGTTTAGAAATTTTCAGATTGCATCAATATAAGACTAAACTCATATTTCATCGTGTATTTTGATGATTACTATGGAAGAGGTGGCAGAATTCTTGTATGAACATAATATCAGTATTACCATTGAAACCATAAGATATAAGATACCTTTGAGAAATCTGGACAGGTGGACTTACGCACTGAAATGTAAAGTACATGTCGCAGATTTAGAATTAATAGTATAGTTATAACTGTCATTCATAGTCACATTTTCTATCCTCTTTTTTTTTAATAGCTGGCTGCAGTAATTGTTCTGGACCAAAGCCAACTTACAAAAGCCAGTAGGAGAGATAAGGAGTATTAGGAGAGGCAACATAACTCTACCCTTCATGCCTTATTACACTGACATGCCTCAAACACAACCGGAAAGAATGTAGTACCTGAACTACCTTCAAATTTCTTTGAGTCATATACTCAATATCTGAGCTTAATTTAATGCAAATTATTTTCTCCATGGTCTTATCTCTTGGCTGAAATATAAACATATCAATAGAATTATTCCCCAATTTGTTTAATATTTTTTCTTTATCTTTTTAGTTCATGTATTTTTTTTTATTATACATGATGATCTCAGAGAAGGTCACTCTGCTATTTAAAGGCAAGAGGAGTGCACACACAATTTAACTTTTAGTATCCTTTGCATGTTTGGCCAATTCTACCAGCTTTCGCTCTATTTTAATTTTCTAGGGGAAAAAGGCACAGATGCTTAGTAATTATTGTGTGCCCTTATATTTTTAAGTACTTTGGGGATTTTTATTATATACTTTTGTTTAATTGGGGGGTGGGGTGCTCAACTGGCTGTGTGCTCTGGGCTTTATGTAGAGATCATATGATACAACTCCAAACTGTTGAACCAATAGCTGAACAACCCCTACTAAAACATGCATTCCCTTTTTGACAAATGATATAATCAACAGTAAATGTTAAAACCAGAAGTGAGTGTTTAAAAAAAAAAAGGAAAGAAAAAAATATATCTCAAGATTAGCTTGAGGGGAAAGAAATGTACCACAAGGGATGACTGGCAGATCAAAGACAAAAAAAAAGTGAACACAAAATAGCCAAAGGCAGTGCTTTGATTTTTCAAATCGTCCCTTCTTGAATGTTTAACATCCCAGTAGACAGGTACTTAAACTCCTATGAGACCAGTTTCTAAGAATTGAGCACCTGAGTAGATTCTATGTGGAATAAAAAGATGCAAACAAGTGTCTACTGTAAAACAAGTCACTGTCACTGTCACTGTCATCCCGTTGCTCATCAATTTGCACGAGCGGGCACCAGTAACATCTCTATTCAGAGACTTGTCATTACTGTTCTTGGCATATTGAATACGCCGTGGATAGCTTGCCAGGCTCTGCCCTGCAGGCAAGATACTCTTGGTAGCTTGCCCAGCTCTCCGAGAAGGGGGGAGGAATCGAACCCGGGTAGGCCACGTGAAAGGCAAACGACCCACCACTGTGCTATCGCTGCAGGGTCATGCCTTAAAAAATATATAATAAGGAGAAAACTAATAGCCAAAGTCATTAGGTCTTGATATTTTATCTATAGAACTGTTTATACAGGGGAGGGGGGCTGTCCCACCTCTTGCCGGTGGTGTAGGCAAGGGTTCACTCTAGCAGTAGGTCTAATATGTTGACAGTAGTCTCACCAAAGGACACATCTATCTGTCAGATATTTGTCCATAACCTCTGATACAGTGTTAATTTCTGTGAAGTGTTAATTCTGTGCCCATTCTATCTCCAAAGCTCTGTGAACAAACATCAGAAACTAAAACAAATTTCTGTGAGTTTTTATATTTTAAAATACGACAAAAATACTCATATCAAAAAATCTACAAATAAACTTTGTCCCAGAACCAGTTCATAAAGCTTTATGCATCACTAATCTATTCTCTCTGAATAGGGAATTGAAATTTATTTATTTTTTTTTAAATTTATTTATTTTTAATTAGAGAATCACCGTGAGGGTACAGTTACAGATTTATTTTTTTTTAATTTATTTATTTTTAATTAGAGAAGGGAATTGAAATTTAAAAACAGGCTAAAGAAAAAGAACTGATCTACTGCACTGAATATTATTCACTATTAGTATTTAATGATTTGCATCACTGGTGACTTGTTTCATTATTTTTTTTTTAGGTCATACCTTGCCGTGTTCAGGGCTCACTCCTGGTTCTATTCTCAGGCACTAATCCTGGCAGGGTTCAGGGTTCCATAGATTGTGCTGGAAATTAAACCTTAATGAGATGTATGCAAAGTAACCGCCTTACCTAAAGTACTATCTCTCCCACCACATCCACATTATGTAAATAAATTTTAGAAAAGTTAAATAATATTTTGATGCAAAATGCAGACATAAATAATCCCCATTTTTTCTACAATCAGAATTAATATAATTTTAATTTTTAAATCATCAGGAATTAGTTTTCTTTGTTTCTGAATATAAATTCTTATCTGAATTTTTTTTCTTTATATACTATTAATTCTGTTTGTTATCTGAATTGGGGCCTCATCTATATCAATTCTATTTGTACTTCTTTGGAATAACAGCTTAAGATAATTTGTCACCTTCACTCATAAACCTTACAAAAATTATTAAAACACCTAAAATACTGTACAATTTTTTCTTTGCAAAGTAGGATCCCCTTAGGATCTGGGCTGTGAT
Organism: Sorex araneus; assembly: GCF_027595985.1. Lineage (NCBI taxonomy): Eukaryota > Metazoa > Chordata > Mammalia > Eulipotyphla > Soricidae > Sorex > Sorex araneus. Next base: position 277,432,983 of record NC_073302.1, on the reverse strand, counting down.
GTGTATCTTAAAAGGAGAGAAACAAGATAATATTCTGTACCTGTGGAATCCTGTACTTCATAGGATTAAGAGATGTCAAGAATGTTTTCTAGTCAATGTTACGTGGAAGTACCTGATTATTTCTCAAAAGCACAATCTTGTAAAGTTGCTTTCTTTCTCTAACCTTTAGATATCAACTCTCTGATGAGCAGTTGGGGATGGAAAAAAAAAGATAGCAACTACTCAAATATACTACTACTTCCCTGGAGTAAATGAGTGACATGAAAATTATTCATTTCATCATACAAGTATCTGATAATCCCACCATAATCATATTGTTAAGTTTCAGAAGATTTTGTGGATCAAAATCACTCTCAATACATAAATATAATAGTAAAAGAGACCTTGTTTTATATTGGTATCCAATATTTTGTATGTTATTTAAAACAATAAAATCATCGGGACTTATAGAAAAATAACTTAGATAGTCCACTTAAAATACTCAAACTAATAAGAAGTACTTTTAATAAACTATATAATAAACCATTAAAATAAGAGACATTGAAACATTGATATTAGTCTATAAAAATGCCTCAATAGATTAAACCAAGAAAATAGTGAGTTTTAACTTTCCTATGCATCAAATATGACATATAAAATAGAAAAACATATCAAAGAAAACAACAAAATATTTATATTTGGCAGTTATTGTAAATGAAACTGAAAGAAGGAAAAATACAATTTAGAAATATAATTTCCATAAATATCAGAAAGACATAAATAACAATAAGCAAATATTTTCCTTGCCTTATCAAAGATTTTAAATGAAGTATCTATAAGTGATGCCTTTTTGACCCAAAATTTAATATGAAAATTATGAATAATAGAAAGTGAAAATATGGAAAGATAGCTTTGCCTTAAGTGAAACTTGACATTTTTGAAGCATTTTGAATAAAAAATTATGAAATTTTGAAAAGATACAAGTAATTTTGTATAAAAAAATTCTTTAGTGTAAACATAAACTAAGAAGAAATCATCTTGTTTAAACTAGTCATCTGTAATCTGGAAGATATCCAAAATCACTTGTGATAATTTTAGGATTACATGTCTCATGATAGTACACTAGTTCTACTGAGTGATAACACCTGCAGAATAAAATAGCATAATGGACAGGTTGAAAAATGACTAGAAATACATATTTTGTTAATTTTATGATCAATAAATAAACCATTTGAGTAAGGAAATTGAAATAGTAATGCTTTGTTTAATAAGTACAAACATGGTCAAATTTTGTACATTTTATGAAGTGAATAGAACAAAGTTTACCATTTTTTATAACATGTAGTTCAAAGATGGTGAAAATTTGACTTTTCAAAATATCTCGAGTTTTAGAAGTTGTAACTAAAATAAGTAAATGGTAAATACTTTAACACTAAAGTTAGCAAGTTTGATGCAAAATTATTTCAGGGAGAGAAAACATTTTAAAGTATGATTCATAGATGAATTTTAATGTCATTCTGTTAGGAAAGCAGTCTGGGAGTCCCATTGGCAGAGTCTGCCGGACCCCATTCGGCCACAAAAGAACAGTCCTTGAGCCTTGAATATGTCCTTATGCAAGGAAAAACACGCTGAACAACTTGTCTTGCTGTTGTCCTGTGTGGAAATATCTTTCTATTCCTGGAGCAATAAGTATTTCCTTAACTCTGCTTAAAGTGAGTATCTGATAGGGTCAGCACCACTGCTTCATTTTTTAGGCTAAGAACAAGAAATGCACACTAGGTAACTGACCACAGGAGAGAGCCACTGGCCATGGATGAGATGATGTATGTCTCTAAAGCTCATTTTGCGTTCTCTTCTCTATAGCCCTAAAATGGTGCTCCATTTTATACTCCTACAATGTATTTTATTTCTTAATATCCTTACTATTGCGTACAATTTAGTATTAGACACTTTATACATAAAAGGGAATATCTTATTGTGCCATTGGTTTGCAATTAATTTTAAGTATGTTTTCAGATGTCTGTTCATCTCCTGCACATTTTTTTTCTGGAAATCATGAATTCAAGTTCTTGGAATATTTTAAAAACAGATTTTTTTCTTCTTTTCTATGGAATTGTATGTGTATTTTTCATCTTCAACCTTTTTCAGATACACAGTTTGAACTTTGTTTTCACTCATAGTTTGCCATTTTAGTGCAATATATTTCTACTTTTCTTAGCAAAAGTCTTCATTTTGCTATAGCTCAACTTATTTACTTTTTGCTTTGATGGCATATTTTTGATGTCATATTTGGGGGAATTGGTTTATCACATGAAATAAGCAAAAATGTTTTGCCTCTTAGAAATAATATAGTGAGTCTCTAAAAAGCAGTGTAACCAATTTAAATTATGATTTTGTAAACATGACCTTGGTTAAGAGTTGTCTGGGAATACTTGAAAATGAATTCATTGTAAGCAGTGTGTGTGTGTCTGTGTGTGTTTTTCTATGTGAAATATTTTTGCAATTAACTATTTTTGGATAAAATGCTAACTTCTTTGCTTCAGACAATTAATCTGATTGAAGTGACAGTTTGACAGTACAATATGAAGATCAAATTAATAATAATTTAATTTCCTAAATTAAATTTGAAAAGCATTATTAACCAGCAGCCAATCTCTTTAGTTGCATGATCTGAACAAGAAAAAAAATTACAAAATTTCCTCAGAGTGAAATTATTCACTTAAATAAATAATTATGAAATGGCTTAAATGTTAATGATTGTGATACAATATTTATAGATTAGATTCAAGGCATACATGTTAAGACTAGAAATTATATAAGTCAATTCCCAGTTAAGAAATAACACCACAGTGAATTTTATTTTAGTATCAAAATTATTTCACATAAAATATAATAATTTGAATTAAATATATGTCATTACTCTTGTATTTCTTCTCACTTTTATCATTGTATCACTTGTCATCCCATTGATCGTCGATTTGCTCGGGCGTGAGTAATGTCTCTATCCGTCCTTGTCACGTGCTAGTGTAGCCCAATGGTATCTGCTCATTCCAGGAACAGGAAGAGCTGCAAATGGTTAATTCAGGGTTTTGACAAAGAAGTCTGACCATCTCGTAGGTGGGCAGCCATGTGGTCTTTTGACATCCTGTGGAATCCAGTTGGTAACAGCTCTAGTCCAGTGGTCACCTCTGAATCATATTACATGTCCAGCCCATCTGATTTTCATCATTTTTCCTTGGCAAATGAGACAGTGTCCCTGATTCTTGACCGTCAATGGATGTCGGAACGCTGGATTCCTTCTCTCACTTGAGTGAAACATTATACTCCAAGCAAAGCTCTTTTGATTCCTCTTTGGGATACCCTAATAGCATTCTCATCTTGGTTTTGTAGGGCCCAGATCTCTGAGGCATATGTTAGTGCAGGAAGAATGGTGGACTTGAAAAGATGTGCCTGGAGTCAAAGTTTCTTTGCCCTCTTAACCATTTCTTCAATGCTCTTGAAGGTGTTCTATGCTGCTCTCTTCCTCCTGAGCAGTTCTGGCACCAAATCATCAGTCATGTTGAGTTCTCATGACTGGTACACATAGCTGCTGCATTCAGGGATGTTTGTTCTGTTGAGAATAAATGGATGTCAGGGACTAGTTTATTTTACATGAACATTGTTTTCCTGATATTCGGCTGCAGTCAGACCTTTCCACACTCATGGTTGAAGTCGGCCAGTAACAACAATGGGCCTCATTTGCCTGACACTGATAGAGCCCCCAATATGGCAGCATTAAGAAGGATGAACAAGGAAAGGCTGATAAAATGTCAGGGATGAATTAGACTGCCAAAACATAAAAAGACTAAAATGACTGTACTTTTAATGCACTTACACTGGCATTAGAAGCATCCATCGAGGACCTAATGGTGCAAGTGCAGAAGATCAAGTACGACATCATTGGTTTGACTGAAAAGAGAAGACATCAATCGCATCACTCCATTTTTGACACTGGAGAAGAACTGTTCCTTGAAACATGCGACAACAGAAGCGTCAGTGGTGTCAATGTCCCTGTCAACAAAAACTTGGCCATGAGCATTGATTCATTCGAATGCCTAACAACCCAAATCGGACAATTACGCTTGAATAGATGTGGCTCACTGCTAGAAGTTTCAATCTTCGCCATCTACGCACCAACATCCAACTTCGATGTATATCTTATGTAATGAAAAATAAAAAGTGTTAGTAAAGCTGAATTAAAATTTTAATAGAAAAAAATGTTCCATTTGAATGAAACAGAAACATTTTGGAAGATGCAATGTTTAGGATGTATCGAAGAAAGAACAGATTCAGTTCCAAAGTCAAGTAAGCAGAGAAAAATAATTTAAGGATCTATAAAGATAATACATCTGGTAGGGCATTTGCCTCGCATATGGCCTAACAGGTTTTATCCCAGTAACCTCATATGAACTCCAAACAGTTTCAGGAGTGATATTTGGGCACAGAGATAGGCCTAAGCCCTGAGCACATAAGAAAATGTCCCCTTTAAAAAAATCATAAATAAAAATATAAAATTATTTAAAAATTTCCATTGGTAAAAATGTGTCTTTTTTCAGATGTTTCGGCCTTTATTTATAAAGCTATTATATGTTTTGATATTTTACCTTATTCTCACAACACACATTCAAGACGTGCCTCCCAATCCTAATTTAAATTTTTTTTAATGTGTAAGATACTTATTTTGAACCTTGTGCTATTTTTCATGGCGCTAAAAAAAAAAAGTCCATTAGACATTAGGGTATTATCCATACATTTTAAGTCTTGTTTTATTGGTTTGTTTGTTTGGAGACAAACCTAAAGGTGCTTAGGGCTTAATCCTGCCTGTCCTGGAGGGCTCAAGGGAATGTAGCGGGCACTACTATTTAACTAATGCCAAACGTGTGCCAGGCAAGTGTCCTCCTGACACATTGTTCTATCACTCCAACTCCACCTATACATTTTATTTTATTTATTTATGATTTATTTTTGGTTTAGGAGAGCTCAGCAATCTACCGAGAGTACCCCACCCCCACGAAAGAGCCAGGCAAGCTACCCGTGGCATGTTCCTTATGTCAAAAATACTAACAACAAGTCTCACAATGGAGACGTTACTGGTGTCAGCTCAAGCAAATTGATGAGCAATGGGATGATAGTGATACAGTGATACAGTTTTGGTTTGGGGGGCCACACTCTGGTGCTTATGATTAACTCCTGGTTCTATGTTCAGGGATCACTTCTGCAGGCTCAATGATCATACGGGATGCCAGGGATCTGACCTCAGTTTGCCCTGAGCAAGGCAAGTATCCTACCAACTGTACTATCACACAAGCCCCATCCACACATGCATTTTAAATAAAAAACAACAGTGAACTTATTTTAAATTGGTTTCAAAACAATTGGTTTCAAAACAATTGCTCCATATCTATGAACATGAGTCAACACTTATTTTTTATTTAATACTTTAATAATAATTTGATTATTTAATAATTTAAATTCCTTTAAGTTAAAGTCAAAATAAAGGGATTCAAATTATTGTTTTATAAATGCGCCTTTATAGGTTTGAGTAACTTTTTTTAAATCGCATACAAATTGTTACCAAGTTATCACTATCCTTTTATGAACGATTTATAATTGAAGAAGTTTCAAATTCACTTAAATTTTCTATCTATGTAGATTTTGCAAATTTGTATGCTTTGCACGCCTATTCTGTTATGCATTGCTCATTTGTAGTTATTTCCTTCCTTTATTTCTCAGCATTAGACGTGAATGTCTGGATACAGATCAAATGCTTTTCAGATAATGATGATTATGTCAATTGTTCAGCTGCAGATACTTAAACAAAATCACATCAGTAGACTCATCAGTGCACATACTTATATCAGCTAAAATGATAAAGATTAAAAATTACTTAAAACCAAGAAAAAGCAGTTTTTCCCATAAAATGCTCATTATCGCAAATAAGTTATATGGAAATAGAATTGTTCAAGGTGGGTAATTTATAGGCACATCAATATCTCTAAAACTAAACTCAGTTTTCTGTGCTATCCCAGAATAATGATAGATTGCTCTCATAATAGTTTAGAAAAATCTATTAAGGGCATAAGTTAAGAAAATATAAAATTATATACAAAGAGAAAATAGAGATATTTCTAATGAAAAAGACCAGTTATTGCAAGATAATCATTTCCTGGGAACTTCCTAAGAACTGGGTTACATTAAAATATTTAGGGGCCGGAGTGATAGCACAGTGGGTAGGGCATTTGCCTTGCACGCGGCCGACCCGGGTTCGATCCCCGGCATCCCATATGGTCCCCCAAGCACTGCCAGGAGTAATTCCTGAGTGCAAAGCCAGGAATAACCCCTGAGCATCGCTGGGTGTGACCCAAAAAGCAAAAAAAAATAAAATAAAATAAAATATTTAGAGTGTAAGACAGTAACTGTTGTCCTGAAGAAATTATTTTACATGTTCAACCCTAAAGAAGTTATTATATGCTAAGCAATAGTGATAAATGATAAAATTTTAAACAAAATGTTAACTGTATTTGGAAGAATATAATAGAGACATAAAGTAGATAAAGCAGTCAATATTAGGTCGTTATAAAGCAAATTTTGTACCTTAAAAATTGATGTGCCTTTGATGGCTTATTTTGATCTTCCTTATTTTGGAACAACTACCTAATAATTTGCACATTAGTATTCAATAGTTATTGTCCAATCACATTTGAAGAAACTTCAGGGTGATATTGATTGCCTAATTTTACTAACCTTTAACCTATTGAGTTCTACTTTGATATAAATGACATAGTCTTCTATACCCTTATTAAACTTTAAATGATATCACAATTATATTTATTTTCTAACTATGTACATTTAAAGTGTTTAGAAAATGAATGGTTATTTGCAAGAAGAAAGTTTGATCATAGTCAATTTCCATAGGCTGACCAAAAAGTGAAAAATGAAACCTTTCTCTTCTCATGATTCAACCCATAATTATGTGCACTTGAGGAAATGAAGTTCCAGAGACATAAAGGGAATTATTAAAACTATCATAATTAGTGAAAATAAAAATATGCAATGAAATACCACTTTATTTCTCTACTCTGTTGCTCAATATATGGGAAGTAATGGCACTTACGGTTCAATATTGAAAGATAGAAGGTAAAAGAACTCTCTGTGTTATGATTCTTGAACCGGCATTCAATAATGATAGCTCCTTGAGTACAATATTGGAAAAAAGAGATGAAGCATTAAAAAATAAAACACTTCAAAATGAATGGAAGTGAAGGCCTTGTCATCTATGTTAGCAGAATTATGTTTACAAAGGTATCCTCCTTGTAGCAGAAAGAATGTTTCATGGTTCCTTTCTGTAAATGTGGAATGATACTGCTCGAAAATTATTTGGAAAAATGTAAGGTGCTTTAAAGAACTATCACTGTATCACTCTATCACTGTCATCCCTTTGCTCATCGATTTACTTGAGCAGGCACCAGTAAGGTCTCCATTGTGAGACTTGATGTTACTATTTTTGGCATATAAAATAGCCATGGGTAGCTTGGAGACAGTGCCATGGGGGTGAGATACTCTCAGTAGCTTGCGGGGTTTCCTGGAGGGACAGAGGAATCACAACTGCGTTGGCCGCGTACAAGGCGAACACCCTACCCACTGTGGTATCACTCCAGCCTGTTGAAGAACTACAAGCAAGCATTAAAGAACCATATGAAAACATTTCATTCTACATGTTAGATCATTATGAGTACCACCTTTTCAATTCTGCTTTGAAATACAGTGCACTGTCACTGTCACTCTCACCCTGATGCTCATCGATTTGCTCGACTAGACACCAGTAATGTCTCCATTGTGAGACTTCTTGTTACTGTTTTTGGCATATTGGATATGCCACGAGTAGCTTGCCAGGCTATGCCATGCGGGTGGTACACTCTTGGTAGCTTGCCGGACTCTCAGAGAGGGGTGGAGGAATCGAACCTGGGTCAGCCGCGTGCAAGGTAAATGCCCTACTCACTGTGCTATCGCTCCAGTGCAGGAGAAATACAATTACAGAGAAGGAAGATCAGAAAAATAGACCCTAGAGTTTCTACCATTTTTAGTATTCTTAGCATACCTGATCGAGAGAGAATACATTTTGTGAGTGTCGAATGAACATTTCAAAACTAGCTGCAGTTATAATAATAAACAAATGGCTTTCTCAAACTCTCAAGAGTTGAGAGTTTCCAGCCAAAAGGCTGTAAGAAGAGTTTAGAGACTACTTAGCATTGTACTGACCCTAGTTTGGCCACTGACATTGCCAATAACTGCCTAGCTCTTCTGGGTGTGGTCACTAACCACAGAGCCTGGAATAAACCCTTAGAAATGTCAGATGTAGCCCTCCAAACCGTCCCTGCAAAAGAATAACAATTGGATGTTTATATCTCAGCAAATACCTATACTCAGTCAATATAACACACAGAACAGTAACTACCAATTCTGAAGAAACTGCAAGGTCAGAAGCCTTAGATTTGGAAAGATGTGTTTAAAGAAATTAGGTTTAAAAAGGTTACAGGAGGAATTCCAAGTTTCTTGAGACAACATTTAATATTTGGTGAAATAAAAGCAAAACCATAACTGCTATGAAATTACATTGCGTACTATATTAAAGTAATTATAATATCTGTGACAGGTCAGAAAATAACTTAAAATGCTAAAAACATGTTATAATTCATAAAGGTTTATTAGTTATTTTTAGGGCAAACAAAATATCTCTCAATTTAGCAATATGCTACAACTAAGACTTATCATCAGATTTCTATTAGTCAAGAATAAGAGTTGTTTTTCTGAAAAAAAAATGTCTGTGAATTATAGTAAAGAAATAGAATTTAACTCATTGGAATAGTGATTGAGATGGAAGATATAGTAAGGTTATATAGCTTCTCCATATTTTTTAAATTATAGATAAAATTTAGAAACACTCATAAAAGGCTAAGTAAACAAGTATATTGAATCATAACATTATTTTTTAAAAAAATTTGTATTATATCACCATGTGGAAAGATACAGTTTTCAGGTTTATGTCTCAGTTATACAATATTCAAACACCATCCCTTCACCAGTGCCCATATTCCACCACCAGAATCCCCAGTATACCCCCCGCCCCCCACACCCCACTGTATAACTGATGAATTTCACTTCATTTTCTCTTTACCTTGATTACATTCCATATTGCAAAACAAAACTCACTATTGTTGTTGGAGTTTCCCCCCAAGAAAGACAACCTTACTAAGGAAGCATTTGATAATTGGTTTTCCATTAAAAGATTGTATGTTTTCAGTTTTTAGAAAAGGTCTCGCGGCCGCTAGCGCGGTTCGGATGTGTTCCAGTCCCGCAACCCGGAGCCCTGTTAGTTGCTGCTCAGTGTCGCCAGGGCTCCATTTGGAGAAGGCGTCCCAGCTGTACCTCCTGCATCTGGATCCCTGGTGTTGTTGGCCCGGATTCCGGTCCAGAGCATTTCTCCGGCCGCGTTGCTCACCAGACTGCCTGGCCTCTTCCTCATTATTAATGTAAAAGATAAAGCATTAAGTTTTGCATAGTTTTGAATCAATATCATTCTTTGCAATTTCTATTCCTGAATTACCTTCTGCCAGTTATTCAACTTGCTATGTTAATTTATGTAAATTTTATTATCTTATTTTAAAATGATCAGAAAAATCCACATTAAAAGATCATAGGAATATTTTAGTGGATATTTGTAGAATACTGAATGGAATATGTAAAATGCAAAGTGGACTATTTTGATTCCTAAAAATCATATTAAGCTTAAGTATAAAAATACTGTAGTTTTGCTATGTTAACATAATGATTATAAAAATTTCACTTCATTTCTTCACAAGTATTCCTTGATCAAAAATGTTTGAATAAGATCTTTATAGTTGCATTTTTCTTTGCAAAACAATAAACATATTTGTAATTATTTAATTGGATAGAAATTTTATATTACCTTTATTTTGCCTTAGTAGAGTTAGTTTTGCTTCTTTATTGTTACAAATAATTCATAAATATGAATAATTTTATTGATTATAACTTCCAAGAGAACTAGTATATTTTTTCAACTGTTTACTATTAATTTAGGATAGTTTATCTTAAATATAGGCATTGACTTTTAACTTCAAGAAAAGTATGGTAAATGCAAGTCTCTAAAATGGAACCATTACTATCCTCTTTAAATGATATGTTTTGGAAAGTCACCTTACATGGTAACTTTCTTTATTTCATTTTGGTAAGAACACAACTAAGATGTGCTTTCTTAACAATTTCAGTCTTATCTACACATACAGCACTGTACATAAGATTTGTAGAAAAAAAGTTGTGTGTTTGTGTGTGTGTGTGTGAGTGTTTGTAGTGGGGGTGGTAATGAGGGTTCACCAAATGGCAATAGGGGAACATACGGGGTACTGAGAATTTAATCTGGCTTAATTATGTGTACGACAAGTGATTTACCAGCTATCCAATCTCATGGATGCGTATGCCAATGTGTGTGTATATGCAGAGACAGGTTTATCTATTCACCTGCTGATGATACCTAATTATTTTCATTACTTGATTAGTGTGAATAATACAATAGTGAACATGGAGTGCAAATAGTTGTGATTTCTGTTCATTTTGCTATGTAACTGCATGTAGAATTGCTGTATCATAAGACAGTCTCTTTTTAAATTTTTTTGGGAACATCCCCAAAGTTTCCATAGTGACTTTAACATTTTACATTCTCACGGAATATACAAGTTTTTTTTTTTTCTCCACGTATTTTCCAACACTTGCCTTATTTAAAATAACCATTTTAAGACGTTCAAAATAATCATATGCCATTCTCTTTCATCTTTATTCCTCTTGTGGTGATACTGAATATCATATTGTATATCCAATTATTGGCTTTTCATATGCCTTCTTTGGCAAAGAGTGTATTTAAGATATCATTTAATGGTACATAATCCATACTTTGAACTTACAGAAAATAATTATGACAGTGATGCATAAATTTTAGTAGTGCATACGTTTTTTAAAAGACAAAATGTTAAAAATAGCAAGTGTTTTATGAATTAAGCAATAAGGGAAAACAGGATAGATTTGTTGAAGCACATTGAGTGATATTAGATGAATTATTTTTGCCTACTATAAACACACATAAATACAAACACACATAATCGTAATCAAAATATGCATGTTTATGTAATGAGAAAGAGAGCAAAGAAAAAAGAAAGGAGAGAAAAACTTTCATGAGAAAATACATCTGTGCAACATAATGGTTATCTCTGCAATAGGAGAGTGCGAGTTTCCTTTAAAATTGCTATTATAATTTATTTTGAAAGCATAGAGAACACAGGATTTCCTTAAAATTTTCCCTCTGTATTTTGCCAAAGAATTTTTCAAAAGGAAACAAAATGAATTGAGAAAGAAATCATGTTTACAGTTAACACCTGGCACAGTTTTTTTGTACAATAGACGTATTTGTCTACGGTTCTGAATCTGTATATATTTAACTACTGAAAATGCAAACATCAAAATAGTCCGTAGCTATTGTGAAAGTATTTTATAAATAAATAACATAATTTATGGCTTAGTGTGCAAAAACAGTGTTGTTTATTCTTTTCTTCTATAAAGTACATGTCTGTATTCACAGGTCATTTACAGTATGTGAAAAATATATTTCAATGTATATCTTAATACTTTTTTTTATTTTCTTTTTACTTTACCTTGTTTAGAATAATAGTTGAGGAATTTGTTTCCTAAAGTATACCTATAGGAAACATTAACTTTGAGAAAAATTTTTATAAGAAAAAATTGTGTATATAAATTTTTATATTATTGTTTTGTGCAGAATCATATAGAAGCTCAAGGAATTTATATTGCACATTTCATGGAAAGCTCCTTGAAGAGTTAAATTATAATAACAAGGGTTCAAAGTGTCAGAAAAAGGCAAAAATGCTGCAGAATATCTAAGAAAATGATAAATAATAATAGGTCTGAATTGATGAAGGCACAAACTCACAAATTTGAAGTCTAATTAAGTAATATATTAATTTATATTAATTAAATGCCAATAACAAATACACAAATTTTATTTACCATGAATGAATATTAATATTTGCATATTAAATACAGTTAGTTTATTAATACAATGACACAAAATTGTAAATATTAATAATAAGTAAAATTTAATATATTTATTGTATTAAATAAATATAACAAAACAATATTAAATAATTTGTGTATTGATTTCTTTATATTTTAATTTTATTGATAATGCATTACACATTATAAATTATATAATTTAATAACATGTTTAATGATTTGAATGTAAATCAATAAAATTAAAATTATGAAAAATGTTTTAATCACCAACACAAAAAAACACTCAGATGAAGCACATAATTTTTTTTTCATAAAAAGTAAAAAGATGTACATCCAAGATGCCTTTAAAAGCTATTAAACATACACATTTTACAAAAGCACTTTACGTGTAATTTTTGAGGGGAGAAAAGTTTGGTGTTTATGAGAATTATAATAAAAATTATTAAAATAACTGAGATTTTATTATATAGTATGTACTTTTTTGATACTTTGAAAATAATTATGCACACATTACCTCACAAAAAAATGCTTAAATTCTGTGGACTAAAATTATAACATTTTTGTACAAATATGCGAATTAAAAAGATAGTTATTTATAAATTTTGGAATTTCATATTAGCTCTATTCATCTCTATGTTTTTAGGTAGCATCAACTCTATAATACAAAAATCAAAGAAAATCTGAAGAAAGCATTGCTGAAACTAAAATTTATAGTATTAAATGTATATCACCGTATCACTGTCATCCCGTTGCTCATTGTTTTGCTTGGGCTGGCACCAGTAACATCTCCATTGTGAGACTTGTTACTATTTTTGGCATATCAAATATGCCACCGGTACCTTGCTAGGCTTTGCCATGCAGGCGGGATACTCTCCATAGCTTGCCCCGATCTCTGAGAGGGATGGAGGAATTGAACCTGGGTCAGCTAGCTGTATGCAAGGCAAAGATCCTACACACTGTGCTATTGCTCCAGCCATTAAATGTGTATATGATAACAAAAGACTTTTCTAAAATCACTACCAAACTTTTTTTATAGACAGCTCATAGAAAATCTTAGAGAAAGAAAGCTATATGTCAAAAGCAAGACTCAAAAAATAAATAATTTAAGTTAGAGAATAAAATAAAACTTAAAGTAGAACAGAAAAAGCAATTAAGTCATATTTGCGTTTGAAATATTATTAAATAACAACGAGAATCAGACAAACTTGTAAGAGATAAAATATCTAACTACTTTTTAAAGTTGACTTTAGTCTTATCTTCATTACATAAAATACTCTGTATACTAATTTGGAATTTGGTTAAATTGAAAATTTTAAACCAACTGTGGACTAAATTAAGCAAATGAAGCAGAAATGAGTGATGACGTTTGCTAAACATCCAGTTATTTAAACATAAATAACTCCAAGTTGATGGGACAAGATGCTGGTCAATTGGCTAAATTTAGGAGGATTTTCTCTGTGAGTCTGAAATAGAATTGTGATTGCATGCTGAGTAGACTATGAAGCTACCAAATTCCAATTCTAGAGAGAACACAGAAAAAATAATTCCAAGTTTTAACTGAATTGTATACATAAGCAGGTTCAGAGACTGATAGGATGAACTATGTGTCAAACAAGAAATGTATTTTTGAACAAGAAATAACAATAAATATTTTCATCAGCATTTATATCCACTAAAGTAATAATGCAATACTCCATGTTGTCAAATACAGATTTTACATTCTGGGTGAGAATATCAAAAGAACAGATTCAATTGCCAGAGCAAGCTTACTTTCTAGAATTGTGATCATCGATTTACAACAACCACTGCAATATATATATATATATAGAGAGAGAGAGAGACATATATATACATACACATATTTACATACATATATACATACATATATACACATGTTTACATATATATGCATACATATCAATGTACCACTTTATCACTGTCATTCCATTACTCATTAATTTGCTTGAGCGGGTGCCAGTAATGTCTCCATTTATCCTAACCCTGAGATTTTAGCAGTCTCTCTTTACTCTTTGTTCCCAATGGTTCCACATTGGAGGCTCTTTCGGGGCCAGGGAAATGAGACCAATTATTGTTTTTTGCATAGCGAATACACCACGGGGAGCTTGCCAGGCTCTGCCGTGTGGGCAGGATACTCTCTTGGTAGCTTGTTAGGTTGTTTTACAGTCTCTGGATCTTGGCTGTTGATGGGATTATATGGCTACGGGGGAAGTTTGTGGGTGTGACTGACTAGTTACAGGAAAATGGGGGATCTGGGTGGACGAGGCCCAGTCCCAATCCGAGCAGACTTGGAGATCTCAGACCTGGGTCTTGTACAACTGGGTTCCTCTGCCAGTTCCTTCATGCATGAGGCTTGTCCAAGCATGTGGATCGTGGCCTTGAGCATGGTTGTGGCTGGGTTCTGGAGGTCTTCGGCTTCCAGGGTTCTGCATACATACATATTATATATTTATTTATATTTACATGTATATATGTATATATAAATGTACATATATGTATATATCTGAATGCATATATGAATGTATATACGTATATACATTCATATATAATAGCCAAACTATTAAAGCAATTTTATATTTGGTTTACATTGAGTTTTCAGAGCTTGTGTTTTAATGACTATAATTATTCTTGGTATGGAATTTGAATTGAAATTTTCTTTTCTTTTTTTTAAAAAATGCCAGGACCAGACATGGGTGCTCACACATGCAAGGAAAATAATTTTCCACTGAAATGTTTTTCCCCAGACATCCATATTAAAGCTTTATGCCAAACTTCTAAATAAATAACAAAATAATATTGTCTATGCCTTATTTTATTAAAGTCATATCAATATATGACTTCTATTTTATTGAAAAGTCATATCAATATATGTGATGAATAAAATGTTGAGAAAATAACCCCTTATGTTCTTAAGTATAAATCTGTAAAATCTCTTTCTTTCTTATATAGTCTCATTATCTTTAACTCTCCTATCCACACAAAAATCAAAATACTGTTTATCTAGAAAAACAAAATCTCATATAAATGAATTGACTAAAACTAGAAAAACACTTCATGTACATATAAATGATAAATCCATATTTTTAATTCAATCACTCTACTAATAAGTAATTGTTGGGATCTAACAAAAGTTACATTTATTACATGTGAGACTAGCCAATATTCACCTATTTGTCATATCTACCATCATTCCTGAAAATAGTTCTAAATGACTCTGTGGTAAATACCTATACATTCCTCTGTCACCAAATGTATCTTCTTTCTTCTTCTCTTTCTTTCTTTCTTTCTTTCTTTCTTTCTTTCTTTCTTTCTTTCTTTCTTTCTTTCTTTCTTTCTTTCTTTCTTTCTTTCTTTCTTTCTTTCTTTCTTTCTTTCTTTTCTTTCTCTCTTTCCTTCTCTCTTTCCTTCTCTTTTTCTCTCTCTCTTTCTCTCTCTTTCTCTCTCTCTCTTTCTTTCTTTCTTTCTTTCTTTCTTTCTTTCTTTCTTTCTTTCTTTCTTTCTTTCTTTCTTTCTTTCTTTCTTTCTTTCTTTCTTTCTTTCTTTCTTTCTTTCCTTCTCTCTTTCCTTCCCTCTTTCTCTCTCTCTTTCTTTTTTTCTGTCCGTATTTTATGGCTTTACTGATGGTTGCACATTTCTTAGATTTCTCTACATCATTGTTCACTGATATCTGTATTGTTATTAGCTATTAACCAATTTTCTCATGTTTTTAGCTATTAACCAATTTTCTCATGTTTTACTTCTGGAATTTGTTTTTCTTGTAATTCCCACCGTCCTACTCCTTCCCCACCATACATGTTTGCATGCAAGTATAAATAATATGTGTAACTGTTTAGTTGCTACTGTAAACTCCCAATTAGATGAGAAAATCATTCAATTACTCAATTCTCCATCTCACTACTTGAATTCTCCCCTCTGGAAGATTATTTCTTCTTCTACAATGAATAAATATAGCATATTTACTGATATTAGGGAATGATTTAGATAATCAAGTCTTCATTGTCAGTTAAAATATATGGCACCCTTACAAATGAATTTAACTTCTATGAGATCCTTTTCCACTGAATGCAGGCAACTTAATCCAATTCACTCATTTTTTAAAATCAGTTCATTCCAATAATGTTTCTTTTGATTTGGACTTATTTTCAAAATGGTGCAGTGTGTGTAACATTATTTTAACTTTTAATCTGTAAATTAAATTTGATGCTGTTGGCTATACAATAAATTTTGATAATGAGTAACTACCTATGACTGTTTATATGAATGAATAATGCTTTTCCTTCCTTATAGGATATATTCCTCAGAGAAAAATGGAAGGAAGTAATAATTATGCCATGAGACCATTACCTAGTCATTTTAAACTCAAAGATAAATCTGCAGTGATATAGTTAATTTTCCTTTACTAATATATTCTCAGTTTACATTCCCTCCTTCCATGATTATTATTCAACTTATTTATCCACTCATCATCCAGTGATGATTTCACTTCCATAGCACTCTTGTACTCTGTACAACTTAAGGTTTAAGAAGTTTGTGTTATATATAGAACACAAGTCTGATTCTAGGAACTATATTAAGAAAGTAGCTCACTGATGTTGCAACAAGAAAATGATCAAGCAAGATCCTTATTTCTGAGATATCTTCAAAATTCTTGGAGGACCATCTTATGCATATTCTTTGTTTTTTCTATTCTCTTTGATATACTTAAGAATCAGCGACAACAGTACAATGTATTTTTTCACATTAATTTCTTGATCTCAAAATATTCCCGTTTATGCTCATTATATTTGTTTAATGGACTGTTTTGGTTTCTTCTTGTGTGTGGAGGGGGGAAATAGAGAATTTCAAATTTTAGTTTAAAGATTATTTTTTAAATCTGTTTGAACCGATATTTAAGCATGTTATGTTAACTTTATCCTAGAAATTGTAGATTTTCTGAATTTAAAACCTACAAATAGAGTTTCTGATAACTTGCCCCAGGAAAAAAATATGGAAACGTCATTATGTCACAGAAAAGGGGGCTGAATAAAAATATGACAGTGGACGAACTATTGGAAATTGCTTGCTTGGGCCAAGCTATAATACATCTGGGAGGGCATTTGTCTTGCATGAAGACAAACCAACATCCTATATGGTCCCCCAAATACTGCCAGGAGTATTTTCTGAGTACAGATCCAGGAATAAACCGTGAGCATCATTGGGTGTGCCTCCCCCAAAAAAAGAATAGCTTGATTTTGCAAGTAATTAACCAATATCAAATTAACGTTCAAAGTATTACACCTGCTCATTATATTTAGACTCAATGTTATGTTTACTTAATATTTTCCTAACCCAAAATATTGTTTACCCTCTTTCTGCAACCCTTATAACAAGGTTCTACCTAATCATTTGGTTTATTACTCTAGAGCTATTAACAAATTCATCCTTTACTACCTGCTAATGACTATTTCAATTAGCTCATCCATTATATTGACCTTTAATCTGCTCAACACATAATTTGTTGTCTACACACGACCCACTATGTGTAACAGTTAAGGAAAACATTCTTTCAACATATTAATATTTTTGGCAGAGATAGTTTCATAACACAAGAATTTATTTTTACTATAGCTAGCCAGTTCTATTATATAGATCTTATTTTCAAGATTTGCGTATCTCAAAAGAACTTGCAAATAGGCAGAAATCACAGGATTTGTAATGCATCTCTAAATCTCTCAAATATTCACTCCTTCTTTCTTTATTATCTACTTTAATAATGTTTTCCTTTTCTTTATACATTGTATCTATTTTGTAATCCAGTTTAATTAGTAGCAAATTTTATATTCACACAAATAAGGATATCATGTCTATTTGTTTGCAACATCCAGTTTAATTACATTATGTTCAAAGAACATTCTCATCACATTGATAAGTCTACTGCTTTTGATATTTGTTACATGATACAGTAAATTGCAATTTATTGTTACATGCTTGAAAATAAAGTATATAATACAATGGTTAGGGGCAATGTTCTACATATGTCAATTAGTTCTCACTCATTAATGACCTTACCAAAATGTTAATATTTTGTTAGCTTTGATTCAATTTTATTTCAGTTCTTTGAAAAAGAATCTTTTCTCTGAGGGATCAGCTTTGGAATAGTGGTAAAGTTTTGTTATTTTAAGCTTTCAAGTTAAAGCTTGTATTTTATATGTGAAGAAATTGATTTCAAGTGATGAATTTATTAACCTCAAAAACTATATAACAAATGATGCCTCCAAAGCTGAAGTGATAAGACATGAACTTCTTTAAAAAAATGAACTTATTTTCCCACAGCATTTGTCCAATTAAAATATTGACTGTACTATGGTCTGTTTTATACATGTTAATGTAAATTGCATAATTGTGTTCTTTCTTAGAGCTTCACAGTATTCTCTTTCATTCTTGATCCATTCATATGTAATTAGGCACTTTGGTTATTTCCATCCCTGAAGGAGGGAGGTGAGTGAGTACACAGAGGAATGATAGCACAGCTAGTAGGGTGTTTGCCTTGAATGCGGCCAACCGGCCAACCGGGTTTGGTTCTTTTGTCCCTCTCAGAGAGCCCAGCAAGCTACCGAAAGTATCCTGCCCTCATGGCAGAGCCTGGCAAGCTACCCATCGCACATTCGATATGCCAAAACAGTAATAAGAAGTCCCACAACGGAGACATTACTGTTGCCCTCTCGAGCAAATCGATGAACAACAGGATGGCAGTGCTAGAGTGCATATAAAAAAAGAACACATAGAAGACTGAAAATCATTAAAATTAAAAAATAAACTCTTTCACTATGAATACAGATTTGACCATGGCACCTCAATATATTTACAATTATTATGTTTTTTCAGGCAGAAAGTCATAGCCATGACTTAAGGATTCCATTCCCAGTACTATCCCCCCCCCCTTTGCATGCTTTGTCTGGCAATGCAATACCTCTCAGGCCCTGAGATTTTGGAACTATCACGGTGGCCCTGTAATGCTTGGGGTCCCCCAGGGTTGCTTCCAGGAGTTCCCAGGGGTAGTCAGGTGTAATCAGAGGCCAAGTTTAGATTTGGCATGCATTCCAATTCTCGAGCTATCTCCCTGCTCCTTATCCCTTATATATTTTGAAATGATGGACTGGAATGATAGCACAGTGGGTAGGGTGTGTGCCTTGCTTGTTAATAAAAGGAAGAATATAGAAATTATAACTGTGTATTATAAAATCACAGAGCCAGAAGCAAGCCCTGAGCACTGCTGGGTGCAGATCAACTCCTTGTCCCCCGTACACATATACTTGTATACAAAGATGCATTTGTGTATGTAAATATATATCTTCTTACACTCTAAGGTTAGAATCCCTTTCTGGACTTCTCTGACCATTTTGAATTAGCAAAAACTTATTTTGTTGGAAATTTAAAGAGGAGAAAATAAATCAACATTTGTATTTAAATTCATTACCACTTTTTCTATAATGTGTATAATAATTCTGTAGGGGATATACAAATGTATTCTTCATAATCATAATTATTTATGGAATATTATGATATGCAATAGATAATCAATACTGTTATTTTGAATTATCAAACAATTATTCAATCTTTAATTATCAATATATATATTTTCACAGTATCCATTGATTTCAAGTGAAATTAAGTTTTGATTTAGCTCATTTGATTGCAATTTAAAAAATTATGTTTATTGTGATTTTTTTTTCACAGTCTATTATTATAAGCTGAAACCTGTTTTATAAATCCAGTTCCTCAAAGGAAGAAAATAAATCACTCTTTCAAATAAAGCATGCCAAGAAATGACCATGTATATTTTGGTAACTTAGGCAAATAATAATAATACAAATTTTATAATTCAAAGAGGTTGAGATACTACTCCACCTTTTCCATCAATTCAACGAGTCTTGCTACATCCTGCCTTTGTTCTGCCTGGAACACATCTTGCTAACTTGTCTTTTTGCCTCTTACCTGTATGGGATTGTTCTTCAAAACTGTGTCTCTCTTGAACACACATTTGTGCTCTTTCTTTCCCTTCACAGGTCTTGCTTCATAAATTCAATCAAAATTTAATTATGAACTTCCTATGTATGTACAAAATTACTTGGTTTTGAAAGGTTAATTGAATCAGAGAGAAAAAGAATTTTTACTTGAGATCATTTCAAAAGCATCATCTTCAGCCTGAAGGTTGAATTAAGTGCAGCTGTCCTCTGAATTTCAGCCTCTGTGATCTTGAAATGTGACAGCAAGCTTTATACCTCAAAGATTTTGAACTCTAGATTTTGGGGAAGAAAATTCTTGGAAGTTTGGAATACATTGCTTCTTGCAATAATTCTACTTTCAACATTTTATGTGTGCAGGGAGAGATATTAAGAGGCTAAGGAACGGACCTGGCATGCTGCTGACCCCAGTTCAATACCCAATACTCGAATATGGTCCCCTGAGTAGCAACAAGAATGATCCTGAGCACAGGACCAAACTGTGTTGGTCACATGCAAGGCAATCTAGACTCTTACTCTAGAGCAGGTGATATTAAAAGTAAAATGAAAGGATAGATGGTTGTATAATAGAAAGGCTGACACTGGAGATGTCTAATATATATACTGGATAATTAGAAAAAGCTTCCAGGGAAAGGAAGCCAATCTCCTGAGAAATGTAAATCAAATTGCACATCTCTGTTACTATGGTTGCATCACAAATTACAGTAAATCTACTGATTTTTAATTATAGCTACAACAAGTTTTTCTGGTTATTAATATTTTACTCCTGTTCACCTCTATATGGAATAGTGTGGGATGCACCATCATACCATATGCTCTCTCTACATAAACTCTATTTTACTTAGAAACTAAACTAGCATCCTGAGAAAATAAAAAATCAAAACATAATCCAAAAGTAGAGGTGTGTGTGTGTGTATGTGTGTGTGTGTGTGTGTGTGTGTGTGAAAGAGAGAGAGAAGAGAGAGAGAGGTACAGCAAGAGGAGTGGGAGAAAGCTGTATTACATTTTTGGCTAGTCTCAGTTAGAAAACATGTAGTATCAGTTATGCTCTACTGGTTTAAAGGAGTTACTGAATTATACTCAGATCCTGAAGTCAACATAAATAATACAAATAATGGGATAAACACCTTTTATTTACGAAGTCACTTTGATAAAAGCATTTTCCACAGTCCACTAAGTTATTTAAGATGTTTAGAATTGCTATAACTTGGTGTGCAAGAGGAAGATAACTCAGGACTTTAAGGGAGGCATGGAAACATTTTTTTCTAAGAGTTATGGCAAAGCATTAATACATTTATGAATAAATATGACTTCATCAAAATTAAGTGCATATATTTTTGATCATTTTTTGTGAAAAGTGAACAAATCTGAATATATAGAACTTTTATATGCTTATTTAAGAACATAAAGATTAGGATAAAATCAGAGCAGGTAACTAAATATGATACATTAAGAAAAAACCTTATAAACAAATTATCATATCAGCAGACACTGAAAAAGCATTATATATTATTAAATAACCATTTACTATAAAAAATACAATAAATTGGGAAGAGAACTGGTAGTGGTCATTAGGACACATGATTGCATTAGAACTTCAATGGTACGTATGACAAGCCATGCACACATAAATTTAAAAAGTGTATTGCTGAAATTTTACAACTCAATAAATTGTGACTTAATATAATAAAGAAAAAATAAGATAATGGCTTATATGTCAAGATGTAGACAGAGATCTTAAGTAAGAAACAATATTTTGTAGTAGAACACATAAAGATGCAAGGAGTAAAACACAAGTATAAGGAATTGTCAGTATATCAAAACATTTAAATCGCTGTTGGAATACATAAAAGTTTAAAAAACAATTTTAGGAAGGAGTATTGAAACGCATGAACATTTAAGGACTGCAAACATGTATTGATTTTAACACTTACTAAGTTACAATCAGTATTCTAAATTCTTGACAAAATTTGTCTCCATTAATCTGCAGCTATAAATAAGTTTCATTATTATCCCTGTTAATTGAGGAACAGAATTCAAAGAACTAAGGTATAGTACACGGAATTAAAATTCAAATTTGCTACACTTATTTTTTTAGAAGAAAAAATAAATAAGAAGTTGAGAATGGATAAAATAGATGCCAGAGGTTCAGAAAGAGTTAGCTGTTTTATCAATATGCTAAAAATTAACTTAATGAAATTTGGGGGGAATAAGGTACCCCCACCAGTCCCCAAGAGTCTGTGGGGTTGCCCTTTCAGCAATCCTTATCCAACCAGGCCAGCAGTTTAACATTAATACCCAAGGATGTAATGTTACTCCACCCCTGTGGTGCCCACATCTTTCTTCCCCTTGATTACTATATTTTAAATATTTATATTATCCTCAAGAAATAAGAACATTTATTTGAACTACTTAACCACATATTTAACTTTCAAAATTTGAACAAGACATTTATAATAACATAACTAATTTTCAAAACTATAATATTAAACTTATAATAGATAATATACTCATATTACTGAGTATATCAAATGGAGCATAATTTATTATATAAATTTATTGAACTCTTTTGTATTGCTTTTACCATTTCAGGAAAAATTGTGGCCCTGAAAGTTATAGGGCCATATGTTTATGAAACATTAAATTTCTTTTCAAAGACAATATTATATATATAAAAAATAAGATATTTTAACTGTGAAATATCTTGTATGCTTCATCATCTAAGTATATTAGTTGTCATTATAAAAGCAAGAACTAAAATGAATCCTTGCCACTTGTGAAGCAGTGTCAGTTTGCTTCCTCAAGATTTTAACTTTAATTGTTCACATGTCAGTAGTAATCTGATTTTAAAGGGACTTAACTTATATTTTAATTTTAATGTTGATATAAATACCACATTTGTAAGACAGAAAGATGTATAGTATGTGCGCCTCAGGCCGGCCGGGTTTTCGGCCCGGGTGCCCATGTCTCTGCAGAGCCGGTGGATGTGGAACGAGCGGGAACCAGAGACAGCTTTAGGAATTGGGGTTCCAGCAAATGCTTGCACCCGTGTATGGAGACTGTGAACTAAGCTTTTGCCCCACGCCGGCTAATGGAGGAAATAACCTTCCTTCTTGGTCTCTCTCCCCTCCGGGAGACGGCGTGGTGTCCGACATTTTGTGGGTCCGTTGAGAAGGTATGAACTTTTGGCGCGAGGAAAAAAAAAAAAGTGTGCTTTGAACTTGAAACAGCCGCGGGATACAGGGCCAGCCCCCGCCAGGGCCGGGGCTCGGCTCCGGCCGGCCGGGTTTTCGGCCCGGGTGCCCATGTCTCTGCAGAGCCGGTGGATGTGGAATGAGCGGGAACCAGAGACAGGTTTTGGAATTGGGGTTCCAGCATCTGGCAGAATTTTCCCTGGACTTTATGCAGAAATCCAAAACCGCGCGGATGCTGCCGCGTCTGCGCGACTTAACATTTATAATTGTCAGCAATGTGAAACGGTTCCTTTTGAACAGGTCTAACTTGGGGGAGGGGAACTCCAAATAATAACAGTAAGTTTTTGTTGAAATATTGAAGGTTTTTAATGTAGCAGCCAGCTCTCTGGACTGTGAACTAAGCAAACTAATTATCAAATGTAGTAGGTCTGTCTCTCTTGCTTGGAAACTCTAACAACTATAGTGAGTTTTGTGTTGAATTATGGAATGTAATCAAGGTAAAGAAAAAATGAAGTGAAATTCATTAGTTATATAGTAGGGGGTAGGGGGTGGGGGCTGGGGGTATACTGGGGTTTCTGGTGGTGGAATATGGACACTGGTGAAGGGATGGGTGTTTGAATATTGTATAACTGACATATAAACCTGCGAACTTTGTAACTTTCCACATGGTGATTTAATAAAAAGTTAAAAAAAAAAGATGTATAGTATGCATTAGAAATCATTTGCATATGCAAGTTATAAAATACTAATTAATTCCAACTATGACTAAATTGGTAATATACCTAAAACTCAAAGAGTTTAAACAAATCTTTCATAAAATTGTGTATGGATACACAGAATATGTATCCCTAAATTTCCTGACTATTGTTCAAGAAATATTAAGCCCCTTCCATGAAGAGTCAATGACTATCACTACCAAATATCACCTTAATGAAGTCATCCAGAGGAGAAGAAAGAAAAATATGCCAAGAAATGTTATCTTAAACTTAGAATATTCACAATTGAAAAAAAAATTCATATCTCAATATGGACTTAAAAGCATTAATAGAGTATTTGTACACATTAATGTTTCTACTTAACCTTACTTTATTCTCCATCCCCTTTTAGATGTTGGCTTACTGGTCCACCTATCAATAATAAGATTCCCAAAGCACAATTGCTAGCATTTTTCTTAATGTATTCTGAAATGGAAGAAACAATGGAGTGGTAGACTTATGTGGTGTCTATTATGTAGATGCATTAATTCCATTTACAAGAGCTTCATTTATATATTTTAAGATTCTAATCTAGGCACCAGGAATTACAATACTCTTAACAGTAACATTTCTGAAATATCTGGCATACAATTATACTACACTGTAAAAAACTTAAGCACGCCAAGGGGGCGTGTGCACTCGTGGGCTCTCCGAGCGGCTCTGTGTCATTGCCCACGTTCGGTGCTCTGGAACCACTGTGTGTGCTGTCGGTCAAGGGCAGCGATGGAAGGAAGAAGGCCAAACTGGTTGCTCGATCAGTTTATTTCATTCTCTCTCTGCTTCTCTCCTGGCTCTTGATCTCTCTAAAGATCTCTGGATCTCGCCCCCCTAACCCACTCTTAGAGCCTAGTTAAATCCCCACAGCATGAGGGGGTTGGGGCATACACATAGGTGTGGTCGCCATCAATAGGGGTGAGGTTCCTTTCCCTCAGGGGATGCTTCTCCTAGGACTGATTCTCTTTCAGCAGGAGGATCCACGCAAGGGCAGAGTCCGTTGAGTGTGTTTCTCCTCTCCTCATCCAGTAAACATTTAAGAATTCATAATATTAATCATTTTGTATGGACACAATAAGAGATGCATTAAATCTTATAGAATTGTGCTCCTGGGGCCATCTCAATCTCAGACTACAGTGCTCAGGCCAGATTAGTCTTTCCTATCCCTAGCAGGGTCCTAGTCTTGTCATTACTTTTGGATCATGACAGCATTTGTCTATGATCAAGCTCTTAACTTATAGTTAAGAATTAGGTACTTTGGCCAGGCCCATCTTGATGCCAGGGTAGCACATAATTCACTGCTTGCCTTGGATCCATACCGTCCCTGTCAGGACCCTGCTTTTGGGGTGCTAGGAACTGAGGGCAACTGAGGCTTAAGTGGAGAAAGCAGATGCTCAGGAATCAATAATATTCGAAGCCAATTAAGTCCCAAGTTACAAAATCATAGTATTATCTTCTTGTGTCTATACAAAAAGGACATTGTTTTAAAGCAAATTATTCAAAAGGCATAAGGAAAGGAGAAAGGCAATATTATAATATTCAGTGTTTTAGGAAGGTGTGACCTTACAAATTAGCAGAGTCAGATTAGGGGAAAGCTGATTAGCTGTTTTGGGGAAGAGAGCAAAAAAGAAGTGATTACAGCTAAACAAAGGGATGGGAGTGACTTGGGAACACCTTGATGGGTGTGACTGGGGTAAGCCTAAACTCTGGGAAAAATCAGGATGAGCTCTTTGAGGCAAGGGGTGCAAAGGACAAAGTAATGTCATCCTACACCACACTATATCTAACATACAACATCTCCTCACCACCACACACTTACGACCAAAAAGGTACCACCTCAAAATATGAACATACTGACATTTGGCTTCAACACATACATTTGAAAGGAATGGATATATTTATTTACAAATATATATATATTGCAAATCTCACATCCAGATTTCAATTTTTTCTTCTGATTTGCCTAATATCAACAGTCAGTTTTCTATTTTTAGGCTTCCATCAATCAAAGGGGATTCTTGTGGGTATAGTAATAGGTTGATTTCTTTTTCAGTCAGAATTTACGAGAACACTTTTAAATAATAAACTTGCTACAATAGCTACATATATTGTTGGTGTTTACTATAAAAATGGCAAATTAAATTTTAATTTAAAATGTATTTATTACTTGGTTTCTGGATATGCCAATAATGGGTCTATTGTTGTAAGTTATTTCATTCCTGATTATTCACTTTAAATTACCAAGCTAGATGGCAGCATATCTTCACTGTATCACTTTATCACTGTCTTTCCATTGATCATCAATTTGCTCAAGCAGGTGCCAGTAACATCTCCATTCATCCTGGCCCTGAGATTTTAGCAGCCTCCTTTTACTCATTCTTCCCAGTGGTGCCTCATTGGAGGTTCTTTCAGGGTAAGGGGAATGAGACCGTCATTGTTACTGTGTTTGGCATATCGAATATGCCATGGAGAGCTTGCCAGGCTCTGCCATTAGGGCAGGATACTCTCTGCAACTTGCCAGGTTCTCCAAGAGGGAGAACTAGGTTCCAAGAGATTTCTTCTGGGAGTTTTGTTTTATAGTCTCTGATCTTGGACTTGATGAGAATACATGGCACTTGGGGCAGTTTGTGGCTTTGGCTGCCAAGCTACTGGAAAAAGGGGATCTGTGTGGAGGAGGCCCAGTCCTGATCCGAGCAGTCTTGGAGATCTCAGCCCCAGGTCCTGCACACCTGGGTTCCTCTGCTGGTTCCTTCATGTGTGAGGCTCATCCGAAAGTGTGGAGAGGGGCCTTGAACATGGCTGTGGCTGGGTTCCAGAGGTCTTTCGTTGCTGGGTCTCTGCTCGGGGTTGGGAGGGAAACTCAACCCACGCTGCTCTGAGGGGACCTGGTGAAGACAGCCAGGTGCGGGGTCAAGAGACTCTGTGTTGCTCTCTTCCAGGAGCTTTGTTTTAGAGTCTCTGGATGTTGACCACTGATGGGATTGCACAGCTCCAGGGGGCAGTTTGTGGGTGTGGCTGCCAAACTACTGAAAAATAAAGGATATGGGCAGAGTATGTCCAGTCCCGATATAAGAAGGCTTAGAGATCTCAGCCCCGGGTTCGGATACCTGGGATTCTCTGCCAGTTCTTTCATGCATGAGGCTCTTGCAAATGTGTGGAGAGTGGCCTTGAGCATGGCTGTGGCTGGGGTCCGGAGGTCTCTTGCCCCTGAGCCTGGCTGTCTTCACTGAGGTCCCTTGGAGCAAGAGGGGGGGAGCTGAGTTTCCATTTCTGCCCCAAGCAGAGCCCCTGCAGCCAAAGACCTCCGGATCCCAGCCACAGCCATGCTCAAGGCAGCATATCTTATGATCTTAAAAGTTAAATAAACACAATAATCTGCTATTGTACTATTTTACAGTGTCTTTTAAACCATGTAGCTACTGAAGATTTTTTTTGAAGGATTTTCAGCATTTCTTGCTACTTAACTTACACCAAGTTTAACATGTATCTAGAAATTGGTGCCATCTGGAGAGCACAGATTATTGTCAATTGGATTGATAAAGTGTCACATTGATTATTCCAGAACAACAGTGCATCATT
Source organism: Sorex araneus (assembly GCF_027595985.1). Classification (NCBI taxonomy): domain Eukaryota; kingdom Metazoa; phylum Chordata; class Mammalia; order Eulipotyphla; family Soricidae; genus Sorex; species Sorex araneus. The sequence goes on along the minus strand of NC_073302.1, from coordinate 277,405,323 downwards.
TAACAATATTCATGGAAATGAGAATTTAATTACTTTTTAAAAATTTATGATAAAGAAGTAATTAATAATATTTCTCAAAGATAAGCTATTTCAGAGATAATACATTATAGAATCATTGAAGAACTCCTTAGAACTAAGAAGGTAAGTCGAGTTTCTATTCTGAGACTGATAGTTTATAAAATGCATTAAATTCACACTGACATTTTAAAGAAGAGTGGAAAAAGAAGAGCTTTCTATCATCTATCCTGAAATGTTTTATAGCATAATGTACTTATATCTAAAATTATGATTAAAACTGCACTTCAAAAGTCAAATCTTTTCAAAGAATCTCTAAATTACTTAGAAAGGAATTTAAAAATCTTATCTGATGTTCTCATAAAAAATGTTCTTGACCTTTGGTTTTATATAGCAGAGCTTTCTTGAATCTAAGAATCTATTTTGATATGGTTCTTTAATTATAACATAATGATGGGAAAAATCTAACAAAAATAATTGTCCAATGTGCTAGTTTAATAAAGCTTATTGTGTGAATGTAATTTTACTGTATGTGTATGTACACTCATTCAATAAAATAAGTCATGTTATAATACAGGTCCAATTATTTATGTTAAAATTATTACCACCCTTTTCTTTGAAAGCATAGGGAAAAAAAACTTGCATTGTAAAAACTCAGAAAGCTTGTATACTAAGCTTGCATTACAAGAAATCAGGAAAAAAGATAAAAACTCAGATCAAAGTTTTATTTAATTAGGATTACTTGTGAGTTTCAAAATTTGTCTTATTATATGAATATTAAAATAATCTGAAAATTAAAATAAGAGATATGAATATGTAGTAAAAGAAATTACCTTAAAATGGAGTTCTTTATAAGAAGTTTAATATCAGAAGTTCAATGTTTTTGATTATGCATTAGAATCTCAAGATTTTCTGGTAAGAAAGGATCAATTTATAATTGCTGTTGTTGTTATGTATTTGGGGGCTACACCTGGCACTGCTCAGGGGATACTCCTGTCATTGTGTAGTAAGTATTTCTCATTAGTTCAGAGAAGTCAAATTATTCTGTAAAAATAATGGGATAGATTTATATTCACCTTTACCCATGTTACTTTTTTAGGAAGTCCTAAATTCAACTTGGTATTTAAGGTGCTATAAATTGCATAGATTTGCAAAAATATGTAGTAAAAAACATTATTCACAAGGTTTTATTTCTATCTCCACCAATGAAAAACATTTAAAAATATATAATGCAAAATTTATATCTTTGCTTAATCTACTTTCTTAGATTAAGCTGGGTTAGCTTATATATTTTCTGTAGACTACCTGTTAGTAACACATCTTTTCTTTTCTTTTTACCCCTGCACATATTTCCATTTTGTTGAGAGTTGAATGTTCATTTTCGATCTATCATACTTTATTTTAAATTTGTTATCATAATTTATTTAACCATTATCTCATTGCATGCAATAATGGTTATATGTCCGCTGTTTTTGTTATGCTTCATTATTACTATCACGTTGCTATCATTAATATCCTTAGGCTTTTGATTTTACTTTATTGAAAGAAATTTTTGAAAATGCAGAACTTTGTGGTCTTGGACTCTCTGCTCAACGGGACCTGGGAGCAGAGATCCTCTGCCAGCTTCCCCCAATCTCTGTTGACCCAGGGGTCATACCCATAAGCCACCTCCTGCTGGCGCCAGATAATCTCCTCATCGGCCACCCTCCAGAACTCATGGCTGCTCCTCTGGGAGGGAACATAAAATGAGGTCCCCATAACCATGTCACCGGACTCTGCACCAGCAGTTCCCCAGATGGGGGTGGATGAAAGCCCTCCCTGATCAAAGGGACCCAGTCCCTTCAGCCGACTTCCACTACCCAACCGCCAACACACTCCAGGCCACTTTCCACATGCTCCGGACAATCTCACAGATAAGTGAACATATTTCTGAACAGTGTGGCTGCTTCATGGCCACGGGACACATCTTCATAAAGGAAAAAAATATATATATATATATATTTCTCAGAGAGCCCAGCAAGCTACTGAGAGTATCCCACCCTGACAAAGGAGCCTGAGAAGCTCCCCATGGCTTATTCGTTTTGCCAAATACAGTTAAAGAAACCGGTCTAATTCCTCTGACCCTGAAAAGAGCCTTCAATTATTGGGGAAAACAAATATGGAGAGACTGCTAAAATCTCGGGGCTGGGATAAATGGAGACATTACTGGCACCCGCTAAAGTAAATTGATGAACAACGGGATGACAGTAATACAGTGATACAATTTTTGATAAAGATTCTAAAAATTACCATTTACAATATAAAAAGTTAAATATCTATGAGATACTTTGGATTTTCCATAATTCAATTTATGACATTCTTATTTACTTCAGCAATAAAGCATGCTTTCTCTTTCTATAATAAGATAATACAATATAGTATTCAATCTATCAAATCTTATAAACTAGGAAATGATTTTTGATCAACATGGATTACACTTATAGGAGACTTTTACTTAGAGCACTGTTTCATTGAATTTATCCTTATAGATCATAAGTATTTCAACTTTTGAGTTGTCTTCCTATTCTCTCCTTCATATTTTTATATTTTTGATGATATTTAATTTGAATTTTATTTGAAATGATTAAATTTTTAATTTAAGTCATTGGTAATTAGTACTTATTAAAGCTATCACTTACTTTTAAAACATAGCCTCTGCCTGATGCTTTTTTTTAAAAAATGTCTAAAGAACTGTTAAATAGTAAAAAGTAACTTAAATAATTAGATATATAAATTTCAGTTGTTCAAAGCTCCTTGTGCTACTTAGAAATGTATTAAAAATATATTCCTAAATTTTTTCCTTAATAACATCTTTTATTTCAAAAAGTTCTTAAGATATTTCATAGATATTTATGCTAAATAGGAATTTTTCTGATTTCAAAGAAAGATACATTGGCTAAAATTTCCAATTTTAAGTGATACTTATATTACAAACTATTTTATTACCTTTTATTCCATAGAACTAATAATATTTATTACATATCACTAAAATATGTATGCAACTTTTGACAAGCAGTTTTTGAAGCATTCTATGACTCTATCATCTTGAAAAATGTTCATAAAAAACTAACTGAACTATATATTTAAAATGGCAAAAATTGAATATTGTACAGAAAAATTACCCAAGATAAGAAGTGGTAAAAAAATAAAGATTACCAAATATTCTTTTAGTAAAGTTATGAATAATATCTAGTATAGACTCACTGTGATTATCTGATATTTGAATGCTATGTGCAATCAATTTCCTTTGTTATTAGTGAGATTATATAACAGCTCTGTAAAGGAAAAATTAAAGTTACAGAAAATGAAAAGTATGCTACTGTTTACTACAATTGCAAAGAATATCATTCAATATCAATGCATATAATTTTTCTGTAGAAAAGAGTAAATATTTATAACGTTGATTTCTCATGTAAATCAACCTTATTATGGTACCTTTATTATTAAGTCAAGTCTTTGATATGAAACTATTTTGCATTTGCATGAAGTTAGGGGAATCTCAGAGAGAAAATATTTATATTTTAGTAGTGGAAACAGGGACTGGAGTGATAGCACAGAGGGTACAGTATTTACCTTGCACGCGGCCGACTTGGGTTCGATTCCCAGCATCCTATTTGGTCCCACAAGCACTGCCAGGAGTAATTCCTGAGTGTAAAGCCAGGAATAACCCCTGTGCATTGCCAGGTATAACCCAAAAGGCAAAAATAAAATAAAATAAAATGGTAGTGGAAACAATATATCTATAAAACAATATTAAAATTTACACTCTTGTAAATAATTGTTAGCTCAATAACACTTGCTTATGAAACAATTAAATGTTAACAATGACCATTCTTATACTATTACTTACATATAAGTCAGAGGATTTGAGTATCCTTTTATCATAGATTGCAATAAAAAATATGACATGACAGTCTGAAAGCAATTTCCATGAAAAGAAACCAAAAAAAAAACCAAAACGATAAGTTACAGGGGCCATCGATTTAGTACAGAGTGTACATGCTTGCCTTGCACACATTCAACCTCTTTCATTTCCAGCAAACCCAACAAGTATAATCTTTACAGGAGTGATTACTGAGCACTACTGGGTGTGACCCCCAAAAGAAAACCAAAAACAAAGATGTATTTGCAAATATGCTATTTGGAAATAGCAATATAACAGTAAAGCATTGTATTTCTTTATTGCTCGTGTGTGTGTGTGTGTGTTTGTGTGTGTGTGTGTGTGTGTGTGTTTTCCCCACTGAATCATCATGTGTTAGAGTTACAAAGCTGTTCATGGGCTGCTGTCAGCCAACACCGCCTCTGCACTAATGTACATTTCCCACCACCAATGTGTCCATTTCCCCCCTGCCACCCCTTCACTCTTCCCCCCAAGTCTGTCTCTATGGCAAACGCTTTTCTTCTGTCTCTGTCTCTGTTTCTGTCTCTCTCTCTCTTTATTTATGTGTGTGTCTCTCTCTCACTCTCTCTTTTCTTCTTTTGGGCATTATGGAATAATGGTTTGCAATCTGTGTATCTGTACAGATACTGAGAGGCTATCATGTTTGATCCTTTACTTATTTTTAGCAAGCAATTCTTATCCAGGGTGATCATTTTCAACTATCTTTGTCATAGCTTTGTCATAGGTAGGGTATTTACAAGCTGGCTACCAGGGCGTGTGTGTTCAAAAACTGTGGACATTCTCTGTGAGAGTTTAGTGGTCAAGTCACCTTCCCACTACAGATGGCCCATAGCAATGGCTGAAAGGATGAAACAGGATCCAGGCTGGTTGGTGATCAGTTCCCATTTATTCCAATCAAATCTTCCTCTGCCTCCTTCCAGGCTCACTCACATCCCTCTCTCCCCATGCCCACTCTCATAGCTTTAGTTACAGAGAACAATCACCAGGGTTGGGGGTAGCAATTACACATACATAAGGCAGAACAATCAACATACGAAAGCCATTCTTTAGGGGCAAGCTCTTTGGAGACAAAGATCTCATCCTCTAGGAGATCCACTCAAGGGCAGAATTTTATCTAAGGGCATATTTCTTCTTTCCTACATAGATAACCATTAAACAGTTACCTCCATTTTATACCTTGATAATCTTTCTAGTCATTTTGTACAGACACAGTAGCACTGTAGCACTGTTGTCCTGTTGTTCATTGATCTGCTGGAGAGGGCACCAGTAATGTCTCCACTGTGAGACTTATTGTTACTGTTTTTGGCATATCTAATATGCCACGGATAGCTTGACAGGCTCAGATGTCCCACATTTCAAAAGACATCTTGCAGTGGCATAAACAGAAATAGCTTGCACCCGGCCAACCCTGCTTCGATTCCTTTGTCCCTCTCAGAGAATCCTGCAAGCTACCGAGAGTATCCTGTCTGAAGGCAGAGCCTGTCAAGCTATCCGTTGGCATATTAGAGAGAGACAGAGACAGAGACAGAGACAAAGAGAAAGTGCTTGCCAGAGAGGCACGTTGAGGGAGCGGGGTTGATGGGAGGGAAGCTGTGGACTCTAGTGCTGGGAAATATACATGGTTGGAGGGATGTGTGTTAGAACACCATGACTGGAACTTAATCATGAACATCTTTGTAAGGCTCCACCTCACAGTGATTCAATAAAATATAGCACAGTGAGTAAAGCATTTGCCTTGCATGCAGCTGACCCGGGTTTGATTCCTCCATCCCTCTTGGAGAGCCTGGCAAGCTACCAAGAGTATCCCGCTGCACGGCAGAGCCTGGCAAGCTACCCGTGGCATATTCAATATGCCAAAAACAGTAATAAGTCTCACAATGGAGACATTACTGTTGCCCGCTCGAGCAAATGGATGAACAACGAGATGACAGTGATGCAGTGATGTTAAAAGTTGTCCTTGGGATTTATTGAATGCTTATTTCTGTAATAAAAATAAAACATTCAATTTAGTTATATTTAAGTTAATGTTTAATGCTTATCACAATTGTCTTTGATTGAAATAGTGGTATTATATGTGTAAAACTACTATAATATTTAACAATTGTATGAATAAATACAATTGAACCCAGCCACAGCCATGCTCAAGGCCACTCTCCACACATTCGAACGAGCCTCATGGATGAAGGGACCAGCAGAGGAACCCATGGGTGCGGGATCCGGGGTTGAGATCTCAAGCCTGCTAACATTAGGGCTGAGCCTTTTCCACCCAGACCCCCCATTTTCCAGTAGGCTGGCAGCCATACCCACAAACTGCCCCTGAAGCCTTGTAATCCCACCAAGGGCCAGCATTCAGAGACTATAAGACCAAGCTCCCAGAAGTGTGCGACATCTGAGACATCTAATAGCCTTGTTCTCCCTCTTGGAGAACCTGACAAGCTACCAAGAGTCTATTGGCACTACAGGAGAGCCTTGCAAGCTCCCCATGGTGTATGCATATCTTAAATACAGTAAAAGATATATACATACCTCTCGGAGAGCCCGTCAAGCTACAGAGAGTATCCCGCCCACACGACAGAGCCTGGCAAGCTACTCGTGGTGTATTCAATATGCCAAAACAGTAACAATAGGTCTCAATCCCCTGACACTGAAAGAGCCTCCAATCATTGGGTAAGGAGAGGCTGCTAAAATTTCAGTGCTGAGTGTAATAGAGACGTTACTGATTCCAACTCGAGTAAATTGAAGAACAGCAGGATGACAGTGATAAAGTGATGAATAAATAAAATTATATGCAAATTATGCATTTATAGAACATTGACCTACAGGATCTAAATAGAATACTATTGCTCTTGTTGAAGTTAGGAAAATATTGATAAATAAAAATACAAAAACATTGATGAAACTGAAGTCCAAGCTGAAAATGGATTGATGTCCAAAAAATAAATAATTAGCCTAATTAGAATCAATACCATTGATTAAAAAATAAACTATCTGTTAATGTTTGTAGGACAGTGAAATTTCTGTAACTTACATAGAATGAAACAAAGATTTGCAAATTATTATAAAGAATATAAAGTATTAGTAAAATAAACCATAATAAGATTTAATTATGCCCTTAATTTGCTTAATTACATTTAAACGTGTTATAAAATGCTAACCTCAAGTTGAAATTCTCTGGTAATAACTTGACTTTATGAATCACAGATTCTTTTCTGGGTTTTTGGTTCCAGGGCCATGCCTGGCAGTTCTGTGACTCCTGACTCTCTGCTCAAGGAAAAATCTTGGAGGATTTCAGGGTCCACTTGAGGTGTCACATGGGCCCTAGGTGGCCACATGCAAGACAGGCACCCTACCCAGAGTTACTATGTCTTCAGACCCTATTTGCCACACATCTTTATGCGAAAGTTTGATTACATTTTCTAGACTTTCTGTTCTGTCTTTTCTATTTTACTACAACTTGCAAAAAAAATCTTGTACTTTGTTTTCAAAGTGAGCATATAGAAACACAAATTGGTTTAGCAGATGACCATTGTAATGAAAAAATATTAAAAATAATTTTGCTTTTATCTTAGTGCACTTCAAATAATAAAGGAACTTGCATTTAATTGGACCACAATTTATTTTAAGTGATCAAATTTAAAACATTAAATTAAGCTTTCATAAATAGCATGTTAAAATGCAATGTACCTGGTACTAATATTTAAGACTTTAAATAAATAGTTAAACAAAAATAAAATAGTAGCAATATATAATGCTAATTGATGAAACTGATACTAAGATTAGATTGCATTTTTTTATTTCCTTCAACTCTATCAAAAAAAAAAATAACACATAGGACCAGAGAAAGAGCTATAGCTATGGCAGTTTTCTTGCACGCTGCTGACCTGGGTTCAGTCTCAGTCATCCTAGAAGGTCCCCCAGCCTACCTGGAGTGCTTTCTTAGTGCAGAGCCAGGAGTAATCCCTAAACGCTGCTGGATTTATCCCAATAACCAGAAACAAACAAACATCAAAAAGCAAAGGTAAAGAATTATTATTTTTTTCTTTTCAAAGCTCTCCTTTATGGCATTACATATTGATTTCCTAGGTGTTAGTAATTTAGAATGTTTTTCCTCTCTTTGAACAGAAAATACAGCCATAACAATAATTATAGAAATATAAATAATGGAAATAACAATGGCAATACACTTGGTATCTATCATGCAGCAGAGAATTTTTCAAAAGCAGACTTGTTTATTTCAATGAGCACTGTAAAGCTGATAGCTGATTTGCCAAAGGCTTAACAACTGCCTGTTCAGATAGCAGCAATTCACCTTAGACGCATTCAAGAATGATGTTCCTAAAGCAATGCATTTGCTATTAGATTTGCAAAACCTTGGATTAAACATGAAACAGTACTAATAGAGAAACTTAACTTTTAAACCATTTTTAAAAGCCACTTGCATTCATTGAAATTTGTTTCACCAAAGAAATTGGACACAAAGAATTTGAAAGAGATTAAAAGAAATTTGACTGAATCATAGAAGTTACCCAACCATATTTTATGGCTATAGTCCTTATTTGCTTGATTAATATAGAATAGGGTTTTTTTCACCATCAACAATACTGCTAAAAAAAATAGAAATCTTAAGAACACCACATATTATTATGCCTACCAAAATTAGGAGTAACATTTCATGAGAAACTATCAAATTACAGTTTATAAATCACTTAAATTTGAAAGTGATAAACATTTTAGAAACTAGAGTAAGGCTACAAAATTTTTATGTAATTTAAGTTAACAATCTAATTTATCCATTCCTGAGTTATGTGTTCAAAGGAAAGCAAATTATCTACTGACTTGAAAACAATGTAATTCAATAATTTTGATTTTATTCTATAACTGGTCTATTTTATATTTTGTTATAAAATTTATGTATATTATAGGGGGAAACTTCTTTTAAAACAAGTACAATGTGGTGGAGGAGAATGGGCACTGGTGGAGGGATGTAATCGATCACTGTATGACTGAAATGCAAACATGAAAGTTCATAAGTTTGTAACTGTACCTCACAGTGATTCACTAATAAAAAATTTAAAAAAAAAACAAGTAGAATAGGGGCTGAAGAGGTACTATAGCAGGTGAGGTGCTTGCCTTGATCCCCAGTAACATGCATATACCCACAAGCCCTGCCAGGAGTGATCCCTGAGCACAGAAATAATCCCTGAGCATTATTTGGCATGGCCCCAAACCCAAAGAGGAAAAAGAGTAAAAACAACAATTAGAAGATTGCAATGTTAGAGTTTAATGAAAACATAGGTCCAATATTTTAAGGGTAAATCGGAGGTAAATAATAAGAGGATTAGTTTCCTTCAATATAGAGGGGGGGATTTCTTTTTTTTAATTAATTTATTCTTTTATTGAATCACCATGTGGAAAGTTACAAAGCTTCCAGGTTTAAATCTCAGTCATACAATGCTCAAACACCCATCCCTTCACCAGTGCACATATTCCACCACCAAGAATCACAGTATACCTCCCCCCACCCCCCCACCTTCCGAGCCACCCACCCCGCCTATGTAATTGATAAGTTTCACTTTACTTTCACATTATTTTGATTACATTCAATATTTCAACAAAAAACTCACTATTATTGTTTGGATTTTCTCCTAGAGGGGGAGATTTCTATAACTACTTTCTCTTAGAGAATTTCTAATTTGTATCTTCATTCTCTCTCTATATATAAAAAATATGTGCAATTTCTTTCAAAAACAAAATAAGCCTCTTGACAACTTTTAGACCAGTGATAGCATTCTCAGGGCCTAGGAACTATACCTGAGCACCCTCATCTGTTTCTTTCCACTGGGTGGTTAACATCTTAATGTAATAAGCTGAAGCTGCAAGTGAAAAGCTATAAAATATTCCAAAATAATTAAAGTTTGTTTTTCTCTGGACAATCCCATACACTAACATTACTAAAATCTTCACTACAAAGATGAGAAAGTCTATCAAATTCTCTTACTCAAGAATGAGTTATTGTTAATAATCTTGCATTTGTGTATTATTATATTATTATTATATATTATTATATATTAGATATAAAAAACAGAATCAATATATAAAGAGATTCATTATGAGGAAGTGATTCATCATAACTTTATAGAAGCCGAGAAGTCCAGCATTTACAATTCTCTAGCTAGAGACCAAAGTGATGAGTAACAGAAGTCTGAACCTGAAAGCAATATATACAGGGAGAGCTGTTGATGTGGTTCTAGAGGAAAAGCAGGCCAACTCCTGGCCCGATAAAAGCCATTGGTCCAGATCCTACTAGAGGCAGAAAATAGACAAAGTATACCAGGTGAGAACATTCAGGCCAGGGAAATTTCTTATTTTTAGATGAAACGGATTGTTTGTTTTCTTGATGCCTTCAGTGGATAACAGGGCCCACTCACGTTATACAGACCTGCTTTACTTAGTGTGACTGTAGCACTGTAGCACTGTCGTACCATGGTTCATCGATTTGCTCAAGCGGGCACCAGTAAAGTCTCCATTGTGAGACTTTTTGTTACTGTTTTTGGCATATCAAATACACCATGTGTAGCTTGCCAGGTTCTGCCATGCAGGCAGGATACTCTTGGTAGCTTGCCAGGCTCTTGAGAGGGATGGAGGAATTGAACCTGGGACGGCTGTGTGCAAGGCTAATGCCTTACACACTGTGCTATTGCTCCAGTCCTACCAACTGAAATATTAATTGCACTTATAAACACATTACTAGTTATAGACAAATATATGAACAAGCATCTAAGAATTTGATACATAGAATTAACCACCAGAGAAAGCTAAATTCTGTTTGAATGTATTATAGGTAATAGAGATAATATAGGTGATAGAGATGGAAATAGGTGGTATAAATATACCTGGGGTCCTGCTTAATAATACTCAAAGGCCCAGAGCTTCACTGTAAATATATTAGGTAAATTAATTGGACTACTGTATCCTCCTTCTTGGGGGGCCTACAGGCCCACACTGTGGATAGAGGGGACACATGACACCTGGCATTAAACTATGATTCTATTCATGCAAGGAAAGTGCTTCTGGTCACTGAATTATCTTACCAATTTCTCTAAAATATTTATTTTTGTCCCTAAATTTCTTAATATATTGTCTATGATGTTTAATGCTCATTTGAATTAAAATTTATTTCTTTTTGGAGAGATTTTTGGGTTGGATTTTGATTTTATTTTTAGCTACAATTTTCTAGCACTATATGTGTGAAATTCTAAATTCTTGTTTGCCTTTGGTCTTCTGATTTCTAATGGTGACTTCTATTAATAATTATTACAGCTCTGTATTACTAAAACCCTATCAATATCTTCCCCTAGTTTCCACATCTTGAGATACTATATACTCGGATGGTTCCTTAATTTTACTAGAACTGTTGAAGTTAACTTTGTGTGATCAGCAGGATTTCCTAGTGATGTTTTGAGTGGTTTATGGTCACTTACTTTCTATAGTCTATTGTCTTTGGAACAGAAAATCAGACATTATAGTGTCCTATTATACTGTATGAGCACACACACAGAATTATAGTTTTTAGGACAAAATCCCTGTGTCTCACCAAAACAGTGACCTTAAGAGGTGCAAATAGTTCCTTCTAGTTTCAGAAAACGTCTTTTGAAAAAAATAAAGAGAAAATGGCAGCATAATATAAAAAAATGTGAAAAAAATTCTTTTAAGCAGAATAATTAAAGGAACTTGAGATTTAAAGCAGTGGATACAAGAACAGTTTGCACTTCAAGAAAGTTTCTAAAGGAAAAAACTGGAAATAAATAAAAAATGTCCTAGGGATTTATTAATGTTTATTCCCTTTTTGAATATCTTAATAGCTCTCATTTTGAATTCATTATGCAACTACAGTTCCCATTCTGCAATACAGTGTTTCAGTGGCACTAATTATTTCTGAAATTTCCCAGTGAGAAATTACAAATAAAACTTCTTGGTGGTGCTCATTAATCCTGTACTTGAACAAATTCTTCAGCACTTTCAAGAGATCAGATATAAAGCATGCTGTTTAAAGAAATGCAAGGTCCAATTGGTTAACCTCATTGGATTTTAACATTTTAATAACTGTTTGTATTTTTTATTTTCAGAAAAAATATAAAATCTACTTAACAAACTGTTAAGCTTCTTTTAATTAGAAGGCTTCTGTGAATTCTATTCAAAGAAGATCTTTATTCATTTTAGAAGCTGCAAAATAATTTTTTTATTTGTTAAATGTTAGATGTATGAAGAAAAAAGTTAACCTGATATAGGAAATAGGAAGAGAAATCTCAACAAAAAATTGTTAATTTTGGGTCAAATACACTAAGTAAATGATAGAGGCTTCTAGGAAATGGAAAGCTCAAGAAGGACTAGAATATTTAAACACAGGTGTTTTGAAGTGTGCACAATTAAAAAAAAATACTATGTCTAAAGGCTGCTTTCCTTGAAGTTCCTTTCAAACTAGCACCTGAGTTTTCAAGGAAATATCTAATTAAGCCAGAATCAAATTTAATCCTAAATGTTGCCAATTTCTACTTCTGTGATCTAAGAAAAAAAAATTACAAACTTTTCAAGTTTCCATTCTTATATATTTAAAAGAATATCATATTACAGATTCTTCATGAACACAAAAAGAGTAATTTATTTTAAATTCTATTATTATCATTATTATTACTATTCTTCACTTAGCGTGACTAATTCTAATATTTATCCAAATAGACTTCATCATGCAAGTTCTCTGGATTACATTTTTAGAAGTAAAGGAGATAGAAAGATCATTCTAAAGGGAAATATTTGGAACACAGTATAGAAATTAAAATGTAGATAGCACTTTGACTATTACATCATTAGAGATAATATTCTGGGATATGATGAAAAATGGGTTCATAGGGTAACTATAACTCTTAGACCAAAAGTAGAAAAGAATTTAAAATGTAGCTCATGTGGATAAACTTAAGCTATGGGCTTAAAATCTACATCTACAATAAAATTAAACAGTAAAGTTTACTCACCCTTTCTCTTTTGAATTTCTTGGATATTTTTTGTATTTATTTACTGATTTTAATTTTTAACAAAACAAAGTAAGCTCATGTTTGTTCTTAATTTTACGAGTTCTATTTTAAAAGTAACTTCTTGTTCATAAGTCCTCTGTCTTCATAAATTTCTTACATATTTAGCTTTACATTTGGGCTTCAGGTTTGACAAACAAGATTTAAAGAAATTTTAATGAACCTAGTCAGCTCTTTTCCAATCAAGTCCACCCAAGTGTTAAATAACACATTGCATCTTTAAAACCTTTACCATGAATACTTTAGGACTTCTTATTTAGTTTTTATTTATTTTCCAAGGGCGGAGAGAGCCCCTATGCACATCCCAGCATTAGACATGAAAGCATGATAGTACAAATCTCAAGAGGGGAGACGTGGGCGACACATTTGCGTGGGTGCCACATGTACTAGGCCAGATAGGCGCAAGCAGCACATGTGCTCGGGCAGCATATGTGCGCCACGTTAGGACTTTTGAAAATAATATCAACTTTAATAAAATCTAAGGACAGAAATGTTGTTATTGACAGAATTATAGTTATCAATTTGGATGTAAGATCATTTTCCTCCAAATTGGTAAAGTCAAAATTGACAATGTACCTATAGAATAACAGAGTGGGAGACTAACACCCAAGAATTGTAGAAACAACTACCAGGAGGTTGACTCCATGGCTAGGAGGCTGGCCTCACATTCTGGGGAAAGGGCAACTCAGAGAAGGGATCACCAACTATAATGTAGTCGAAGGCCATGTGGGAGAAGGGAGTTGCGGGCTGAATGAGGGCTAGAGACTGAGCACAGTGGCCACTCAACACCTTTATTGCAAACCACAACAGCTAATTAGAGGGAGAGAACAGAAGGGAATGCCCTGCCACAGTGACAGGGTGGGGTGGGGGGGAGATGGGATTGGGGAGGATGGGAGGGATGCTGTGTTTACTGGTGGTGGAGAATGGGCACTGGTGAAGGGATGGGTTCCCGAACTTTGTATGGGGGAAGCATAAGCACAGATGTGTATAAATCCGTAACTGTACCCTCATGGTGATTCATTAATTAAAAATAAATAAATTTATTAAAAAAATAAAATAAAGCTTAGTAACAAGAATGTAAAAAAAAAATTGACAATGTACCTTGCGTGTTATTTCCCCAGGTTATTGGGCAATATCATTTTTTGAAATTAACTACTGCATTTTTAGTTTATTTCAGCAACATTGTTCTTAACTAGGTTGTACATTTGGAAGGTTCTTGCTGTTGTTATTGCGGTTGGGGTTGCAGGGGCCCAACTGGTGATACCGAAGGACAATGAGGTACTCATGACTGAACCCTGATTACTATACACCTGTCTATGTTTTTAGCCAAAATTTTCAGCTTGTTTACATGTGGGTCCATAATTTTGGTGACTTACATATACTTAATTAATAAAAACGGTAGTAGTAGAACTTGAAAACAGTAAAATTAAATGCATTTGAGACTCATTAAAATGCTATTTATCAGAGCTATGTAATAGTGTACTTTACAAATTTGCACTGCAGGAGAAAGGCATGAATTCCCCAAAAGAAGATGTAACAGACTATAATGAATTTAGAGAAATGTGCAAAGCTATATTTCAGTTCACACCTCCCACATCTTTTTCCCAGGATCCAACATATCTAAGAATAAAGGAGGAAAAAAAAATATATATATGTAGATAAAGCAAAGGTCATTTCAGTACAAGACAAAACTTTTAAAGATCAATGGGTGATTTTTCAAATAGTTGTTAGGCAGATATTTTTTTTAAAGCTAGTTAAAATTTATATTGATAATCAATATTTTGTACGGTACTTAAATCACACTTAGCGAATCAAGAAGAGATCCCAGAAAAACTCTTAACAGAGCTCAAAACTGACAGACAACAGTTATTTTAGTCAAGGTCATAAATATTCAAAACATAAATATAAATATCTTTGAAAGTCTCTGTAAAAGAGAAAAAAGTCTAAGTAGATTTTTATGTCAATTTCTATCTCTAGTATAATATTTAAAATCAATTTCCAAATGCATCTATTTTTTTGATACTGAGATAATACGGTTAAAATAGCGTTGGTTCATATTTTTGGTAGACCAAGTGATTGAATGTCCACTATCACCATTGTCCAAGGATTTCCACCACTGTCGATATGTAACTTCTAGTCTCCACCTTCACTCCCAAAGCCCCACATCCACCACCATGTCCTTTACTTGGTAAGGTTAGTTCTACTGTGATAGACCAAGGGTCTGCTTTTATTCATTACTATTAACTTCCTTGCTTTGCTTCTCGTTATGACACATATGAGCAAATTTATTTTAATTATTTCCTTCTCCCTCTGACTTATTTCACTAAACATAGTGTGCTCTACTTGCACCAAAGTTATAGCAAAAGATAATAGTTCATATGTTCTTACTGCCTAGTAGGATTCCACTGTGCATGTCTCACAATTTCCTTATTCATTTATTTATCACTGGATATTTGGGTTGTTTCCAGATCTTAGCTATATATGAATTTACATATACCTGTTTGAATTAATGTTTATGTGTTTTTGGAACTAATGCCAAGAGATAGTATCACTGGATCATATCAGATGTTTTTCTTTTTCTTTAATTTTTTTAATTATTCTTTTAGAAGTCTTTATGCTTCTACTTTCCAGAGATGCTAAACCAGACAGTATTCCCGCTAACAGTGTCATGAGATCCTTTCATTTTATGGCTGCCAGCACAGGTTGCTTTCAGACTTTGAGGTGCTAGAAAACTTTTGTTTTGATTTGCTTAGTTGTGATAATAAATAATATTGGACAACTTGTAGTATTTCTATAGGCCATATGTGTTTTTTCTTTAATTATTAATTTTATTTAATTTTGTTTTAGTAAGACAGACAATAAAAGTTGGACACATAGGAAGACTAGATAATGAAATAGATGTTTTTGACACGAGTAAGTATAAACTTTATCTAGTACATAAATGATCATATGATATTTATTTTGAGAGCCTTCACTGGGCTGAGAAAGGAACAAACAGTAAGGTCTATTGCCTCAAGTAATAAATATTTGAGACTGACTGTCTAACTAGGTTTAAATCTTAGCTTTAATGTGAGTTTTACAAATCTTAATTATTTTATCTCTTTTATTCTTCATTTTTATCATCAGCAGTTTAATAGTAATATAAATTCATAATATTGTGATGTTAAAATATCAGGCCTCATAATAGGTACAGTTACATAGACTATTTGACAGATAAAATAATCTTTGAAAACAGTTCATATCTATAACAAATTATTATATTATTTATTATCATTTTGATATATATGTAAATGCACATGTTAAAGTTTGTTAACTTATTTCTGTAATCTTAAAGTCTGTGCTTAAACAAGTGTTGAAAATCAGGATGAAGCAGCAAAGATATTATCAATATCTAGTTCTAACTTCTTATTCTAATTCTAAACATGGAATCATGGAATTTACCATTAGTCCTGGGAAAAATCGTCTTTACTCTAGGTTGTAGAATAAGTTGAAAGTGTTTAAAATATTCAGAAGAGTAGCACTGTAGCACTGTCATCCTGTTGTTCATCTATTTGCTCAAGTGGTCATCAGTAATGTCTCCATTGTGAAACTTCTTATTACTGTTCTTGGCATATTGAATACGCTACGGATAGCTTGCCAGGCTCTGCCGTGCAGGTGGGATACTCTCGGTGGCTTGCCAGACTCTCTTCAAGAGATGGAGGAATCGAACCCAGTTCGGCCATGTGCAAGGCAAACACCCTACCCTCTGTGCTATCGCTCCAGCCCTTCAGAAGAGTAAAATACATATAAATAATGAATGTATAAAGCTTTGATCTCAGGGATGAATGCAGTTAGTGATTATATGATAAAATTAAAAACATATAATTCTAATTTTATAGCATAAACTGACTCATGAATTATGTTTCCCCAAATATCTGGGAAATACTAATAGTTTAGTATTCAAATCATTACTAAGTATTCCAAAGGAACACTAACTAACTATTTAGCAGCCAAATTAATCAACTTATTTTAACTACCTTAACATAAATTGAATCTACAGCATTGCTTACAGACCTATTTATATTAAAAACAGATTGTATGTGAAATCATCATGTGAATCTTCATACTAAAAATCATTATATATACACATATTGCATATATAGGATAAAAGTTTTAGTTGTTGTTAAAGCAAAAGATTACTTTAGGATTGAGAAAGAGTAGTAGATATTTTTCTTTGGTAGTTTTTCTAAATAAAATTCTGTGTGTGAGCATGTGTAGGTGTATGTGGCATGTATGTAGGATGTTAATGAGAGGTTATGCTAACAATATATAGAGAAAAAAGAATATGGAAAGTAGGTCTCAGCTACGTGCTGAGTCATTGTGAGGGAAAAAATAGCATCACAAAGCTTATTTATGCAGTTAATTCCCAACATCTTATTCAAAAATTGCACATTTATTCAAAAGTTTTTTTTAAAAATTCATTGAAATGGTATTCTTTTTAATTTCTTGAATTTTGTTTTAAACTTTTAGATAAAGATATCTAAAAGCAGGAGATTTTGTTTGTGAAGGAAGTTATTTAGAAGGAATATGCAAACTTATTATTAGGGCAATCTGTCAGTTCTCAATATAAGAAAGCTCAAAATTGATTATTAAATATAAATTTACATAAAGGTAACAATATTCACTTCCACTCATGAAACGCCTGATTGTGAGTTACATTTAAAATTTGTGAAGCAATATTTCATGATGAATTTATTGTTAATGTTTACTGAGTATCTATAAAGTTTTGCAATGTGGTTATAATTTATGGCTCTCTCAGATTAACCGCCAAGTTTATCATGGGAAAAAATCTTAATCTAACATAATTACTGCATATCTGAATTGTCTTGTTAAGCTACATATATAATTTGCAATTTTGCCTGTATCACTATCATTATGAAATTAGGGGTTTTTAATATTTAGTGATCTTTTACCATGTGAGGTATGGGAGAAAAAGAAATATTCATATATCAAGATTTGAGCCTCAAATCTCAGAAAGGCATAATGGAATAGTGGTTAAGGGCATAGCATCTAGAGTCAGATAATTATGATTAAAGACTTAGTTTCTGGTGCTTTTTTTCTTTTTCCTTTGGGGGTGTGTGTGATGTTGCACACCAGGGAATACTCAAGAATCAGTCCTGGATCTGATTCGGAAATTACTCCTGGTGGTGCTTGGGGCAGACCATATGAGTCTTGGTGATCAAACTGGGTTTGTTCGCACACAGGTAACGTGCTAGACCTGCTGTAATATCATTCAAGCCCCAAAGCCTTGATTTCTAACTATAATGTTTAAATTTTAGGGGGAAATAAAACTTCCTCTGGCTTACCTTTTACCACTGTAAAATGATATTTATATTACTAATTTGCTCATATTTTGAAAATTATGCAAGATTATTCATGTGAAGTGGTTAATACAATACATACAATATATGCTTTAGTAAGCTGTATACACATATAAGACATACTGAAAATTTTTAAAGATTGAGTGGTCAGGCGTAAATACTCTCTCAAGAACAAACCTCTTAAAGAATGCATAGGAAAGAGTTGGTGCCTAATTAGCATTACCCATTGCATCTGATTACATTACTTGTAGCAAATGTCCACACATTGATGGCCTACAACAACAGAAAAGTATTATGTATTATTGCACACGGCCAATCCGGGTTCGATTCCTCCGCCCCTCTTGGAGAGCCTAGCAAGCTACGGAGAGTATCTCACCAGAATGGCAGACTGGCAAGCTCCCAGTGACGTATTTGATATGCAGAAAACAGTTAACAAATCTCACTTGGAGATGTTAATGGTGCCCGCATGAGCAAATGGATAAGGAATGGGATGACGGTGACAGTGACTGAATGCAAAGTTCTGAAAAACAAGGTGTCAGGACAGCAACACTCACTCTGGAGCCAGTAGGAAAGAATCTGATCCATGTTTCTTCCATCTGTTCATGTTTTCTTTCAACCTGACTTGCCTTGACATGTGGATATGTGTGTAAATTCTCTAGATTCCAAATTGCTTCTTCTCTATATGATGATATAATCTTCCTCTGTGTCTTTTATAAGGCTACTTATGAAGACAATTAGAGGTAAATCAGATTCTACCCAGATTAATAAATTGAATTTTATTTTATTTATTATTATTTTTTAAATTTTATTGAATCACTGTGAGATAGTTACAAACTTTCATGTTTGGGTTACAATCACACAATTATCAAACACCCATCCCTCCACCAGTGCACATTTCCCACCACCAATATCCCCAGTATACCCCACCCCCTTTCCCAACCTCCCCCTGCCCTCATGGCAGACAATATTCCCCATACTCTCTCTCTATTTTAGGGCATTATGGCTTGCAACATAGACACTGAGAGGTCATCATGTTTGGTCCATTATCTATTTTCAGCATACATCTCCCATCCTGACTGATTCCTCCAGCCATCATTTCTTAGTGATCCCTTCTCTATTCCATCTGCCTTCTCCCCTCTGCTCATGAAGCAGTCTTCCAGCTATGGGGCAATCCTCCTGGCCCTTGTATCTACTGTCCTTGGGTGTCAGCCTCATGTGATGTTATTTTATACTCCACAAATGAGTGCAGTCCTTCTATGTCTGTCCCTCTTTTTCTGACTCATTTCACTTAGCATGAAACTCTCCATGTCTATCCACTTACAAGCAAATAAATCCTTATGATGTTATTTTAAGAGATCATTTTTCAAAAAAAAGATAATATGTATATGTTCTAGAGACTATGACATCAATGAAACTATCATTCCATTATCCACCTACTATAATTATTAAGATAGTCATTGATCATTATTTATGTATTATGTGATACATCAGATTTGGTATAGTATAAAATTTAAGCTATTTCTATGAGTTAGTTCAACATGCTAATATACACACATAGATTCAGTACACCTTTTGTGTTAAGTTCCCAGGTTGAACGTCAGCACCATTGCAGGTAGATGTTTTCCCCCACGCTCTCCCATGTAAGTCTAATTGCTTACACACAGAAATGAAATAGATTTTGTAACACAGTGGGTAGGACATTTGTCTTGCACATGGCCAACCCGGGTTTGATTCCTCTGTCCCTCTTGGAGAGCCTGGCAAGCTACTGAGAGTATCCCACCCCCATGGCAGAGCCTGGCAAGCTACCCGTGGCATATTTGAGATGCCACAAACAGTAACAACAAGTTTCACAGTGGAGACATTACTGGTGCCCGCTTGAGCAAATCGATGAACAACGGGACAACAGTGCAACAACAGTGCAACAGGTTTAGTACATAACATGGAATGGAATAAGGCATACATTTTCTTAAAATTAATGTTTTTAATTGATATTTTTATTATGACCAAATTCATTGCAATTTTATTACAGAATTTTATGATTGTTTGTATCTTACATTTTTCTCTCCATTTTGGATTTAAGAAAAAATTATAATGGGTCAGAGAGATAATTTAGGAGTTAAGTTATTTGCCTTGCATATGGCTGATACCAATTCACAAACTTATTGTCCCTGAAACACTATCAGCGTTGATCTCTGAGCAAAGAGAAAGAAATAAGCTCTGAACAATACCTGCGTTTATCCCAGAAAACAAAATAAAAATTTTAAAAAATCAAATGGAGTGTTAATGTTTGAACATAACTAAAAATTTTAAATTACTCTATATTATGCAATTATTTCAGTAGTGGAAAATATGCAGTAATGCAAAAGCAGAGGTTCTTTCTTCAGCTATTGTCACTTTTTGAATAAACTAATATGTTATTGAAAATATTAAAATATATTATTGAATAAAATAATATAGCCAGAATAGTAATGAAAATTGTACATTTTCTTAACCCTGAGTCTAATATTTCATTATTACAGTGATAGCATTCGCTTAATATTTAATATTTCCAGTCGCTTATCGCCACTGAATTACAAAGTGACTCATAAAGTCCAATGTAATTTTAAATATAGGAGGTATATTGAATGCTAAATATTATGTAGAAATTAATTTATAGGTTGACTTACTCTTCAAGTTAAATCTTTTATGAACATCAGTGATTAGTCTAGAGCTCAAAAATCTCTGAAGTAATGTCACTAATTTTATTAATAATCATATGTTTTCTGAGGAATAATTACAAATATTCATCAATCTTTTAACTATGTCAGGGACCCAAACTTTAAAAAATTACAGCTCCAAGACATAATATGAGTGAGCATTTCAAATTTTATGGTCTCATTATTTAATAATAATTTTACTCACCCAATAAATTCTGTTCTTTATGAGATAAAGCTTAAGCAAGCTTTGGGAATTTTAGCAAATCAATAAATAATAACCTTTCTGCACCTCAGTTGAACAATCAAGAAAGATGACTAATGATAAAGCTAAAGCACATTGTTGGGGAAGACAGAATTTCCCCCTTCTTCTTCTAGGTACTTTTGGTTAAACTAATAACCAAATAGACACATAACAGATTAACCAGATAAACACTAATTTCTTGTATGTGAATACCTGTCACAGTCACAGTCACAGTCATCCCATTGCTCATCTATTTGCTCGAGTGGGCACCAGTAATGTTTCATTGTGAGACTTATTGGTAGTGTTTTTGGCATATCAAATAAGCCACAGGTAACTTGCCAGGCTCTGCTGTGTGGGTGCGATACTCTCAGTAGCTTGCCGGGCTCTCCGAGAAGGGCAGAGGAAGCAAATACCTGTAAATATGAGAAATAGAGAAATGATCAAAATTTCAACAAGTATGTTTTTAGATCTTAAAAGTAATTGAAGTTTGTAGATTATGCATTCTTTTGCATGTATTTTTTGGAAAGAAAATGCTTTTATTGGGGAAGTGAATGGAGGGATAAAGAGAAGAGATTCAGATGTATTCTCTGGAGAGAATAAGGTTGCATTTGTGCATCACAAACGGTGTGCAGATAATTTCCGCAAAATAAAGAAATGGGCCTTAAGTATGAAATTCCACATCTCAAAAGAGATGCTGGTGGCTTATGTGCGCCTCAGCTTCTGCCAACTTCTTTCACTTACAGTTTACCCAAACTCCTCCACCCCTCTGTTGCTATGGTGGTTGCCAAGGAGAAAAGAGCAGTTGATAATCTTCTTTCCGTATTCTTTGCATGGTCTTTGTTCCAGAGGTGGAACCACTCCTCCCATAGATCCATCAAACTTATGCCTGGAATTCTGCATTTCAATCCTTTCTTAGGCTCCAGAGATGGGTCTTTTGTGTGTTAAAAACCTTGCGGTGGTTGTTTCAACTTTGTACTCTACCAGAGCATGGCCTGAAACATTTCCTCCTTAAGAGATATTGCCCCCTTAAGTCCTTAAGCAGTAACTGGATGAAGATACTATACCTTCTGCAATCTTCATGCTGACAAGAGCACAGACCTTGCCAATGCAAGGGTGTGAAATCTCAAAAATTTCATGCTAATTTGACATCCCAGGGAATGATGTATTGAGTTTCAGAGTTGTCAGATTGAAAATCTGAAAAATAGAACATGATTAGAACTGGAGTAAAAAGACCTTTTCTCTGACCTTGGGAGTGCAGAGACATTTTACCTAGACAATAGCTGTAACAGGAGTTTCTGTGGTCTTCTGCATACTGAGAAATGTGTTGTGAAATAAATGGTGGTTTCTTCTTTTATTGGTTACCTGTAAAAACAAGTTCAAAGTTCACAGACATGACTTAGCTTTGCAGTATTGAGTTTTCTTAAAAAGGAATTTCAAGTCCTCATGGGTTCACAACAATAGTCTGATTTCTTTCAACCTATTTTTAGGCTGAAATTCCCTGTATTGGTTAATAAGGATGCCATTTCTTTTTGTTGTAGAGGGAGGATACTTTTCCAAATGAGAAATTCAATTTCTGCATTCAAGGAGGAAGGGGCATGACCAGCTGTTTCTGAAGTAATATTAGTTCAAATAATCTAAATGCCAAGGTGGCACGTTTTGAGGCAGCCTACTCTAGACCCCTTCAGAGCAACATATTATTATACTTCTGTAAAAGGTGTCTGGTGTCTTATTCTGATTGTGCATTTTACATAAAACTAGAATGTATCTATGCATCCCCAAGTTCCATGCCTCGCCTACAGCCATAGAGTCAAACATTCTGATTTAACAAGGAGGACCACTGGCAAGGACTGAACAAAACATACAATCCCTTCTCCGTCTACCAGAAAACTCACAACTCCGAATATTAACTCCTGTAAGAGGAAAAGAGACATAGGGGGAATCAACTTTCCCATGAACTTTCTAAAGATGTTTAGATGTTTTCATACAAGGAAGACTGAAGCCTGAGGAAAGGAGTTCAAGAGTTTTTTTTTTTTTCTCTTCTCCATCAGTTCTTATACTATTTGACTTTAAGCCTTGCATATAGGGGGAGGATATAATCCATTCATGAAAGTCCTATTTCTATCTCAAATGTCTCCTCTTACAGCTTTCTATTCTTAATGTTTCCATGGATACTTTTATAGATTTGTCAGAGGATCAGTCTGGAGTTTTTGGTTGGTTTGTTGGGTTTGGGTTTTGGGGTAACACCTTCCAATCCTCAGGATTTACTCCGGGTTCTGTCTCTGACCCCTATCATTTGTTAAAAGAGCTCCAGGGACCATAAATTATGCCCAAGTTTGAACCAGGTTGGTTATTTTTTTAGGCAAGCACCTTGTCTCCTCACTTTGCTTTCAATATTACTGAAAGAAGAAGCCTCAGTGTCCCCTTGTCAGTGACAGCAGAAGCCACAGTTTCCTCTTTCCAAATGTTCCATCTTACGCCACACCAATCTGACACACATTCCATTCCTAAAGTTCTGTCCCAGGGTTCCCGGGGCTTGTCAGAAACATAAAACTCTTCCTCCCTGGAATCAGAGCTGACAATAAACTAAGATGATAGGTGATCCTGGAGCCTAAACTCACAGGGAAACTAAGATGATGGGCAAATATGCCTAAAGATTTGTTTCACCTTGCCAGTGAAGAAGGCAGCCACAGTGTCTCTTGCCACAGTGGGGGCACTGGCCTGACAGACAGGGCATACACAGAGTCCTGCCCGAGCACTCCTAGAACTTTCCAGGATGATAGAACTCTGTCCTAGGCTAACAGGGAGACTAAGATAAAGGGTAAGAATGCTTGAGAGATTTAGATCAGCTGGACATCACTGTGATTTTCTGTCATTTTTTGGAAATATATGCCAACCCATAAAGAATGCCAGGAGTCTTTATAATGGCCCCCACAAAGCTCCCTAACCTTAACTGAGTCTTATACTAAGTTCCTCCTCAACTGAAAAAAAAAGAAAGAAAGAAAGAAAGAAAGAAAGAAAGAAAGAAAGAAAGAAAGAAAGAAAGAAAGAAAGAAAGAAAGAAAGAAAGAAAGAAAGAAAGAAAGAAAGAAAGAAAGAAAAGGAGGAAATGAGCTCCTTTTTCTTTTCTCTTCCACTTTCCAATATAGTTTTTTTACTTTCCAATAACTCAGAGTCTGGGCATTTTTATCACTCAATATTTTCATTCTCGAAAATATTGAAGAATCTGGGAATCACGAGGGAACACAGAGACCCGCTGCTGCTTGAACATATACTGCAAGAAGGGCAGTTCCTTAACGCAGTCATTCTGTAATCAAAACAGAAAACAACTGGTGATTCTGTTATAGTGGGTGCAGGCACTCAGGTTCCTGACTTAAACAGACAACATTGAAAGCCAGGAACCAGAAACCTAATGGCAGAAATCAAAAGAAGACTTTATGATAGTAGAGGGAAAGGAAGGGCAAGGAATGATGAGAAGCATCCAAATTTTGGGAGGGGTCTCCTCAAGAAGGATTCCCAAGAAAGGCAAACCTTTTGCTCTCTTATACTTTTTTAACAAAGATGTGTGGGTCAGCATTTCTATATTATGTTCAAAGAACTTGGGCAGTTTGAACAAGGGAGAACATGCCTAGATGATTGTCTTCTGGTGTCACGATCCAGAGGGACCGAGGTCAGCCAGGTTATCCAGCACTTCTTGTGAGTTTCTACAGTAGCTGGTTCCTTCTCCAGAGCCGTATCCGTAATTTGCCTTATCTGTCTGCCTAGTTCCTATCAATTTTACATTTAAAATATAAGCATCCCTTATCTTTTTATTACAAACAATCTTCAGAAGTGTTTCAGGAAAATTAAATAACAATGACAATTAATGTCTTATAATAAAATTGTACTGAAAGTACAGAATGCCATAATGTGAATATAATTTTCATGTACTAAATTTTTTAATAGATATTAACAGTTTAGATATTAACAGTTTGGGGAAGTTTAACACCCTAAGGAAAACTATTCTGAAAAAGTACATCCAAAATTTATTTATACTTTTATTAATGAATTGACATTCAAAAAAACAAAATTCCAATATACTAATGTTACAATAATTCACTCTCATTACAATTAAAATATTTTCCAATACCTTGATAAGTTTAGGATTTCATTGCTATAGGTTATACTGTCTCATATTAGAATAAGAGAAGATCCTCAGGGTCTGAACTAGACGTTACTTTTCTGTGCATCACATCTCTTGATTACAAATAAATTTCACACAAGACTTAAATGTCCTTACTTTGACAACTATAATGAATAGAACACACATGCACGCAAACACATGCAACTTTCATTTGT
Organism: Sorex araneus; assembly: GCF_027595985.1. Taxonomy (NCBI): domain Eukaryota; kingdom Metazoa; phylum Chordata; class Mammalia; order Eulipotyphla; family Soricidae; genus Sorex; species Sorex araneus. Next base: position 277,379,650 of record NC_073302.1, on the reverse strand, counting down.
ATGCAAGTGCATGTAAAACACAACAAACTTATGGAGTATATAAAAGTGCCTTGTCCCTGGAACTGTTATATTAAAAAAAGAGTTGTGGAAAAATTTAGTAATACTTAATGTTATCTATGAGTCCAATATGACCTTACCAGTCATTATACTAAAGCATAGCCCATTGTCTAGGATTTAAAATTATATTGGGAGAAATCTTTCAATATGGAGCTAATAAAGAAGCTTGGTCGGCTAGGTGAGGGAAATTCCACTTGTGACTATCATCTCTTTTCCCAAGGAGTCATATTTTTAATAAAATGAGAGTGTTTTTGTTTTTCCTATTCAGCATATTTAATTCCTTTTAAATTATATTTAGCCTTTAGTGAATTGTCTCTGATAATTTGGTTTTGAATTGTTTTTTCCTCTTATGACATCCAACTCCCAATCTCTAATAAGTAATCTAATAGTCACTCTCCCTCCACTGCCATTGGCTTTAAGATCTCTTAAGCCTGAGCAATAAATCTCTTAGAGAAGTTATCTCTTTCCTCAGATTTTTTTTTGCTTATTTATTATGAGTTGAAGGACCACCCTTCAAATATTTATGAATTGAGATTATGTTAATACTTCTAAAGCGTAGGTTTCTAGATTCTCCGGATTGAATGCATTGTGGTATCTCACATTCCCAATTCATTCCATGTTCTTGAAGGCCCCGCAACAATGAGTCAGAGTTACTTTGGCTTTTTCCTTTTCTATAGCAAGTAAGTCTGCCTTGGGAGAAATCTCTAAGTTAATATCATTATTCTCTTTTTAAATTTTCTTCAGCCTATATATCTACCTTGATTCAATAGTTTGCCCAGGTCTTGTCCTTTTTCTGTTAAATTCATTATTGCTTTAGTCACTTTTTCTGATAGCAAGTATCTAGTTTATTTTTAATACCTTCTTTAAGAACAGTTAAAGCAAGTTTTAAAATATTTTGTTTATCTGTATCTTACCTTTCCTTTCATGTCCCTGTTCTCTTATCCAGTACACTGCCTTTCCTCAAAGGAAAGCTCTCTTCTTATGATTTAGTCAAAGCCTCTATTTGTATAGAGTTCCTGATACTTTAAATGCCCATACTACTGTTGTCCTTAAGTTTATTTTTAGGGTTCTATTTTGGCGAATGAGGTGGGAATATAGTGATGTTTATTGTTTAGTGGATTTGCTGGTTTTTTTTAAGCCTTTTTAAATAAGCACTTTCAGATTTACAGTAACACTGTAAATAATAGAGATTTACCTTTACCTCAATGTCCTACCACAAGCATTACTTACCTATTATCAACTCATCAGAATGACATGCTTTTTACCAAGGCTGAAGTTACATATACGTATTCCTAATCATACTAATTATTTTATGATAACTCTTGGTATTATCATAATGAAACTCAAAATGCCATGAGTTTTAATAATATACAGCCATATATATCCCTCATTATAATAAAATACAGTGTGTTTACACTGACCTAAAAGTTCACTGTATTCTGCCTATGTATTATTGCCTTCTTTTTCCTCTGAAAATCACAATTTCTGTTTTCTCCGTAGCTTTATATTTCAAGAATAATTTTTTAATCCTATATTTTTTTAAGTTCTAGATTCATTTTTATCATGACCGCTAATGTTTCTGTTTGGTTTATTTATAGGGCTACCAATGATTAGCTGGAGTATTTTTTGTTTCATTTTGTTTGGGTTTCAGTATTTTGAACTATAAGTCTCAGACCTATTGCCTGAGGGCCAGTGGCTGTGTTTGGACATAACTTTAAGACTCACACAATTTTCAGTTCACCTTAACCTTTGACTTCAGTCTCACAGGATCTCAAGTTTAACAGAGATTTTAAATGTGAGAGTTTGAGACTGATTACATCTTTCCATTTGTATTAACTTTAGGTCAGTCATCCGTAACATACTGGTAATTTTCAGTCTCTTGTAGACATCTAATTCCCCAGTTCTTTCTTTTATATGCTTCGTCAACTTCTTTTTTGACAATATGCACCACAGCATACGGTATCTATGATATTAAAAAGAAATAAATAATTATTAGATGAAAGTACACCCTTGATATAAGGTAATTCTATTTATGTGCATTCCTAGTTATAGCCAATGAAACAAAAGTCTGATATTAAGATTTTCCTAGAAACTAGCCAGATAAGAAAAATGATGAAGCTGAGTTGCACTTGGACACCTGAATGGAATTGTCTTCACCAACGATTACTGCAAGAGTGCCTGCTTATTGATTACTATGATTGTCAGACTGCTGGGTTTCAAGAATATTGTAGGACTGCAGAAAAAGAGATTGGGAGTACGTTATTTTGCCAAACATCCGTCTGTTCTTATTTAAATTTGGCAGATTTTCTTAAAGAAAATATCCCTCTAGTAATTTCAATACTTCAATTAAATTCCTGGTCTCTGAAAAGCATGACTGACAATCTGTTTTCAATGCTTATGTTTTTTCTCTCAAGGAAGAGAATTTTACAAGGCCTAATTCTGCAATTATAAAAATTTCAACCCTTTTTCTTGTCTTTCCAGTGAAGTGAAATAATTTTTTACTATGAACTAGGCAGCTTTCGGTTTGCATAGTTCTGTTTTCTATGCATAGTGAAATGTTCTTCCTCTAAGATTTTAATAGATCAGGAATCTTACAAATGAATGGAAGAAAATATTGCTATGTCCAGATTTTATCTGCATTCTATAAGTGTACATTTTATTCTTCAGTAATATTTATATGATAGTCCTTTTCAGTAATATTTATATAAGTCATTTAAAAATCCAGCTTATAGGCCCTCCCGCGCCCCGCTTCCCGCCGCCTGGACTCCCCGAGACCTTCCAGCCGCCCCAGCCCGTGTCCTCTGCGCCCCGGCTCCTCCCCGGGCCCCCTAACTGCGGCCCGCCCTCGCAGGAAGACACTGGGGGCGTGTCCTGTATGTTAGTGGGCGTGGTCTAAAAGTGGGCGTGGCCTCCTCTCAGAGCAGCCAACGCTAACGCGGCCGCAGTTATTCTTTGTTACCTCAGCTCAATCAGTACTTGTATGTTATTGAAAATTCACTTTTGCAATCTCTAACACACAAAATAGCCATTAGCTTAGTCTGACACTATAAAAGCTCTCAGTTAATAAGGGAAGTTTAGCACGATCAGAAAACCTTCTTTCCACAAGAAGGAAAAAGGAACAAATAACTACAGAGCTCCAGCTCTATACTTCCTTAACAATATGAAGAAGCAGCGAAAATCCCCTCCACCAAGAGAGGGAGAAGAAAAAATCCCAGAAACATCAATGGGGGCTACTCACATCTATGACCTCTCCGATAAACAATTTAGAGAGGAGATCTGGAGGAGAGTCGACCTACTCCAAGCAACCATGGAACAGACATCCAATAAACTAAGGGAGGAGATGAATGAAGCGCTGGAACGGTCTACCAAGAAAATACAGGAAGAAATGAGAGCAGAAATGAGAGCAGAAATTTCAAATCTTCGAACGGAAATCTCACAAATAAAGCAATCGGTAGATGAAATAAAAATATCACTAGATGCCCTCAACAGTAGAATGACTACAGCTGAAGAAAGAATCAGCGACTTGGAAGATGAGCTGCAGAAAGCTTATAGACAACAACAAATCATGGCCAAAGACCTCAAAATGGCTATAGAGCGAATCAGAGCCCTGGAGGATGACTTCAAGAGAAACAACATAAGAATCATTGGAGTACCAGAACCACAGGGAAGTAACCCCAATGAAAAAAACACAGTCAAAGACATCATTGCTAAGAAATTCCCAGAGCTGGAGAAGGCAGGCATCCAGATACAAGGAGTCCGAAGAGTACCAGCAAAAAGAGACCCGAATAAAAAGACTCCAAGGCATATCATAGTCAGAATGACGGATGCTATGGATAGAGACACAATTCTGCAAGCAGCAAGGTCAAAGAAGGAAATTACATACAAAGGAGCACCCCTCAGATTTACAGCAGACCTGTCAGAGGAAACCCTCCGAGCCCGAAGACAATGGTGGGACATAGTGAAAAGACTCAACGAAATGAATGCCTCACCAAGAATACTTTATCCGGCTAAACTCTCACTCAAACTCGAAGGAACCATACACTACTTCTCGGATAAACAACAGCTCAGGTCCTTCATAGACTCAAAACCAAACTTGAAAGAAGGTCTCAAGGGGCTACTGTAAGACAAGGTGGAGCCACATAAAAACAACAAATACCACAGAAATATGACACAAAATCCTATCACAATAATCTCTCTCAACGTCAACGGCCTAAATGCACCCATCAAGAGACACAGAGTGGCAAAATGGATCCAGAAATTAAACCCATCATTCTGCTGCCTGCAAGAAACACACCTGAACAAACAGAGTAAACATAGACTCAAAGTCAAAGGATGGAAAACAATCCTGCAAGCAAACAACCCCCGTAAAAAAGCTGGAGTGGCCATCCTAATATCCGACAACATAGATTTCAGGTTGAAAAAGATTAAAAGGGACAGCGAAGGTCATTTTCTGTTTATCAAGGGATATGTTCAACAGGAAGAAATCTCACTCTTAAACATATATGCACCTAATGAGCGACCAGCTAAATATTTAAAACAACTCCTAGCAGACTTCAAAGAGGACATCACTAACAGCACAATAGTAGTCGGAGACTTCAATATGGCCTTATCGCCTCTAGATAGATCGACAAGAACAAAACTCAACAAGGAAACACTGACTCTGAAAGAAGAAATTGAAGAGAGAGGCCTAATAGACCTATACAGGGCCTTACACCCCCAAAAGAAAGAATACACATTCTTTTCCAGTGCACACGGAACATTTTCTAAAATAGACCATGTACTGGGCCCCAGAACATACCTCAATAGAATCGGAAAAATAGAAATTGTATCAACCATCTTTTCAGACCACGATGCGCTGAAGATAGAAGCTAACCACTCACTGACACGGAGAATCAAGTCAAACACTTGGAAATTAAACAATTCAATGTTGAACAATGAGTGGGTCAGGAAGGAAATCAAGGAAGAAATCAAAAAATACTTAGAAACAAATGAGAATGAAGACACGAGCTGCCAAAACCTATGGGACGCAGCTAAAGCCGTGTTAAGGGGAAAATTTATAGCTCTCCAAGCATTCCTCAGGAAGGAAGAAAGGGCCCACATAGACAGCTTGACTTCACGACTCAAGACCTTAGAAAAGGACCAGAAAAGGGAACCCAAACCAGATCGAAGGAAAGAAATAATAAAAATTAGAGCAGAAATTAATGACATGGAAACCAAAAAGACAATCCGAAAGATCAATGAAACAAAGAGCTGGTTCTTCGAGAAAATAAACAAGATTGATAAACCGCTAGCAAGACTCACAAAGAAAGAAAGAGAAAGAACCCTAATAAATCGAATCAGAAATGAAAAGGGGGACATCATAACAGAAACCAGTGAGATTCAAAAGATCATTAGAGACTACTTCGAAAGTCTATATGCCACAAAACAGGAGAACCTAAAAGAAATGGATGGATTCCTCGATTCTTACAATCTCCCAAGACTGAACAAAGAAGACTTGGAATACCTGAATAGACCCATCAATGTTAAGGAAATTGAAGCTGTGATCAAAAACCTCCCCAAAAACAAAAGCCCAGGCCCAGATGGCTTCACTGGCGAATTCTTCCAAACATTTAAAGAAGACCTGCTGCCTGTTTTCCTCAAACTTTTCCAGGAAATTGAAAAAACAGGAACTCTCCCAAACAGTTTCTATGAAGCACATATCTCCCTAATACCAAAAGCAAACAAAGACACCACTAAGAAAGAAAATTACAGACCAATTTCCCTGATGAACACCGATGCGAAGATCCTCAACAAAATACTAGCAAATAGGATCCAACAACTCATCAAAAAGATTATACATCACGACCAAGTGGGATTCATCCCAGGGATGCAAGGATGGTTTAACATTCGGAAATCAATCAACATAATCCAGCATATCAACAAAAGTAAAGATAAAAACCATATGATCATATCAATAGATGCAGAGAAAGCATTTGACAAGATCCAACATCCTTTCATGATGAAAACCCTCGCCAAAATGGGGTTTGGAGGAACTTTCCTCAAGATAGTCGAAGCCATCTATCACAAGCCTACGGCAAGCATTATCCTCAACGGGGAAAAACTAAGGGCCTTTCCTCTGAGATCAGGCACAAGACAAGGATGCCCACTCTCACCACTCCTCTTCAATATAGTACTGGAAGTACTTGCGATAGCTATTAGACAAGAAAAAGAGATTAAGGGCATCCAGATAGGAAGGGAAGAAATCAAACTCTCACTATTTGCAGACGACATGATACTATATCTAGAGAAGCCTAAAACCTCTACTAAGAAACTCTTAGAAACAATAGACTTATACAGTAAAGTTGCAGGCTACAAAATCAATACCCAAAAATCCATAGCCTTCATATATGCAAACAATGAGGCAGAGGAAAGGGACATGAAAAAAGCAATCCCATTCACAATCGTGCCCCAGAAAATCAAGTACCTCGGAATCAGCTTAACCAAGGAAGTAAAAGACCTTTACAAAGAAAACTACATAACGCTACTCCATGAAATCAAAGAGGACATGAGGAAATGGAAACATATACCCTGCTCGTGGATAGGGAGAATCAATGTTGTCAAAATGGCAATACTCCCTAAAGCATTATACAGATTCAATGCGATCCCTATAAGTATACCCATGACACTCTTCAAAGAAATGGATCAAGCAATCCTAAAATTCATATGGAATAACAAACGTCCAAGGATAGCTAAAACAATTCTTGGGAAAAAGATGATGGGAGGCATCACCATCCCCAACCTCAAACTTTACTACAAAGCAGTAACAATTAAAACAGCATGGTACTGGAACAAAGGCAGAGCCGTAGACCAATGGAACAGGGTGGAATATCCCTAAACACAACCCCAAATGTATGACCATCTAATCTTTGATAAGGGAGCAAGAGATGTGAAGTGGAGCAAGGAAAGCCTCTTTAACAAATGGTGCTGGCACAACTGGACAACCACATGCAAAAAAATGGGTTTAGACCTTGACCTGACACCATGCACAAAAGTCAGATCAAAATGGATTAAAGACCTCAACATTAGACCACAAACCATAAGGTACATTGAAGACAAGGTCGGCGAAACCCTCCACGATATTGAAGATAAAGGTATCTTCAAAGGTGGCACGGAACTAAGCAATCTAGTAAAAACAGAGATCAACAAATGGGACTACATTAAACTAAAAAGCTTCTGCACCGCAAGAGATACAGTGACCAGAATCCAAAGACTATCCACAGAATGGGAAAGGATATTTACACATTACCCATCAGATAAAGGGTTGATATCAATGGTATATAAAGCACTGGTTGAACTCTACAAGAAGAAAACATCCAACCCCATCAAAAAATGGGGCGAAGAAATGAACAGAAACTTTACCAAGGAAGAAATACGAATGGCCAAAAGGCACATGAAAAAGTGCTCTGCATCACTAATCATCAGAGAGATGCAGATCAAAACAACCATGAGATACCACCTCACACCACAGAGACTAGCACACATCCAAAAGAACAAAAGCAACCGCTGTTGGAGAGGATGTGGGGAGAAAGGGACCCTTCTTCACTGCTGGTGGGAATGCCGACTGGTTCAGCCCTTCTGGAAAACAATTTGGACGACTCTCAAAAAATTAGATATTGAATTCCCATTTGACCCAGCAATACCACTGCTGGGAATATATCCCAGAGAGGCAAAAAAGTACAATCGAAACAACATCTGCACATGTATGTTTATCGCAGCACTGTTTACAATAGCCAGAATCTGGAAAAAACCCGAATGCCCCAGAACGGATGACTGGTTGAGGAAACTTTGGTACATCTATACAATGGAATACTATGCAGCTGTTAGAAAAAAGGAGGTCAAGAATTTTTTAGTTAAGTGGATGGGCATGAAAAGTTTCATGCTGAGTGAAATGAGTCAGGAAGAGAGAGACAGACATAGAAAGATTGCACTCATCTATGGTATATAGAATAACAGAGTGGGAGACTATCACCCAAGAACTGTAGAAATAAGTACCAGGAGGTTGACTCCATGGCTTCGAGGCTGGCCTCACGTTCCGGGGAAAGGTCAACTCAGAGAAGCGATCACCAACTACATTGTAGTCGAAGGCCATATGGGGGAAGGGAGTTGCGGGCTGAATGAGGGCTAGAGACTGAGCACAGCAGCCACTCAACACGTTTATTGCAAACCACAACAGCTAATTAGAGAGAGAGAACAGAAGGGAATGCCCTGCCACAGTGGCAGGGTGGGGTGGGGGGAGATGGGATCGGGGAGGGTGGGAGGGACGCTGGGTTTACGGGTGGTGGAGAATGGGCACTGGTGAAGGGATGGGTTCCCGAACTTTGTATGAGGGAAGTATAAGCACAAAAGTGTATAAATCTGTAACTGTACCCTCACGGTGATTCTCTAATTAAAAATAAATAAAATTAAAAAAAAATCCAGCTTATAAATAATAAGATTTAAAACTATTTTTTAATGTAAAACTTTGGGGGATCAAAAGCAATCAGCTGCCAGTAGTGTTCAATTCATTCTGCCACTAAAATGAATTCTAATTTGTATTGGACTATATATATATATATGTATATATATATACACATATATACATATATATAATTTTCATTATTTTATTTACATTTAAATGTCCTTAATAAGATATGTATTCATTAATAGTGGTATTTTTAACATGTTTATATTCATGTTTATATTCTCAGTGCCTACTACGTTGGTTGTTACTGTTATCCTGTCACAGAAACTTTGCATTAGGAAGTAAATGAAAATCACCATCTTCTTTGAATCTCCAGGTCTTACAACAATTAAAGTGTTTATTTAGAATGTTTTTTAAATGCAAACAAACAAACAAAAAGCAGAGCTTTCCAAAACCAAAAAGCAGAACTTTCACACTCAGTGAATTACACTGTGGTTTTCTGAGATGAATATGGTACCATCACAACATTTAAAAAAAAAATTTTTCTGATATGGATGTATGAAAGTAGAGGTAGTCTGATAAAACTGACTAGAATGATTTTAGTTTATGTAATGGAAATTTAAGTCTACATGCTTCTTTTTTTTAAGAGAGGAATTTGTCTTTTCCTCAAGAATTCAATAAATGATAGCTTGTAAAATTGCATTTGTGATTATCTATGTTTATGTGTTTTTTAGTAATCAACATTTTTTTCAAAAACAAGATGAAAGGGGGTTGGAGCAATAGCACAGAGGGTAGGGCATTTTGCCTTGCCCATGGCTGACCTGGGTTCAATTCCCAGCATCCAATATGGTACCCTGTGCACCACCAGGGGTAATTCCTGAATCCAGAGCTAGGAGTAACCAACCCCTGTTCATTGCTGGGTGTGACCCAAAAAGAAAAAAAAAACAAAAATAAGATGAAGGGGTGTCATAAAATTTTTCACATGCATTATGCATTTTAGTATAATTTTGTCATTTTTTTGTTTACATTATTTGTATTATTTAACTACATTGGCTAAAATGTCATTATCATGAGGATTATCTGCATCGTGACATTCAAATTAATGTATGTTAAAAAATAACAATTGCAATAGAACCTAATAAGCATAATAAATCATTTAGGAATATTAAACAGAGTATCTTATATAAACTTCAGTACAACATAATAGTTATTTTCCCACACTCTAATTATGACAAATTTTTAATTTAAGAGTAGTAGCAAGTAGTTTATGCTTTCTGAGTAAACAGAAAGTGTAAGAATAATTTTTTAAAAAATGTATAACAAATAATAAGTAGAATGCAGGATACTTTCAAAAACAATGATCAGAGCTTATAAAAAACAAAATAGCCAAGGGAAAATAACACATTTAATCAATTTTCTAAACACTTTTTTAGTTTCAAATTAAAGATATTCTATTGTTTAAATCAGCATAAAGCAGAATATTTTTTGCAGTTTATTTGAAAGTATCCTTTTATTCATTCCATAATTATACATGTTGAGAAAGAACTGGATTTTCTGTGACTGAACTAATTTGAAAATGAACTACAAACATAATTATTGATTATTTAGTTCTAAACAGAAATCCATGGTATAATGAACGTGTGCAATTCAACTTGGCAATTGATTAACAAATCCCCAATATTAAGGGAAAAAGCAAGTCAGAGTGAGTGTTGCATTTTTAAAAACTTTTTAATGTCTTAAATGCAATTCAAATTGAAATATGTGTTTAATATTTTGAAATTTTTAAGTGACAGTGATTTTTTTAAGTGTGTCTTATCTATGATAAGATACACACAAAATAGTTTCTATTCAGTTAAAAATGCAATTGCTAGTGGTTGGCAAAAGTGTTGCTAATTTATTTAGTCACTGCTACAACAGAAATTCTCATGCCTCTAACAAATTGAGATCTACTATCAACAATCCATAGTATGTTTAATCCCACCATTTCTTTGCTTGGGGGTTTGGCCTAAGTACTTTTTTCTGTTTCCCTAATTTCTCTCTATTCTTAATATCCAGATAAAAGCTTTACCTAATGTCTAGCTATGCATTACTCTGCTCAAGTGAATTAAATGTTTGAGCATATGAACTTTTACCTACTACCATTTAAGTAATAATTATTTAAATTGTATATTCTTATAAGTGGAACTAACCATTCATATTTAAAATGTATCAAATGGTCTTTATGATAGGACAAGCGAATCTACTGAATTTCTCCCACTACCTATATCAATTCCATAATATCAGATAATTTTACATTAAATAAGTGATGTATGGATATGTCAAATAAAATACAAATTGAGATCACATTACAAAGACCTATATAAGCAGTTGAAGTAAAGAATTTTACTCTATGCATCCCCTTTTGAAAATTATTGCATTTTGGGATACCTTGTATGCAGAAAAATGATAGAATCCCAGAGAGGAAAATTATATTGCACAAAACTGCTTTAAACATTTCTAATACCTAACTTATTACCCTGCATAAAGTCATGATTGTGCATATTTGTGAGGAGATATGTTTGTAAATCCGTCTACTGACAGCAAAATAGGACTCTCTAAATATGTTTCAGTGCATACCTGGCATTTTCTTTCTAAACTCAATAAGAATGTAAATGTAATTATGTAGCCTGAGTGTGAATACACTATATACCCTGGCTTTGGATACTATATTGAGCCATAAAAAGAGAGATTTAGAAAATAAATTTCTTTTTGAATGTTAGACCTGTTGAAATGGCTGACAGTGCAAAAATGTCATTTTTTATGTGACTTACACTGATACTATGGTATCCGTGCTATTCAACAGCAAACACCAAGTCAGGGGTGAATGGAGGTGGCACAAAATGGAAGGGGGATAACTTTACTAAAACATATTTATGTTGCAGTTATGATTGAAAATGGAGCTCTGCTAAACATATTTAAAAAATGCTACAGAGAATATAATGCAACTTTTCTCATATTTTTCACTATAAAATGAGAAATTTCTACTGCTGCTTTCAAATACAAGATTCTCATATATTTATTAAAAGAACATAGAACAGAAGTGATATCAAAGTGGAAGAAAAATAGAAAATAGAAGAGTTTTATTTTAAATCCATTCTCATTTAATTCTGGAAAACTTTCAATCTCAGAGTGGATTACATTTTTATGTTTTACTAGACATTCCAGTAAGAGCTACTGTAAATCTTTTATTTTTTCATTTTTTTTTATTAGTAAATCACCGTGAGGTACAGTCGCAGACTTACAAACTTTCATGCTTGTGTTTCAGTCATACAATGGTCAAGTGTCTATCCCTCCACCAGTGCCCATTCTCTACCACCGGTGGTCTCCCAGCATTCCTCCCACCTCCCCCTCCCCACCCTCCTTCCACCCCACCTTTGTGACAGGGCATTCCCATTTTTTCTCTCTCTCCTTTTGGGTGTTATGGTTTGCAGTAGAGGTACTGAGTGTCCATCGTGTTCGATCTATTTTTCGGCACTCACTTCCCATCCGGAGCGGATTCTCCAAGTACCCTTTATTTGGAGTTCCCTTCTCTATCTGAGCTGCCCTTTTCCCCAGCATGTGAAGCCAGCTTACAAGCCATGGAGCAAACCTCCTGATACTTATCTCCACTATTCTTGGGTGTCAGTTTCCTATTGTGTTACTTTATATTCCACAAATGAGTGCAATCCTTCTATGTCTGTCTCTCTCTCCCTGACTCATTTCACTTAGCATGATACTTTTCATGTTAATCCACTTATATGCAAAGTTCATGACTTCATTTTTTCCAATAGCTGCATAGTGTAGATGTATCAAGTTCCACCCCAAGCGCCTGCCTACCTAGCTGCCGCCAGTTTTCTCTGCCCCGAGTGGCGCCCCCCCAATGCTGGCCACCTGGACAGAGCCCTGTGAACTCCTGCCCCAGTTCCACCCAGAGCGCCAGCCCAACTAGCTGCCACTGATCTTCTCAGCAGGTCCGTGGGTCAAGGGACTAGCATCGGGACTGGGACTGGCTGAGGGTGTGCCCTTCACTCTAGGGGCGTGGCCTCCACAGAAGTGGACATGTCCTCCTGTGCGGCCACAGTTATATTGCCCCTTCCCAGCACTCTGGACTCACATCCCACCCATCATCACCTAATTCTGTGGAAAACATCCTGGCCTCCTCAAACACAATACAACAATCATCCACTGGCCTACTCCCATTCCGCTAATGTAAATCTTAGCTATGTCGAACTCCTCAAAATCCACGTAAAATCCAAATCTATTTTAAGCAATAATTTCTCTCCAATATTTGAATTGGTAGATGATTTTACAGTTTATAGTTCTTTAAAAGCATAAGGGAAATAATGATGGTCTTAAAATCTAAATCCATCTTTAGAAAGAGACAAAAGGAACATTTTCAACAATCCCTAAAAAACAGATTTCTGGTTTCTAATACTGAAATCAACTCAATTTATTTTGGCTAAAATCAATAAAATGTATGTAATTTTGGGAGGGTTACTCACTTCTACTGAATTGTATGCATAGATGTTATATACATGTTATATAACAATGGGTGGCAGAGAGTTTCTTGCCCTCATGCCTGGCTGTCTTCCCCAGGGCCCCTCAGAGGGGATGGGCTCCAGCTTCCCTCCTCACCCCAAGCAAAGCTCCCAGTGGCCGAAGACCACTGGAACCTAGCTACAGCCATGCTCAAGGGCACTCTCCACACATTTGGACAGGCCTCACACATGAAGGTAACGGCAGAGGAACCCAGGTGTGTGTAATCCCATCAACAGCCAACATCCAGAGAGAGACTTAAAAGCAAGCTCTTAGAAGTGTGCAGCCGCTTTGCGGCCATGCAATATCTTGTAGCCTACTTCTCCCTCTGGGAGATACTGGCAAGCTTTTGAGAGTTTCCTGTCCACATGGGACATCCTTGCAAGCTTCCCATGGTGTATTCATATGCTAAATCCAGTAACAAGCTGGATCTCATTCCCCTGACCCTGAAAGAGCCCCTATTGTGACATCGTTGGGAGGGCTGAGTGGAAATAGACGTCTAAGATCTAAGGAAAAAGACAAATGGAGAGGTTACAGAGCCCCCTCGAGAAATCGATGATTAACGAGATTTCATGATCATGATAACAATAGGTGACATGTTATTATGAAACATCTTTTAACCTGTTGAAACATGTTGAATATTTGATTGTTTGTAGCTAAGAAAAACCCAAAGGAGTAGGTAAAATTTTCCACTTTGCCTTGACCTATCAGAAATGAAGGGGTTTCCATAAAAACATTTGTCTTCTTTTTAATAAGTCCTATTCTTTTAAATGCATTTAATATGTGAAGTGAAATCAGATTTATTTCAAAACTTTTTTCAACCAACAAATCCTTCATGTTATTAGGCAAGGAGAATAATCTCATTTCATGTCAGTACTGATAGTATATTTAGTAAATGTGGAATATTAAGTTATCATTTGAAAAGCTCTTGGTCCAAGGCCTATTTAATTTCTGTTTGTAAAATTAAGTTACCATTGTTGTGCTGAACTAACAGAATAGCCTGGAGGAAACTGCCAGGAGGTTAATTACCAAATTCTCTTGAAAGTCAATAGATTTTTTTTTTCACCAGTCTTTTCTACAAGGAAGTCCCTAGGGCATTTATTGCCAGAAGATCATTACTGTTAGCAAGATCATTATTGTTATTTTTATTTTCTCTGAAAAACTCCTTATTTTGAATAAAATTCGGTTCTTAAAAGATAAAATTATACATTATATATATATACACACACATATATACATATCTATCTATCTATCTATCTATATATCTACATAGGACTGGAGTGATAACACAGCAGGTAGGGCGTTTGCCTTGCATGTTGCCTACCCAGGTTCAATTCCTCCATCCCTCTGAGAGAGTCCAGCAAGCTATGGAGAGTATCCCGCCCGCACAACAGAGACTGGCAAGCTACCCATGGCGTATTCTATATGCCAAAACATGTAACAAGTCTCACAATGGAGACGTTACTGTTGCCCGCTCGAGCAAATCGATGAACAACGGGAAGACAGTGCAGACAGTGATCTCTCTCTCTCTCTCTTTCTCTCTCTCTCTACATATATTATATATGTGTGTATATAATATAATAACCCTTTCAGTTCAGATACACTTTTAGATCTAAACTGGGTGTGAATTAAACATGAAAACTATGGTTCTTTCAAATGAAAATGCTACACTGTGTAACTGCAGTATAATTGCTATACTTCCCTTTACTTCCGTAATGATAAAATGCCAGTCTAGAAATTAATTATTTAGACTAATTAAAAGAATCATGGAGAAAGTTCAATTAGTTTTGTACTTAGTCCCCAGTTTATCTTAAGGTCGATATCCAGATGCCAATATGTTTAGTGTGCAATAATGTTATGAATAACTGACAACCTATGTTGGGTTTGCACTTTCATATTTTAGTGTATATATATATATATTTACATATATATGAGATTTCTTTCTACATTTCTCAAATTTGAATTAGGCATCTAAGATCATTAACTGCGCTGCTTGTCATGCACTACTTCTTTTTATCCCAAGAATATTATTGGTTATTTATCATGACAGTCTCTCTTCTTGGACTTGGCTTTATGTACTTGGCATCCCAATGCTCCTTAATGGTCCTCCAGGCGGTCACTCTCAATGAATTGTGCTGAGAAGACAAGATGAACTCTATTTTTCATTCTCTGTTTCATCCAATTTGCTCTTTGTCACATATACCTCTGAGAATCTCTGATCCTGCTTGAAAACTTTTAAGAACGAAGAACAACATCTAACATTATAAAACAACATTACTCATCTTGAGAAAGTTACAGCTTTTGTTTCTTGTTGAAAGTAAATTGGGCTACCATTATTTCTAGCAGTCAACCCAAACTCACTTTGTTCAGCATTAAAGTTCAAGTTTAATTTCTTCTACTAGTAAATTCTTGGAACGAATTTACTGCAAAGAAACTTGTACTTTTCAAAGTACACATACAAGAGATAAGTGGGAATGATTCAATGAACTTGCCAATCTTGGAAATTTTTTATTTTCTCCTGTCATAATGAAGAATATGTACATAATCAAGTGATATTATATGCCCCCAAATATACATGATGTGAAATGTAAAATTGTAATGGATAGTTGCAAAACATTTGACTCAAAGAGAGGTAGAATAGGAATAATATGAGAATCACTAGTAATTCTGATTTTCAGATCTTACTTTCTTTGAGAAGAATAAAAGTTGCATCTTGATGAGGAGTTTGTTTTGTTCCACAAAACTCATTCCCAAGTTCATTAGTATGTACTATGGTTATAAAATTCTCTTCTAAGTTTTTTTCTAGTTAGGTGAAATTTCTTTGTGATAATAAATTTTTAATATTCGATTTTCAGGTCTCAACAACAAAAGTGTTCAAAATCCAAGGTTCTTGTTCATTATTAAGCTATTTTGCTACAATATTTTCACTGTTACTTTTCTTTTACAACAAGCATTGTTGGGGTTCTGGCCAGTCAACCCCGGCAAGCTGGAGTATGATTCCCCCAAGTCGCAGGACTTACTCCCTATGGGAGAAGGAGTGGGAAGGGGAAAAGCCTCTGTCCTGGCCCTCTGCTCATCAAGGGATTCCTGCCACCGCCGCCGTGGAGAAGAAACTGAGAAAGAACGCTTTTGAGGAGGGGGGAGGGGGTTAGGTGGTCAAGCAGTCTCCGTTTATTGGCCCTTACACAGAGGTATTTATACACCTTTTCAGGGTGGGATTCTTATGCAAGGCACGTAGTCCATCCTGTTGGACTCTCACGGATGGATATCAGCTAATGATTTGCATATCCTGCTTACAGCCTCATTATCAGTCTGGGTAGGTGGTCACGGTCAGGCCCCTCACCGTCAACCAGAGTGCCTACGTGTGGGGAATGCTAGCGTGAGCCCCTGGGCCTTTGTAAACCCGGCTGGCTGGCTCTTGCTTCAAGGGCGGGGGATTTGGTCAAAGTCTCAGGCTAGCTGCTGACATCCCAACAAAGTGGCAGTTTTGTAATAAGTTCAACTTTACTAAAAGCTAAAGGTTTCCTTATACATACGGTATGTGGACCTCATTTCATGTGATTCAAAACACATTTTGCAAATTTATCAGAACTCAATGATCACAGCAGAGACCAAAATTGGAGAAAGGGACAGGAAATTCTATCCCTCCAATTCAGTGCACAAACGGTCATGACCTCAAAACCAGGAAAGTACCTAAGACTTAGCATAAGTGATTAATTGTAGTTTGTCCTAAAACAAGAAATTGCCCCAATCTTCATGAGATTTGAAAGGAATAAGATATGATTACAGTCATATGATTGAAAGGGGGAAAATAATTTCTTTTACACCGTACGGGGTCAGGGAAAACTTTTCCATCACTTACCAGAAAGTCAGTCCAGATGGTAACCAGCAAATTCCAGGATTTAGCATGGAGCTATGGATTCAGCATAGAGTTAGGGAAATAAGGGACCATAATCTCAGGGACAAACTATTAACCCTTACTTGGCCTAAAAGTATGTGAATGAAGTTTTCTTTATCAATTCATTAGTAAGGCAGTCGATGATAGGTTGCTATGTAATAACACATATCTATCACTACAGTGATCTTCATGTCAGGTTGCTAAGAAAGAATACTCTTACTATTATTGAAGTATGTTTTGTCAAGTTGAGAAAAATTTAAAGATTTTGAGTACTAGAAACTTAAAATTGCCTTAATTTCACCTTGTGACTTCTTATTCGCAACAATGAGTTAAATGAGCACTATATTCAGGCATACTGTAACTCTATTTCTCTAAATTTTGCTTGCAAACAATTTTTTAAACTGAATCATTTTTTGTTTTTGTTTTTTTGAGGCCACACTTTGTGGTACTCAGGGATTATTCCTGAATTTGTACTCAGAACTCACTCCCGGTGGGGCTCAGAAACCATATCTGGTGGAACTGACGTACCAGGTTGGCAATATACAAGACAAATTGGCCATATACAAGACATCTAGTATTGCTTGGGCCCCAATATTTTGTCATTTTTATCTTCCTTTATCTTAACAGAAACCAATACCTAGAAGGACTTGACATTTGCAATACGATTTCTTTACGTTATTCAAATACTCAAATTCATTTAATATACTGTCATCTGTATTACTTAGAAAATCATTCTGCTCATTGTACCACCAATTTTACTATATTCCAGTTGCTAGAGTGGAGAAATAATTTTCCAAATTAAGAACATTTTTATAAAATTTAGCTTTATCCTCCTATCTTTTGCTCGTTCTTTGTCACAATTCCAGACATAATTCCTTGTCATAATCCCTGTTGATGCAATATGTTTTAAATTTTAGTAAAAGCAGAAATTTTATCTTCTTATCAAATTTCTGCCAATTTACCTTTGCAACATAATCAATCAACCCTACATGTGCTGGTTTAAAATAAGAATTTATCAATTTCCACAGGACTGTGGGTTGAGAAAACAGATGGGGTCATTGAGGGTGTGGGTGGATAGTATCATGGTCTCATTCCACTTTCTGGCAGTTGCCAAGCTTGTTGAAATGAAAGAAAACTTGACTAATCTCTCTTGGCACTAACACTGTGTCATCCTGGAAGGTACAAAATGTGTCCCATCATCCAATAGATTCATACTTTCTCAATGGCTGGACAAAACCACAAACAACATTTCTGTGAGCTAATCAATGCAGATAAGCTAGACGGTGACTCTCTACATGTATCTTCCATCGCACACGTCGGCTTCTACCTAGACTCTGGGGTCACTGTCTTCTTCATCCGATAAAAAAACTCTAAGTGATATGTTTGAAATTTGTTTCTGAAATACAAAAATTTGATTTATCCTATTGGTTAAGTTGTTAGGTATAACAACCAGACGCAAAAATTTCAGGGGCTTTCACAAAATGGTATACCATTGCTCTCAGATCATATCTCAACTGGGGCAAACCGGGGAAAGGAAGTTAGAAATTGTTTTTCTTATAGTGGAACAGAAGTCTGCCACTTCAAATTATCTTTGCCAAAAGGTAAATTTTATGGGAGGGCCCTGAGGCACAATGGCAATTATCGTTTAAATAGGTTTACAAGTAAGCCTATTCATTAAGGGCAATTTCCCAAGTAACATATAACCAATGGAGAAGGCAGAACATACATTTTTTTCCTATGCCTTCTTTGGGAATCTTCTAACTGTCTTTCCTGACAATAATTCTAAACTCCTAGCATTAGTTGGCTGGTTAGTGATTGCCTCTAAGACAAGCCACAATGACCCATTCAGTTATCTGGATTTTTCCCTGTGTCTAGGCATTCTATGTGATATTACATACATATCCATTTATTTCCTTTCTCTATAATCAATATGCCTCTGGCTTTTTTTGATCACTTGCTCAGATGCTGAAGTAGTCAGAGGGTTGTGAATTCTTCTGTAACCCAACAGTCCAACTGGTATTTCAGAGGAAAGAATTCTGTCAGCCTCTGTACTCTTATATTTGAATCTTTGGAAATACCCACTGTATCTTCTGTCATCTGGTTGAGAGCAATAGAAACAAAATACATGTGGAATGCTAGTATACAATGATAAACCACTTTAAGCTGTACAGGACTCACATTATATCTACTCATATGCCACTGGAGAAAACTAGGCACATGACTCAAATAGTATGCCATAGGATAGAAGACAGCAGTGATAGCAGAGTGGGTAGGGCATTTGCCTTGTATGCAGCCAACCAGGGTTTGATTCCTCTTTCCATTTTTGGAGAGCCCAGCAAGCTACTGAGAGTATCCCACCCACATGGCAGAGCCTGGCAAGCTACCCGTGGCATATTCGATATGCCAAAAATAGTAACAACAAGTCTCACAATGGAGACATTACTAGTGCCTGCTCGAGCAAATTGATGAACAATGCTACAACAGTATAGGATAAGATGTATCTAGTAATACCCTAAGAAAAAATAAGATTATTATTACTGATGGATCATTGAAGCAAGCAAGAAAACAATGGGGGGACCCTAGGAAGGGAGTTTTGGGAAACAATAGAATTGAGCTGTGATTTAAAGAAGTTTATGTGGCTAGTCCTAAAAAAGCTGCAAAATATATCAAGACCATCCCACTCCCCTTTCTGAACACAGAAACTAGTAGTAATAAGACTCTGATACCAGCAGTGGCCTCAATTTCTAAAGATGAACTCTCTTAAAAAGGAAATATTCTGGCATATGCAAGAGATCAGTAGGAACATCGTGGTTGACCATCAAGAGTTCAAAGTTCAATTTGACAGTACCCTACCAACAGACTTTTGTCAACATAGAAAACCTCAAGAAAGGGAAGTTGGGGCAGAAATCTATAAAACCAACTTTCATAAACAAGTGGGTGCTTCTTCATTCTGGTTACTAAAACCTCAAATTGAGGTATGCAATTTTTTTTTTTAAATTTCATGGGGTTGGGGCTGGAGTGTTAGCACAGCGGGTAGGGCATTTGCCTTGCACACAGACGACCTGGATTCGATTCCCAGCATCCCATATGGTCCCCTGAGCACCGCCAGGAGTAATTCTTGAGTGCAGAGTCAGGAGTAACCCCTGTGCATCGCCAGGTGTGACCCAAAAAGAAAAAAAAAATTCATGGGGTAGACAGTGCTCTCTCACATTTGGAAAAAACTGGATTCTTCTTTATTCAACCCATCCCTCTCTCTCCCTCTCCCTCTTTCTCTCTGTTTCTCTCTCTGTCTCTGTCTCTGTCTGTCTGTCTGTCTGTCTGTCTCTCTCTCTCTCTCTCTTCTCTATCACTTGTCACTTGTCATCCTGTTGTTCATCGATTCGCTCGAGCGGACACCAGTAATGTCTCTATTCATCCTTGTCACGTACTCATGTAGCCCAATGGCATCTGCTCACTCTAGGAACACAAAGAGCCTCAAACCGTTCATTCAGGGCCTTGACAAAGAAGTCTGACCATCTTGTCAGTGAGTGGCCACACATACTTTTGATGTCCAGTGGAATCCAGGCAGTAACATCTCTAGTCCATCGGTCATCTCTAAATCACATTACGTGTCTGGCCCATCTGATTTTCAATGCCATTGCAAACAAGGCAGCGTCCCTGATTCTTGATTGTCGATGGAGGTCGGAACTCCAGATTCCTTCTCTCACTTGAGTGAAACGGGATATTCCAGATATCGGAATATCTCTTAATAAAACCTTTTATTCTGAGATAATGGAAAACAAAACTGGGACCCTAGACTGAGATGAGAATCAGCCTTTCTTGGTCTCCACAGAATTACTTGTTCACCACAGCCTGAGATGGTCTTGCAGAGAATTTTGACAGTGGAGACCACTTTCTACATCATGATGGTCAAGTGGAACTCAGGTGCAGTCTGACATCTACCAGGTAAGCTGGCAGGAATGAAAGTGCCTGTGCCATATTGGTAGTCCCCTGAAGAGTTCCCCACTCCCAATTTCTATGCACATCTCTGGGACGCTGAGGTGGGCTGAGCAGAAAAGATTAGCACATTTCCTCTCTAGAGGTTATGAACTCCTGCTCTCTGATTGCAACATAAATTAGATACGATACTTAGATTTGAATTACTGTCCCATTATAATTCAATACTTTTTATTTTTTTATTTTTTAATTTTTTATTTTTTAATACTTTTTAAAAAGCACTACAGCACTGTCGTCTTGTTGCTCATCGATTTGCTTGAGTGGGCACCAGAAATGTCTCCATTGTGAAACTTGTTACTGGTTTTGGCATATTGAATAAGCCAAGGTGGCTTGCCAGGTTCTGTTTTGTGGGCAGGATACTCTCAGTAGCTTGTCAGGCTCTTCAAGAGGGACAGAGGAATCGAACCCAGGTCATCCACATGCAAGGCAAACACCCTACCCACTGTGCAATCACTTCAGCCCACTTTTAAAAAATTAATATTAACTTTGTATTTTCAAAAATTCAGTATATCCAGTATGTTTCTGATTGATTTAAAAAGAAATGTTTCAAAGAGGCTGGAGAAACAGTAAAATGAGTAGGACACTTGCTTGCATATGACTAACACTGTTTTTCATTCTTAGCACCCCATACAATCCACAGAGTCCAAGTCCAGAGTACAGACTGGTGTGGCCCAAAAACCAAAATGAAACTAAACAAGTTTCATTACCCTATCTGCATCAAGATTTAAGAAACTTAATTATTTGCATAGACTTAAAATTACAGTTTTCAACACATCCATCTTTTTCTAAAGGCAGGTGCTAGATAAAAGATACAAGTTTGGCTTTTTTAATGTGAAAGAAAAGTCAAGCAATTTTACCTTTTATTCTGTCTGGAGGACCATAAGAAGTGACTTGCACAAGAATCAAGTAGTTTGAGTACCTGGTATTATTGTAAATGTTATTGACGTATCTGAAAGGAGAAGATCATTTAGGTAGTAAGGACTTTCAGTTGATCTCCTCTGAAGTAGTAATCAATTTATGTTGCTTTTTTTCTTCTCCTGCTAATGTGACTGAGTATATTTAATTCTTGGTTTTGCTGAAACATGCCTGGTTGCTTTTTTGTTTGTTTCTGCTATTTAGTTTGTTCTGTTTCTACTTTCTTTTTGTGTTTAATGCCCACTTATTCAAAATGTATATATTGCCCATTTACAATCATCATGAATGCCGCCACAAATTATAATTGCTTCTTTCATGGCACATTTAGTTCCAGCATTTTTGTTCTTCTTGTAGCTAATGTTAACTTTGATGTTTTCTGTCAAACTGGTACAATAAGTATTTAAGCCTTACTATTACATAATAAATGATGAAACCCAACAAGTTATTTCTGGGTTTTCAAAAAACCATGAAAATTGTTCAGATAACTATTTTTCTTAACTATGGGTGGTCTTGCTTCAGTATCACAAATTAACAACTTTACATCAATGCGTAGCCCCTTTTGCAGTGAGATGAAAACTTTAATCCTGAAGTCAAATCCTTGTTGCTTTGCAGATCTTTAAAAGTAATGATTATGCAGTTTTAAAAGGCATGGCTAGGGGCTGGAGCGATAACACAGCGGATAGGGCGTTTGCCTTGCACGCGGCCGACCCGGGTTCGAATCCCAGCATCCCATATGGTCCCCTGAGCACCGCCAGGAGTAATTCCTGAGTGTAGAACCAGGAGTAACCCCTGTGCATCGCCAGGTGTGACCCAAAAAGCAAAATAAATAAATAAATAAATAAATAAAAGGCATGGCTACCATTTATTTGAAGATATAATTTGTTTAGATTTAAATGCTGCATATACTACAGAGATCATAAATTTGCAAATGTTAAATAAATATAGAGATTGAGGTTCTATGTTTAATAACTACTGGGAATTATTCAGGTTTATACATATGATTTTAAAATCAATCAGAAAATTATTACATAGGTCCTCATTTTTAATGAGACACAGCACTATCAAAAAAATCATGCCTGATATCGGATCATAAAAGCAGTTTGGTAAGCAGACCATATGTATTCTGTACCAAAATTTTACAGTTCTTTCTATAACATTTACTGATTCATCTTTTACTAGAGCTTGTTCTTTTAGACTGTGATGTACTCAACTTAGTTGAGTTAGAAAAAAACACCATGGGAGGAGAGTATACCTATAGAGGCAAAATTATGTCTAGCTTTATTGATACAAGTGAGACAGTTTCAAACTACCAGGATCAGCCCCTGTTCCTATTTCCATGCACAATTGTATATTACCACGAACAGGGGCTGATCCTGGTAGTTTGAAACTGTCTCACTTGTATCAATAAACAGACATATGTTCCACTAAATTATACCCCGCCCATTGTTTATTTCTTACTCACTAATAACATCACAGGAAAAGAACAACTCTATTAAAAGATGAACAGTAAATGTGATATAAAGAACTGTAAAATTTGGGTACAATACATATGTCTGCTTACCAAACTGCTTTTTATATCCATATCACATATTTTTTATATCTTCCACTTATATACTGTATATTTTTGGAAGCATATTTACAGTGAAGAGGTTTAGCTGAACATAATCACAAGACATATAAAGATTTTATTTTAAAACTGATTTTGCAACATAGCACTAAAAACATGGTTTATCTTTTCAACTTTTAAGATTAGCACTGTCCTCCCATTGTTCATCAGTTTGCTCAAGCAGGCACCAGTAACACCTCTATTGTGAGATTTGTTGTCACTGGTTTTGGCATATCGAATACACCACAGGGAGCTTGCCAGGCTCTGCTGTGCAGGTGGGATACTCTCGGTAACTTGCCAGGCTCTCTAAGAGAGATGGAGGAATCGAATCCGGGTTGGCCATGTGCAAAGCAAATGCCCTACCCACTGTGCTATCGCTCCAGCCAACCAACTTTTAAGATTAATTAGAAAATTAAAGGGGTTAATTTTTATTGGTTATTAATATTTATGAATCATATAGAAGAAAATCTACATGTATATATTTGGTTTTTGGGTCACACCCGGCCTTGCTCAAGGGTTACTCCTAGATCTGCACTCAGGAATTACTCCCGGTGGTGCTTAGGGGACTATATGGGATTCTGGGGATTGATCTCTGGTCGGCAGTGTGCAAAGCAAACTTCCTACCTACTGTACTATCATCCTGGTACCAAATCTACTGATATCTTAAAATTAACATATATGCTTTCCCTAGTATTTACTAGAAAATTATATTTTAATAGAACGATTATTTGAAAATCAATATAAATATTCACAAGTATACAGATCTATACTAACAAACTGAATATTTACCATAAGATTTATAATAAATATTTTTATATATGCACACATATGTATATATATATATAATTTTTTAACTATGTCTTTGGTCTATCTAGAAATCCCAATTTTTTCTCTTAGCCAAGACTAATATTTTTGTCTGATACAATTTAAACCAGCTCATGCCTGATGAATCATTCTACCACTGTTGCACAAATTACAACTAGGAAATGCTTACAGCATGCAATGCCATACCTAATAGGTTGCAGTAAGTTGTTTTTTATACATATGCGAGGTTGAAATCATGGATATTTTCACTATTTGACATTATAAAAATATTCAAGATGAAAATTCTGCTTATTATTTTCCTCTAGAAGCTTACATTTCTCTATAAATCTTTTCTAGATTATTTTTGTGGACTACATGTATAAGAATCAATATTGTTTCATTAGCAACACACATTATTTAAAAATTATATCACTTATTAAATGAGTATTTGGATTTTTTCTAGCCCTATTTCTCACAACAAAGATGTGAGAGTGGAGACCATTGATGCAACATTTTTAATTCCACAATGTTTCTTAAAAACATGTTTTTCTGGGCTAGAGAAATGGTAATGCAGGTAAGATCTTTGCCTTGTATGCAGGTGACCCGAGTTCAATCCTTTGTACTGCATATGGGTCCTGAGCACTGCCAGGAGTGATCCCTGAGAGCAGAGCTCAAAGCACATCATGGGCACAGTTAGGTGTGGCTGTAAAACTTAAAAAATATATATTTCAAAGAGAGAAAATATTTTTTTCTTTCCTGGAATGCAGCTAAAGCTCAGAAGTACGAATGGTCCTTGCATGTGTGAGACACTTGGATTAATCCTTAGCACTGCCAAACAAACAAACAAAAAAATCCTATAAATATCTAGGGAATTTATATGGAAAGAATCATAGAGATTTATAGTATAATATTTGTATGTTTTGCCTTCTGTCTGTAGCACTGTCGTCCCATTGTTCATAGATTTGCTTGAGTAGGCACCCGTAAGGTCTCCATTGTGAGACTTGTTGTTACTGTTTTTGGCATATCGAATATGCCACGGGTAGCTTGCCAGGCTCTGCTGTGTGGGCAGGATACTCTCAGTAGCTTGCTGGGCTCTATGAGAGGGACGGAGGAATCGAACCAGTGTTGGCCACGTGCAAGGCAAACGCCCTGTCCACTGTGCAATTGCTCCAGCCCATGCCTTGCTTTATATTAAATAATCAGGGGTACTGCTAAAATCAATATTGAAAATATAAGGATTTCTTTTTACATTTATTGTCCCTATGCTTTGACTTTCTATTTTGTGTTTCTGAGATCACCGGAAATTTTCATTTATTTACACTATTATGAAGTTTACTAGATGCTTTCATTTTATCAAATATTTTATCATCTGTCATTACTCTAGTATAAAATATAGAATATGATAACAATTAGTACTTTAATTGCAAGTGGATATTTATATTTGTTCAGCAAATGTATCATGTACAAAAGTTTTACTGTGGATTGTTCTCTGGTGAGCTATATTTGCAATCATAAGAATATACTTTCAATAATCTTTTTATATATGTGCTAGCCTTTCCATTTAAAAAATTTGACTGCTTGGTGACAGGTCATATAACTCCTCCTAATTATCAGAGTCATTTTGTCTTTCTTTGTTAGTTCTTATGTTATATTAAGAAGTAAATTTTAAATCAAATAGATTTTATATGGTTAAATTTGGCTTTGAAACTTAGGTCTTCTATTCCTGGGGCAGAGGTGGAAGGGATCTCAAATTCAATACACCATATGTGTTTGAAGTTTTATATTTTCAGATATGGGAATAGCCCTGAAACTGGAAATTAGTTTCAGGGTATAGCAATGTCAAAGACAGTAGCCAGCTGTGCACAAAATGAGAGATAATGACACAAAAGTGATGGCAATTTGTAAGATAGTGTTTAAATGATATTGGTTTCTCTATATTCTATTTCCCAAATTCTACGGATGTATACAAAGATAGAACTAAAGTTTATTAAGAATTTCCGAGGGCAACACTTCGTTTTAGTTTTATCCACATATCCTAACTTGGAGTACATTATGTCCTTACTTTATGGGAGCTTTCTCTTATCTCTTGCCTCTTATTTCCTAAATAAAACATTTTTTTAACAATTACAATGTATCATGTGTACTGAAGAAAGAAATGTCATTTTCCCTCTTAGAGAGTATATATTTCTAAAATATGAAGATATGCATGCTTTAAGATTAATGCCGACAAATCAATTCTTTTGAGATTCTTGTACCTACTCATTAAAAGCCATATTTGAAAGCCTATTTTGATGACTTCACATCAAAATAGAAAAAATATGTTGAGATAAAGATTGTTTTTTTTTAAGTTCACTTAAAATATTGTGTATTCAATAAATAAAGCAGAGCTCTCTCTCCCCCCCCCCCCCTCTCTCTCTCTCTCTCTCTCTCTCTCTCTCTCTCTCTCTCTCTCTCACCACATGCATTTGGTGGCCATAAGCCTCTTCCTCATGCTGCCCTGCAGACGCTTCCAAAAGACCCATGAAGGAGGGAACAGGGCAGCCAAACTCATTGGTGATCAGTTTTCTGCAAAGTTAAACACTTTGGTTGCTATATTTAACAGGAAAATCTTGCTAGAGGTAATTTTAAGAAGGAATTAAAGCAGAATATTCTATTGTCAAAAGGAAAATAGACTATCCTAAAATGACACACAAATCAAACTAAATCCTGGGTCCATTCTTTTTGGTGTAATAGCCATCTAGATCTTTAGTTTGCAACTCATGATTTAAAACTTTAACACATGTAGACTCTAAAAAAAAATCAAACAAGCAAAAGACTGTTTCAGTAAAACAGAAAAAAATGATATAGAAAAAAGTAACACTTAGACATGATCTGCCTTTTAGCCAAGATACTCAGTGTTTAAGAAATGGTTATAAACCAAGAAACTTGAGACACAAGAAAGTAACCAATGATCTTGAGAAAAGTTAGTTATAATTTAATTTTCACTAAAAATATAGCAAAGTGATGAGAACCAACTAGTCCAAATTCCTGCCTGAGTTATAGAGTATCTGGAAGTAGTTAAACATATGGACACGAGCTTACTATAGTATAGCATAATTAGTTCCCCAGACTCAAAGATTTCTTTCATTAAAAATGTCTTTTGTGGTATCAATTGGCCCTCTTTAATTTGTCCTGTGGGCATCAAGCTGTAGTGAATTATTATTAAGAAAATGTATACTATGTATTTGCCACTATTATGAGTAGTAAACATCTTAACTACTGAAACAAGTGTCTAAGTTTCCTTATGAGTATGGCAGGCAATTTATAATGTTGCAATATGTCAAAATCCTAGGCATGGTGCAGTTTTTCTTATGTATATGGAATATACATATATATACATACATTCTTATATAAATATACCTATTTGGATATATAGGCATATATTATGTATATATACATATATGTGCATATATAATCTCATTTTAACATATAGTTTAATATTTATAGATTACATATTTGTAAAGGAAAACTTTGTCAATCTTTTTTTACCATTGGTTGGAATACAGCATTCGTTCTATTCTTGGTTAATAACAAATGCAAATTTTTGTGATAGATAGTACAGCAGTAGGGTACTTGCCTTACACATGGCAGAACTCATTCCAAATGATCCCCCGAGCCTACCAGAAATGATTCCTGACTGTTGAGTCAAGAGTAAGTCCACAGACCATCTTGAGCAGTGCTTGTGTGACCCAGAAACAAAACTAACAAAAATCCAAGCCATTAATTTTTAAAGTGTTCATTAAAAACTCACTTCCTGAGAATAGCTCAAGAGAACTTTTCATAAGATAATAGGAAATCAGAGATTTTGTGTGACAGAATGAGTAGAAGGATCAAAATATAGTTTGATTCTGAGAATTGTCCATTGTTCCATATGGTGTGATACTAATGAACTCAGGGTATGCCAAGGGTAGAGACATTTAAAACAAATAAAAACAAAACAAAAACAAAACACAATGCCCTGATGATCTATGTGAATGTATACAAAAATATATCACAAGCAGAGCATGTTCCTTACCACTGAGTCATATTGTTCTTTTTATCCATTCTATCAATTTCCCAGAATTCTGTCAAAGAGCTCTTCAAACTTTTAAATGTCCTAAATGGGATAAACGGGGCTGGAACAATATTATAGTGGGTATGACATTTGCCCTGCATGTGGCAGACCCCAGTTTGATCCCTGGTATCCCATATGGTTCCCCCGAGAACCACCAGGAGTAATTCTTGAGTGCAGAGAAGGAGTAAACCCTGAGTATCACAGGATGTGATTCAAAGAGCCCTCCCCCCAAAAAAAAAGAATGACATGGGATACACATCTTTGTATGATAGTGAGTTTGAATGGTGGCTCAGGCTTATCCAGCTTGAGGATGTGGGATGCTGGTCACAAGAAAGACTTATCTATGGTTGAAGGACTGGAACTTCAAGCTTACCCCTAGCCCCCTGAACAACAGAGGCAGGGAACAGTGTGCAATCATAGGTAATAATTAATTCAATTGAGTGTGTCTATGTCAAAAAACTTCCATAGAAATATTCCTTTTAGAATTTGCCCAACACATCTATTTTCACTAGGTGGTTCCTAGGTTGCATTTTAAAAATATTAAAACTACCAGTAGTAAATAAAGCACTCACCCAAATTTTGAAAGTCTTTCTGTCAATTCATTAAATTGAGAAGAGAATTGTGAGGACACATGGAATTGTAGGCAAGACAGATGTACAGGTGGAGTTTATGATCCTGATGCAATTCTCATCTGAACTGGGGGCCAATTTGTGGGACTGGAGCCTTGACCTAAGTAGATGTTGTTAAATGAATTAAATAATACTAGGTATACAGTGTCAGACTTGAAGAATTGGTCTGGAATACTTACAACCCCTTACTTGATGTCAAAGGGGAAACACAAACAGGAATTAAATTATTACCTCTGGTCCTACGTGCACAAGATAATGAATGGGGAAACTCACTAAAAAAATGCCATGAGCTATTATAAGTAGTAATTCAAATGTATAAGTTCTTTTTTTATGCCTTAATTAAATTTTATAAGATATATATTTTGGAAGATAGAAGTGACATATATAAAATCTTCAAGTGCCAACTGTTGTGGATCATCTTATACATGTTTGCATTTTATTGGAAATTTTAAACTAAGAAATCTCTACAGATTTCAAGATACACATTATACAAATTTCTTAAATGATAAATTATAGCAATAATAACATGCTGCATGCATTATAATGACACTATGAATAATACACAAGGATAAACAATGAGGAATTGAACTGGGAGTCAGGATATGCCCCAATTTCTTATATAATTGCATCCTTTTCTATGAAATATCTAAAAATCCTATAATTGTAATTAACTATTTTTTTCCTTTGCTTAAGGTGATTAACATCTCAATGTCCCCTCTAACCCATGAAGTTTTCTTATGTTAATGTTTAATTTATTGAGATTGTATTTTATTAAATTATTTCATAATTGAAAAGAAATATGATATAAGCATAGTTTATACTTTCCAACCTTGATAGTTTGAATTCCCTTGTCTTGTTATTCTACACTGTCTTGTTATTCTACACATCACAGGTAAGTGAGACCATCTATTATTTGTCTTCTGTCTTCTGAATTACTTCACTTGATATGGTATCTTCCAGTTTAATCTAAGTTACAACAACTTCCATAATTTTATCATTCCTTTCAGCTGTATACTATTGTATTATGTATACATATATACACACATACACACACGTATATATAATAATACATAAATATTACATAATATTATATTATATATAATTATCACTTTGATTATCATACACTTTGATTTTTCACTATTGTAATTCCAGTTTTCTAAGAAAAAATAGCTTTTTTGATAAAAATTCTTGATTTAAAGTGAATGTGGGCTTTCAGCATGCAAGTAAGTTTAAAATGTAGATTATGGTGAATGAATGGTAGAATTTTAATAATTTCTAAGTTTAAAATTTATAATTATTAAAATATTAGTTGCATGACAAATTTACTAATAAATCAATTAAGCTTTATTTTTTAATATTTATAATATATTTTGAGCACAGCACATTATTTTTTGCTTCTCTTTGAAATATTTAAGTGTGCTTTTGTGGGTGAAATAATTCCAAGTAAAACATGACACTGATCAGTTGTTAGCTTGATAGTGGAAACTGACACTTTAATTATATTTCTTTGTTATTTTCATTTATAAATGCAGAAAAAATTTAACTATTTTCTTGTACTATGAGTAAAAAAATATTGAAGTAAAATTTTTTGTAGTAAAAATATTGGAGTAAATCTTCACTTAGCCCATTTGTCTATAATTCTAAAAGTATAAAAAAACTAATGAATACAATTATTTGCTTACTAGATCCATAAATGATAGTTTTATAAAAATTTGTGAATGCTAAAATTGTCTTTCTACTTTTTCACATCCTTGTAATTGTTCTAAAATCCATTCTCAGATGATTTTTTTAACTGAAACATATTTTCAAGATAGTCTTAACTAAAGGGTTTTTCTTTTTGTTTGTTTGTTTGTTTGTTTGTTCGGTATCATCCTTGGCACTGCTTGCTCTTTCAGAAGTTACTTCCAGCAGTGTTCAAGGGAACGTGTGGTGTCTCAGATTGAAACTAGTGCACTCACATAATAAATATACACATCAAAATTGTAGAAAGAATAGTCTTATATTATGTAAATGCTTTCTTAAACATCATTAAAAATTGTGACAATATTCAGATTAAACAAAATAAGCTTCCTGTCTTCATTCTCATTTATTGGCTTTCATTCTGCCACTGAGGCTGTTGCATTCAGGGATCTAAATGTGTTTTTCTCTGCTGATTTCAAGTTTGCTAGAGAAGATGTGCTTCTTATGTCAAGCGATAAACATGCCAATGACCAACAGACAGTTTTTTCAACAGTTATTTACTCAAATCTGACAGAGATGAGAAATGTTTGCCATCACAGCAAAATAAAGACATAAGATTATTCCCCTTGTGAAGACCACATGTAGCTTGCAGAGTCTGACATTTATGAGAAATAAAACTAGAAACTTTGGAAGGTTTTTAAATCACTCTTACAAGGTCGCTTGCTGTTTTCAAACCCTTCAGAATTCAAAATGATCAGATCATGCAGGAAATTGATGCTGTAAATCAATGAAAGAAAACAGAACTTAAAACCCAGAAGAAATGAAATATTTCCTTCTAGTATCACTCACACAACCGTTCACTTTCAAACTAGCTCAGTGCATTTGTTTTTTTTTTTTTTTTGTGGAATCAAACTAGAAGATATTCAGTGGTTTTAGAAAAAGTACGAAAATTCACAGGTGTTTTTTCAGTATATTATCTATAGCTCCAATAATAATTTTCTTTTTATATTCATTTGTCATCATTTATATCTATATGCATATTAACAATATTATTTTCCAGTGCATAAATACATTTTTTACAATTGTTTATTCAATTTTTATCATTGATTATTTGCACTCTTAAGTATATAGGTATTGGACTTCCTTATAGGTAATTTCTTCTCTAAGTATTTTTTTTTCATTTTGAAACTATCATAAATGGGATTGTATTATTCATTTTCTTTTTAGTAACTTGTTGTTAATATACAGAAATGCTGCTGATATTTATATTCTGATTTTTCATAGTTTAATTTTGAAAATTAATTTAGTAATTTTAAGTTACACTTACAACATATAACTTTTCATACAATTATAAAGTTGTCTGTGCAAAATCACTTTAGTTGCTACAATAACCCATTTGAAATGAATTAGATAGGATTATTTCACATTTTTCTTAATGAACTGCCCAATAATAACCATTTAGGTTTACATTTATATGCACTTTAATAGTACTTATTTCTTCATGTACTTTATATGACATAGGAGGGAAAATTTTAATTTTTATCAATTTAATTTGTTTTGCTGCATGATTACCACATTGAAGCATTAAAGCATTAGTCTTCTTGAAATTTTCTTTTATGAATTAAAACAATCAACATTTCCTCTATGTTAATGCCATCAATCACACAAAAGGTCAGTTTATCTGTTTCCTCTTAGACTTTGGTTCATCATTAACGTGCATGATTAGGGAGAGTCTACATCCAAAAGCTATCACTTCAATCAACTTTGTTACCTACCATTGCTTGTGGTCAAAACTACTTTAAATCAACAAAAAGAACAAAGAGAAAAGTATCTCAGAAGTTGAAAAACCTCAATTATGTTATGAATTTATAAAATAGCTAAACTGTCACAGAGTAGAAGATTTTGTGTACCTGTCAGATTGTACTTGGAAAATATTTATGGTCAAAAAGTATTTTCTATGTAATAGAACTAAGCAAACAAATGTTCACAGAAAATTTAGTGAAAAATATTTCCTTTTAAAATTTTGTTTGGTTAGAAATAAAATTCTCATTCCCAATGTTATCTACCAGAAATATTTCTTAAAATTAGAAAAACTTTAGGAGAAAGATTAAATTTAGACTGCTATTGCTTAAATATATTTTTAGTTTAAGAATCAAATCTGGATGTTGCTCTAAGACAAAATTTTAAAATTGAGTAAGATGAATTTTGGATTTTATTTAGTAAACAAAAGAAGCTGTCTCCATTGTAAGACTTGTTGCTACTGTTTTTGGCATATCAAATACGCCACGGGGAGCTTGCCAGGCATTGCCTTGCAGGCAGGATACTCTCAGTACCTTGCTGGGCTCTCTGAGAGGGATGAAGGAATTGAACCTGGGTTGGCCACACGCAAGACAAACGCCCTACCTGTTGTTATCAAGGAAAGAAAAAAATGTCTCAGAGATCAGATTCTAGAGAAAAGACAACAAAACCACAACTCATGAAGAATTCACTACTGGGATCCCAATCAAGACACATTTTTTGAAAAACCAAAGGACTTTGTAGCAGAGAAACATTTATTGCCCTTATAGTAAATATTCATTTAACAATGTGCATGCCAAAATTTTACAAATAGAAGCTCTAAATAGGACACTCCGTCATTTCATCCCCTATAAATACAAAAGCTATGGTGGATTCTTTCTTCCTACTGAAACATTTAAACTTGTGTGAATGATTTAACTTTGAAAAATGATTATTTTATTTTATTTTATTTCATTTTTTTATCCTTCTTTTGATGTTGAATCAGTCTGGTGACTTGCCTTAATCAAGTACTGATTGTGATACTGGCAATACTCAATATTCTGTAACTTCTCTTTCCACATCTTCATAGGACTGTCAGCCCCACTTTCCGTTTCTGAGTAATTAAATAAACTTCATGGAAAAGTGCTGAAGAATCACAGGCTGTTTTGGATGTCTCAGCCTCAGTTGAGTTGCCACCTGAGGTAACCATACAGTAACCATGACTAACTCAGTTATGTCCAGTTAATTTCCAGAATAACAGAAAATATATAGCAGCATGGTTCATTTAAGCCTCTATCAGCTTTGTTATGTTATTATTACCTAGTTTATGTTAATATTACCTAGTTAGTTATTAAACAGATAGCACTGTAGCACTGTTGTCCTGTTGGTCATCTATTTGCTCGAGGGGGCACCAGTAATATCTCCATTGTGAAACTTGTTGTTACTGTTTTTGGCATATAGAATACGCCACAGGTAGCTTGCCCGGCCCTGCTGTGGAGATGGAATACTCTCAGTAGCTTGCCAGGTTCTACAAAAGGGGTGGAGGAATTGAACCTGGGTCAGCTGCATACAAGGCAAACATCCTATCTGCTGTGCTATCACTCCAGTCCTGAAACAAAATGAAATAAAAAAAAAATATATATTGTCTTTTTTGTATTGTTATTAGCCATTAGTATTTCTTCTTATTTTTTTCTTGGCATTATTTTTTCCTCACCATTTTATTTTATTGTTACTAAAACAGTGCTAGAGATCAATATTAGACAAACACAACCATCCTTGTGCTAAAGATTAAAGAGAAGATAGTTTATCCTCAGATTACCCTTCGCTCAAAAACCTAGCCCTTCCTGTCCTTATGTTTGCATATAAGATAGAGTGTGTTTTAGAATACTAGTCCAAATGGGGATGCTATTATTCATTCTGGAGCCCACAGTGTTTAATCACCCCTTCTTCCCAGTTGTTCTTCAATTAAAAAAGAAAAGAAAGAAAGAAAACCTCACCATGATAATGTTGACAAAATGATTGCTTTGAGGACATGAGTTCACCATATTTTAACATGTTACCTGGTCACCAATTAAGCTCTTTTTCAACCCAACATTATGTCTCATGTTTGGTTTGAATGACCCTCAAGTAGCAATGAAACAAAACCTCACAGTCAATAAATAAAAACAGAACTCTATGGAATATTTTATTCAAATAAATTAAAAGCTTTTATCAATGTCTGCCATGATTCTAGTGTGAAATATTTATGTTGCTTTTGAGTCTTTTCCTCTGTGTAGTGGTCAATATTTTTAGTGTCAATTTAAATTGCAGTCACTATAACTGTAGTTCATAGATAAAATATGTGTTTTAATTAATTCACTGGAGTAATAAAGTAGACTTATTCTAGTGAAAGAGGGCTTCTACTGATGATAGCTGTTATGTGCTATAGATGTAGAAGTTTAGATTATGTTATTTTGCACAATGCAACTATATTATGGTAGACATATATGGTTTTTGAGAGAACAGCAATTTAAAAGCTTAATATGTAACTGTTGAGAAAATATTTAATTCCCTCATTGCTTATTATACGTGAGAAATTCACCATGTCACTTTTTTCTGTAATAATATAGCTCTCTAATTAAAATACTTAACAAATTCACCCAAAAAACAATGGACAAGAGAAACTGTGACTCTTTCAAATGCTGAAAGGAAGGGTAATTTGGCTCGAGTTTTCAAAATATAAAAACAACCTCCAGCATTTGAGCTAAATTCAGAAATGACAAACATGTTATGTAGCTATGGTTTTATTTCTGCCTACATGCTGAGCTGAAAATGGAGATGTATATTGATCAAACTGCATAGAGCACAAACTAGAATTCCTTCAGGCTGTTGTTATACTATAATGAATGTCCACAGTGGAAAATACATTATGATGTGCTTAGAAAATTCTTCTTATCATAAGATAATTTTGTAATGTTTAGAGGTGTTAGATTATAGTTAGAAATAGAAAACTAAAAATAAAATTAATTTTGTGATTCAAAAATATAAATAAAAAATGAACAAAATCTAGAAGCTACACTTTTTGTTTTATTTATAAATTACTGGAAAAATCATGAATATGTTTGGAGGTAATGCAAAATGAATTTCATAGTTCACTAAAATTCTAATAATTCACATACCTTTCTACTGCATGACATTACTTTTGTCCTTTGGACCACAGCCGTTGGTCCTGGGCAGGTTTTGGAGAAGGTGGTGCTACTCTAAGAGCATGCTCTGGGATTGACCTGCACTTCCCTGGATAGAATCTCGACTTCCCACATACAAAGCATTTGTTCAGTCCAAGTGACATTAAATTCTTAATGAAACGTGTCCAAGTTTATGGGTTTTAGACAGCAGTGCTCGGAGCTATTCCCCGTTTGATTTTAGGTGATCCTTCCAGATTAGTGGAACATGTGGTATCTGGGTTGGTATCCCCCAAATTCCATATGCCAATGATGTGTTCTGTTTTTTAGAGGTATATACCAGACTCTGGAATGTAGCACATGTTCGTGTAGAAAGCTGACAATAATCATCTGATATCTGCTTGAATATAATTTTTAATTTTTATTAATTAAAATAATCAATGAAAATTGTTAGTGACATTGTTAGTGACATGAATGTTGCATCATTTACAAATTCAGCGTGTGACAAACTTTCTCCCACTACAGTAGTAAAACCAAGAATCCTGCAAGATTGATACAAATATTGTCACTTGCCTCATTGACAACGTTTACAGTTTCTAAATTTAAATTTTTTAAAATCGAAATATAAAAAGCTATTTATTCAATAACAAGTAGAATCTGATGTCTAATTCTGGGTATTACAAATGAGCACTAAAAGCCTGTATAAACAAAAACAATATCCCCATATATTATGTCCTCAAAATACTGAGTTTTGAAATGATGTGATTGGGGCTGGAGTGATAGCACAGCGGGTAGGGCATTTGCCTTGCATGCGGCCAACCTAGGTTCAAATCCCAGCATCCCATATGGTCCCCTGAGCACCGCCGGGAGTAATTCCTGAGTGCAGAGCCAGGAGTAACCGCTGTGTATCTCCAGGTGTGACCCTAAAAAAAAAAAAAAAAAAAGAAATGATGTGATTATAGAAGAATCTTATTTGTTAAGAATAATGCAATAAGTAAAAGAAAAATCAGTGTTTTGCTGAGGAATTGATTTGATTTTTAATTCCAGTACAAATATGTAAAAACAAGTTACTGATAAAGTACGCATACAAAAAGACTTTGGTCAACTTCAACGTCTATCAAATATTAAAATGGAATGAACTGGGCTGCAGAAAGAGAGTGTGATATATAATCCCTGTTTTCCATCAGACTGACTGGCACCACAGAGCTTTAGTCTCCAGAGTGCTGTAGTAAGCCTAAGCATAGTTGGTTTGGTTCGTAAAACAAAAACAATGGCCAAAAAAGCCACCTATGAAAAATAAACAAAAAGAACCTTTAAAGTGACTGAATTGAATCAAAAGACCCCAACTTGAATCTGCTTGAACTTAACACTTAAGATTCTTTTATTTGTATTAGAATACAAACAAAACCCAAGCCAGATTAGTTTGAACAGTAAACAGAAAAAAATGTATTGGGTTAAACAAATCAGGAACAGTGTAATCTCAGACACCATAATGAGGCTGCAAAACTTGGAATTTTTAAAAATGTATTTTATGGGGACATATACATGTATTCATAGAAATAACTGTAGGAGAGTTCTATTATAGATTGAATTTCAGAGCAAGTTTTGTTATTTCTTAAAATGTTTACTGAATATTTTCAATAATTCATCACGCATATTACTTATATGCCATGTTTACCTGGGGTAGAAATTTAAACATTATAATTGAGGCAAGTTGGACTTTACATGTTAAAAGATGTCACTCTATAGATGTCCATAGATATTTTCTTAAAGCACAATTACTTAAAGATAATTTTAATGCAAAATAAGGTAGTAGCTAAAAAAGAACATTTGAAAAATAATTTAATTCAACAGGTACTTCTTTAGTAGTTGCTAAATGCAGGTCTAAAGTAATTAAATATAAGTAATAATAATATTAGCAAGATATAAATTATGCTACTCTCCAATATAGATCTAGGACTGTAGTATTTATTGTACTCTAGTAAATTAACTCCATATTATAAAACTTTTAATCTTTAGAAATAAAGGTAAAGAGGTTATTTTAAATTAGGACACTTGGAGGTTATATCTGGACTTCTGAGAATTGCATCGGGCCCAAGAGACTCTGGATAGTATTTATGTCTTATGTCTTAAGCTTTGATAGTCACTGTAGCACTCTAGAACTGTTGTCCCATTGTTCATAGATTGGCTTGAACAGGCACCAATAACATCTCCATTGTGAGACTTCTTTTTGGCATATCGAATACAGCTCGGGTATCTTGCCAGGCTCTGCTGTGCGGGCAGGATACTCTCAGTAGCTTGACATGCTTTAAGAAAGGGAAGGAGTAATCGAACCCCGGTCGGCCACATGCAAGGCAAACGCCATACCTGCTGTGCTGTTGCTCCAGTCGGCTTATGAGTTGGTGAAGAGTTTTTCACATGAGAAATTTTTTAAGTCTAATACTAAGGACATATATAAAACCATAGTAAGAGCATCAAACTGAGATCATTTTAAAAGGGAATTTTGTGCAAATGTATGTCTTAGTAGAAAATTTATCCTCACACTCTAAAACATCTGATGGAATATACTACACAAAAGCAGAAATTGTTATCCATGAGATGAATAATATTTTTTTCTTTTTTTTTTGCATCTTGTTCATCTTTTTTTTAAAAAAAAATTATTTTATTGAATCACCAAGTGGAAAGTTACAAAGTTCTCAGGCTTATATCTCAGTTACACAATGCTCAAACACCCATCCCTTCACCAGTGCCCATATTCCACCACCAATAAAAACAAAAACAAAAGCAAAAACAAAACAAACAAACAAACAAAAAAACAGTATACATCCCACCCCTCACCCCCCAACCCACCCCGTACGTGAGTGATAATTTCACTTCCTTTTCTCTTTACCTTGATTACATTCCAGATTTCAACACATAACTCACTATTGTTGTTAGAGTTTCAAAACAGACTCACTATTTTTGTTGGAATTTATTCCCTAAGAATACAGCTCTATTAACAGGGAAATATTTGATAATAAGTTTTCCACTGATGAGAATGAAGAGATAAAATGTCGTGTGGCCACGGTAGACGCGTGGTTTACAATTTCTATATTATAGTAATTAAGTCCGCGAAGATTTAAGTTTGAAAATGAATCATTTCCCTTCCTGGAACAGCATGTAGCCAAAGTTAGTTCACAGTCTCCATACAAGGGTGCAAGCACTTGATGGAACCCCAATTCCTAAAGCTGTCTCTGGTTCCCGCTCGTTCCACATCCACCAGCTCTGCAGAGGCATGGGCACAGGGGCCGAAAACCCGGCCGGCCGGAGCCGAGCACCGGCCCTGGCTGGGGCTGCCCTGGTATCCCAAGGCTGTTTCAAGTTCAAAGCACACATTTTTTTTTTTCACTCCAAAAGTTCATACCTTCTCAATGGACCCACAAAATGTCGGACACCACGCCTTCTCCGGGAGAGGAGAGAGACCAAGAAGGAAAGTTATTTCCTCCGTTAGCCGGCGTGGGGCAAAAGCTTAGTTCACAGTCTCCATACATGGGTGCAAGCACTTGCTGGAACCCCAATTCCTAAAGCTGTCTCTGGTTCCCGCTCGTTCCACATCCACTGGCTCTGCAGAGGCATGGGCACCCGGGCCGAAAACTCGGCCGGCCGGAGCCGAGCACCGGCCCCGGCTCGAGATGAATAATATTTTAAACATTTCCTAAGTTCAAGAAATAAACCACTGTTTTATGAATGATAAGGCATTTATCAATGGTAAACTTTATCTTTTTTTTAATTGAATCACCATGAAAAAAGTTACAAAGCTTTCAGGCTTAAGTCTCAGCCATACAATGATCAAACCCCCTTCCCTCCACCAGTGCACATGTCCCACCATCAAGAACCCCAGTATACCTCCCATGCCACCCCCCCACCTGTGTGGCTAATGATCTTCACTTTACCCTCTCTATACTTTGATTACATTCAATATTTCAACAGAAAACTCACTATTGTTATTTGGAATTTTCCCCCAACATTCAAACCTGCTGAAAAGGCATCATTTGATTATTTGTTTTCCATTGCAAAAACTGAAGAGTATATCAGGTTTTGGAAATCTGGTGTTTTAGTAATTAAGCCCAGAGAAATTTCTGCCAGAAGTTGCATCACTGCAAGCTTGTACCTCCAGTTAAGATGGCAGTCTTAACCATAAGATGGCAGTTGCCACGTAGCCACCGCCACCAACGACATCACTGTGGAAAGGAAAGGCCAAGAGAGATAAACCTTTCCCCTCCCAGGGCGATATGGGGTCTTAGCTCAGTTGACAGTCCAGAGGCATTTCTGTAAGAAGCCACTGAGTGCTGAAAGTAGTTAGTAGGCCTACGGGATCATGGTCTTTTAGGAGCAGAGGAGCTATTCGTGTGCGGCCACTCCGGGTCTCGTCTGGGCTCAGTAAACTTTATCTTTCATCCATTTTTTATAAGGCAATAAGCAGCTCTTGGAAGTAAACAAAGCATCCTATCCTTTTTATAATTAGCATGCAATCTTCTTATAGCCAACATAATTTGTGTAAAAGAGAAGCTAGATCTAAACCTTAAATGAAAATGTGATTAATGTCATGATAACTTTCCACCAGTTTTGATTTTTCTATTTAAACAATATTCTATGTGGGAATTAAAAGATGCTACAGTGGTTAGGGCACTTGTCTTGCACACAGCTGACCTGGGTTCAGGCCTTAGCACCTCATCTGATCCTCTGAGTCCCTCCTGGAGTGATCCCTGAGCATAGAGGCATGAGTAAAGCCTGAACATTGTTTGATGTGGCACCAAAATCAAAATAATAATAAAACAAATAATAGTGTGTAATATGAACATGTTTGAAGGTTCTAGCAGGGGAGCGCAGCTACTCATATAACCTCGACCAAAGACTGGTCTGTCTCTGTTCTGGGAAGGCCGTCCTCTTTGACCGAGAGCGCAGCTTCAAGAGGGATGTACATTGAGCAGTGAGGGAGGAAGGGGACACCACATAGCCAGCCAGATCAGCCGAACCAGCAGAATCAACCCTGGCAATCAATAGGGTGACAGATGTTGCAGTCAGATCGCCCTCACATCCACTGGAGCAATAGCACAGCGGGTTGGGCGTATGCCTTGCAAGCTGATGACCTGGGTTTGATTCCTTTTTCCCTCTCAGAGAGCCTGGCGAGCTACCGAGAGTATCCCGCCCGCGTGGCAGAATCTGGCAAGCTACTCATGGTGTATTCACTATGACAAAAACAGTAACAACAAGTCTCACAATGGAGACATTATTGATGCCTGCTCGAGCAAATCAATGAACAATGGGATGACAGTACTACAGTGCAATATGAACATATACAAAGGTTATATGAACATGCACAAATGGGGGAAAGAAGGAAATTATTATTTCATTTAAGCAAATTGAAGAGAAAAATGTTTCATATCATTTTATGTTTTAGCTTTCTTCTAGGGTAAGAAACAGACAAACTTAGATAGTATAGCTAAGAACAAAGAAGAGTTATACTGAGGCTATGGGTATAAACAACACATTACAATAGTCCTAGAAATGTAGGTCAGAGTTTAAAAGACAAGGTACTACTCCTCATCCCCACTCTAGCTTCATGGTCTATGCACAGGTGCTTAATTCTGACAACCCAGTCATGTGGAATGACGTGTGGGAGGAATCATATACCACGTCTCTTTCATTTTACAGAGAAACTACACATAAACCAGCCTCATTCATATCTAAAATTAGCTTTTTTAAAAGATGAATTTAGAAAGAATGCTCTAGTGGGATCAGTCTTTGTGTATGTCTTGTTTGCAACATGGTAGATGTACTTTGCACACAGAATGGGTGCAGACAACTTGTTATACAGAGAATTCTGTGGGAGCCAGCTGGTAGGATTATACCCATGATCTTCATTTTCAGTTTTTATATCCTCATGCAATTCTTTTTGAGTGTGGAAAGGACTTGTGAGTTGCTGGTAAGCAATAGAATTAGCAAAAGAATAGGTGAATGTTTTTAACATGTAAACAATTTACATGTAAATCAACAGGATAATTTACATGTTTTATATGTAAATAATGTAAAACAATAATCTACACATCTAAAATCATCTCTCCTTCTTGCTAGTTTAAAGAAGCAAGTTGCTCTGTTGCTAGCTTCACAGAAAAGAGCAGAAGGAGGTCTCCAGTGAACTATCAGCAACAATTTGGGGTTCTCAGTCTAGTCTTTAGAGGAATTAAATTTTGCCAACAACCACATGATCTCAGAAGCAGCTCATTGCTGATTAAAATTCAAACTAAGATACAGCTCTAGCCAACCCATAAAATGTGTCATTGTGAGAGTTTGACTCAGATGACTCAACTAAACTGAGTCATAGGTTATAGCTAAGCTATACCTAAACTCTTGTCCTACAGGTATTTTAATAGAATAAGATTGGTTG
The DNA here is from genome assembly GCF_027595985.1 of Sorex araneus. Lineage (NCBI taxonomy): Eukaryota > Metazoa > Chordata > Mammalia > Eulipotyphla > Soricidae > Sorex > Sorex araneus. Next base: position 277,337,614 of record NC_073302.1, on the reverse strand, counting down.
CCTGTTGTCTTAAATCATTAAATCTGTGACGATACAGTTATGCAACAATTAATAATTAATATAGCAGAGATTCATAGTGACTCAGTAAGAATTCCCACTCTACAGATTGCCATCATGAGGGTAAAGAAAGCCAAACTAAACCCAGAAAATTTAATCGTTTTAATATTCCAAATAACAAAATCCAACTGAGTACATTAAAAAATTTAATTGGTTTTATTAAAAGATGTGTGAGTTAGACAGGATCTCAACTGGTTGGTGGAAGGGTGCTCAGAGGATTAATGTCAATGTTATAAATCTGATGTTTGTATTGATAAAGAAGTTAGGATGATGTGTGATTAGGAAAGAACAGAACAGTAGCAGGCAAAATGGCGTCCCTAATCAGAAGACATCGGAAGTAGGGAGTAAAGGTTGTCTTAAAATGCAGATTACTTTACTTATTAATTACTTCACTTAGGAAAAATTAGAAATATTTCCTGTATTTCTCTAATTTTCATGATCTTGGTCTTTGGGAATATTGAAAGCCAGTTGTACTATATATTGGCCTTCAATTTAGAAATCTCAAATATTTCATCATAATTAGATTCAGATTACACAACTTTGATAGAGAGATAGTACAGCAGAGATACATATCTGTCTCTTTTACTTTGCAGAGAAACCATGTAGAGTTTGTCTTATTCATATCTAAACTCATTTTTTCAATGTTGAGATTATGAACTTAGAATGAATGCTTCAGTGAGATCAATCTTTGTGAATGTCTCATTTCCAACACCATGGACGTATGTTTCACAGGATGGGTGAAAAGTACTTGGTATACAGAGAATTCTCTGGGGGTCAGTTAATAGGATTATATTCACGATCTTCAGCTTCAGTGTTTATAACCTTGTGTAATTCTTCTCAGCCTTGTACATGCTTTGCATGTAGCTTACTGTAATCTGACTTCTCAGTACCATCTATGGTTGCTTGAGATCTTACAGAAGTGATTCCTGAGCACAGACCATAGTATGACCTGACCATAGCAGTGTATAGCAAATAAACAAATTATAATAGAAACATAGTTAAAAGTCTTGGTTGGTATAACAAAGAAGTGATGCTGAGTTTTTCCTACCCAACTTACCAGTCTTTCCTATCCAAACCTATCATTGTATACTATTTTGTTTGTCTCATTACTTGCTTATGGATTTTTTATCTCAAACATGCCTAAAATTTCTAAAAATTACTCTTTTTGCCAACTTCCTATGTTTTACATGCTAGTGCTTGTCTATGAAATATTTTTTTAAAATTTTATTGAATTACTGTGAGATAGTTACAAGCTTTCATGTTTCTGTTACAATCACACAATGATCAACACCCATCCCTCCACCAGTGCACATTCCCTACCACCAATATCCCCGGTATACCTCCCCTTTCCCACTATCCCCCTGCTTCCATGGCAGACAACATATTTTAAGACTTTTCATCATTCATTGTTTTAGTTTAAAGACATGTCAATATACACTCATAAGTTTCTATTTTTACTGTAATGCAGTAAAATTATTATCTTAACATTGAGTATATTTAAAATGATTTTTTATTAATGATTCACCGTGAGGTACAGTTAGAGACTTACAAACTGTCATGTTTGCATTCCAGTCATAAAATGACCGAGTACCCATCCCTCCACCAGCGTCCATTCTCCACCACCAATGATCCCAGTATCTTTCCCACCACCTCCACTTTGTTCCCCCCACCCCACCCTGCCTCTGGGACAGGGCATTCTCTTTTGATATGTCTCCCCATTTGAGTGTTTTGGTTTGCAGTAGAGGTATTAAATGACCATCATGTTCGGTCTATAGTCTACTTTCAACCCGCATCTCCCATCTCAAGCAGGGCCCTGCTAGCACCCTCCTAGAACTCCCTTCTCTATCTATCTCACTGCCTTTTACCCCAGCATGTGATGCCAGCTTCTAAGACTTAAAGCAATCCTCCTGGTACTTTACTATTCTTGGGAGTTAGTATCCCATCCTTTTACTTTATATTCCACAAATGACTGGATATTTCTATGTCTGTCCCTCTCTTTCTGACTCATTTCACTTAACATGATATTTTCCATGTTGATCCACCTATATACATATTTCATGACTTCACCTTTTCTAATAGCTGCATAGTAGTCCACTGTGTAGATGTACCCAAGTTTCTTTAACCAGTCATCTGTTCTTGGGCACTCAGGTTATTTCCAGATTCTGGTATTTAAACAGCACTGCAATGAACATACAAGTGCATATGTCATTTCTACTATACTTTTTTGCACCTCTGGTATATATTCCCATAAGTGGTATTGTTGAGTCAAATGGGAGGTCAATTTCTAATTTTGTGAGAGGAGTCCATACTGTTTTCCAAAAGGTCTGAATCAGTCAGCATTTCCACCTGCAGTGAAGGAGAGTCCCTTTTTCTCCACATCCGTGCCAACACCAGTTGCTTTTGTTCTTTTGGACGTGGACCAGTCTTTGTGGTGTGAGTGTGTATATATATATATATATATATATATATATATATATATATATATATATATATACACATATATATGTATATCATAGTTGTTTTGATCTGAATCTCCCTGAGTGAGTATTCTGAGTATTTTTGAGTATTTTTAATTGAATTGTGTCTTTACTATGCAGTTTCCATTCTTTAAGTTCTTTTATACGCTGTCTCAGAAAATAACATTGCCTTATTGTGTATTTCCCATCTCCTGTTCATAGAATCAACCAAATATCCAACGATCCCTGCATTTATTTTAGTGGATTGTGAAGTCTACAAGGAAATATTTGTGTAGGTGTATGCACAGTTATCATGGTTAATTTTCAAAGGCAAATTATTAGACATGAACAAGTACACACAAATGCATGTCTATAGTTACATTTTATATCTCTTTTGATATGTTAAAACATCTAAGTTCACAATAGCACTGTAGCACTGTCATCCCATTGTTTATCAATTTATTTGAGTGGGCACCAGTAATGTCTCCATTGTGAGACTTGTTACTGTTTTGGACATATCAAATACGTCACGGGTAGCTTGCCAGGCTCTGCCATGCGGGCTGCATACTCTAGGTAGCTTGCTGGGCTCTCTGAGAAGGATGAAGGAATTGAACCTTGGTTGGCTGCATGCAAGGCAATCAACCTACCTGCTGTGCTATCACTCCAGGCTGTTCACAATAGATTCTGCTTAAATCTAAAACAGAATAATTTGGTTTTACCATTTCCAAATCATGTTCTTAATATTATTTGTAATTGTGGGGAAGCTAAAACTGAATAGTTCCTGTTCACCTTCATTGCTTATTCTCATGGCCTCCACCGTGCACAGCTCTGTGATCTGAGCTAAGAGATCTCCATGTATATCCCTTTTAAACATCTTGGCTATTATATTTTAAACCAACTGCATCCTCTTCAAGTAGATGTACTTTTCACCCTGCTCTAACTCCATTACTCAGTTCTAGAAAACAGTTGTCAGCCAGGTTCTCTGTTCAGTTAATTTTGCACTTACTCCTATTGTGGTAAAAACATTTCCTGTAGCACTGTAGCACTATTGTTCCATTGTTCATCTATTTGCTCTAGTGGGCACCAGTAACATCTCCATTGTGAGACTTGTTGTTATTCTTTTTGGCATATCTAATACGCCATGGGTAGCTTTCCAGCTCTGCCGTGTGGGCAGGATACTCTCAGTAGCTTGCCAGACTCTCCAAGAGGGTTGGAGGAATAGAATCCAGGTCGGCCATGTGCAAGGCAAACTCCCTACCCGCTGTGCTATCACTCCAGTCCAAAAATATTTCCTAGCTTCCTTTTTTTACTAAAACATAAGTCTTACTATCTTTGGGTTCTAAATCTTTACTAAAGTATATATATAATATATTTACTAAAGTATATGTATATAATTTGTCTTGCTTATATACCAAAATATAGCTGAACACATATTTGTAATCCCTACTACTGGATTGTAGATTAGAGTCAGGGTTGTTTAGGGAAATATAGATAAGGTTAAAATACTATAGAATTCTTATATCATATAACAAAAAAAAATCACAAAATGAGCCAAAACTTATAACTCAATAAAACAAAACTGCATTTAGTATAATACTGTGATATGTTATCTATGAATGGTGATTGAAAATACAAAAGGGGTCTTCTAGAAGGAGAATGAATTTTAAATATATGTATTTGTCAATTATCATTACTATAAGGTTAGTTATTTATCTGTATCATAAACTTTTCCATGATACCAATATAATTCAAACTGTTATCTGATAATAGAAACTTGAAGTAAACTTAGTTAATGTAAATCATTAAGGCACATGTAGTCATTAAGAGATTTTTTGAAAATATGCATATATTTAATGCTAAATTTTAGTATGGATATAGAATAAGTTAGAAGTATATTCTAAAATATTCAATTAAGAAACTTTGAAGAAAAAAATTATATATATATGGTCATTATAGACTAAGGAGTCAAAAATCTTTCATGTCCATTTTACATTATTAATAAATTTATTTTATCTGTATACTCACAGCTGCTTCTTCCAGAAGGGAGCATAAAATGAGGGCCTCATAACCATGTCATTGGACTCTGTGCCAGGCTGTTTTCACTCGGGGCGCACCAGACAAGGAGGGGGGTGGAGAGAGCCCTCCCAACCCCATGTGACCCAGCCCTGGCAGCTAGCCTCCACAACCCAACTTCCGCCATGCTCCAGACTGCTTTCCACATGCTCAGGCCAAATCTCACACATAAGTGAACATATTTCTAAACCGCACAGCTGAAACACATCATAAGACACACCCTACTGTTTTTCCATAATGACCACACCACATTTGATTGGAGGCAAGATGGCTCCAATGCTGCCCGAACCCCTTGTGCTCTCCCAAACCCAGCTCACCATCTCGCCTTAGACGACACGCAGCTCAGCACACTAGGCATGGAAATCTACATGTGATCTCTGCTGGAATTCTACGCATGATTCCTGATGGACATCTCTGGCTATTTTGCAAGATTCGGAGAAAATGGCGTCGGTGGGGCACAGAAAAACTATGGTGGTGGCGACAGCTGCTGCACTGCCCCCTGGCTCAGCCAGGCCAAGTGGCAGCGCTGTTGGACATAGAGCCATGGCAGCAGTGCCAGCAGTGGCTCATCCACTGTGGGGTGCTATAGGCCAATCACTGGGTGACCTGGGACTCGGAGCAGGTGTTAGACCTGGCACAGACCCTCCGTGATAGGGTCCTGCTCTGCCAGCTGCTCAACAACCTCTGGGTGCACTCCATCAATCTCAAGGAGATCAGCCTGAGGACGCAGGGGTCTCAAATGCTGCCCAGAGACACAGGCAGGCACATGTTTGTCAGTGTGCAGATCATTACAATATGCCAGTTGACCAAAAGCTTACATTTGGTAGACTGTGAACACCTGCAAAGGTAATTAGAGGCCGCCCCAAAAGCCTCTATCCCTCTCAGAGAACCTGGCAAGCTACCAAGAGTATCCCGCCCGCATGGCAGAGCCTGGCATGGTACCTGTGGTGTAACTGGTATGCCAAAAACAATAACAACGATGGTCCTCATTACCCTGATCCTGAAAGAGCCCCCAATACACCATCCCAATATGCCCAATATGCCACCAGGCTACAAAAGCACACGACAGGGAAAGCATGAGATAGGGATGAATGGATATGTTACTCGCACCCACTCAAGCAAAATGATGAACAAAGGGATGACAGTGATAGTCATACATTACATTATACTGTTTAATATTCATTTAAGTAGCCTATCACTGTTTCACTGTTATCCTGTTGTTCATCGATTTACTTGAGCAGGTGCTAATAACGTCTCTGTTCATCCTAGCCCTGAGATTTTAGCAGCCTCTCTTTACTCATCCTTCCCAACGGTGCTGCATCGGAGGCTCTTTCAGGGCTAGGGCAATGAGACCAATCACTGTTACTGTTTTTGGCCTATTGAATACGCCACGAGGAGCTTGCCAGCTCTGCCATGAGGGTAGGATACTTTCGGTAGCTTGTCGGGTTCTCTGAGAGAGACAATTAGACAATAAAATATCGAGTGGCCGCAAATGCAACCATGACTCTGGGAGTTTTCTCTTATAGTCTCTGGATCTTGGCCATTGATGGGATTTACATGGTGTTGGGGGCAGTTTGTGGGTGTGGTTGCTTAGCTAATATAAAATGGGGCATCTGCCTGGAGGAGGCCCAGGCCCGATCAGAACAGACTTAAAGATCTCAGTCCCGGGTCTCGCACACCTGGGTTTCTCTTCTGATTCCTTCATGTGTGAGGCTTGTCCAAGTGTGTGGAGAGTGACTATGAGCATGGCTGTGCCTGGGTTCTGGAGGTCTTTGGCTGCTGGTTTCTGCTCGGGGCAGGGAGCAAAACTTAACTCATCCCCCTCCGACGTGCCCTGATGAAGTCAGCCAAGTGCGTGGGAAGGAGACTCTGCCAAGTAGCTCATATGATATAAAATTGGGTAAATTTATAGAATATCTGGTTATTCTACATTTATATAATATCTTAATTATTTAAAATGAAAAGGATAACTTGATAATAATTATAGGCTATCAATATTATCACAAGTGAAAATTAAAGATAATTAGAGAAATAATAACTGACCAAAGGCATGTTTATATGCTTATATTTTGTCTTTTAAAATTTGGGGTGAAGTGATAGTACAGTGTGTATTATGTTGTCTTGCATGTACTTCAATTTCCTGCATCCCATGTGTTTCCCTGAGCACCACCAAGAGTAATTCTAGGTGGAGTGCAGAGTCAGGAGTAAATCCTGAAGTACTCTATGTTTGGACTATAAACAAAAGAGAACAAAATATAAATATGTATGCTATGTATGTAAACTATCTGACTGAAAGAATCTTTTAGATAAAATGCTGAAGGATGATATTAATGAAGACAGATCAAAATTCCCAGCAAGTTTACTGGTACTTTTTAATTAAAGAAAATCATATGACCAATAAAATGCTTAGGTTAACTTTAAAACAGTCGTATATGGTATCAGTTCATTTGCATTAATTTGCAGGGGGAGGAACTATTTTTAACTCCAATACTCTAGTATTGGTAGTATTGCCTGTCTCTGATGGCTTAAGTCTTGAGAAAAAATTGCATAGTGTTGGAATTTATAGTAATCAACCAGTTGTCTATTGTTGGATTTTTAATTTTGGGAGTTGTTGTCATTAGCAAGTTATCTAATATAGTTTTTTTATAAGTTACTTCTAATTTTATTTATTTATAGAAATGTAATGATTGAATGCAACTTCTAGAATTTTAAACAAGCATCACACACTAACAAGATAGAGGTTCTGTGACACATAACTAGGCTCCACCTTTATAATACACTAAATTTGGCAGGCATCATAAGAATGAATAATAATGAATCATAATAAAGAAAATAATGAGTCTGAGGGCTGGATCCTAGTACAAGGGCTTAAGCACTAGCCTTGCATGTTGTTGACCTGGGTTCAAAAAGACTTTCCTTATGATCCCTCAGCACCATCAAAAGTATTGCAGGAGCAAAGAACTATGATTAAGCCCTGAGAAAGGGTGTGGTCCAGAAAATAATAAAAGAAAATATATGGTGAAATAACGTGTCAAATTGATTCAGTATCATTAATATAAAAATATATGGGGATAGTCAGCTACTTCATTAGACCTGGTAATATTACATTGGGTCAAAAACCAACAAAGGCAAAAAGATTGCACATATATTTTATCAATACTTTCCATTTTAATAAAATCATAATACATCCAATGTTGAGAGTTAACTGATAACTTGTAAAGCTCTCAGGGGTGTTTTAAGAAACAACTAAGTTTCATTGATTCCAACATTTTTGAAGGGAAAGAAATGTTGGAGTCAGAAATACAGTACAGAATTGAAGTGTTTGCCTTGCATGGGGCCGACCTTGGTTCAACCCTTAGAACTTCATATGACTGCTCTGAGCAGAGTGAAAAATAAAACCTGAGCCAGAAAGAAACCCTGAGCACTATTTCTTCTTAAATCAAAAAAAAAGAATTTTTTTATCACTTAATATGGTGAAAAGTATATACTTGATTCTGGATTAGGTTTATGCTTATATTTAACATTAGCAAAAAATGTTCTTAGATACAGATTATGGTATATAATATATAAAAGTTTCTAGTACATGATTCTGAAAAATAAAGTTGTGAGACTGGAAAGACACACACACACACACACACATATATATATACATATATATATATGCAGTTATGCCAATAAGCAAAGTGTTAATATAGGCAGAGTATATGTAGGATTTCTTTGTTCTGGGTTGTAAATTTGTATTGTATGAAAATATAAATAAATGATTAATACTAAATTATTTTTGGTTAGTATATTATTGAATATTTTTATTGATATCATATTTTTCAGAAACAATGTTTACACATTAAGGCGTTAACTAACGAACAGTATGAATATGCATTTGCATTCATTCTACTCTTAGCACAAAGAATCTCTTCTATATTGTAGCTGCGTTTAAAATAAAGCTTTGCCGAATGTTTCTTTAAGTGCATAGCTGAAACATTTTCTGTAGTTCTATTCACTTCTTCTATCTTTGAAGTTGCGAGGAATAAAAAAAAAAGGTTTTATGTCATCATTTTCTAGCTTCTCTACTACATCAAGTCATGAATAAAATGGCGAGCTTTATAGCTACCTAAATAAATGCTAATTGAACCTGCACACAATCTCTTGCCATTTAGACTTAACGAATCAGACATATTTGAAAGATTATAGATGATGAAACAGACCTTCTTGTTATCATGAGAGCAAAATTCATATGAAAACTGAATCTAGGCTCTTAGTATTATTAATATTGTCCTCTTTTCATCCAAGCTAGTATGTAGAAAATAGACATTGTTATATATTCCCTTTTCTTCAAAATGGACTTTATATAGCTTATTAAACTTTTCACCTCCTCTACTTGCTGAAAGATCTCATTAATATTTGTTTGTCTCATTTATATGTATTCCCATAGTAAACACAGAGATGGAAAAATAGAGTCTTATATTATGCAGTGACCATTAAAAAAAAAGTTCTTAATTGCCTCTGGTTCTTCCCGGCATCAATAAGGCCATTTTCCAATATAGAAATATTGTTTATCATTTTTAATGCTGACTTGAGGTTTGCAAATATAATAAGATTTATGTGCTGGTGATCTTTGTACTGCAAAAAATGAGAACAGCACACATTTACACAGATAGACCAGTGGGAAATATAACAATAAAAGTTTGTGCAAAGTTTTAGGATCAGATATAAGCAACTTTTTATTTCCAGGACACTTTTAATAGAGCTGTGAAAGCCACTGTAATACTGTATTTATATACTTGAAAAGAAAGTTACAATGAAATCAGCTAAATGTTACTTTCAGGTGGCATGAATAGTTTGTATGTTCAATATTGGTACTGGTGAGTTAGATTTCTATAAAATTGATCCATTGCAGAGCTGGAGAGATAGATTAGAGGTAAGGGACTTACCTTGCATGTTACTTACATCAATTCAGTCCCCAGCACCATATATGGTCCCCTGAGCATCACCAGGGGATATTCGTAATCATAATCACAGAGCTAGGCATAGTCCCCAAGCACCACCATTTGTGGTGCCCTCTACCCTGCAAATAAAAATGAATTGAGCCATTACAGAGCTTGCACATTATCGATACAGCTGCTACCTAACAACTTAATTTTTTTTTAAATATAGTTAGTTGACAAAATATTCAAGCTTTTAAATGAGAGCAAGCATCCTATTGAGAATTTATTTTTACTTGCAAGGTCCATGCTAGAACAAAAACTATTAGCTCTTAAAAATCACTAAAAGACTTCCAAGACTTAAACAGCTTAAGAAACCATAGTACATAGTCAATTAATCAACATCAGTTTGTACCTCTCTCCCTTTCCCCTTCTAAATAAAATGAATAGTCAGAAGCCCTATTGCCAATTGATTTTCTGCCTATTGTGACTTCTCTCTTCCTGACACGTTCAGTAAAAATCAAATGACTAATGACTTAAAGAAAAAAATAGATAACCCCTCACTACTTTCTCTAAGAGCTATTCCGAAGATTGCAGTGCTGAAGCAGTCCACTTTAGGATGACGTCTACCCATCAGACAAAACAATCTGTACCTCAGTCCTGAATTTTCTCTTCTCTATTGAGTAGTATATAGGTAGTTTCTCCCAAGTATATAACTTCAGGCTATGAAACTGGAGATACATTAAGGATCCTGAGGGAGTCGAGTCTCTAACTCAACACTTGTGTGGTATTTAATAAATCTACCACCAAGCATGTTCAACTTTATGACCCAGTTAGCTAGACAACACCCAATTTATGATAGGTGCCCAGACTGCACGTACTTTTGTACTATATTGCTAAATTCTCACTCTCTAATAAAGCCCAATAGCAAGTCAAAAAGTTATTTCCATAAAGAACCTAGTTGTTCTAAAGGCTTGAGTTTAGATGCATATATAAGTGACTGCCAACAGTTCCAAGCAGCTTATCTATCTGCTACTGACACTTCAAGCGTGATTAGATCTTCGGGATGATGTGGTCCACATGGCAGAACATTTTACACAGCAGTCTGGATTTGTTACAGAGTCTTCTGGGGCTCATTCAAAAGTAGCAGCATGCTAGATCACTCAGTAAGTAGACTGGAATAGCATACCCTAAGGGATGACACATTGCCTCTGAATTCCAAAGAAGGCACATTAGGCATCAGCCTACTATTAGATTATAGGAGGTCCAGATGCAGTAATTTACCGTTCAACATAGAAAAAAATATATATCAACATGCTCCACATCACTGGACCCTGAGAAATGTCATTGAAGTGGAAGCTGTTGATTTTTTTATTGGGTTTATTTCCCACCCTGTGAATTATACACATCTTACCAGTGTGTCCAAAGGAGTTGCTATTTCTTGCCTACCAGATCCATTCAGCAAAATGCAATGATCAATGTTGGTCACCAACCAATGTGATATGTTCTGGAAAGAAAATAAGGCATAGGGCTAGGAAGTAGCTAGACGAATGAGGGGGGATGACGAGACCCATAGAGGTGCTGCCCTCCTTAATGAGAGGGGAATTGCAGGGATGGGAAATGAGTCAAGTTCAGAATAGAAGAATGATCCTAAAAAAAGTATTTAATGGTATTCATCGAAAAGATGGACCCAGGATATGCCAGTAACTGGATAATAAGAAAGCAGTCCTTTCAACATCCTACCACCCACTTGACCAGCTAGCCTGCTTTAGGCTCGAATTACTCATATGCCACTTCTTTAAAGATATAATGTTGGAAAGGTTTGCAACTTTTCTGGAATTTTGTCGCAGAGCTCTCTTCCATGTTGCGGGAGTTTTGTTGTTCTCTCTCCCCTCAATGAGATAGCGTTTTTGTTTTGTTTTGTTTACATTTGATCATTTAATCTCTAGCCCTTTGCTTGAAGAGAAAAATCTGAGCAAGTGTGTCTGCTGTATCTGTGAGACATTAGAAAGGAAAAGAAAGCGCTATTCTCTTTAGCTTAGGCAAACCATTGTGCTGATCATTGCTAATGTGGACGGTGGTGGTTCTAGTGATGATAGGAAAACCGGTTTTTAGAAACACAAGGTATGTGCTCATTTTCATCTCTTTGCCCTTTATATATATATATATATACACCTTTATATATATGTATTATATATATATATATTGTTGTTGTTGTTGTTTTGTTTTTTGGTCATACCCAGATAGTGATGATGGGAAATCCGGTTTTTACAAACACAAGGTATGTGCTCATTTTCATCTCTTGGCCTTTTGTATATTTTGTTTTTTTGTTTGTTTGTTTTTGTTTGTTTGGTTTTTTGGTCATGCCCAGCTGTGTTCAGAGCTTACTCCTGACTCTCCGCACTCAGGGATCACTCCTTTCCGGGATTGAGAAATCCTATGTGGATCTGGGGATCTGCCCTGATTCAGAAGCCTGTGATGCAAACATTTATCTGCTATACTTCTTCTCTGACTTCTATGCTAAATTTATCCTGAAGTATAACTAAAATTTATAACAGTAAGTAAATATTAACAGAATAATAATGGAATTAACACCTGATTGAACTTCCTCACTTCAGTTGCATACTCCAAGGATATGTTTTCTGCAGAGGCCAAAAAGAACAAGTTGAATAGGACGTGGTGTGAATCACTTGACATTTTCTATCATTATTATTCTCCTCCCCAGTCAGGAAACCTAGATAAGGGTTTTGCCAGTTTCTGAGACTGCCTAATTATGTTTTGTGTTCTAAACTCAGGGAAATAGTGCAAAATGAAGTCAAAGAGCCACTACATCCAGTTTGAGCTGGACTCAAAACAAAATTCCATTAACTTCACTTAACTCTCCTAATGTTCTCTCTGTCTGGGAGACTAGAGAGATACTTAGCTTCCAGTTATTCGAGTTCGTATAGAATCAATGTATATTAATACCTGAAAACCTGAGAACATATGCACATATATGTGCATACAATCAATCTATTCAGGAAAAAAATGATGGTATGCATTTTTGTCAGTAAAAAGAGATTTTCTTCAGAGGGACTTGGTTTCCCTTTACACAGGGTGTTATGATTTGTAAAATCGCTTCTACAGCTGCAGGAACTAAGTGAGGTATGTGCCATCCGGTTGGGATATTAGATTCAGTCTGCTAGTCAGTCCATATATAACCATTCCATTTAGTTTAAATACAATAGGTAGGATTGTGTCTTACCACCCTCCAATAATAAAAATAACAATAATAACAATAATAATGCAGTGCACTGTAGCACTGTCATCCCATCGTTCATCGATTTGCTCAAGCGGACACCAATAATGTTTCCATGGTGAGACTTGTTACTGATTTTGGCATATCGAATACGCCACGGGTAGTTTGCCAGGCTCTGCCTGTCTTGCGGGCGGGATAATCTTGGTAGCTTGCCAGGCTCTCAGAGAGAGGCAGAGGAATCAAACCTGGGTCGGCTGCATGCAAAACAAATGCCCTGCTGCTGTGCTATTGTTCCAGCCCAACAATAATAATAATATAATAAAAGATTTATTAAAGTTTAGCCCATTATTTGTGAACTTTACCTTGTTTGGATATCAGAAGTAATCAAGATAGAACAAATTTACATTGATTTTGATTGGCTCCTAATTCAACGATTTCTCATGGATATGATCAAAAATTATAATGTGGACTTAGGCACAAGGGAAAACATTATCTATACAATGAAGATGAAAGAGATTGGAAACACATTTTCAAGGTAGGAAAGGAAGGGTTCTTCTTAGAATATTCATAGAATTGTATGGCTTTGCCAATAACTTAATTCTAGTTTTAAATTTTTCTATTCTTCAGAAACGTAGGAGATTATATGTCTTCTATTTTTAGCTAATCTATTCATTGACAATTTTTTTAAAAAATGCCTTAGGAATCCAATGTACTGCCAAGTTATTTCTTTCCTACAGGATTCATGAATGCCTAGCCAATTCCATAGACCACTTCAAGTCAGCCTTTTCATAATTTAATTTGGCTCCTCTATCCATTACTGTAATGACATTTACCTTGTCTTTGAAGATTAATATTCTGGTACTTGACCTCTGCCACCTTGTTCCCATAATTTATTTTAAATTTCAGAATCCCATTTCAATGTCAAAATCTTCCCTATAATTTATAAGTTGACACTTTTGAACTATAATGTACAAACATAGAACTCCTTAAGGAAACCCGAGTTCCCTTTACATTTTTTGTCATTTTTCCTTTTAGTGGAAGTCTGTCCTATTAACTCAAACTGAACTCACAAGTGTTGCATTGTTATTCTAGTCTAATCACCCTAAAGTCTTTGGATACTTTCCTCTATTGTATACCAGACAGCATAAAATTGCATCTAAATTTTACACAGAATAACTTTGAATTTATATGAACCAATGGAAAAAAAATGTAAGAGCCTTTTTTAATAACTGAAATACAAAACTAGGCCCAGCATCTCGGCTTAATTAAATGACAGCAATACATTTGCCCTAATCTTACTTTTTATACCATTCCCCTTGATTTTAAATGCTTAAGATCTATGTCTTCATATGTCTAAACATATATCAGAATAAAAATTGGAAAAATATAATTTAATTCTTTTGATCACAGATACTGCTTAGGATAGCATTTTGTACTTTATCTGTTTCTGCTCATTGGGTATTGACTAACAATTCTGATATTACTCTTCAGATAGGCTAAAATAAAACAATTGAATAAATTAAATGGGTACAATGTCCTCACTGTTGGAGTAAGTGAAAGTATATAAGAAAGGGGTAAACTTAGGCTGAAGCATTAGTTCAGTCAGCAGGGCACTTGCCTTGCATACGGCTGACACAGGTTCAATCCCTGACACCTTATACAGTTACCGAAGAACAGTCAAGAGTGATTCCTACGTACAAAATCAAGAATCAATCTGACCACCACTAGCTTATGACCTCCCACCCAAAGAAAAAAACCCATAAATAAAGACGATGAACAATATGGTAACACCATGTAATACTATATTTGAATAGAATCTATGTTTGAATCTATGCAGTTTATCATGTATATTATTATTTAAGATATTTACATAATGATGCCTATATGTAGATGAATATATACAAACATTTTATGTCATCGTCTTCTGAGATGGTCTAGGAATAGCAAGTTTTATAAACAATAAGTATACCTCAAACCCAGATTTATTTTCCAATGCTATTCTTTGATATAAGTATCCAAGGAGAAAAGTTTCCCTGGGGACACAACTGTCAAAAGATTTTAAAACTAGGAAAATATATAAAATTGAGTCTAAAATATCTGACTGTGCTTAGAATGAGAAGAGTGTTCAAAAACAAATAAAAGAGGCCAAAATTTAGTTGAAAGAGTTCCCATTGTTAAAAGTAATTGTCATATTGACATTGTGAATTTTATAAAATATGTTTTCTTTGGGATCTTAATCCCTATACTCCAGAATTACAATTTAATCATACTAAAAGAAAATCTTAACCAAAACCAAGAAAAATGATACAAAGAAAGTAAGAAGACATATAATTCATTGTAACATGTCTGATGATGATGTATTACTATGGATACAATATGTACAATAAAATACAGTATCACTACCAGTCTTTAATTTTACAAAAGTGTAAAATTAAATATATAGAGTCCATAGAAAAAGGTTGGTTTTACTTTAAATTTTTGTTCTCAAAGTGAGGACTATTCCAAAAATATTTGATTAAATTTTAATATAAAATATGCATCTGTTATATTTGCTATGCCAACACTATATAGCTACAATACATCCCAAGTGAATTGGAAATAGATTTCAAGTCTTTATGTAGATACCTATTGTGAATCTCAAACTTTCATATTTTTTAGACAACCTATTGCTTGAAACCATTTAAACTGCAACCCTTGAAGAGGGAAACGGTCTAGCAGCTTCAGCAACTCAGAAAAATGATGTTCTCTGCCTTCAGGAATTTATAAGGTTAAGTGAGAAAACAATTTTTAAGTATAAATACATTTTTTAGTTACAATATGATATATGAAACCTAATAAAACAGATATGTGCCCTGGAGAATATGTTCACTATTACATTAAGTCTTGATAAATACTGCATGCGAGCTGTCATGGTTTCATTAGAAAAAGATATAAAATATGGATGATATTAGATACTGTAAGAAATTAGCTGAGAAAGATATTACACAAATAAAGAATACTAAATGTTTTATTAGTGTAAGACAAATAGCTTTATAAAGTTTGTTTCAATACCATACTTTGATTTGATTACCAAGAAAACAACCATTTGTAAGAAGCAAATTATATGTGACTCACTTCTACCACTAGAGAAATTAAATATCAAAAAACATTTTTAATCTTGTGTGAAACTCCAGTTCTCTTTTGTATTTTTAGATGAGCATATTAATTTTGTATTTCTCCAACTTTAATTTCTAAAAGTGTTCAGATGAATAATGAGTTTTGTTTGTGCTTTCAAAGTTTGAAGTGCTTCTTAGATTTCTTAACAAAATAAAATTTAAACATTTAAAACTGCATTGATTAAGTGAATCAACATGTAAGAAATAATAGAATTAATAGCAGTTACATTTTTTGCATTACATTTAGAATCTGGCGGTAAATTAAATAGCTAGAACTTTTTTATTAGACATTAAAAAGTTTCAGTGGTATGCATATGACATAGAAAATTTCTGTCTCTTAACTGGAATCAAGAAACAGAATTTTTGCCTACAAATAAATACAAAAATCATAAATACTCTCTCATTACCATAGATTTTTCTACAAACGTGTATGTTTAATACTAGCTGATAGATTCTGTAATTTTTAAGTAAACAGTTTTCTCTTAGTATGAGTTTTAAATCACTTATTCTACAATTAATATATGGCTTACTTTTTATGTAGTGACTAAATTGAGCCCTGGACTCAGTCATGAGAGATGCATGCTCCTCCATTAAGCTACATCTCCAGCCCTTATATAAACTGTATTTTAAAGATGTATAAGTGAGGTAAATGTGTGTGTTCATGGGCATTTAAACCACAAGCCCAAAGACATTTTAAATATGACACCCAAACTGAAACAACTAAGCTTAAAAGTGTGACTGTCAAAGAGGCAGTCTGGGGGTGGGAGGGAACTCAGAACACTGGTAGAGGAAAGTGACAGTGTTGGGATATTGTATGTCTGAACCTCTACTAATGAAAAAAAATGTAAATCCTGATGCCTTAGCAAATAATATATTAAAAATAAGATGGAAGGGGCTGGAGCGATAGCACAGCAGGTAAGGCATTTGCCTTGCACACGGCCGACCCGGATTCGATTCCCAGCATCCCACATGGCCCCCGAGCACTGCCATGAGTTATTTCTGAGTGCAGAGTCAAGAGTTAACCCCTGTGCATCTCCTGGTGTGACCCAAAAAGCAAATAAATAAATAAATAAATAAATAAATCACGAATCACGAAATCCCGTTAATCGTCAATTTCTCCAGCAGGCTCAGTAACCTCTCCATTAGTCCTTTCCCTGAGATCTTAGAAGTCTCTCTCAACTGGGCCCTCCCAATGATGTCACAATGGAGGCTCTTTCAGGGTCAGGGGAATGAGATCCAGCTTGTTACTGGATTTAGCATATGAATACACCATAAGAAGCTTGCAAGGCTGTCCCATGTGGGCAGGAAACTTTCAGAAGATTGCCAGTTTCTCCCAGAGGGAGAAGCAGGCTACAAGATATTGCGCAGCCGCTTTGGGGCTGTGTGCTTCTGGGAGCTTGCTTTTAAGTCTCTGGATCTTGGCCATTGATGGAATTATACACACCTGGGTTCCTCTGCTGGTACCTTCATGCCTGAGTCCTGTCCGAACGTGTGGAGAGGGGTCTTGAGCATGGCTGTAGCTAGGTTCTGGTGGTCTTCGGCCGCCAGGAGCTCTGCTCGGGGCTGGGAGGGAAGCTGGAGCACATCCCCTCTGAGGGGCCCCAGGAAAGACAGCCAGGCGTGCGGGCAAGAGACTCTGCCAATATCGCCATCATGCAATAAATAAATAAATAAATAAATAAATATAAGATGGAAGAAGTGAAAAAATGAAAGAAGGCCAGAATGATAGTACAGTGGGTGGGACACTTGCTTTATAAATGCCAATCAATGGTAGCACATATGGTCCTCCAAGCCAACTAGGAATTATCCCTGAGCACAGAATCAGGAATAAGCCCTGACCACACTGTGTGTGGCCTAAAAGGACAAAACAAAAACAAAAAAAAAAAAATTAAGAACCACTCAACTGCCCCCCTTGCCTTATAAATAAATATAACTTCTTCCAGCCAGTGAGTGTGACCAACTAATTTGAACATTAGGAAATCAGTTTAAATTATTTATTTATTATTTCTGCATGTTTCTTTAATATTTATTTTTATGTAAAAACATTTCATTTGTGAATCAATTTTTCTTTTCTTTTTTTTTTTTTTTGCTTTTTGGGTCACACCTGGCGATGCACGGGGGTTCCTCCTGGCTCTGCACTCTGGAATTACTCCTGGTGGTGCTCAGGGGATCATATGAGATGCTGGGAATCGAACCTGGGTCGGTCGCGTGCAAGACAAACGCCCTACCCACTGTGCTATCGCTCCAGCCCCAATGTGAATCAATTTTAAAAAGAGAAAATCTTTGCATTTATGTACCAGTGTGATAAAGAAGAAACCATCAAGTTTTGATTCAGGAATTAAATGGTTTTAAAATAATTTTAAGGGGCTGGAGAGATAGCACAGCGGGTAGGGCGTTTGCCTTGCATGCGGCCGACCCGGGTTCAAATCCCAGCATCCCATATGGTCACCTGAGCACGGCCAGGGGTAATTCCTGAGTGCAAAGCCAGGAGTAACTCCTGTGCATCGCCAGGTGTGACCCAAAAATAAAAATAAAATAAAATAAAATAATTTTAAACTTTTTAATTAATTCAGGAATTTATTGTTCCCAAACATTTTTATTTTAAAAGATAAACTATAATACTTTGAAGAAGAGCTCTATTGTTACCAAGGCATTTTCAATTTAATATTAAAGGTGCATTTAGTTGAGTGTACCACAATATACCTTCACAAACTGTCTTCCCTAACACAAGGAACTACTATAATTAAATACTTTCCATGAAGAAATATTGTTAGGCCTATAGTCAGTCCTATCAAAAAGTACTTGTCTTATGTTAAGCACCACATGTTCCCATATTTGTATTAAAAATAAGTCTTAATTTGATATACTTTGCAATAGAGACCACTCTGTTTTTTTTCTTTTTGACAAGATTTTTTTTTAAATAAAATACTTTAAACACCATAGTTTCCAAAGTTTTATCCATTTTCCCAAATACCCTCCAAGCCTGGTCCCCCTTAGCAGGCTGAAAATAATTTAATTTGTATTACTTGTTACAACTAAATGGATACTTATATTATCAAAATTACTTCTGCAAGAGAAAATTTGTGGAAATTGTTTTATCTTACCACAGATCTTGTGGTTAAGGTCTCTGCTGTTAAATGAAGCCTCATCTGAGGATACTAAACTGTTTGTTGCTAATTGAGTCTTCTATTTTATTGTTTTTGCTTGTTGAGTTCAGTTGGCTTTTATGTTACTTTCCCATTTTGGTGTGCTTCTACTGGGATTTCAGTATTATGGAATTTGGAATTGTCTCATGGCTGGGTACCTGGTTCAGAAACCTCAGGATCTTTCAAACTCAGGATGATGTGCTGACATAGTTGTGGAAGATGAGGGGAATCCTATTTGTCCCCACTCTAAAAGACCCCAGAGTTCTCAACCTGAACACTGAGTATCTCAAAATTTCCTGATTTGGTGTCTCTGCAGAGATTAATACTGGTGAGGTGAAGTTCACCACCCACCCACAGGGCACCCTAGAGTTTCTGGCTGAGAGACTGGTGTATTCATGAATTCTAGTGGTTTGCCTTGAATCTGCTCTGAAATTTAGTCATGAAATGGAATAGCAGGGCAGATGAGACTGTGGGAGGTTGGCCTTGACAAGCTTTCCTGTTTGTGTATCTGTCTTGACCTTTTCTTTTTTTCTTTTTGGGTCACACCTGGCGATGCATACGGGCTACTCCTGGTTCTGCACTCCGGAATCACCCCTGGCGGTGCTCAGGGGACCATATGGGATGCTGGGAATTGTACCCAGGTTGGCCTCGTGCAAGGCAAATGCCCTACCCACTGTGCTATTGCTCCAGCCCCTCTCTTGACCTTAAGCTGAATCTTTTCCATGTGAAATCCTTCTAATTACTCCTCTAAAATAAATGAAACTGTATCATAACATTATGGCTTTTTTTATAAAGTCCTTTATCACGTAACAAGTAGAATACAAGCTGAGAAATAAATGAGCTATTAAAAACCTTCTTCTTTTCTGTGAGGGTCAAAGCATATGACAACACATATTTACTAAATACCTCAGCTCTGTGGTATAGTTATTGAAGCCACTGTTATATATGGTATTTCACACTGACTAAAATGTAATTAACTTCTTAATGTTGTTGCAGATTGTTATGCTGAAACATACTCAGAACAAAATTGATTATGATTTTTATGTTTTATTTCACATTTCTAAAAATGTTTTCTATTATAGTATAAAGCATAACTATACCAACATCTATGAAAATACCAGGGCTAGAACTATATAATACGAATGTATAAGCTGAATTTAATAAAACTATCAATGAATTCAAAAAGCAGCATTACGGATGTGATTTTAAAGTAGACATTAGCAAAAACAATAAATTATCTTAATTTTTAAAAGTCCTTTTAAAGCTGCTTTGACAATTGTACATGGCATTGCTGTCATTTTAGAACCTTCATTTTAAGTTAGGAAGAATAGCTCTATCTTTGTATCTGTATTTCATTTAAAATCAGGTTCTTTTGTTCATGACCGCTCCATCAAAATTTAGAACCTGATGTTTGCTACATATCACCAATCAATATTTAACAGAGGAGAGAATTGTTTGCAGCTTTATCTTTTGTATGGGTAGCTTTGCAATTTATACAAACATTTAGGAAAATCGAGTACCTATTGATGTGACTCTGTGTAATGACTGTAACATATGAAGAAATTTTAGCTTTTGGCATTGATTTTTGTATATATTGTGAAAAAATTTCTTTTAAAATGTCCAAAATTTTCCCTGAATTTTTATAGCAACATATTTTAAAAATTGGAAAAGAGCTAATCCAAATTATCCCGTAGAATGCTAGTTTCTTTGTGAATTGTTACAATGACATATTTGATGATTCCATTCATTGCACAACATAAGAAATGAAAATTGTGTCAGAATTGGTTATATTTGACAATTTAACATATTTTACAAATTAATGTGAAATGAAATAAGCTTATTATGATATGCTAATAATGGTATTAGTAAAATTTATCTGAGATCTGGGGCTAGAGAGAGAGTGTACAATTGGCAGGACACTTCCCTGGCACGTAGTTGACACGAGTTTTCTCCCAATATCTCATATGGTCTCCCAAGCACTGCCAGGAGTAAGAGTAAGGAGTAACCCCTCAGTACTACCAGGTGTGGCCCTAATATATTAAACAAAAAACTTATCTGAGATTTGTGAAACTATTTAGGTCACAGACATTGTCTTACTCTGCCAAGTGACATCAAAGAATGTATTCCCACAAATTCTAAGGTGTTACACCCAACAGCTATATTTTAAGAGTCATTTTTGAAAACTGTAATTAAGGATTTCATGTTTTTTTCTACTATGTTCTTATTAAATTTCAGTGCATGATTTCAAACATATTGATATTTTAAAAAACAACTCTAATATCTTCAATAATTTGGTCTCAGAACACTCAGCCTCTTTACTTTGACCATCTTTGCAATGAGTCTGAAAGTTTAATTCATTAAAAATGACTCCTTCCTATCTATCCTACTCATATCTTTATTAATGCTCGAGTAAGAAAGTAAAATTAATATGTCAGGACAATTTAAAAAAATTGGTTTCAACATTGTGTAATAATTACTTTAATGGGAATTAATTTTCTCTAAAGACCCTAAGCAGTATGCTTGCTCTTCCTGCCCGTGTTCTCCCTTGGACATACATCTTGTTTACTTTTCTCTATGACTCTTTGCCTGCTTATTTTCACACTGGAGGAGCCGTGTTCTCTCTTGTACATGAACTTCCTCCTTTCTCTCCCCTTACATCTTTCTTTTTTTTTTCTAATTTTTTTTTTTTTTTTTTTGCTTTTTGGGTCACACCCAACGATGCTCAGGGGTTACTCCTGGCTCTGCACTCAGGAATTACTCCTGGCGGTGCTCGGGGGACCATATGGGATGCTGGGAATCGAACCCGAGTTGGCCGCGTGCAAGGCAAATGCCCTACCCGCTGTGCTATTCCTCCAGCCCCCACATCCTTCTTTAAAAAAAAAAAAAATATTTAATCACAGTGTGGAAAATTACAAAGCTTTCAGGCTTAAATCTCAGTTACACAATGCTCAATCACCCATCCCTTCACCAGTGCACTTATTCCACGACCAAGAACCACACTAAACCTCCCTCCACCCCCCCACCTCCCCAGTCCCCCACCCCGCCTGTATAGCTGATAAATTTCACTTTACTTTCTCTTTATTTTGACTA
Organism: Sorex araneus; assembly: GCF_027595985.1. NCBI lineage: Eukaryota > Metazoa > Chordata > Mammalia > Eulipotyphla > Soricidae > Sorex > Sorex araneus. The sequence continues at coordinate 277,315,477 of NC_073302.1, read as the reverse complement.
CATTCAATATTTCAACAAAAAACTCACTATTTTTGTTTGGAGTTTCTCCCCCCCCCCCCGCCAAAGTCAGACCTGCTGGAAAGGAAGCATTTGATAATTTGTTTTCCATTGCTGAGAATGAAGAGATATGAGGTCGTGTGGCAACAATAGCAGCCACGAGATTTTGGATTTCTGTATTTTAGTATTTTAGTAACTAAGTCCAGTAAAATTTCTGCCAGAAGTTGCATCATTGCAAGCTTATACCTCTCTGCTACTTTATATTCCACATATGAGTGCAATCTTTCTATGTTTGTCTCCTTTCTGACTCATTTCACTTAACATGATACTTTCCATGTTGATCCACATATATGCAAATTTCTAAGGAAGTTTCAATAAACCTGCACACTGCACACTGTCATCCTGTTGCTCATCGATTTGTTCAAGTGGGCACCAGTAATGTTTCTTATTAAGAGACTTATTGTTACTATTTTTGGCATATCCAATACGCACGGGTAGCTTCCCAGGCTCTGCCTTGCGGTCTCGATACTCTCGGTAGCTTGCCAGGCTCTCCGAGAGGGGCGGAGGTATCAAACACGGGTCATCGTTAAAGGCGAATGCCCAACCACTGTGCTATCGCTCCAGTCCTCAATAAACCTACCCAGATTTATTGAAAAAGAACAAATGACCACTCTAACTTGTACAGAAGAGATTAGTGTGCCAGGGATATTGAGAGAATATTAACTGAAGTGTCCTATCGGTCTTGGCCACGATATTTACATAGTCAAAGGGAACTTATGGTTCATTAAGATTGCTGGAGTATCAGACACTTGTGTGTCTGTCAGACAATAAAACAGAAGACAAAATTAAAGCTCAAAATTCCTCTTACATTAAGAAAAAAAAGAAGGCGCATATGCTGCCTGAGCCCATGTGCTGCTTGTGCCCATGTAGCCGAGCACATGTTTCGCCCGCATCTCGCCTCTTGAGATGTGTACTTTCATGCTTTCATACTTTTGTGTCTAAATCTTGGTTATGTATAGGGGCTTTCTCCACCCTTGGAGAAGCCCGCGTTCTCTCTTGAGCACATTATTCTTACTATTCTCTCTCCCACATATCCCTTCCTCATTCCCTCAGAAACCTCTGAATCTCTGAATAAAATCTATTAACTTCAAAAAGAGAAAAGGAACAGAAAATCTGTATTTTCATACAGCATACAGTTGACATTGTCACTGATAGATAATAATTTGGTCATAGTGATGAAGAAGGTTGATTTTTAAGTTAACATATAATACTGTATATAGTACAATGAGTTGCATTTAATAATATTATAATTTGGCCATCATAGGCATGGATGTGATTTTTATTGTAGTTACTTTGTTTGGTTAGTTTTTGTTTTTCATCAAACTTAAACTCTTAAATTTTATGGAGGGGGGAAATCTGTTTCTTATATTACATAAATTGCAGTTTTAAGATTTTTATGTATTTGTCTGTGACTGAGCTGTTTTCTAATTTTTAATTATTATTGATTCATTTTGTTACCAATTGTTTATTTAAATTTCTTGTTGTTTAAATTAATTCAAAGGTCTTTTGTGTTTTAAAAAATTTAACAAAGTAATGAAATATTCATATCTCTAACAAAGCTTTTAAATATTTTATAATTTTAAATTTTATTTAATTGTATCATTAGTAAACATTAACGGTAATACTAAAGTACTTAGAATTTACCAACTTCATTCTTTCCTCTGGTGCATAAACATTCATATTAAAAAGAAGAATTTATTTTTTTGTTTTAACTATTGAGTCAGTTAAATATGCTTTATTTATTTTGTAACCAGAGTTTTTCTGCAAATTAAGACCATCTTACATAGCTGCACAGTTCTCAACTTACTATGTTTTTTCATGTAACTTTTTAAAAGCATAGGACGCTTTCCAAGAATTTTATCAAATCATTTTTGTCTTTCCTTATGGAAAATATACTGAGATCAATTAAAGCAATAAAATAATTCTTAAAACAAAGAGGCAACAAGTCACATCTAACCATAAATGATTGGAGTAAATTTTTTTAAATGTCTTTTCTTCTATATCTTTTCTAATTGTCCAGTTTTTATAAGCTCTTCTAAGCAGACTATTTAGTATTTTGTTTTAGTTAAAAAAGTAGGGATTTTAAATGAGCCACTGCGAAAATAACTGGCCAAATGCCTCCCACATTTAGGTTAGTCCTATTGTCCTTTGCATAGAAATGACCCCATTCCTCATTTCTGCAGTGTCAACCAGAGCTGATTCAAGCAGAAAAGTTCTTCGAATTAATAAAAGATGAGCATGAGGTCAGTTTACCAGACCTGGAAAGAAAGAAGAAATAAGCACAAGTAAAGTTGCAATTTAGAGTACAAACAAAGATAAATGCAGGATCAGATTTATACTAGCCTTATGCTTTACGCTAATTTTTAACTCTAATAATCAAATAGAGAGCTTCTCTAAACTCTGTGTGTGTGTGTGTGTGTGTGTGTGTGTGTGTGTGTGTGTGTGTGTGTGTGTGTAGGGACTTCCAAGACATCCTCAGAAACTCAGGGACCCTCCCAGCTTTTCTTGCCTAACAGACTCAGTGGTTCAATGCTTGACTTAAGGGCGTAAGGGTGAGGTGCCAGAGTAAATTACCCGGACAATCCCGACAGTGCAAGGGATTTGGGGTGCTCCAAATCTACACCTGAGGAACATCACGTTCTGCTGAACATTGAACCAGAGTTTGCTTGAAGCAACTTGATCAGGACTTAATCCTTGACATGCATTTGGTCCCAGAGCACCACCAAGTGAACCAGGAGTAAATCCTGAGACGCTTCAGGGGTGGCCTAAATACAAACATAAAAACCAATCCATAATAACTTTGGGATAGATTCTCTCACAGAATCCCCAGTGAGCAGTTTGATGTACCAACACCTTAAATTGTGTCTGATGAGATCCTGAGAAGATAATCTAGACCACATCTAAAATGAAGATATAACAAATCAGCATTGTTTTAATGTCAAAAATATGTGTGGTAGTTTATTACAATATTAATTGGAAATGAATATATTGTGATAAAGTAGCTTGTAACCTCTAAAACGTGTTATAATATTTAGAAATAATGATTAGAACACAAAAGGCATAGATGCACTTTTTATTCTGTAAATAAAACAGCTTTGCCTGCTCTGACTAAACATAAGATTCCTAAGACTTTCAAGAAGTTTTCCAATTTATAAATTACTTTACTGATAAGCATGAGGTTTATGTGACAAGCTAAAGCAAATGCTTTATCAAATGTATGACCAAAAGATATCCCATTCCTATTTCCATTTCAGAATATATTTTATAAATTGCTTGTCAATGTCTCCAGTAAATCTAATAAAATTTGATTGATATTTCACGAAAGCCAGAAAATTATTTAGAAAGGAACATCATCTTTATTTTTCAAACTTTTCAACATATAACCATCGAATAATTACCCTTCAAACTAGAGGCATTTAATTTTTATGGCTTTTTTGAATGAAGTTTCTTATAAAGAGATCCTATATATATTTCATTAATTTTATTCTTTTTTTCTTGTTAATATATCATGATTTATAGTACAAATTAAAAACAATGCCTTTATAAATGGCCTATCTACCATTAAGTATAACAAAATACACATCAGAAATTCAATTATCTAGAGTCGTAGAACTTAAGATCTATATCCACATGATCTTGCCCTTTATATTAATAACATTTGAAAATTAGTAATCATTGTTTGCATGGCGACAAAACACTCAGAGGCAAGAAAAAACCTGGGGAACTTGATAGTGGTGATTTATTAGTGTTTATCAGACTAGGGAATACCACTTTTCTTCATGTGTACAGAGGTGTTCCTGAAATATGATAAGTTGATTATAGAAACAAAGGCAATTTGTAGATGAGGCCAAAAGGTATTCTGTCTCTTATCAAATTATTCCTAGATATGTCTCCTTATAAGGACTCATCAATAATGACAAATGGCTGACTACAATATATGATATTTCTAAAACAACATACTGTAAAATTACAAACCTTTATGTTAGACAGCCATGAGTTAAACTCTATTTTAAATTACTGTTAGAACATTTCATTAAGCATTTAAAGGGATTTTTTTATTTTTAGAATAAACCTACTCCCCAAGATCTAATATAAAAAAGTCTGTAATCTGACAACATAAAAAATCACCTAATACTTTAAAAAAATAATATTTCTCACTATGCTTCCTCCCAATCTGATTTAGTAGATGTTATATTTAAATATAACAAGTACAATGTTATATTTAAATACCCTAAGTCTTTTTAGTACATCCTGGTCAAGAAACTACTACACAAAGTCTCTATTATTTAATCTCATTACTGTTATTACTATTGAGCAGTGTAGTACAGAAATTTGAAATCCTTATAATATATCATTGTCAGTGAATATTGCTATTTTTTTAATTTAGTAGAATTCTATTTCAGCACATATAGTTTGCATCATTTCCCAGTCAAACAATGACATTTGAAACATAAATAACTTTAGTAAATATAAATGTAGATTAGGTGAATAATTTCCAAATTTTGTGCATCCCATTCCCTTAACAAAACGAGTCTATTATTCCTTTTTATTCATTAAGCAAACATAGTTTTGTTTTGTTGTAATTTGGCATGTGAAAATAGGGAAAAAGACAGCTTAAAAAAATCTATGCAAAATTTTACTTTATTTTTTTGTTTTTATATCTGGACCTAAGTGGTGGTTTTCAGGGCTTACTCCTGGCGCTGGACTCAGGGATGAGTCCAGCTCCTGGCAGAGCTTGCATGACCATATATGGTGCCAGGGATTTAATTCATATAGGATGCACACAAGGCAAGCACTCTATCCACTGTACTATTGCTCTGACCCACAAAGTTTTATTTCAACATCCCTACAAAAGTGAATTAATTAAATCACTTGGGTTATTCTGGGACCAAAAATAGGAAAATTAACATTTTGGAGAATAATTATTTGGTCAGTCTTGATAGCAGCATTGCCATCTGTTTCCAGAGGGAACAATTCAGAGATGAGTTGGACAGTGAATCCAAATTTATATCCTCCCTAATCTTATTGACTGGAACACCTAAAACCCAAATGTTTTCTTATAAAATTTGGGATACTGTAACAAATTCTTCACTTGACCATGATTATGCATTTAATATGTTTGCCTACTCTCATTTCTATTTTTCTCTCGACTCCTGCATTTGGATACCAAAACTACTGAAATTCATGTTAGCCAAAAAGTAATAAAACTGGACTAGAACCTACTTTGCTGGATTCATAAATAACGGGCAATCCCAAGGTATATCCCACCAGATTCACAGTATCAGGGAAAGATAAAAGGACATGTATGACAGTAGTATGAGTTAAAGCCACTTGATTTGAAACTTTAGAATGACTATCAAGTTTAGTTGCTGTGAATCCTTGATTAGAGTTCATATGGCATATTGCAGGATGTCTGTGACAATTAGCAAATGGTCATAGTTATTGTGAAGTGTCAACTGCTGAGTCAGGCTGCTTAAACTATTCATATAGAAGTCTCAGGATGACTGGTAGAGATAAAGAGTTTGAGTAAAAGTCGTTTCCACAGGTTTACATGTTATGTATGTATGACACATCCCTTTTTTCCTGTCAGTAGATTACTCTAAATTAATATTAGCAACATGAATCAAAATCCATGAAGTTAGAAAGTTTTTCATCTGTATTAGAAAAGTATCATTCTAATTGCCAATATATGCAAAATGTTGATAGAATAAATTGCCAATATAAATAATTTAATATCAAAAAAATCACCAACATTTTCATCCTGCTTCAAAATAGTCCTGTTTATAATTATAGGAATTGAGTTACAAAAACCTCTCTATATCTTGCCCAAAATATTCATTTATTTTCCTTACAAACTCCTTCACATTTATATTCTTCTCTTTGTAACACGTGAGGATTAATTGGCTCTCAGTTTTACAGAAGATTTGTTTTTCCAAAAGTTGGAATCAATGTTGTTCCTTGTAAGAAATTGAAAACAGTCTTTTATTCAAGAGTTCAAATTCTTATGTTAGTGTGAATCAAACCTTTGTGTTTTTATCTTTTCCATACTAATGCTCCTGATAATTGTATGCCTCCTTTAGGTTTGTCAGCTCCCAACTTCTTTCATTTATATTTTACTATTTGTGCTTCACAGACAAACTGGACTTTCATTTTTAACAGGTTTATGGTAGCTAATAAAATAGTCATGAGTCAGAGACTTGATTTAAAAGGTAACTACTAGAATACAGATTATCTACTACAGTACAGTGAATTCTTACATTTTGACCATCATTGTATAAGGGGTGGAGCAGGAGAGGAAGGGTGAAAGTAAATTTTATTGAACTATATAATTAATAAATGATGGAACACTTTGACCAGGCTCACTTACATAGTCCTTACAGCTCTCTCTCCCTGACTTGTTACTACATCCATTTCACAGTGGGAAATCAATCCACTCCAGTACTAAGATGTCAGAACCTAAACTTAATCAGAGTTAAAATATTAGCCCTGGGGCTGGAGAAATAGCACAGCGGGTAGAGCCTTTGATTTGCATGCAGCTGGTCTGGGTTCAATTCCCAGCATCCCATATGGTCCCCTGAGCACTGCCAGGGGGTAATTCCTGAGTGGAGAGCCAGGAGTAACCCCTGTGCATCACCAGGTGTGACCCAAAAAGCAATATGTATATATATGTATATGTATATATATATTAGCTCTAATGCATATTATGTGACTTTTGATGGATTATTCTTTTTTGAACTTGTTTCCCCATATTGAAATGGGACTTCAGAGCTAAGAAGATACTTCATGTAACAGAACACAGGCCTTACATGTGCTAGGACTTGATTTCCATTTGTAGCCCAGTGCTGGCCTCCCCGTAGGACTGGCTATGCAATCACTACTTCCCCTGCTGGAAGCAGTTCTCTAACCAAGGGCTCATTTCCAAGATATGCAAAACTATGGTAGAACTTTACAAGAAAACCAGGACATCAAAAATCAGGAGGATAAGAGTTAAACTGAAACTCCATCAAAGACATGGAGATGGACAAAAAGTTTATGAAAAACAATCACCTGCAACACTTACCATCAGGGTAAAACAAATAAAAGCAACCCGACAGAAACCAGAGAGATAGTACAATGGGTAAACAACCCTGGCACCATATACAGATCCTTGAGCCATCCAGGAGAAATTCAGCTCTGAGAGCAGAGCCAGTAGTAACCCTAAACACATTGAACCCAGAACAAATGAAAAACAGAAAGTCATAAAAAGTATCAACAAAAACTTAGCCTTAATTATATAATCTCACACCAATGAGACTGGTACATATCACAAAGACCAAAAATAACCCGTATTTCCGTGAACATGGGGGGAGGGGCCATCATTCATGCTGGTAGAAATGTTGATGGGTCCAGTGGTTTTGGAAAACAATATGAACACTTCTCAAACATCTGGGAACTGGACTTTGATCTGTTACATCAATTCTACCTCTTGACAGCTACCTCAAGGGCCTAAAAATCTATTTAGAGAAGACATTTGCACTCATATTCACTGCAGCATTGTTCACAGTAGCCAAAAATCTGGAAAAAATTCAACTTTCAAAGAATGCATGATTAGATAAAAAGGAGTATGATACATATAGATAATGGAATACGACTCAGCTATAAGGAAAGATGAAATTGGACTGGAGAGGGTACGGTAGGTAGGGCACCTGCCTCCCATGTGACCAGCGTGGTTTCAGGACCTCGCACCCCATATTGGCCTGCCAAGCATTGGCATCAGTGACCCAGAGAGCAGAACCAGGAGTAAGTCTTGAACATGGTAGGCTATGGCCCCCTAAATAATTTTTTTAAATGAAATCTTACAATTTGCTTGTACTTGGATGCATCTGCAGATGCTTTTACTTGGATGCAGTGAAGTTTGAAAGAGAGGGATAGACATAGAACAATCTCTCTCATTTTGGGGATATAAAGTACCATCTTACAGGAATAACAAGTGCCCAACAGAAGCTTTTAGCTGGCCTTTAGTAGTTTTCTTACCATGGATGGCGGTTGTGGGGAGGGAATGAAAGAGGCAGGTCACTGGGACGATGGAGGTTAACAGGCTCTGGTGATGCATGTGGTGCTAGAATTTTCTATGACTGAAACTCCATCACAATTATACACCATCATTCCCAAGTAAAATATTTTACACAAAACATATAAATAGACAAAACAAACTTGATAACTATATTGTATTTATGTCTCAGAAAAGCTGTGATAAACTGTATTTTCGATATACTTACATACAAATACATTTATCTTATATTTTAGCTACCATTGGTAAATACTAAAGATATTAGGTGTTTTTTTTTTACATCTGTTAAAATTGGGATTGGATTCATTTTTTTCTTTCTTTGCACTTCCATTATAGGCTTAATTATAGTTTCATAGTTTTAATATTTATGAACTAGTTAAAAATTGAGGGTTGGTGATCATTCTAGCAAAAATATTCAAACATTCTTTGTATGATAGAGATTTTAAAAGAAGTTACATAATTTCCAACTCATAGAATATTCAGCTTTTAAGTGGCTCTCCACAATGTAAAACAAGCAACTGGTCTCTTAATTAAAGCTGCTTGTGACATGACAAATTGTCACAAGCAGCTTTATTCCCTTTAGGGAAGTGTCATTCTACTCCTTGCAAGCCTTATGAGTTTAACTTGTACCTATTCCCATTGAAGAATGATAAGCCCTATCATTTCCTGTTCATTTATTTGTCATTACTTAACTATGGAAAGTTTTGTGCGTTAGTTCAAAGATCTTATTTTACTGATGTTCTAATAATAATGGATCATTTAATATGTCATTAAAATGCATTTTAAAAGTAAACATTACACCCTTTTTTTTTCTCTTTGCAAGCTTAGTAAATGTGGACACTTGGTGGCCTTGTCTTATATAATTAGCATTTTATGGTACATCAGGTACATCAACTATGTAAATACAATAATACTCAAGCTAGTGTGTATAATACCTCTAAAATCTAATTAGTCAATTAACAAGGTGAAAATAATAGAGATGTTGGGAAGTAAAACAAAACATAAAATGATGAATAATACTGAAAAGAAACAGTTTAGAAAAAAGCTATATAATTTACAATTCAAAGTAGGAAGGTCATACAAAGTAAGTAAATGCTCAGTAATGCAAGCAGTTCTTTTTTTTAATTTATTTTATTGAATCACCATGTGGAAAGTTACAAAGTTCTCAGACTTATGTCTCAGTTATACAATACTCAAACACCCATCCCTTCAACAGTGCCCATATTCTACCACCAAAATCCCAACTGATAAATTTCACTTCATTTTCTCTTTACCTTGATTACATTCCATATTTAAACACAAAACTCACTATTGTTGTTGGAGTTTCCCCCAAAAAAGACAGCCCTACTGCCAAGGAAGCATTTGATAATTAGTTTTCCATTGCTGAGAATGAAGAGATATGAAGTCCCGCTGTTCCAAGTACATAACTCTTTTTTTATCCTCCTTCCCATGACACCAAGTTTGTGCCTGCTTAATAGTCCTCATAATATGGCTGACACCATGCTGCCCGACAAAAGAAAAAAAAATGAGAAAGAAGGATATTTACCGCCTCGGCCGGCGTGGGGCTACGGCTTAGTTCACAGTCTAGAGACATGGCTGCAAGCAGTTTCTGGAACCAAAAGTAGTCTAGTTGGCCTCCAGATTCTGGTAGATCAGCAGCAATCAGGTGGAATCTTGGCGTAGTGTGCGTTGGTATCGGCCCTGGCCCGAGACTGCCCAAGTGTCCAGCTGTTCCAAGTACATATATATATTTTTTCCTTTTTTACCCTGCTAGAGCCACCAATTTCATGCCTGCTTAATAGACCTCATAATATGGCTGACGCCATGCCACATTTCTCCCCAAAAAGGGAAAAGAACCGAGAAAGAAGGATATTTCCTCTCCTCGGCTGGTGTGGGGCTATGGCTTAGTTCACAGTCTAGAGAAATGGCTGCTACTTTGATTACCTTCAATATTTCAACAAAAAACTCATTATCATTGTTTGAAGTTTCCTCCCACAGTCAGACCTGCTAAAAAGCAATCATTTTACATTGCTGACAATTAGGAGATATTAGGTTTTGGATTTCTGTATAAAGTCCAGGGAAAATCTTCCAGAAACTGCATCACTGCAAGCTTTTACTTTTCTTTTGTGGTGCTCATAAGGTGGAAAAGCCTGGAAAGAGAAACCCTGCCCCGCTGGCACCGCATGGGGCAGTGACTCAGTTCACAGTCTGGAGGCATTTTTGGGAGCTGCTCGTGTCCAAAGTAGTTCAATTGGCTTCTGGAATCGTGCTCGTGCAGCAGCAGCAGCAGAAAGGCTGCACACGTGTGGCTGCTGGGCAAGCAGTTTCTTTTAGGTTTGATAAAAATAAATTATTTTGAATCACCAGAGAGGAAAAAAAGCCTACAATAGCGGGGTTTTGTATCAATTGTCATATGCTAAAACAGTGCAGTGTTTTACTATTTTTAGGAATAGTGATGTGGTAAGATGTAATTTCTAAATTGGAATCTAAGTCAGGGATTATGATGGGGATGAAAAAGGAAAAAGGAAATGTGTTGGAAGGAATTTCAACTTTGAGTAGGAGCTGAATTTTGCTCTATCAAATGTTTTAGTAAATTTTTTTTAAACTTAAAAAATTTTCTCCTGAGTGACACTAAATTAACATTTTTCCCATCTGAAGTTAAGTTCAGAAAGTGCTTGAATGTATGAGATACAGTATATGATACACATGGATATATCCTTCCTTTACTTAAACAAAATGTATTTATTCCTTATCTTGATTTTTCAAACTGTTTCTCTCCCTGAGATGCCTTTTCTCCTGCCATAGAAAGGATCTATGAGCATTTGAGCAATTTATAAGAACATAGTGTTTGTAGGGGAAATAAAAGAAATAAAAATCATTGGCCTCTCAAAATATTTCACTGCTCCATATCCAAAGTAGAAATACTAACTGAGAAGTATTGTCTTACTCTGGGGCTAGAATCAAACTGAATGTTCACTATGTCACTGTCATCCCTTTGATCACGATTTGCTCAAGCAGGAGCCAGTAACGTCTCCATTTATCCTAGCCCTGAGATTTTAGCAGCCTCTCTTTACTCATTCTTCCCAGTGGTGCTGCATTAGAGGCTCTTTCAGGGTAAGGGGAATGAAACCCATCATTAATACTGTATTTGGCATATCAGGTATGCCACGAAGACCTTGTCAGGCTCTGCTGTGTGGGCAGGATGCTCTCGGTAGCTTGCCAGGGTCTCTGAGAGGGAGAACTGGCTACAGGAGGTCATACGAGGCCATGCACTCCCGGGAATGTTGTTTTATAGTCTTTGGATCAAAATGGGAATATTTCCCAAGTTACAGTGAACATGGCCTAAAAACAAAAAAAAACAGAAGTCAAATGTATTAACAACACAATTTTAATCTTCATTATTTTTTCCACTCCTACTCTTCTACTGTTTTTTCTATTTCTTGAAATTGTACTTGATTGTGGTGCTGTACATAGCTAACACACAGTAGTGGTTGTGGTTCTTCTAAACACAAGGTTGTAGTGTGCAGAGACCACAGACTACCTTGTGGAATTGATGATCACAGGTGAAAGTCCCTGGGATCACACACGGCATGTTCCATGGCTTGGGATCAAACTCACAACCTCTAAATTGAAAGGCAGGCATTCTACCACTGAGTCATGGCCCTCTGACAAAGAACACATTAGAAGGAAATCAGAGGTCTTTTGTAGTAATTTTGTTCCTTAATCCAAAACCAGCTCTTGAAGACTCCAACAGAAAATAAAGAAACTAAATCTTTAACTTACTAGTGGTAAATCCTTTCTGTTTCTTTCTTTCATTGGTTATGATATGCCCCTCTTGAAAAGTGATTGTGAAATAAGATCTGGATAGTAGATAGGCCATAATCTCAAAACTTTATAACAACTTATGCATGGTACATATATGCCATTTGACAAATACCTTTTATATCTTTGAAGAATACAGCAGAATTGTACTTTGAGCTTGTCTTGCATAGTCTTTAGTTAGAGTTAAAGCCAACCCTGGGCAACAAACTATACTTGCTAATGATATATTACGCTTTGGGGACTGCAATCTTTTTAAATAATTAATACCAAAGTAAGAACCAACTTTCTTTGTCTCGCTTAACCTTTCCTATTTTATCTGCCAGATAACTAGGTGGTGTCCTGATAAAAGGCAGTTACTTGCATTTATTTGTTTGTTTTGCATAGAGAAGATGATACTGCACAATGTCTCATAAGACCTTCAATAGATAAATAGCCAACAAAGAAAACAGACATTCATAGTGAATTACTAATCTTTAATTTTGTTTATAATTCATTTGTTTTGCTATGCCAAGGATTGAAACCAGTGCCAAAATCATACAAGGCAAATCTTCTTATCACTGAGAGAGAGGTTGTTTCATTAACTGTTACCTAATAAATTACAATGAATACTATATTGCAAAACATAGATACAATCATCGATGTCATTAAAAGGAAAAAAAGCATGAAACAAATAAATTTTAGAAACTGAGCAAGTTTTAAATTGGGGACATCAAGGATGACTGAGGTAAAGGACACAGCAGAAAGGGAAACGAGACTTGCTGAGGTAGCTCCTTGGGCATTCTTTGCAAGTTCCTGGAAATCTCTTGGGTGCTAACATAAGGCATTATACAATTTGGAACTGCAAGTGCATATCACCAGTGCATAGAAGTGAGAGCCTCATTTGGTGGATTTGCTTTCCAGTGAAAGTAGATTTAATAATGCTCTTACGTGGTTAAGCTCACCCCTATGCCTTAATTCTTGAATGAGTTCATCCTAAATGCTCATGTTGGACATACCCATTTGGGATTCATGCTTTGTCCAATTGTCCATTTCAATGGAGGCATGATTTCAAGAAATCTAAAGGGATCTTCTAGGAAATGCACTCTTCAATATAAATCTATCGCCAAATAAATATTATGGCAAGTATGTGTTATAACACATGACAAAAATATATCTTACTCTCTAAATAATTTCTAATTATATTAAATTTCTATGTAATAATATATTTGCCACTTGCAAAATAAAGCTCACTTATATTTTAATGCACACATGATTTTTCATTGTCTCTTGATCATTTAAAACAGAACTTATGCACCTAAAGACTCATAAATTAGTTTAAATAATTACTGATAAATTGTTATTCAAGGAAGCGCAATCTATTGACCCATGAACAATGCCTGATGGTACTCCTTAAATATGGAAAACAGTAGATAATAAGTATCTTTCTATAATTTTCAGCTGTGATCTCACAGTATGCTACAGCAATTATCTTCTTTATTTCTCTGTAGCACCTGGGCCCATGTCAGAGACTCAGTCCTTAAATGTTTAATTATTCAGGTTTCTTTGTGTGCATGACGTTTCTTTTGCCTGACAATTTCTTTCTTCAATAATCGCTGAATAAGAGAAAACTTAAAGTCAGTCTCTTCTAGAAAGCCATTTTTTTAACTATTGATGTCATTGAATATTTTCTCTCCCTTTGTACTTATACTACTATGTAAAATTGTCTGCAATACTTTTTAATTGATTCGTTCCTGATTTAAAATCATGTCATTATCAACTCTTTTTCTATATTTTACACGGCCTGATAATAGGATCTGACACTTCATATATTTTGTGTCATTTACACTTAGTAGAAAATGTGAGTCTGTCTTAGAATGAATTAATACGAAATACATATTTAAAAAGCCCTGCTAGGAAAAGAACCTCGCTGCTTGGACTGTATGAAAACTAAGCTGAGTAGCTAGGGAAGTTTAAATAAGTCTAAGTTCAAAAGGGTAGAAAAGCTAAGAAAAATCAGAGAAGGCATTTGGTCTCACTGGCATAGCCTTGTTATGATACCTTAATTCTGAATGTTATCATCTTCATCATCATCCCGTTGATCGTCGGAGTTCTCGAGCGGTCTCAGTAACGTCTCCATTCATCTGAGCCCTGAGATTTTAGAAGCCTCTCTTTACTCGTCCTTCCCAACAATGCTGTATTGGAGGCTCTTTCAGGGTCAGGGGAATGAGACCCATCATTATTACTGGTTTTGGTATCTGAATACACCATGGGGAGTTTGTGAGGCTCTCCCATGTGAGCAGGACACTCGCGGTAGTTTGCCAGGTTCTCCCAGAGGAGAAGTAGGCTACAAGATATCGAGTGCTTCCAGGAGTTAGCTTTTAAGTCTCTGGATGTTGGCCATTGGTGGGATTACTGGGCACTGGGGGCAGTCCCTGTGTGTGACCAGCTAGCTACAGGAAATGAGAACTCTGGGTGGAGGAGGCCCAGTCCCGATCTGAGCAGCCTTGGAGGTCTCAGCCCCGGGTCCCACACACACTTGGGTTCTTCTGCCGGTACCTTCATGTGTGAGGCTGTCCGAATATGTGGAGAGGGGCCTTGAGCATGGCTATGGCTAGGTTCTGGAGGTCTTAGGCTGCAGGAGCTCTGCTCAGGTCGGGTAGGAAAACTGAAGCCCACCCCCTCCGAGGGGCCCCGGGGAAGACAGTCAGGTTTGAGGGCAAGAGACTCTCTGCATAGCTTTGTTATGATACCTTAATTGTGAATGTTAGCAGAGGGAAAACAAGCTCTGACATTATATTGATATATAATCAAACTACAATTTAATAAAATTAGCAGCTAATGTTTGAATTAAACCGCTCTGTGTTAGTTGATCAAAAAATACTACAAAAATTAAGGCATTATAATTTATAACTAAAACCATTGCATTCTTTTTCACAAATTTGTCTACCTACTTTCACATGTTTGGGATGGTCAAAAAAATTTAGCCTTTACTTCAATCCATTCAAAACTTAACAGTCTACCAAGTATAAAGTCATTGTGAACTCATATATTTGAGTGTGTCTGGCGGATTGTGTCATGCGTGGTGGTTCCCAGGGCTACTCCTGACTATGATGAAAAGTGACCTATAACTACTCTAGATAGACTATAAATAGTTCCAAAAATTTGAACGAGGGTCAGTGGGATACAAGGTAATTTTCATATTCCCAGTCTCTCTAAACCTGAACACACTTATTTTCCAGAGAGATGCAGTGGCAGAAAAACAGTTTACTTACAATGATGATTAGTATGCAATCATATGCATTGATTATGAAGAGAAGAAGTTGAGTATAGAAATCTTCTCGACTATAGAAAAATTTTTTTTTTCTTTTTGGGTCACACCTGGCATTGTACAGAGGTTCCTCCTGGCTCTGCACTGAGGAATTACTCCTGGCAGTGCTCAAGGGATCATATGGGATGCTGGAAATTGAACCCAGGTCAGCTGCATGCAAGGCAAATGCCCTACCCACTGTACTATCTCTCCAGTCCCGGAAAATTTTATGTTTATTAAAAAAACACTCAAACTTTTCATATAACATACTGGATCTTCTAACTGCTAACTGAAATAAAATAGTTTTTCAATATTGTCATCACTATTAAGGATCTAGAATAAGCCAATTCAATTAACTGCATTAAGTAATTCAAAAATGCCTATTGAGTATGCCAAAACTAAATATCTCGACATTTTCATCAACATTACTTTTGAATATAACAATGTGTATAGTTTTGAATTATGTAGTTGGGATATCCTAAAAAAGTTTTATATAAACTATTTATTTAAAATCTCATCATTTTACATAAAAATTTAAATTAATAAAAATGTGATTCAGAAATATTTTTAAATGATAGTTTATTATTACTTGCTGAACATTTGAATTTATGGTCACTCATCTTTTTGAATTCTGGAATTACACATTTTTTACTTATCAAAAAAAGGCTCTTTAGTGCTAGAGTGACTGGTTATAGGATTATTCTTCAATGTTCCATTAATTATCTCTTATACCTATTTTGCGATTATTTCATAATAGATATCAGATATCTTAAATCTAAATAAAATTTCACACTTAATACTGTTATCACTAATTAATTATTTACTATATGTTTTTCCCTTGGAATACCGAGAAAATTGAACACTGTGCTTTAATATGTTAGTTGTGATGCTGCCTATCATCTAATAGTTTTAAAACTTTACACGCATTGCATATACATTGAAAAAGTAACCTTTATTTGGTATACATTTTTCCTTACATCATTTATTTAATTAATGTAGCAATTAGCAAATCACAGTAGGAGAACCACTCAATTTTAATTGGTTTCCCTTTTTTTAGATCTGAGTTCTTAAATTCACACACAAAACATAAGACTACTGTTAGAATACAGAAATTATCCTTCAAAGTGTCTTTAAAGAATTCTCTGAAAATTGGACACACATGATAAGGCTCTGAAGAATATGTAACATTGTTTTCTTCAGTGTGCTAGTTCTTTAGATAATGTTACATCTGTGAGTATTATTAATTATAGTAGTAAAAACTATGAACTACATTGTTGTTGTAATTTTTTTAAATGCTTTGTAGGTCAGTGAAAATTGTCCAAGAAGACAATTATTACATAAGCTTCAACTTCTAAGTTCTGAAAGATGCAACAGTAATTATTGGTTTTAGTTATATAGAGAGTTACATCTCATATAAAGTTCTAGAAACATGGACATTGATATCAGATATTAATATAATCGTGGTTATGCTTATCTATTTGATTATCTAGGGCTCTATCTAAGGAGTTGATTATGGCTTAGAAAAAATGTGATTTTTCCATAGTCTTATTCTACCCTTCATAAATGTATATTTTCTTTCATACCTGACTCAAGAAATAAAATATCAATAATATATTTAGATAATAAGAACAACTAAAGTAATACTTTTATAACCATATTTGTATGAAATAACTTAGGTTAAATCAATCTGTGTAAGAAAATATGCAGAGATAAGGTAAATTCACAATAGATTAATTGAAGTAATCTTTGGCATCAGCTGCTGCAGAAAGGGGAAAATAAAACAAAATCCATAAAGATTGTTCTGAAAGCTTTAGCCTGTTTACTTCTCAAGTCTTTCTTTACCGATTATTGAGTTTTTACAAATCTCAGCAGGGTGCCTATGTTTTGTTCCTTGGCAATATTGGGTAGAGATCTTGTGATTAGAACAGAGTTACTCAAACTTAGCAGTGTTTACCAATAAATCTCTGACAGAATATTCTCTTGAGAATATACAGTGATTTCAAAAAAATGAATTATGATCATTTGTTGCCCTGTTTAAGTCTCCAACCCTCAACCTACCAGCAAGGCCCTGATATAATGTGGAAGCACTTTCTAGTTTTTCATAGCACCTCTGTATTGCTCTGATAGTATAATTCAAAGCAGCATAATAGTTATAGTTTTTCACACAAATAGAAAAAAGTATGATAGTAAAATGATATTTTTTTTTTACTTTCTAATTTTATAGAACTCCCTTCTTCAGCTTATTTGTATATTAGGATAATGTCTTTGAGCTCTGTGATTTACTGTGTCTGTGACTGCATATAGAATTAAATAACTGATGTTGGAGGATGCTTGTCTTCATGTTACCAACAAAGGTGCAGTTCCGGCCGTTCTCCAAGCTCCACTAGGCACAATCCTGGTCATGAGCCTGGAGTAAATCCTGAGCACTGGCAATATTATGCCACTTATATGGGATGGATATTTATTTTGCATTCATCTAAATATTTCACAAAAACAATTGCACTTCTGTGCCTTTTAATTTAAATTCTATTAGTGGCCAACATGTTTTAGATTCTTGATCTGACATATATTATGGTTTTCTACAGCAATAGAATTTTGTACATTATAACTTAAAAAATGTTTAACTGATAAAAGTATCTTATGGCACATTTATATATGTGTAAAAATTTAAATTGTAGAATAGGTCAATGAATATCAGTGCTACAGAGTGAACACAGGTTATAAAAAATAGTTTAAATTTTCATCTTGAAATTATTATTGTAATTTATTAATTAAATATTTTCGCAAATCTGTATAGTAAATCTGAAGTCAGATACTTTTAAAAAATTATTATAGGGGGCTGGAGCGATAGTACAGTGGCTAGGGCATTTGCCTTGCACGAGGCCAACCTGTGTTTGATTCCCAGCATCCCATATGGTCCCCCGAGCACTGCCAGCAGTAATTCCTGAGTGCAGAGCCAGGAGTCAGCCCTGAGCATTGCTGGGTGTGACCCAAAAAGCCAAAAAAAAAAATTATATATTATTTATTTTAAATATATATACTGATGTCACGTATAGTTTCTTCATATGCTTAAAAAAAGAGCATGTTGCAAGATATATAATATAAGAACACGTGAAAATTTTTCTCTTTGGTGTTAAATACGAAGAAGATTAAAAACACTTAAAGGAAAATATTTACATGTTTGACAGAAATTAGTGATTTTTATGAAATTTTTTATCTGGTACAAGTAATTAGTACTCAGGAGACCATATTTGGTGCTAAAATTAAAACTGGGTCAGCTTCATGTAAGACAAGTTTTTACCCTCTGTACTCTCTGTTAATCCCCTTAATTACTATTAAATTAAAATACTTGAAAAGTTTCATAACTTAGTTTCTGCTGTAACAAATGTTTAAAGCAAATTCTAAAAGTACTTTAAAATTATTGTACATGTAAACCTTTGAAAGATCCTAAAACCGTACTCACTGAGAACTATCAACTCATATTTTTTAATCCTAGAGTAAGAAAAGAAATATAGAAAAAATGATTTAAAATGTAATATGCTGAAATATTAGTTAAAAAAATAAATAAAGTTTAGTTTGGCAGATGTCCAGAAAAAATATATATATATATATTTTTTTTTTTCCTTTTTGATCATTTCTAGTAGAAATGGAATTAAACAGAATTAAAATAAAGCCAAAAATCTTATTTTGGAAAACCACACCAGTTTTCTAGTTTGACATTATATACACAAAAAAAAAGAACAAATGTCAGGTGATTTGCATTTGTGAAGCAAAACATGATGAAATTATATCCACATGAATTATGTAAGTGTAATATGTGACTAGTTATAATTACCAAAAAATGTCACATGTCTTAATGTATCTCTTCTGAAAAAAATACTGTATACATCATACAATGCTTTATATCATCCATGCACTTTTATTTGTATTTATGAGAAACAGTATATTTTTTTTAAAAAGGAAAAAAATATGGGGCTGGAGCAATGGCCCAGAGGGTAGGGCATTTGCCTTGCATGGGGCCGAGCCAGGTTTGATTCCCAGCATCCCATATGGCCCCCTGAGCACCACCAGGAGTAATTCCTGAGGGCAGAGCCAGGAGTAACCCCTGTACATTGCCGGGTGTGACCCAAAAAGCAAAATAAATAAATAAATAAAAGGAAAAAAATCTCATTGTATATATTAAAAATTATTTTGAACCAAGGGTTGGAGAGATAATACTTGAGGTGGAACTGTTACTTTGTGCTTGGTAATTTGAGATTTGCTCTTTGGCATCAAAAATGATCCCCACAGCCCTGACAAAAGTCAGGCACAGAGCCATGAAGAAGCCCTGAGCACTGCTGGGTGTGACCCCAAAACCTAAGAGGAAATATATATGTGTATGCATATGTACCTATAAATATAAAATGACCCAAAACTTTGTAAGTATATACATACATGATAGTAGTGTAATATATTAAATATGAATGTATGTTTATCCCAGAAAAAAATTGCCCAAAGTGAAAACTTTACTCATTAAAATGGTGAAAACTCAAAACTTAATTATACTGGAAAAATATTTACAGCATTATAAAAATATTGAATTTTCAAAAAATCAGAGTCCTCTAAGATAAATTCTGTTTTCTAGGACAAGCACAAAATAATGATTTCCAATAAGAACCGAATACATAAGATATGAGATCTTTGTAATGATATGTATTATAAAGGAGAAAAGTGATTACCATATGAGAATAAAACTGTCAATTCAACAGAAATATAGGAAAAGTTTTAAGCTTTTGTGCACATAAAATATTTTTAAAGTACATAAAAGAATCATGGTAAAGTTTCTTAAAATTGAAAAATCCTTTTTTAGTAAAGATTATTTTAAATTTCCCCTTCAACAACTGATTAACTTAGTATTCAAACCCCAGATAGTATAAAATTTAGCACATATCATTACAAAATTAAACAGATAACTAATTATTAAGTCACACATTTCTTTATTGACACTGTCAAGTCATAATAAAATCTTGTAATCAAAGTTAAATTCCATTTATCACCACCAATACTTGCACTATTTGCCTTATTTTTTTCTGCAGAAAACATAATTTCCCATAATATTAAGTGTTATCATTTCTCTTTAAGGACACAATTCTCTTAAAGAAATAAAGGTGGGGGTAAGGGAGCATTTAGTAGTTCCTTAAAAGTTTAAGTTTTAAGTTTTCTAAAGTTTTCTATAGGTGTTGTGACTATTAAAATCAATTGACAAAATTTCATACATTTAAAGTGTACAAGGTGAGTATTATGTACTTAAAATATGAAAAGTTTATAGAAAACAAGTCAATTAACACACCTATCTATTTAATAATAATCATTTTTGTTTTTTACCTTGAGTAGCTTGCCTTCCATGCGGGAGGATACTCAGTAGCTTGCCCAGCTCTCTGAGAGGGATGGAGGAATTGATATGCCAAAAAGAGTAACAGGAGTCTCACAATGGAGATGTTACTGGTGCCTGCTTGAGCAAATCAATGAACAACGGGACAACAGTGCTATAGTGCTACCTTCAGAGTGTTCAGGATATATTCTTTTTAGAAATTTCATGTGTGCAATAAAATGCTATAGCTACCAAGTTAAACTTTAGGTAGCAGAATGTATTGATCTTATAAATCAAACATGGTGGCCTTTTCCTAATATATGATCAATTTTCCACTCTTCTAGCCCCAGGTTAAATGAAGAACTCTTCTTTTTTCATATTTAAGTTTAATTCATTTCATTTACACATATACATGAAATCATATAGTACTTCTCTATCTCTGGCTTATTTCAATTTGGAATAATGTAGATAAATGGTGCCACGCATGACTGTTTCCTTCTTTTATATGATTGAATAATAGGCAAATCATTGACAATTTACCATTTCTGGTCTCATAATTTCACAAATCCAAACGTGTGAAATTTTTTTTTGGTGCTAAAAATCTCTTCAGCTCAATTAGTTTTATACTTTAATGATAGTAGCAATTAATTTGTTAGCATATAATGGACCTAAAATTTAGGTTTTATTTTAATTTACTTTTAGGTGCATTTGTGCATTGCATATAGATTTCTCCTTTTCTCATCTTTAATTTGAGCCGTATCCCTGCATTATCCATGAATTTGTCTCAGCCTGGACCTTTGGGTCAGATCTGGCACTGGCATGGTCTGAAGACGATGTAGTGCTGTGGATCTAACCAGGTCTTTTCACATGCCAATGATGTGCTAGAGCCTATCGAGCCATCTCTCTTGTCACTAGTACAAAGCCTTGCTGGACAGTCCACACTTCCATCTCTACATGCAACTAAAATGCAAGAACTTCATAAACAGCATGCTACTGTTCTCTCCTGTCATACAAATTGTTTAAAGGTTGAATTCCACTGTGATTCCAAAGACGAACTTATTAATTGATGGATTGAAGAGTAGGATAACATTGGGTTTGTCCTTTCAGCCTTGCCACAGGGAACTTAGTTTACCTTAAAGCAATGTAATTTCTGTATGGAAACAGGAAGACAGTTAATGTTATGCTTTGTAACTTGGGCGCTGATTAACTTCAATAATATATACTCCCAGGCATCTGTTTCTTAACTCAATTGCCCTTAGTTCCTAGCACCCCAAAAGCAGGGTCCTGACAAGGGACAGAATGGACCCAGGGCAAGCTGTGAGCTACTCTGGCATCGAAATGGGCCAGGCCAAAGTGCCACAATACTCAACTATAAATTGAGAACATAATCATAGACAAATGCTGTCATGATCCAAAAGTAACGATGAGACTAGGACCCTGATGGGGTTAGAAAGACTAACCGGACCTGAAGACTGTGGTCTAGAAAATATAGTGAGATGTCCTCAGGAAGAACCAAACTTTAAGTTTATATCTCTTACTGTGCTCATACAGAATGACATTGCTAGAAATATTTGAAGTAGATTTACTACAACTATTTAAGTGGATTACTAACTGAGGAAGGAAGAAAGCAACAAACCCTTGTTTGGATCCCACCCTTGATTGGATCTCCTAGTAATCTGGAGCAATCTCTTTAGATGAGATTTTGTTAATCTCCTGGAGAAATGGTCTTACCCCTCTTTGTTTATTTGTTAATGTTCAACCCACCTCTTTGTCATCACCCTATGTGATTGCTATATAAACTAGACTGTAAGAGGCAAGATAGCAGCAGGAAAGGTAAGACAGAAGTAACGAGAAGAGACAGAAATGGAGAGAAGACACAGATGCAAGACAGAAGACAAAGGAGAAGACATGGAAACAAGAGGGAAGACATAGAAGCAGAGAGAAGACACAGAAGCAGAGACAGAGAGGTCAGAAGAGACCAGATAAGAGACTAGAGAGACAGAGACAGAGATAGAGAGACAGACAGAAGAGAGCATAGTTGCACACACAGAAGCAGATTACAAGGAGGAGCCATCCCGATCCGGTCCATACACAGCAACGCAAGAGGACCGAACACAAGCAGCAAGAGACAGAGAGAGAGAGAGAGAGAGAACGGTGAGATAGAGCTGCCCTGAGAGCCTGTGAACAGCACAACACACATCGCATCTCCCCCACCCGCGTGTACACACCATTTGAATTTTTTACAGAAGAGTAAGTAAGTTTATTTATTAGCAAGATAATGGGCTCATATTTTTGATGGATATTTTGTCTTTATAATGACCAAAAAGATTATAAACAGGAAAATTAGAGACTCTACTTTCAGAAAGCACAAATTTTGCCAATGGGTCGTATTGAGGTGATCAGTAGCATCCCTTTTGGGCAAAGGTCTTCTGAGGCACAATCCATTTAATCATTCAATCTAAACAAAGGTTTCCAGTTCAGGATACAAACTGCTATTATTTGGGGCTCTTGGTGGGAACCATACAATGACAGAATGTACTTTATATGTTTGTTTATATGAAATCATTTATATATATATTGATAACTTAATTATCATTATTTGCAATTCTGTTAATGATAGTGTTTCATGAATGCAAAGTATATCCCAATCATAATGTCCAATTTCCTTACACCATTGTCTTAGGGCTTCCACCTCAATCCTCTTCACCTCAACCCTATGTCTCAGATAAGCTCAGTTCTGTAGACTAGTTCACAGATTTTGTGGCTTTTAACCATTTATTTTTGACTTACCAGGATTCTTCATATTCTGCTTAAAAAAAGTCAATTCATGCCTGTCCTCTTTCTGGACTGATACTCTCAGTTTCATCCCTATTGTAGTAAATCACATGATTTTGTCTTTTCTTATAGATGACTAGTATTCAATTGTGTATGCACACCGTAGTTTCTTTATCCAGTCAACAGTTTTTGGACACTGAGGTAGTTTCCAGATTTGGGTTCTTATGACTAGTGAGCTGTGATCAACAGAGGAGTGAAAATGTCTTTCTGAATAGAGTGTTTTTTTTTTTCTTTTTGTGTCACATCCGCCGATGCACCTTGGCTCTGCACTCAGGAATTACTCCTGGCCCTGGCGGTGCTCAGCTCAACATATGGGATGCTGGGATTCAAACCCGGGTTGGCCGTGTGCAAGGCAAACGCCCTATCAGCCCTGAATAGAGTTTTTGAACCATTGTCAGGTGCTAAGAAATGGAATTGCTGAATCCCATGAAAACTCAGATCTTCCACTTTTTGAGAAGTGTTCTTATTGTTTTCCAGAAGGGTTGAATATGGATCATCCTAATCAATTGTGGATCAGGATTCATTCTGATGCACACGGCCATCTCACTGTGTGGGATAATACTCATTTTTGTTTTGGTTTGCATTTTTCTGATGATCAACCTATTGGCCATATGCATGTCTTCCTTGAGGAAGTTTCTGCCCACCATTTCTCCCAATTTATGGAGGGGATTTATTTATTTATTTATTTATTTATTTATTTATTTATTTATTTATTTATTTTGCTTTTAGGGTCACACCCGACAATGCATAGGGGTTACTCCTGGCTCTGCACTCAGAATTACTCCTGGCAGTACTCAGGGAACCATATGGGATGCTGGGAATCAAACCCGGGTCAGATGCATGCAATGCAAATGCCCTACCCTCTGTGCTATCTCTCCAGCCCCAAGGGGGATTTGTTTTTTAAGTGTTAAGACTTATATACCTTTTTTTGTCTTATGTATCAATCATTTTTCACATGAATGATATGCAAACATTTTCTACCAGTTTGTAGGATGTTTCTTTATTCTTTCATTGTTTATTTTATGGTTCACAATAAATATTTAATTTGATATAATCCCATGTTGCCTATTTTTCACATTAAAGCCCTGAGCAATTAATTATTCTTCTCCCTTAATTTCTTCTTTGCTATTAGATCTGTTGTCAGCAATATAAGGGTAAGGGATGGAAAAAGAAATAATTCTTTGTTTTTAAGTCTCGGTTTGGGAAGCAGGAGGGAACTTGTGTTAATTCTCCCATGAAAGTGATCATCGCAATCTAGCAGTTCTTTCCTCTATTGGGACAGAAGGACTCCATGGACAGCAGAAGAATTTCTTTCTCCAGGTAAGTTAGGTTCTAATTAAACTTTAAAAGGTTATTTATTTATTTATTTAGTTAGTTAGTTAGTTAAAAAAAAAAAAAAAAAGAAAGCTCTCTTCTTCCTGATATACAACATTACTAGAAGAGCACAAAGCTCTGCTTTATTCTTTGTCACTTCCTCTTGCTGGAAGCCTGAGAGGTTTATCTCTCAGCTATTCCTGGTGTCACCTTTGAAAGAGATATTTATATGCAAACGTTTCCATTAAAGCCATCTCTTGGGGAAGATCTGAATAATAGAGAAGTAGAATTTAAACTGCATTCCTGTGTCTTTTTTTTCCTAACTGGCCTCCCCTTTTCTCCTTCCAAATGTCCTCTGCATTAGCTGAGCTATTTAAAGATGGTACCAAAGCAATGTGAGTATAGCACGTTTTTTCTGAGTTTCTCCTCATGTATAGTAGATAAATATATTATTAATCCAATTCCCTTTACTCTTTCTTCATCAATCTGCCTCTTACTTATTCTTTCTCAACCCCAGAAGAGCTTAAGGGCTTCAAGATGAATTCCACTGCATCCTGACAATACATAATATCTACAAAAAGTCTGGAAGTTTATGTAAAATGCATTCGAATTTTTCCTCGCTAAGATCAACCTATTCAAAGCTGAATTATAAGCTTTGTAAGGGCAGAGCAATTTCTTATAAAGTTGTGATGCTTGTCTTTCCAGAAGGAGCTCCTTGAACATGAATTTCAAATAGTACTAAAACTAAGATGTGATCAGCAAGAGTAACGCAAACCCCAGCTCCCTGGTCCAGATTAAGCATGCTAACTTAAGCTCTAAGGCCCAGGACTCTGAAGAATCTCCTCAGGAATTTTCTCCAAGAGCAAAAGGAACAAAAGGCCGGAGAGGCAGAGTAGAGGCTGCAGACCTCCTTTTCAATGCCTTAGCAAGGAACTCTAATCTGACTAGACAGCGCCAAGCCAAGCCAATGCAGCTTGGACAAAGCCTACTTGTAAAAACCTAAAGAACGCCGAGGGGGGGTGAGCACTCGTGGGCTCTCCGGGCGGCTGTCTCACCACCCGCGTTCGGTGCTCTGGAACCGCAGTGTGTGGATTGGACCGGGACGGCCGGTGGTCAAGGACAGGCGAAGGAAGAACGAGGACCAAGCTGGTTGCTGATTAGTTACCGTTTATTCAATCTTCAAGCTTTCTCATCTCCCGCACTCCCAGCTCCGGCCTCTCTCTGGATCTCTCCCCGTGGATCTGCCCCGTGGATCTGGCTCGTGGATCTGGCTCGTGGATCTGGCCCCCCAATCCACTCTCACAGCCTAGTTAAATCTCCGCAGCATCAGGGGGTTGGGGCATACACATAGGTGTGGTCCCCATCAATAGGGTAAGGTTCCTTTCCCTTAGGGGATGCTTCTCCTAGGACTTAATTCTCTTTCAGCAGAGGATCCACCCAAGGGTGGAGTCCCATGAACGTGTTTCTCTTCTCCTCAGCCAGCAAACATATAAGAATTCATAATATTAATTATTTTGTATGGACACAATAAGAGATGCATTAAAGCTTATAGAATTGCACTCCTGGAGCCATCTCAATCTCAGACTACAGTGCTCAGGCCAGATCAGTCTTTCCTATCCCTGGCAGGGTCCCAGTCTCATAATTACTATTGGATCATGACAGCATTTGTCTATGATCAAGCTCTTAACTTATAGTTAAGAATTAGGCACTTTGGCCAGGCCCATCTCGATGCCAGGGTAGCACATAACTCACCGCTTGCCCTGGATCCTTCCTGTCCCACGTCGGGGACCCTACTTTGGGGTGCTAGGAACTGAGGGCAACTGAGGCTTAAGTGGAGAAAGCAGAGGCCCGGGAGGGAATATTCGAGGCCAATTAATTCCCAAGTTATAAAAACATAATATTGTCTTCTTGTGTCTATACAAAACAGTCATAGCTTTAAAGTAACTTATTCAAAAGGCACAAGAAGAAGAGAAAGGCAATATTAACTTATATAATATAAATTCAGTATCCTAGGAAGGTCTGACCTTGCAAATTAGCAGAGTCAGATTAAGGGAAAGCCGAGGATTAACTCTTTTGGGGAAGAGAGCATGGAGAAGTGATTATAGCTAAACAAAGGGATGGGAGAGATTCGGGAACACCTTGATGGGTGTGACTGGGGTAAGCCTAAACTCTGGGTAAAACCGGGACAAGCTACTTGTGGCAAGGAGGGAAAGGACAAAGTAATGTCATCCTACACCTACTAAGGTCAATTTTGCCAAAAGCAAGCCCTGCATATTGCATTCTGCTGTAGAACGAGGAAGCTTATTTCCTTTCATATACTGTGTCCTCTATTTTGGAGTTACTCAGAATCCCCACTTGGGCTGTTCATTTTCTTTAAATGGTTTCCCTATCTCCCATGATCCTTTACTAGCCCAATTTTTGTCTTACAGTCTTGTCCTAAAAAATATTTTTTTCTACAACAATAGACAACAAGCCAAATTGTACAAAACACTCAAGTTCTTGTTCTTAAGTAGACAAAATTGGAAGCAGGAGACAGCAGAAAAAAAATCAGAAAGCCATCTCCTTTTATAGTATCTTAAAGAGGGGGATGGGTGGCTGATTGAGGTCCACTGAGTTTGAGCTGCTCATGGGTAAGACAGAGGCTGCGGCAGAGCAGAGAATTGCCGTGATTTTTACAGTAAGATGTTTTTACAGATTGCCCCAGCCTTTGTTCCAAACTACCCTGTCTCCTGTTGGGACCTTGTGATGGCATAGAGCGTGGATTTTCTGTCGGTCAGCAAGATATAGGGGTGAGGATGGGGTACTGATATTGTATACTTGGGAAAACAATGGAACAAAAAAACTAATCTAGACCCATGAAAACTTTTATAAAAAAAATAAATAATAAAGATCTTTGCAGGAGCCTGGAAAGCAATTTTGAGGCAGAATTCCAATCAGCCAGAAGCTCAGAGGAGAGGGGAGCGTGGGAAGGTGCGGGTCCCTTGGATAGAGAGCTGCACCACTGGAATCCAGGCTAAGGCAGACTCTGTAACAAAGGGAGCTGCTTTAAATCAAATCCTCGTTTTATGGCCGGAGACAAAGTTGCCATGGAGTGCCTCCTCCCCTCCTCTGGCCCTGACTTAGAGGAGGACTCTGACTGATCTTCCCTCCCAGTCCTCTCAGCCTCATCCTTTCTTCAGAGGGTCCTGGTGGCCAAGCAGGAGAGTAAAAGGATGAACTCTACATAACTTTTATGAATAAGTAAACATCATATCCAAACACTATATGTATTTATACATATGATAAAACACTATAAATACATATTTTATTTATATATACATATATATGTATACATATACATATATGTGTGTATATATATATATATATATATCACTATAAATTCTCAACAGCTGCTCCTCCCAAAAGGGAGTATAAAATGAGGCCCCCATAGCCATGTCACTGGACTTCACACTAGGCTGTTTTCACTGGCCCTGCCCCAAGGGACCCAGCCCCAGCAGCTAACCTCCACTACCCACCCATAAAAGCCACATTCCAGGCTGCTTTCCGGTGCTCCCCCAAGCCTCATGCATGAATTAAGTCCATTGGAATCCAGATAATGTGGAACTTTGTGACCTTGGACACTGGACTCAATGGGATCCAAATGCAGAAATCCTCTGCCTGCTATCCGCAGGGATCCAGGGATCACACCCATAAACCACACCCTGCCACACCCTGCTGGCAACAGATAATCTCCTCATCAGCCACCCTCCAGATCTCAAGGACTGCTCCTCCCAGAGAGGAGTATAAAGTGAGGCCCCCATGGCCATGCCACCGGACCCTGTGTCAGGCTGTTTTCATGTCGGGCACCTCAGAGGGGGCCAGGTGAGAACCCTCCCCGCCCCAAGGGACCCAGCCTTGGCAGCCGACCTCCACTACCCAACCACAGCCACATTCCAGGCTGCTTTCTGGACAGTTAGAAGTCACTTCCTACACATTTTCCATAATTATCACACCATATTTGATGGAGTTCAGACAGTAGGCTACAAATCATAGAGAATTATATATATATATATATATATATATATATATGTGTGTGTGTGTGTGTGTGTGTGTGTGTGTGTGTGTGTGTGTGTGTGTGTACACACACATGTTAGGGCATGGTTCTGGATCTCCGACCGCAGACAAGGGCCACACAGGAATGCAGTTAGCAAGCGGGTAGTTTATTAAACTGGCTAGCCAGGGTCGTGCATACACACACAGCGACACACAGGTCCCGTGTGCAAGGCAAGGCCCTGAGCTTCTTCAAAGGAGATCTTATATAGGCCTTCACCGGCCATTACAGCAGAGCCCATGCATTTCATAGCCAATAGATTTGTAATGATACATACTTTCCTAACCAATCCATTAGAAGGACATCACTCCTTAGTCTATAGTTTTAGAGATCAGCATTAGCATCAATGTTTAGGAATGTCCTGGGTTTTAGAGCAGTCATGGGTCTAGTGGCATGGATTTTGTAGGAGGCATCTAGAGGCACCTGGTTATCTGGTCTGACTTGTAACCTGGGGTGCCTGTATCTGAGTTCCTTGCTCAGGGGCAGAAAAACAAGTTATTCTGCAATGCAGGCTCCTGTAAAAAGAATCTTGAGAAAGCTAAACTAATTCCTAATGGTCTGTTCTGGGCCAATTCCTCACAACACACACATATACCTTTCGGAGAGCCCAGCAAGCTATCGAGATTATCCTGCTGGCACAGGCAGAGCCTGTCAAGCTACCCATGGCATATTCAATATGCCAAAAACAGTAACAATAGGTCTCATTCCCCTGACCCTGAAAGAGCCTCCAATCATTGGGAAAGGCGAGTAAGGAGAGACTGCTAAAATCTCAGGGCTGGGAAAAATAGTTATTGGTGCCTGCTCAAGTAAATCAACTAAATGGGATAATAGTGACAGTGACAGATACACCATAAATATATATTACTTATTTATATATACACTATAAATATCTACTATTTATTTCCCCAAATCCCACTTGTATGGTTATGAATTAGTTGTATTGTTTTCTTCCTTCTCTCTGACATGCTGCTTAATAGATTTCTATCGAGTTCTCCCGTTTCACTCTTCCAAGTTCAGTAAGATGACTAATCCACCACTAGATCATAAAGCTGTAAGGAGAAAATGTTTTGGGTAGGTTTTATTATGTGCTGAAATTTTAAGTATCCTTTTGCATCTATGGGATTTTGTTGTAAAGGGATGTAAAACAATGTGGAATTTTGTCTTAAAGATCAAATATTAGTATTTGTATGAATGTGGGTTAACATTTTTCAATCTCCATTTTGTTGTGGGTAACTTGGATGAAGTTGGGAGCAAGGCAGAGAAGTCTCAAGAAAGTGGTGCTTGCACCTTTCTGCTTGACTCATTTTTGTTACCAGGGGAAATGCCTAGCATGAGTTAGGACTGGTAAGGTCTTCTATGAGCAGAAATACTGTACAAAATCTGAGATTCCTGATGATCCACCAGAACCAAGGGGCAGATGTCATGCTCCACCTGAACCCTTGGATCCCGCACAGCCCCGCCACCTGTGTTCTTAGGTGCAAGTGATCAGTTGTTCTCTGCAGGAAAAGTAAGTCAGTCATACCTCAGGACACCACAAGTTTCCAGATCATCTCTTTATCATGCTCAGAATGATTTCAGGAGACGGTGAAATAGTGAAGCATAGTCAATTTTTGTTTTCGTTTTACCTTTTCAAAGAAATTTTCTTAGAAAAGAGAGAAAGACTGTTAGACACTGAGGTGGTGTGATGGCAAAATGACCCTGTAACTCAGGAAAACTTCACTGAGATTTTGGAATTGTTAGAATGGGTTCACCACACTGTATCCAGTAAAACAGGATTGGGAAACCATCAAGGGCCCAAGAAAACCAACTGAAATGACAGTCACTTCTTGGCTCCTCCATTTCTACTTTTGCTTCAACCCTATAAATCTTACATGTTCTTGCCACAGTGCCACTGACTTTGTGGTTCCTCATGAGAACTGCAATCTTCCCCCCAGGAGCCTGCTGAATCATATTTATCTCCTCTTAGTCTCATCTATTCTGCCCTGGACCTTATAAAGACCAACCACCTGGATGCTCTCACAGGGAAAACCTGGACTCCTGAAGGCCCTTGCATATTCTTATTCTGACCATTAGATTCTCTCTTATATTCCCTTTCCTGAGATGCCCATATCCAGTTTCTAGATTTGGGTGGTGCCAATGTTTCTGCATTTGCATTTCTCCATCCCCAAAGAGCTCAGGATTTGCATCTCAAAGGTGTATTCCTGATGCTACTGTGCTATTCAGCTATGCAATTTCTTCTCAGTTTTATTATTTTCCAAAAACTCATAACCAGGGGCCTCTATCTATCTGCTGACAACAAGTTCAAAATATATTGTAGTCTTTAAAGCAGGCAGGTGATAGCACCATAACATATGTCTCTTTCGCATATTAAACACTTTGCAGTGAATATTTTTGAGAAACTGCAGACTGGAAAAAACTAAAGACTGAGAAGAGTTTATCTTTTTTAAATACTATTGACACGTAGGCAGGAAATATCCATTTAAAAACACATCTCCCTTTTTGTAAAAAACATGGAAGGGAGGGACAACTAGGGGAGAGCCCTGGAGGCTCTCTCCGCAGGCTGTTCCCGGGTTCGAGGGTTTCGGTCCCAGGCCGCTCGCCCAGCAAGAGTGGCCCAGCCTATGGGACAGACAAAGGAGGAAATGAGGGCCAAGCCGATTGATTGATCAGTTGCCGTTTATTCATATATATATATATATATATATATATATATATATATATATATATATATATTGCTTTTGGGTCACACCCGGCGATGCACAGGGATTACTCCTGGCTCTGCACTCAGTAATTACTCCTGGGTAATTACTCAAGGGACCATATGGGATACTGAGAATCAAACCCAGGTTGGCCATGTGCAAGGCAAATGCCCTACCCACTGTGCAATTGCTCCAGCCCTTTAAATTGTATTTTTAATTCCTCCCTTTTGCCACTTATTTTTTTCCCTTTCAAAAAATAACATTCAGCTGTGAACAAAAGTAATTCATTCAGAATAAGACCGCTGAAGCTATTTCATAATAGTGATCAGTGATCAAGGCAAGAAACCATTATTTTTAGGGAGCAGTTTAAATTTTACTCTGCTCTAAGTTCACTAAGCAACAAACAACTGATGTTACAGTTTCTCCATCATTACTGGATGAAGGCCTGCTTCATGTACATGTGCCTGATGTCTTTAATTAGAAGAGATAAAGGAAAGTTTATTCCATTTTTAGCAGCATCAGCTGTTTTCTGATCACTTCTTCAGTTTTAAAAAGACTATCAATGAGTCAGAGAGACAGTAGAAGAGGTAAGACAATGTCTCCAATCTGATTATTTTAGCTGGCCTTTGTTCTATCCCTAACATCAATTTGATCACCTTGAGCACTGCCAGGGGTCACTCTGGCACAGAGCGAGGAAGTGCACTGAAGCACCACCAACACCTTTCCAAGACTTTTTCTCAATACTTTTGTTGTATTTGTATGTTTATTTCTTATTCTAAGAGATTTTAAGGAAGAGAGTGGAGACACCATGGGAGAGATAAGGGTTTTCTTGCATTCTATAAGCAAAAAATTATTATTCTTTAGACATGAAGCACTGGAGAACAGTTTGAAGTTGCCATCTGGAGTAATGATAATCTCAGTAAGAGAGCAGATGTCAAAGCAAGCTTCTCGTAGTCAAAACCAAATGTAACAAGAATCTGAATTTTTCACTGGGGGACAATTTGTTTGGGGGATTTTTTTTTTTCTTTCTATCAATGACTAACCTCTCATTTGTATTGCCCAAATTCCCTGAAACAGAGTTCTTATCTCCCTGGATGATCTTTTGCTCATTGTTAAAAAATCAACAGTGTTATTGAAGACAGATTGTTGTTAAGCCTATCTCTCTCCTGTCATAATATCTTTAATTGTTGAAAATGAGCCATTGGGGAAGAGAAGTGAAAGTGAGGTGATTATTGCAATATTTAGCTGAATAAGAATTTCACATTTCTCTTTGCTTTAAATTAATTGAGTTTTTTCAATTTAATGCTATGAGTGAATTATTTTAGATTCTTTTTTATTACAGCACACATTAACAAAATAATTGTCAGCTATTGGTGTGTTTCAAACATTAATACTATTTGGTCCTTTTGTGTAAAAATTAGTGACAGTATATTATTTAATAATTCTAAGAAATTTAATCAATGTTTAATTAGGAACAGAAGATGTATACATATATACACACATATTTGTGTATGTGCATGTTTATATATGTTCACATTGTCTAAAATTGATACTCATTAACACTTTACTTCATGATTATAAGTGAGTATGTAGATTCAGATCTAAGTAAAAAGACAGTTTATATTCAACATATATAAATTAATACCAATGTTTTACTATACTATTTCCTATGCTATTAAACCCCTTTCTTAAAAAAATCGCCATGATATTGCATTATAGTAAATATATCAAGAGTGGCCATGTACAAATGAACATTACATGCTTGCCCATATTATAGTAAATTTTTTAAAAATGAGGTCTTAGCCTAAGGAAGAGACAGCAGAGAAATAATATATTCTTACACATATGGTTACTTTTACTTTGCCCCAGCATTAAATAAATTATAAAATTTGAATCATATGTGCTGACATCCCCTATTTCTTATTTGTTTTTATAGTTTGAATGCTTTTGAGATTTTTACTAGTTAATATTTAAGAGAATGTAAGAAGAGAGTGGCCTAATCATCAAGATCTCCGTTTGGACATTGCACAAAACTTCATTTCCACAGGAAAAAAAAATGCAATCTAGTTTCTAATTCCACAGAATCACATTTGGGTAGAGCATAAACAATCAGCAGAAACTTCTACAGCAGAGGGTTACTGTCTGTCTATCTATCTATCTATCTATCTATCTATCTATCTATCTATCTATCTATCTATCTAACTTTCTATCTACCTACCTACCTACCTATCTATCTATCACATCAAGTTACTGTGAGGAGAACAAATGGATGGATGACAAAGACCTGTTGTCATCCATCCATTGAGAGTGCAGAGGATGGCAATGACAACACAGATGGACCACAAAGAGCAGATGGTGAATGGCTGATGGTGAGGTGAAGCTTCTGTTGCAGATGCCACTGACCTGTCATACACAAAGATTAACTTACAGGAAAGGTAAACAACTGTAACCCTGAAATTTCCTAGTATATATAAACTCAGCATGCCAGTCTTAGAAAAATTCAAATTTACTTAGATCCTCTATGCACCTGAACATGGGGGCAAATAACAACTCCTTGATAAACCAGAAAAGCATATTGTGGGGATCATAGCAGTCATCACAAAAACAGCTCAAAGGTAAGCCACAATGAGTTCATTTCTCTATTACTGCATTTCTGGCCTTGCATGTGTCATTTTAGTTATAATGCATAACAATCTGTAGTACAATAGCATACTCAGAAAACACTGTTTTTGAGTGTGAAAAGACATCATGTTAACCTAAGTTACTTTAAAAAAAAATAAATACTCAAAACTAAGGATGGGGAAAATGTATAATACACATGGATAAATAGGTTCAATTCTTTACAAAATCTGTCTTGGTATGAAAATAGTATTGTGGCAATTAGAAATACTGGTTTTCAACAGCAATATTTTAAGATATGGATCTTTTCCATAACTGCCATTTCCTGTTTATTACAAACCCAAAATTTCTTAGTAAACATTTTACATACTGAGTAAAATACTTTTAGTTCTTTTCTCTTGTTTGTATAAAAGGTTCTCTTGGAAGCTGGATTGCATTCTTTGAGGACCAGTTACGTGACATCTTATTTACATTGTAGGACATTAAAGTCTTAGTGAGTTCACTACCACTAGGTTAAATAAAGGAACATAGTATTTAACATACTGTGTATATCTACCAAGTCTATAAAAATAGATGGAAAATTGAGTCACCAGCTGCAATATGTAAACAATCATGACTCATTTGCCACGTTGAAATTTTAGTCACTATTAGTCATTAAAAAGGGAAAACTTTGGGGTGTTAATCTTTAAAATAGTTCAGTATAAAATAAAATAAAACAGATGTTCACTATCACTGGAAATTTAAAAAAGGCATAGACAAAGATGAGAAGAGCAGAGTTTCATCTTGACATATCTTGGGGTTTTGGAATCTCCAAAGATTAATTCATTGGTTCTTGTTTATGTGCAGGGGGGAAATTATCTACACTAATAGGGCTATATAAAAGTGCATTTCTAAGAAGACAATGACATGAGGTGTAGACAATATAGTCAAATAAGCACCATAACATGTCAGAAAAGCAAATTTCTCCCAACATCCAGAGACTATAAAACCAAGCTCCTGGAAGAGAGCAACGCAAAGACTCTTGCCCCCCACCCCATGCCTGGCTGTCTTTACCAGAGACCCTCGGAGGGGACAGGTTGCCTTTCCCTTCCCATTATAAAACATCTAATAGATTTGTTCTCCCACTTGGAGAACCTGACAAGCTACCAAGAGTCTATTTCCCACATGGGAGAGCCTTGCAAGCTCCCCATGCTGTTTTCATATCCCAAATACAGTAAAAGATATATGCATACCTCTCGGAGTGCCCGGCAAGCTACCGCGAGTATCCTGCCCTCATAGCAGAGCCTGGCAAGCTACCCGCGGTGTATTCAATATGCCAAAACAGTAATGATAACTCTCATTCCCCTGACCCTGGGAAGTCTCCAATTCTTGGGAAAGATGAATAATATGAGGCTGCTAAAATCTCAGGGCTGAGTACAATAGAGACATTACTGGTGCCAGCTCGAGTAAATTGACGAACAACAGGATGACAATCATACAGTGACAGACATTCTGCAATATTTTCTGTCATTAAAGAAGTACTGCTCTAGACATAGAATGACTGCACTCATTTGCAGAATATAAAATGACATAATATGATACTGACACTCAAGGAGAGTAGAGACAAGGGCCAAGAATATTCTCCATGGTTGATAGCCTGCCTCATGAGCTGGGGGAGAAGGCTAAATCAATAATGGTTGGAAGGATAACTTGGGGTGGGAGATGTGTGCTGAAAGTAGATAAAGGACCAAATTTGATAGCTTCTCAGTATCTGTATTGCAAACCATAATGCCCAAAAGTTGAGAGAGAGTATGGGGAAAATTGTCTGCAATAGAGGAAAGGGGAGAGGTGTGAATAGGGGAGGATATTGGGAACATTAGTGGTGGAAAATGCTCTGGTGGAAGGATGGGTGTTCGATCATTGTATGACTAAAACTCAAACATAATAGTTTTGTAACTGTGTCTCATGGTGAATCAATTAAAATTTTTTGAAAAGAAGTACTGCTTATTAAAATTAAATCTAGTTCACTTGACAAATGTTGATAGTCTTTTAAAGAGAAAATATCTTTAAACAGTTTTTGAAGGATGTTGTAGAGGTGACTTTCTTTTACTTCCTTTCTTGTTTTGGAATGAGCCCCAAGCAAGCATTCTGGTCAGCAATCTAGGCCTTAAGCTAGGATGAAATAAAAAACCATTTTTTGCCTCTCATTAATATAAGAGCAGCACCCTAATGAGATGTCTCTTTGCCCATTGACAGGAATACGTGACATTCTTACTTAAATAAAACTTTTAAAAATGCAATAAAATTCAAATGTGTTGGGAATATAACCTCAAATTCCTTGATTCTAGACATGGCAAATCTAATGCTTGGATTACAAGCCCCAAACATTTTTTAAACAAAATGTGCATATATGACACATATGTCATCTAGTGTTTGACAAGAAAATGAGTATAAAAGATTGACTTGTACATTACAATGCTTGATTGGCACATTATGGCTGCTTTTGCTAAAACTCACACAGCTATTAATTTTATTAATATGTATTATCCACTTTAGATAAAAGGAGCTATATTTGGCAAGTGAATAATAATATCAACAAGTGTGAACATTCAAAATGGGCCACATAAAAGGAAAAAAAAATTCACCTTTCTTTCATTCCGACAGGAAAATTTCTGCTAACTGATTTAAATTGAACAGGCATTTTACTTTCAAAGCAGGTGAATCTAGAAATAATATATCTGGAATTGTTTTAAAAAATGCATTCCTTACTGCCACCTAGCAGATAAAAACAGATGGATTTTCTTTCCTTTTAAATAGTCTAAACTTAGTTTCCACTTTTTCATTTTAGTTAAACAAAACGTAATGTTCTGTTTTCTGCTGATAACAATGTTTAGCACGTTATTATCATTCCAAGAACTCTGCCGACTCTAAAATAATTACCCTGACAGAAAA
The DNA here is from genome assembly GCF_027595985.1 of Sorex araneus. Classification (NCBI taxonomy): domain Eukaryota; kingdom Metazoa; phylum Chordata; class Mammalia; order Eulipotyphla; family Soricidae; genus Sorex; species Sorex araneus. The sequence goes on along the minus strand of NC_073302.1, from coordinate 277,278,424 downwards.
CATCACATATAGAAACAAGGGTGCAAGCACACCCACACCCACAAACACTCTAGTTCATTAATATACACTAGCTGAACATCTAAATCATTAGCATCAGTACTGGTAATTATTCTAAGTTCAGCTTAAAGCCAAGATAATGATGCCCATTTTTCACTGTTTGGTAAATATATTTTGAAATGGTTGTGCTTCTCTCAGGATTGTTGACCGTATGTAATTTGCTGTCTGTGAATTTGGAATTGGAATTGGTACTTTGCTACTCTTCTAATGATATAAAGTCTCATTCTTTTGTTAGTTAATAATATATATAAAATAAAATTGTATTTTAATATCTTACCTGTGGTCTGACTGATATTCCCCTTTAATGCTAGAAAAGCTTAGGGGTCCATATTAATGGAAACAATAAATATCCAGTTAAGAGCCTTAAGAATACTTTGCAAAAAACAGTTCAGTTAAAAAGATAATTACACTAATCATACCAATGAAAAATAAGGCCAATGAGAAAGTGTTAATGACTACAGAAAAAGAATTAGGAATCAAATGGCTAAGATATTGATCTTAACTATATCTTTATATTTCTAAACCTTTAAAAACATATTTGACTTTGATTAAATATGACTAAACTTCACATGACAATCACTTGCATCACTTGTCACCCGGTTGATCTTTGATTTGTTCGAGGGGGCATCAGTAACATCTCCATTCATCCCTGCTGTGTGCTAGTGTAGACCAATGATATCTGCTCTTCCAGGAACAGGAAGAGTCTCAAACTATTCATTCAGGATTTTGGTGAAGAAGTCTGACCATCTCAATGATGGGCGGTCAAGCAGTCTTTTGACGTCCTGTGGAATACAGTCAGGAACAGTTTTAGTCCAGTGGTCAACTCTGAATCGCATTACATGTATCCCATTATATTATATAATCACATGACAATACTGATTATAACTTTACAGTAAGTAATTATAAAATCTATAGTTTAATTTATTTAGATATATTATTGTGTTTGCTTGAGAAAAAATATATTCACTGTTCTTTAAAGTATTATAATATAAACACATATCTCTAAAATCATAATCATGACAGATGAATGGTAGCACTATAGCACTGTCGTCACATTGTTCATCCATTCACTCTAGCGGGTACCAGTAACGTTTCCATTGTCAGACTTATTGTTACTGTTTTTTGCGTATCAAATACGCCACGAGTATCTTGCCAGGCTCTGCCTTGCGGGCAAGATTCTCTCAGTAGCTTGCCGGGCTCTCTGAGAGGAGATGAATGGTACAATTGTATTTTATTAAATTGAATATGTGGAATGCCCTTTTGATAAAATGACAATTGAACTAAGTTCTAATCTTTTCTGATTTCTTCTTCTGGGTAATTTTGACTCCATAAAATTGTGTATTTTACTTGGAAATTTAAACTAACTTTAGAATTCTGGTGTTTTATCTATACAACTACCCATTCTTTTAAGTATTTTCTTTTAGTCTCTGCTCAGATGCTTATATGTAGACATACAAATTAAATATATAATACATATATCTAAGGTTATTTAAAAATATACAATATATTTGCTTAAGATAAAATATATTTAGCATATTTAGAGTGTTCATCTTGGTGTATCATGATAACTTTTAGTGGTAAATATCTAATTAACTTAAATTTAGAGTTAACTGATAATTTTAACAAGTCATAATAAAAGAGTTAGAATAGTTTTGAGTATCCAGGAGAAATCTGGAAGGTCTGGAGCACATGTGTTGCGCATAATCAGCCTCAGGTTCCAACTCTAGCACCACAAATCATGCTAAATTGTTCTCAACCACTCTCAATTCGTGACTCTTGAGTGAATGCTCTAGATTGTTATATAGTGCCAAACATTAAGGTTATATTCTGAACAGCAGAAATGTACAAGGGAAATAAAAAAAGGGATCAAATGTAGAGTGAGAGATATTCTATACTACATATCTATGTTGCGTAAGATATTCTAAGAATAGAATATGAAAAGATCTCATGAATATCTAGCTCAGAGTTAATGATTTAACTATACCACCTAGAATTTGAATTTCTAGTTGGATAGTAGAAGATAGTAGAAGGATAGTAGAAGAAGGAGAGTAGAAGATCATTTTAAGATCACTAAGACGTTCTTGGTAAAGGAGTACAGGGTACAGGAGACTATAGCAGAGACAACCAAAAGAACCTGAGATGACAGGATCTATACATGGTGATGGGACCCTGATATAAACCCAGGGAAGGGAGAAGAAACTGGGAAAATTATAGGAGAAAGTGGATTTTCTGTGGTAGCCTGTGAGTTCACAAAATAAAACGTGAGGGGCTCTGGAGATACTTGTGCATTCGGTGGCCAGCGTCACCTCCCTATGTCCCCAGGAGTCCCCGACAGAGAGACTGAGAGACAGGGAGATGGGAGGGTGGGGACCACAGCCTGATGGTGAAAATGGCCTGTATAATGCAGAGCTGCTAACATACTTACAGAACATCTGAGAGGGCTTGAGGTAAGGCCCTAGGTGTAATTGGTTATTTACATAGGTTAACATCTGGCAGAGGATATTATCTTGGGGAGATTAACTCATGGAAACACTCTGTCTCCCAGAAACATCTACATTCCATTTATCTTTCTCTCTAGTTATATGTGTTATCAATTCTTGCAGTTGTTTCGATAAACATAGTAAGAGACAAAGATCCTAACTCTTGGTTCTCCTGGCTTTGAGAGCAAACAATGCTTTTAACACTTAGCTCTCTGGGCTCTGAGAGTCTTTTACCATAAATCCCAGACTAAGTCTTCAGGCCAGTTCGGCTTGTTCTTCCCTCTGGGAGTCCTGTCTCTTAAGTTGCAACAACTTATATCAAGACCATGCATTTATGCTTTCTAGAATGTCCCATTTTGGTGCCACAATAGCTTTCCCACTCGCCCCAGGGTCCATCCCAATCCCATGGCAGGAACTTCCTTTTGGGGTGTTATATAGCAACTGAAGCCTAAGTTAAGTAGTTATGACCAAGTAATTATACACAGAAGTAGATATATTTCAGAGAAAATCAACTCCTAAATATTAGGATCATAGCACTGATGGCCAAAGAATATTGCTCTATAATAAAATATAAAAAGGCTATAGGGGAAATAGAAAAGCAGGTATAAATGCACAACACTTCAAGTACAAAGCAGTACAAATACAAAGTTCAGAATTACCAGAAAGTTTTGGCTTATAAGTAATCAAGACTGAGTTGGGGAACTGTGACAATGAGTGGTAAAACACAAAGGAAAGGTTAAAGATAAACTTTGACTAAATTAGGGATGCTAGCAAGGGCTTAATAAGCTTCTCTGGGAGGACAAAAAGGGTAATTCATTAATGAAACCTAAAACACTTAGGGGTAATATTCAGCAGTAGCCTAAGGGGAAGTTTAATTTTATGTCACTTAGTCTTAATCAGATCACATTTTGGTGCACTTGTCAAATAATGTTAGAATTGTAGAAATTTGGTGTAAAGCATACATCAACTGATTACAATATTTTTTATGACTTAAAATTCAAATGCTAAAAAGTTGTATTAAAATTCTGTGATAAAGACTGTCTTTATACTGTAATTTGAATCAAAGATTAATGTTTATATTGCATAGAAAAAAGTTAGATAATGTCAAGTAATGTTAACAATCACATTTATATCTCATTCATTTAGTCATTAAAGTAAGCATCCATAAATAGAAAATGTAGATATATATTTTCTGGCAAATAAAATATATTTTCCCATAAATAAAATGTGCAGACTACTCTGCAAAAAAAATAATTAAAATTTATTTTCTTGAGCTAAAACCAAAAATAGCAAAGATTGGCTCATAGTAGTATTGTTTTTTGTCAATATTATATGTTCACCCACTATAATTATTAGATTCAAATTTTCTTCTAATGTTTCTTTATTTTTTTAATTTATTTTTAAATTGAATCACCATGAGAAAAGTTACAAAGCTTTCAAGCCTAAGTCTCAGTAACACAATGATCAAACACCCATCCCTTCACCAGTGCACATGTTCCACCACCAAGAACCCCAGTATACCTCCCATCCCACCCTACCCCTGCCTGTGTGGCTGATGATTTTCATGTTAATCTCTCTTTACTTTGATTACATTCAATATTTCAACAGAAAACTCTCTATTATTATTTGGAATTTTCACCCAACAGTCAGACCTGCTGAAAAGGCATCATTTGATAATATGTTTTCCATAACTGAGAATGAAGAGCACATAAGGTTTTGGATTTCTGATATTTAGTAATTAAGTCCAGAGAAATTGTTGCCAGAAGTTGCATCATTGCAACCTCGTACTTCTGTTTAGTGGGGTCTAAAAGATGGCGGTTGCCAAGCGGCCACTGAAAGTAAAGGCTGAGAGAGAAAAACCTCTCCCCTCCCGGGGCGGCATGGGGCCATAGCTTAGCTCACCGTCTAAAGGCATTTCTGCAAGAAGCTGCTGAAAGTAGTGGGCTTCCGGGATCATGGTTGCTCAGGAGTGGAGGAGCCATTTGTGTGTGCCCGCCCTGGGTCTCGTCTAGGCGGAAAACTCTTTTAACATTTCTTTAAAGATTCATTATTTCCCCAAATTGTTATGCATCTTTAGGAAATGCACTGAAATACCTTACAGGATGAGATATAGCTTAATGTGATATGCTTTGTTTGTGCAACGTTGAGATCTCTGTCTTGTAGTAGTAGCCCCCTACCTGCAAGGCTGACAACGTGATTCCTATAAAATAAAACAAAAATACTCAAAATAGCACTCAGAAGATTTTCTACCTACTAAAATAAAATTATTCACAAAATACATGGTTTTTATATCTCCAACACCATAGGTTCATAACTAGTCTTGATGATACTGGAATGGAAAGCAATTCAAGAATTCAACAGGTATTAGGTAAATGCATAGTATATTCATATATACTAAGATACAGTTATTCAATTATAAATGTATCATTTATCAAAGGAAAACATATCTGGCATTTCTGAGCTACTTACAAAAAGGACTTAAGTTTTGGCAAAACAAGGGTGATATATGTGATGTTTTTCTGTGATCCCAAAGCATTGCCACAATCCTGATTTTCATTCTAATTCTTATCCTTAGATCAGTTTCTACTTACCTAATAATTGGTTTAAAGCACTTCACATACTCTGTTACAATCTGCTACATTAAAAATTAGCAAATATATATATGCATATCTGGCATTAATGTGTATATATTTATGTATATATATTTTAATAGAAAATCCTGTTTTGAAGTTATCTAAGTAACTCATCAACTGCCATATTGTGTCCCCTTAATAGCGAAGGTAAAAAAAAAGACCAACATCTTAACAAAATTACTGCAGATTCTCTGAAGAAGTGTGCATATCATTTAACCTTCCAAATATTTTGTATCTATAGTAAGATGCATGCTGGGACTTAATTTCCAATAAAAACTATGGCAAACTTAAAAACACATTTAAAATAAAATAAAATTATGTACTATTTATACCATTATTATCATCATTGTTACTAATATATTCAAAGATAAGAATACTTGTGGGCTACTACTAGAATGGATAACGTCTAGCATTTACTATATTTTATTTCTGTTATATAAATATTGGTATATATTTACATATAAATGGAATATTTATTGGTTATAACTAAAGTTTAAATGCATATATTCACACACCTATATATATCATAATTATATTTATTTCCTTATTTCTGAGTTTCTGAGAAAAACTTTCAGGGAAGAAATGATGGGGACAATATCTCATTAACTGTGTATACTAATTTATTATACTCTTTTAGAATAAGCATATAGAAAGTAACACCACTTAGTCACTTTGGGTGTAGGAGGAAACAGAAGTAGCAATTTGCATAAAATGCCTCCTGCTCTTAGCACCCACCCTAAGAGAATGCTATTCCTCTAGTAGTAAAACAGAAAATTTGTGAGTCACTGGATCAGTTTTTCAATAAATTTCTGTTTACTTAAGTTTGTGGCATACATTCAATTATAAACATACTTATGTAGCATGAAAACAAGCTACCTACATATTTTATGCCAAGAAACATTGTAAAGAAATTTTATTATAGTAAAATAGATGAACAAAGAAAGGATTTAGACTATTTCAGAAAGCTATTGCATGAAATACAAATCAATATAGATATTAATTAGAATTTTAGGTGATCATAAATAAATGTAAAACTGATAGCTTACTGCATTCACACTAAAACAAATGAATTGAGAAATTTAGAAAAATTAGAATATCCTAATATGAAAAAGTAATGAATTATAGTGTAGTTTAAAATAGATTATTTGGAAATCAGTGTAACATTACATACATTGGTAAAATTTAGCTTGAAAAAGGTTCAAAGATATGTACTTCTTCAAATTTTTCGAATGAAAGACTTAACTGGTTGGACCAATGAAATACTGACCAATTTTGTCGTTTTTTTTTCTAGAAATCAATGCTTATTTTATCTGGTGATTCGAAACACTCAAGTGCTTTATTCTTTTTTCAACCACATAAAATATGAAGATAAATAGAATTAAAGATTCATGATCTCTATATCTTTCATAAAATGACTATCATGCCATAATTTATATCAAAATACCAATTATCTATAAAATAAGATTTATAAAATGCATTTAACTAAAGTCAGTTACAAATGCATATGTTAACATAATGCATAGTTAAAATTAATATGCCAATTTTATAGGACAATATAAAAATTAACTATTGACTTTGTATAATTGTCTTATTGAACTTCATTCTGAAATATAAAATAGGTAGAAAATAATGTCATTAAAATGTTTTCAAAATGTTACTTTTGAATAATGAAAAAATGATTTGAAAATTTTGATTCTGAATGGTTGTCTATTAAAAATATGCTTCCAGAATTTATTTTATTTATTTATTTTTATTTATTTTATTGAATCACCATGTGAAAAGTTACAAAGTTCTCAGGCTTATGTCTCAGTTATACAATGTTCAAACACCCGTCCCTTCACCAATGCCTATATTCCACCACCAAAAACCCCAGTATGCCTCCCACCCCCACCCCCCACCCCCGCCTATGTAACTGATAAATTTCACTCTTCTCTTTACCTTGATTACATTCCATATTTCAACACAAAACTCACTATTGTTGTTGGAGTTTCAACACAGACTCACTATTTTTGTTGGAATTTATCCCCAAGAATACAGCCCTATTGACAAGGAAATATTTGATATTGAGTTTTCTACTGATGAGAATGAAGAGATAAAAAGGCCACTACCGCGGCCACGCGGTTTACAATTTCTGTATTTTAGTAATTAAATCCAGGGAGATTAAAGTTGGAAATCGAATCATTTCCCTTCCTGGAGCAGCATGGAGCAAAAGCTTAGTTCACAGTCTGGATACATGGTTGCAAGCACTCGCCGGAACCCCAAGTCTTGTAGCTGCCTCTGGTTCCTGCTCATTCGGCATTCCCGCGGCTGTGCAGAGGCATGGGCACCCGGGTCGAATCTCAGCCGGAGCCCGAGCTCCGGCCCCGGCCCGAGCCTGCCCAGGTGTCCCCTGCTTCCAGAATTTAAAAAGCAAAGTCATTGTCAAAGAAATATGACCGATACCATTCATTGCTCATTATAATTCCACAGGGGCTATAGATTCAACTACAAATAAATGATGTAACGTATATTTGATTAAATCTATATTTATGTAACCATAGATAAAATTATAAAATTTAATTCTTCATTTATTAAAATAAAAATTATTCATAAAATCATATTTTGAAAATTTCATCATTTTAAAGTATCTTCTAATCAAAATACAACTGGATGATAACTAAGTATTTCTTCTTAGTTATTGTTGTACTGTAGCACTGTCATCCCATTGTTCATCGATTTTCTCAAGCGGGCTTCAGTAACATCTCCATTGTGAGACTTGTTATTGTTTTTGGCATATTGAATACTCCATGGTGTCTTGCCAGGCTCTGCCGTGTGGGCAGGATACTCTTGGTAGTTTGCAGGGCTCTCCCAGAGAGATGGAGGAATCAAACCCGGGTAAGCCGCATGCAAGGCAAACACCTTACCCGCTGTGCTATCACTTCCTAGTTATTACTTGTAATAATTTAGTTCTAATACTAATTAGAAAAAGTTAACATTAAATTATTAAGAAAAAATAATAATATATAATATATCATTAAGAATAATGCTTAAAAGTACATATTATTGTATACCACTGAAAAGAGAGAAAGGGGATATAAAAGGAGCTGAAAGTGAAAGATGAGGAAAAAATTTTAAGACATATTTTTCTATCACTGATACAATATTCATCATCATCAACAACATCATCCTGTTGATCGTAGATTTTCTCAAGCAGTCTCAGTAATGTCTCCATTCATCCTAGCCCTAAGATCTTAGAAGCCTCTCTTTACTCATCCTTCCCAATGGTGCCGCATTAGAGGCTCTTTCAGTGTCAGGGGAGTGAGACCCATCATTATTACTGATTTTGGCATATGAATATGCCACAGGGAGCTTGCCAGTTTCTCCCATGCAGGCAGGAAACTCTCGATAATTTGCCAGGTTCTCTTCTGAGAGGGAAAACCAGGTTATAAGCAGCCTCGCTTCTGGCGAGCTTGGTTTTAGAGTCTTTGGATGTTAGCCATTGATGGGATTACACTGTGTGGGGTGCGGGGGGCAGGAGGGCTGGAGTTTCTGGATGTGACCGCCTAGTTACCGGAAAATGAAGGATCTGGGTGGAAGAGGCCCAGTCCCTATCCAAGCAGGCTTGGGGATCTCATTCCCGGGTCCCGTATACCTAGATTCCTCTGCAGGTTCCTTCATGCGTGAGGCTCGTCCAAACGTATAGAGAGGGAGAGAGAGACAGAGCACAATAAATTTGGTAATGAGAATGGCTGTGGCTGGGTTCTATAGGTCTTCAGCTGCTGGGGCTCTGTTCAGGGCAGGGAGGGAAATTCAATCCACTCCCTCTGAGGGGCCCCAGTGAAGACAGCCAGGCTCCACTGGGGGCAAGAGACTCTGCTATACTATATATGTGGATGACATATATAATACACATCATTTCTATCATATACATGTGCAGAGCTTAAGAATAAGATGGCCAAACTATCACCATTTCTCCAGTCAAGTTACTGATGACTGATATAATATTGTATATAATTATTTGCACATTGGAGACAATGCTAATATCAGAATCATAAGAGAACTAAATAAGAATAGATGTTGATTATTGTTCTCATTTTAAAAAAAAGTAATGCCAAATGAATTTAAACTTACTTGGCAATTTAAATATTTTATATACATGTTATTCTTTTTTTTTATTTTGAAAATCCTATTTTTCTTTAACTGTTCCCAGCCTTCCTCCTACAAGTGTTCTATTTTTATTATTACTCCTACTTGATAAATTCTGCTAGCTTCCAAAGTATATTTCTTTCCCATTTGTGTCTCAGCTTCTCACGCTGTTTGTTGATCATTAAGATTTATTTTTCCTTTCTACTTATCAAACTCACTTAGACAGAGCACAATAAATTTGGTAACTAAAATAAGCTGTATTTCTTAATAACTGTTTTAAAAGTAAAAAGCCGCTCCCTTAAAAATCAATAACCAAATCTATATTTGAGTTAAGATCTATTTATAAAGTTAAAGAGTTACTGGTGTGCTTTACATTGACTTAATTTGATCAACAAATTGCATGTGTGTCTCTTGTTTACTATTGGTGGTTTCTTTGTATCTGACTCTAAGAAAGAGTAAACAAATAGCACTAACCTTACCTCTCTGGCAGTGACATTTTTACCATGATGAATGCCTGAGAGCAGCAAAAGAGGTGACTCGATGGGTTTAAGTCCATGCTTTGCTTTCAGAAGACCAAGTTGTCATCCTCACTTTTGTCAAGTTCACTAAAGCACCTCCAAGAGTGACTACAAAAACAGATCAGAGAGTAGCTTCTGAGCACCAATAGGAATGACTCAAAACCAAAACCAAAAAACAATGCTTGAGATGAAGAAGGTACATCTTGACAGCACTTAGAAATAGTCTGCCAAAAAAAAAAAAAGAAATAGTCTGCCAATAATCAATGTAAGAAAGAGAAAGGCTTCTTGTTTAGTACATTTTTTTTTCCCCAATAACTATGTCACAGCTGTCTTGAATTTAAAGGATGTAAATAGACCCTTCTCAACTTCTTTCTTAAGTTATTGAGTGAAAACAAGACAATAACCATTACCAGTTCATCTGTAAGTTGGGTGATTGGGGGAAAAAATTAAAAAAAAAACTAATTTAAAATTCAAAGACAAGCCACTTAATGGATAAAGACCTTTTGACAAATTCACACTTACTCAAAAATAAATATAAAGGTTTGTTTTTGTTTTGTTTTTATTTGCCCACTTGTGTCATATTTAAATGAATATTGTTTTACAATATTTTAATTTTATTTCATTTTTTAAGTTTATTTTTTAAAAGTTTGACCACTCTGTTTTACAGTTCTACCATTCTGGCCATAGTGGAGATTCCTGCATACAGCATTCTCACACCGGATCCACAACCAAAATACCCGTTTCCCTAAGCCCTTGTCTCAGCGTTTCTCACTTGCTCCACCCCCTCCCCCACCAGGCTCACTGCTCTAGCAAGCTCTATTCTGTAGATCATTTCTCAGATTCTGTTGACTTGGGTCCGATGTTCTTTCCAAATGATGATGAGATTTTATATTCCACATAAAAGAGATCTGTCATTCTGTCTCTTTTTCTAATTTCAGTCCACATAATATCCTTCAGTTCTATCCAGTAGCAGCCAGTTGCATGATTCTTATAACTGAATGGTATTATATACATACATATATGTATATATATATGTATATATGCACAATTGAATAAAGGACTGCATAAAGAAAATGTCATATGTATATCACAACTTCTTTTTTGCAGTCCTTTATTCTTGGATCCTTAGGTTATTTTCAGAACATCTATCTCCCATTTTTTTTCTCTTCTTCATTGCCAGGCATCATTGCAAAAATTTTATATATTCTCATATTACATATAAATTTACTGAGAACTCAACACAGATGACAACATATATGTGAATATATATTCATATATATTCATATTCAAATATATATATTTCAAAGTAAACCAAAATATCCTGGACCATATGTGAGTGAGGTTATAATGTGTATATTCAGTGTGAACTATCTTTTCTCTGATTATTATAGCAAGCTGACCCTCTTATTCTTTTAACCACTGCTAACTATCCTAACCACTTCCAGAGGCAATATTTGTGGGTAAAGATGTCATTTCAGCAATGATAGGTTACATGAGATTTAAAATATTTTCTAATATATCAGACATGTGTTCTTTGAGCTCTGAGATGTAAAAAACAGCCCTTATGCTTGATAAAGCCATGATTTGGTGGACTTAATGGTACCATTTTTATCGTAGACATTTAGAGTCATATGATAATCCATGATCACATGTTTGTTTTCTACCAGAATAAGGAATGCAAAAACTACTTTTGTTCACACAAATTCTAAAATTCTAGAAGCAAAAGTAGTTTTGCTTCTAGAATTTTAGAGACATTAATGTAATCTGGAGTGATAGCACAGCGGTAGGGTATTCACCTTTCACACAGCCGATCTGTGTTCGATTTCTCCACCCCTTTCGGAGAGCCTGGCAAGCTACCAAGAGTATCACACCCGCATGGCAGAGCCTAGCAAGCTACCCATGGTGTATTGGATATGCCAAAAACAGTAACAAATAAGTCTTACAATGAGAGACATTACTGGTGCCCGCTTGAACAAATTGATGAGCAACGGGATGACAGTGACAGAGACAAATGTAATCTTCCTATTTCAGATTTTGAGAAGTAACATAAGAACATTTATATATTACAGATTCCTGTAGCATCATGCAATCTCGTTCTTGTAGAAAACCTATGTCGGACACAATATTATGCTGTAAAAGTTTTTCTTTATGCAACATTCTGTTTCTCAAACCAAAACTAATCTCAAAGTAAACTTTGGGTAATCAGATAGATAATTTTCCTTTTGACATATGTATGCATGTTCCTCTGAAAGCATCCCACAAGCAAAATATTGGATGTACCTATGAGTCTTACTAGTTTCCCTCATGTCCTTTGTAATTTCTCCTTCCCACACCTCCTCATTTTCCCTTGAAGTACAGCCAGATATTTACTTGCTGACACTATAGCACAGTTTGCACTTTCTAGCGATTTATAAATGAGCTTATGAAGTAAGTACTATGTATGCCTGTTTCCTTTCCCTCAGAATAAATCTTTTGTGATCAATCCATACTTCGCACACATACCAAGATTTCATTCCTTTTTATTGCTAAGTAATGCATTGTTATGTATATACAATGTGTTTATGTATTTGTTTATTGATGAATATGTGGACTGTGAGGATTTTATTCTGGGACTGTGAGAAAAACTAAGTTGCAATGTACATTTGTCTGTAAATCTTACATAAATATGTGCAATTAAAAATGAAGCGAAGGCCATGATGTTCCTGGTATCAAAGTTTCCATGATTTTATTTTATTTTCTAAAACATTAATTTCAAAATTGAAATTTCATGAACACTCATAATTGATTACTTGGCAAATGGACAGGACAAAAATTCTTGTCAGGGTACTTAATTTTTAAATTAGAGGTAAATAATCATATTAGCAATAATTCCATTTTAACAAATGTATTTCATATAAAAATAAAAACAAATCCCAGAATGCCTTATATATATTTAGATAACTCACCATAATAAAAAGAAATGCACTTTATTAATCCATACTTTGATAATAATTTTAGAAGAAAAAAATGATTACAGGATAATAAATTGTGTACTATGGATATAATGGATAGTCTGTTTATTTGAACAGTATAAATAGGTTTTTATACTTTGGTTAGCTCCTAGCTACTTGTCCATTCAAAAAACCTCTTCACCTGTTGTATGTATGCATTTGTATGTACACAGATGCACACAAAACACATAACTTTTTTGTGTACGTACCTTCTACTTGCTTAGATTGCTTACTGTTTCTGTATCTTTGTAGTTAACCTCTAAATTTCTTTATTCACATGCGTAGATATATATATGTCTTTTGATTACATCACAGTTTTCTCTCTCAACTCTGAAGCATTTTGTTTATATCTTAATCACCAATTTCTCAATGTTTGTTTGAAGGTGAGGGATTCCACAGGGCTGAGGGGGTCCGGAGACCACTACAGTGGTATCTGGTCATCCTGGCTCACAGTTCAGTGCAAGCACCCAAATACGTGGTACTGCTTTTGCACTGAGGTGTCAGAGAATAGCAAGGTCACACAAGTGATGTTCAGTGGTTTTTAGGACTACCCCTGGCCGTGCTTGGAAGGCCACGTGATGCTAGTATAGAACCAAGTGATGTGCGGGAAGAAATCTAACGTCTGCACTATCTCCCTGGTCCAAATCACCAAAGTAGTATGTTGGGAGTTCCTGCCAAGCGGTGCTCATGGAGACTGTGGTGTGTGTGTGTGTATGTGTGTGTGTGTATCTGTGCTTTTTTGTGTGTCTGTGTGTCAGTGTGTGTATGTGTGCATACATGCTGGGGTCATTCCCGTTTCACTCACTCTTCTGTGCAAGCTAGAATAGCCAATGCCTGGTCCTGATGATGTGTTCCTGTTCACATGAAGTGTGTCAAGTGTCACAGGTCTACCCCAGTGGTACTAGCAGGCAACCACAATACCTCTGTGGTGCTCAGGAGATGGAGCAGTTCTGGAGATCAAACTCGGGCTTGGTACATGACAGTCAGTTACACCTGATTTTCAAACCAGCTCTTCTGTTCCACTAGAGAATATATATTGTTGCTTTGGTTTTGTGGAGGGCATTCTATTGATTCTAAATAGGGGCTACATGGCCGTGGTGCTCAGGGACTGTTGCATTACTTAAGGCCACAGCAGTAGTCCTCTGGTGTCAGAGTGAGTGTATTCAAAGGTGGGGATCAAATCTAGGGCCCCACACATGCTAGTCACTAGTCTCTTCACTTGAGCCGCATACCTATCCACTCAAGAGCGGGTTAGTTTCTCCATATGGTACTTCTATTTGCACAATACATTTTTTTTGTACATTAAAAGATAAAATCTTGATGTTTTGTAGGATACTTTCTCATGTACTTAACTACTTTACAGATTTTAAACCCTTGATATCAGAGTTTGAACTTATTAAGTGTTTGAGAACAGTTTTAGGTCTATAACAAAGCTGGAAAGGAATTATAGAAATTATCAGAAATCCCTCTTGTCCCCCACTTTTGGTAATCGCCTCAGTCAAAAATGTTAATCACTAGAGTGGTACTCAAAGAAAAAAGATGAGCAGACATTACACATCAAGATCATAGAGATGATTCTTTAAAAAAAATTTTTAGCTAGAACATAACCTGAAATAATTTAGAACAATATTTTAAAGTGATTTTTATTTTATAAAGTAGTTCACAATATTTGAATAATTTAATATTCAAACACCAATCCCACCACCATTAAACCTTCCCACCACCATATATTGGATGTTTCCAACCCAAACCCCAATTCCTGCCCCAAAGCAGAACTGAAATAATATATTTTTTATTGTTTTTTATGAAAATCTGCTGAGAAAGCTGGCAAAAGGTACCTTTAGAGCAAAGAGTGTGAGGATTGTTGTATTTCACTCAGGGGACATTAAGCTCTTCTATAGGAGATCACTAACATGCTGTTAAAGGTTGAACCTTGTGTGTATTATATATATGTGTGTGTGTGTGTGTGTATGTATGTATATATGTGTATGTATATGTAGCACTGTCGTCCCATTGTTCATCGACTTGCTCGAGAGGACACCGGTTATGTCTCCATTGTGAGACTTGTTGTTACTGTTTTTGGCATTTAGAATATGCCACGGGTAGCTTGCCGGGCTCTCTGAGAGGGACAAAGAAATCGGATCTGGGTTGGCTGCATGCAAAGCAAATGCCCTGCCCACTGTGTGTGTGTGTGTGTGTGTGTGTGTGTGTGTGTGTGTGTGTGTGTAAAACGTGTATATCCCTCTAAGATTTGTTGCCTCCTATTTTGACCCCTGTCAAATGTGGTGCACTAATCCTCGAGTATGGATAGAATATGTGGTTTGAAATTTGTGGCCACACGGTACAGGAATAGATGCACTTATGGGTGAGGCTTGCTTGGGCATGTGGAGAGCAGCCCTTAGAGCAGTTGCAGCTGAGTCGTGGAAGTTTTCAGCTGCCCGGATTGAGTCCCTTGGAGCGGGGAGGAGTCTCACCCACCCCCCTCTGGGGCACCCCAAGTGAAACAGCCTAGAGCAGGGTCTGGTGGCATGGTTATAGAGAGTGTCAGGTTGCTCCCTTCCAGAAGAGAAGGATGAGCAATCTTAATAATTATTTTATGTAAGAAATTTTCTCAAAACTCGCTCACTGTTGATAATCAAATTTAAATAGTAAGAAACATTTTCTTTTAGGTTTCATGGATCCTCCATAAACATAAATATTAAAAAAAAAAACCTAACTCCCATCATCAAAGACTGTGACCTAACTTGAAATAGAATCACTGTAGAAGAAAAGTTATTGTTACATCTTAAGAAGCTATGAAAGTTGATAACTCAGATCTGGTTGATGATAATTAGGATTATATTAGAAAGTGAGTGGAGCATTATATTAATTTCCTGAAGATTAGGGTTCAAATTTAGTTCACTCACTAATACAGTACTAAATATATCTTCTAGATATTGTATCTACAATATTAATGTAATAATGCTGGATCAATAGCTCAGTGGGGAGGGCGTTTGCCTTCATGCGGCTGACCCGGGTGAAATTCCTTCACCCCCGTCGAAGAGCCTGGCAAGCTACCGAGAGTATCCTGCCCATATGACAGAGTCTGGCAAGCTACCCGTGTCATATTCGATATGCCAAAGACAGTAACAGCAAGTCTCACAATGAGACGTTACTCACCGCTCAAGCAAATTGATGAACAACAGGGTTGACAGTGACAGTGAATATGTTCATTCCTATATTCTGAAAACATTTGAAATATGATATTCCAGTCCCTTATATGATATGCTGATTTTATTTTATTTTTTTTGCTTTTTTTGGGTCACACCTGGCGATGCACAGGGGTTACTCTGGATTGCGCTCAGGAATTACCCCTAGCAGTGCTCAGGGGACCATATGGGATGCTGGGAATTGAACCCGGGTCAAGCACGTGCAAGGCAAACATACTACCTGGTGTGCTATTGCTCCAGCCCTGATATGCTGATTTTTCTGTATTTTTCCTTTTGTTTTATTTTTTTCGGTGTGACGTTATACCCAATAGTGATCAGGGCTTACTCAGGCTCTTTACTAAAATGTTAGTAATAGCAGTGCTCCAGCTACAATATGTGGTGTGGGAGTAAAACTCAAAGCAGCTGATCTCCTGGACTATTTATACGGTCTGATCTTTGATATGTTGAATCTTATATATGAAATTTTATAACTATAATTCAATAAATGATATATAAAACATAGAGCTATAAAATTTCCAAAACAAACTTCACTTAAAAAAGTTACATGTTCTTCTCTCACAAAAAGGAAATATAGTTTTTAAAATTATCATTTTTATTATTTTATTTGGAAATACAGTGGTCTCATGGAATCATTTGGTTCTTGAATTGAATCTGAACCCCCTACATGCAAAGCAAATAATTTATTGAGCTATAAAATATATTATAAAACCATTTATTTTTATGAATATAAAAATATAAGTTAAAGGAACCATTAGCCATCATCATGAATAAATAAGAGGTCTTGAAAACATTGAGGGTGATATTAGTAGGCAAACATGCCATAAAATTATCGACAATAAACTAACTTAATAGACATAATGAACAAGCATAAGCAAAGGTTACACATACATAAGTAAAAGCTAGCACATGATTGTATGATTGCTGTTGTTTGGGAACTTTCTATCATAAGGAAATATATCGCTATAAAATTAAAATCTTAGAAGATAAAAACATGATATAAGACATACGAATATAAAAGAGGGGAAATAGTAAAGAATTCTTTTTTTTTAATTGAATCACCATGTGGAAATTTACAAAGCTTTCAGGCTTAAGTCTCAGTTACATAATGCTCGAACACCCATCCCTTCACCAGTGCACATATCCCACCACCAAGAACTACAGTAAACCTCCTCCCCAGCCCCCCACCCCGCCTGTATAGCTGATAAATTTCACTTTACTTTCTCTTTACTTTTATTACATTCGAACAAAAAACTCCTATTATTGTTTGGAATTCCCCCCCCACCCAGAGTTGGACCTGCTGGAAAGGAAGCATTTAATAATTTGTTTTCCATTACTGAGAATAAAGAGATATAAGGTCGTGTGGCCACAGAATTCTTATGTGCAACAATATTTCATGTATTGTTATGTACCTATTAAGAGCAAACCTTTAAAAACATTAGCATTTTGTGACAGAATCATCTCACCCTATATACATTAACCGATTAAACAATTAACCAATTAACCAATAGGTTTGATGAGATCATCTAATTACTAAGCGTTGTATCAGATTCTAAATTTTACTCTAAATTAAATCCAGGAAACTCTTACTTTCAAAACAATTTCTATAATATATTAATATCTTCGTAACACATTTGTCATAACTGAGAATGTATGGTAAGCTACAACTAGAAATCAATGGTATAAAAATAATTGGAAGAGAAAATACTTTAAATTTTGCATAAAATGCAGAAGAATTTGTAATGCTCATCTGCAGATTGTGTCTATTTAGGTGATGGGAATATTGAATTTTGTAACTTTCTTTTAAAGAATTATCCTGTGATATCAAACATAAGTACACAAAGACAGACTGTTGTCATACTGAAAACAAGTGTAGATTTAATTGTGGCTTATCCTACATATTTGAATAAAAACATAATCCTTTTGCTCTTCAAGATTTCTTCAAATACATAGTTTAGAAGAAAAATTATAACAAATATAATTCTGATGGTATTCAGAAATTTTTGAAACTCGAGAATCATAAAATTAGTGTCAATTATAAATATAAAATGAAAATCTCTCACAGGGAACTCTTAAGTAAAATATTGCAAATAAAGTCTTGGAAATTAAGAGTCATTAGGAGTACTAATTTTATGTGTAACATTATTCACTTTTTAATAAAAACTTTTAATTAACTATTCTTTCCACTTTTATGTTATATTTATCTTTCCATGTTTTACATGCATACCTCACTAAAATACTTAAGTATAACAATTATTTTTAAAATATATCAGTAATTAAAACTTATTATTAAATTTACTGTATCTTATAACTAATACCACAATGCTATTGTTAATTTCCCTAGCATTTACATGATTTTTAAACTTAACGTGGATAGGAATGTTAGTTTCATTAAAAGTAAGTCATATATTTTATTTTTTGTAATTTAATGACTATATTAAATGCATTTTATTATTAAAATAAAGCAAAGTTTTCAACGGTCTAATTTGAAAAATATTTACAGAAGCATGAGTTTGAGGTGGAAAAACATCACTTAACATGTATTATGAATAAATAAGATGCAAGATAATTGTTAAGGCTATTTTCATTATCTTTTTAGGTTAGACTTGTTGAGATGTAATCTCCCAAGCTTTGATCTTAACCAAAATATAAGAATAATATGTACCTATTGCTTCATAGATCATAATCTATAATTCTTATAGATTTTGTTCTTGATTAATATATTTCAGTATGTGGGCCTTTTTCCTCATGACTTTTTTTAATGGTTCAATATTAAAATATTCTATGAGAAGATGAAAAACTTACCACATTGTGAGAAGAATTATAAACATATTGAAACTTATGTACCAATATATACTACATTTTTTGTCAAAATATCTTGTTTTGATGCAATTGTGATCTGTAATACAGGGTAAAGTTGCTTCAGAAATAGTAATTTTTTTCCACTGACTACAATTTTGTTAACATTGTGCTGATATGTTTCTCATTTCGTATTTAATCAATTGAGAATAACTTCTGATTTCTTGCGATTGAATGCCCCTATTTCTGTTATTGGGACTTTATCTTCACTGAAGATTTACTTATTAAACATTTATTCTTAGATGGAATGTAGAGGTCTAGCAAATTTAGAATTATATAGTGCTATGCAGTTTCAGAATATGGTTAAACACTGAAGGCTTAGCAAGACACTGTAGGAAACATTATTTCTGAAACTCAATTTTCTGGTGAGATAGAATTGAACTGAAACACAAATTTGCTTGTATATACTTAAAATAATACATCAATCATATAACACATCACTCTTCTGTATATGGAGGCCCAAAACAGGTGTTCAGCTCTTGATAACCTATTTGTAATTTGTTTTCTGAAGTAACTTGAAAGTGAAATGTGTTCAGGCTGACATCCAAGGATGGTAGATACAAGGGCCAGGGGATTTGCCCCATAGCTGGAAGACTGCTTCATGAGCAGAGGGGAGAAGGCAGATGGAATAAAGAAGGGATCACTAAGAAAATGATGGCTGGATGAATCAGTCGGGATGGGAGATGCGTGCTGAAAGTAGATAATAGACCAAACATGATGATCTCTCAGTGTTTGTGTTGCAAGCGATAATGCCCAAAAGTAGAGAGAGAGTATGGGGAATATTGTCTGCCTTAGAGGCAGGGTGATGGTGGTAAAGGGGGGGGTATACCCGGGATATTGGTGGTGGGGAATGTGCACTGGTGGAGGGATAGGAGTTTGATCGTTGTGAGATTGTAACCCAAACATGAAAGCTTGTAACTATCTCACGGTGATTCAATAAAATAAAAAAAAAATAAAAATAAAAATAAAGAAAGTGAAGTGTGTGTGTGTGTGTGTGTGTGTGTATGTTAACAACAAAAAGCAAAAAGTCAAAGTGGGCAAAAATAACTGCTGATTTGAAGTTTAAATATTGCAATTCAGGGGCCATAGGTATAGCAAAGTGAATAATGTGTTTGTCTTGCAAGCTGCAGACACTGGTTTAATCACCAGTATCACATATGGCCATCTAAAAGCAGGTAAGGGTGAATCTGAGCATAGAACTGGTAAGTCTTGACTACCACTGGGTGTAGAACAAAAAACCAAAATAATTGCAATTTAGCATTGCACATTTTCAGGTAGAAACCTTGAATAGTGAAGAACTGAGAAGAGATCATTATGGTTTAAATATAATCAAATTAAATATCAAATTTTAATCAGAAAGTCATCATGCAACAAGTTTATTGATGATCATTTTTTAAAGGTAGAGGGTGAGTGAAAAATAGTCGAACAATACACATGAATAATAGGGAAAAGCAGAATGATATTATATGAGTGATTTCTTTTGGACTATATTGACTGGGGTAAAAGTATATTTTTGTCCTGCTGATTTATTAGTATTTTAGTTCTCTTTTACTGTATGAAAACTATTTCAGACTTTTAATCACAAGAAACTGTATTTAATACACTGGAAGTTTATTTTAAGCTAAATAGGAATATATATCTAGATTTTCTACTTTAAATAAATAGCTGATAGATCTAAAAATGCACTTGTGGGTACTGAACATAGTCAAACTATGATATTTTTTCAATTATTTTCTGATATCAAACATCTTTATTATATGAACTTTTATAAATTATTTGAATCGTTTCTATTATTTTCAGTTTGAAAGGCCAACCCTTAATCAGCAAATAGATTCTCAATAGTCATTTAAAAAATTTAAATCTTTGAAAAATTAAAGACAGTATTTGAAGGTCTTCACTTTGCATTCGATTCAGTTAATTTGCATTTTGATTGCCTAAAATATATTTGTTAGCAGTTATACTTTTATTGGGGGGGGAGAACAAGAGTCCTATCTAGCAGTTCTCAGGGCTTACTCTTGACTGCACACAGGATTGACACCTGGTGGGGCTTGAGGGACGATATAGAGTGCCAGGGATTGAATTTGTGTAGGCCAGGTACAAGGCAAGTGCCCTACCTGCTGTGCTGTCATTCCAGCACTGCATCCAATACATTCACTATAAAATCTAAAGTTAGATAAACATTTTTTATTAAAATATTAAGAGGCATAGCTCCTGCCACCGCCAAAATGTGACCCCGGGGGCCGCACGCGCGTGCAGCTCCTCCGCAGCTGCACGAGCATGAATGCAGACGCAGCTGAACCACTTTCGACATTGGAAGCTCCTTGCAGAATGTCTTCAGCCTGAGAACTAAGCCGCGACCCTGTGCCCGCCCAGGAGGGGAAAGGTATTTCTCTCTCTCTCGCCTCTCCCATTCCGGGGATGAAGGGCGTGGGGCCCGCCATATTATGACGACCACAGATAGGGTTTACAAGCTTGCAATGATCCAATATCCGGAAGAAATCTCCCTGGACTTAGTTGTTAAAGTACAGAAATCCAAAACCGCGCAGCCGCGGTAGCGGCCGCGTGACCTCATTTCTCTTCACAACAGGTCTGACTCTAGTGGGGTACTCCTAACAATAATGGTGAGGTTTGTGTTGAAATATTGAATGTAACCAAAGCAAATAGAAAGTAAAGTGAAATTTATTAGTTACAAAGGCAGGGGTAGGGGTGCGGGGGTGGGCGGGATGGGAGGTGTACTGTGGTTTTTTTTTTTTTTTGGTGGTGGGATACGGGCACTGGTGAAGGGATGGCTGTTTCAGCATTGCATGACTAAGACTTAAGCCTGAAAGCATTGTAATTTTTCACATGGTGATTCAATAAAATAAAATTCTTATTAAAAATATTAAGAGGCATAAATTAATGTGTTGTGTGGTAACACTTTTGCCAATTTGTTGAGGGCAATTGATTGAAAATTACTTTTATTCACAAGCAAAGTTACCAGTTATAAAATGTTTAATCTAATGGGATGAATTCTATGTAAGAACAATCTTGTAGCAATGGCAACACTTAGATTCTAGCCATTTTTATGTTACTTATAAGCCAGACCACATAGGTAATATCACCTTTGGATTTCTTAATATCTTTGTGCTTTTACATAAAATTTTAGTTTGCATTATTATGGATATAAATTAAATTTACTTGATTGCCAGTAAGCCTGCTAATATAAACATTGAGTAGCTTTGAAAATTTTACGAAAACTATTATACTATCAAAAGATTGTGTATACAGCTCATCTGTTTTTTTTTTCTTTTTTTTTTGAAGTTTAACAGTGTTTATTTGGAGTTTTGAGGGAGTAAAGAGAAAGAGAGAGAATAACATGCTGTTGTGAGAACAGGGGTTCTGGTACACATCCCAGCATTGAATATAAGGTTGCAAGTTCATATCTCAAGATGGGAGATTAGGGTGACCCAGTGCTGGGGCACCATATGTACCTTGGCATAAGACATAGGCACAGGTAACCAATGGACTCAGGCAGCATATGCTCTCTTTCTCTCTCTCTCTCTTTTTAGACCTCATTTGAAGAATTGCTTTCAGAGATTTTTTGAGAAAGACCTGTACGTAAATCCCTCTCCTTGAATTTAGCAGTAATTTATATTCTTAAATAATTGACTGCATATGTAATGCCCAATTTAACTTCATTTTCTGCTAATTAATCCAGTGATCTTGATAATTCCCACAACTTTAATTAGTACATTTTTCACATTCGTAAATATTTAATTGGAAATGCAATGTTTAATAATGCCAAACTTACAAATTTTTAAATCAAGTTTTCTCAAGTTACAGTCATTTGATTGTTCACTGGATCTCATAGATGTTTGAAGGAGATTTTAAATAATGATTCCAACATAAAAGAAATAATAAAAATGAAAACTAATTTCTTTAAAGATATAACGGGAGGGGCTGGAGTGATAACATAGCAGGTAGGGCGTTTGCCTTGCACGTGGCAGACCCAGGTTTAATTCCCAGCATCCCATATGGTCCCCCGATCAATGCCAAAGGTAATTCCTGAGTGCAGAGCCAGGAGTGTCCCCTGTGCATCGCAGGTTGTGACCAAAGAAGCAAAATAAATAAATAAATAAATAAATAAATAAATAAATAAAATTAAAGATATAATGGGAATGATATGAATAAGAGGCAAATATTTAAAAACAATGCAAACGTTACTACTAGTCTAAATTATTGAAATCATTGTTATCATACATTTCACTAATAACAAGAGTTGCATTCATTAGCTAATGCTAGAATACATCACTGTCACTGTCTTACAGTTGTTCATTAATTTGCTTGAACAGGCATAAGTAATGTCTCCATTGTGAGATTTGTTGTTACTATTTTTGGCATATCGAATATGCCATGGGTAGCTAGCTGGGCTCTCCGAGAGGGTCAAAGGAATCAAACTTCGGTCTTCGGCCTGGAAGGCAAACACTTACCTGCTGTGCTGTCGCTCACAGCGGGAGTCCTTATTAACGTTGAGAAATATATTTTCCAACACAAAACTTTACTATAGGAACAGGGAAGTAGAAAAGTAGTATAAACGCATGCTAGCCCAAGGGTTCTATGCTATATGGCCTCCTGAACTGTACTGGGTGTCAGTAACTATGCACCATGTGTCCCTGCATCTGCGGTCTGTGACATTTGAGTGCTGGCCTTGTCTGTATGTTTGGGGGGAAGAGGGGTGGCAAGGCTGGCCTCTGGCCCTTCTTGACCACTCCTTGGGAGCTCCCCTATATACACACCCCCTTTAAATAAAGGCTGTTTACTTTAAATAGAAGCATTGTAAATTAACTTACTTATATATCTTCCAGGAACAAAATTCTTCTGGAAAAATAATAATTTACTGCTACTATATAAAAAAAAAATCTAAAGAATAAAAATTGAAAAATTGAAAAACATTTCAAGCTTACTTTGCATACAATTGGACTTAGAATAAGAAAGATAATTTTCTTCAAATAAAAATTTTAAGAAAACATCTTCATGGGTTTTCTACAATTGAACAGTTCAAATATAGCAAGTATCAAAATATAAGTGAAAGTATTGAAAATTTTTTTCTGAATTATTGTGAAAGTGTTGATTTTCCAAAAATCTATATGTATCGCCACTAATTTATTAATCACTTGTTATTAACATAACATAGTTAATAGAAATAACATAGGTAATTCTTTACAGTTAAGAAAATTATGTCTCAATTAAAAAGAAAGTTGAAACAATTTCTATTTTTAATTGATGCTCAGACTTCAAGAGGTATAAACATGCCTTCCTTCCCATCTCTTTCAGCCTTGATATGGCACAGCTTTCTTCACAGTTCTTTAAATGTGTCCTTCCTTCCTCCTCTACCATATTTATCCAGATCTTCTCCACCACTTTCTCCTGCTTCTCTGTTGCAAAAGCTCTGATATGTCATGAAATAAGACATTCACTTACTAAGCAGAGGAAACTTATTCAGATAGACCAAAGAAATATAAAAATAGAGTGACCCAATGGCTTTTCTTTATCATGAAGACACTTCTTTTTCATGATCATCACTATTGTTATATTTGCTTAAAAACTATGAGGATGGTCCAGAAACATGTATGGCCTCAAAAGCATAAGAAGAAAAAATATAGGGCAGAGTAAGTACAAAATGATTGATAGAGAACAGATGTCATATTGAACAATTTAACTTCTTTATTTATATAAGTTAAAATCATAGAGCAATCTATCATTACAAATTATTTTTTATTGATTTATTTTCTGATAATCCCCTTTGCAAATCTTTTAAGTTTTGTTGGCGCAAGCAATATGTGTAAAGGTCTTGTTATGTGCCTTCAAGGAGGACAGCTATTTTGGAGGGTAACTTGCGACATTGATTGCGCAAAGATAACATTTTTTGGGACATGGTGTTGGAGCATCACATGCCTCAAACAACTGTATCTTGAGCAACTTTTTAATTAACCATGTTTCAACAAAAACTTTAAAAATGTGTATAAAATGTATATAGTTCAGCAAATAGCAGTTGTTGATTGTTGAGATAAGATAGGAAATTGACACATTTTTGTGGAGAATATGTAAAATAATATTAGTCTACATAAGTCAGGAAAATTATCCTGAGACCACTCTCTTCTGTTTATTAAGTAAGCAGTGGTTACAATTATGAAGAACATGTGAAGTGAGTGGATGGGCATAATTAGAGAAAACCACTTTGCAATAAAATATTAGAGCAAAGGTTGAATAGAAAATTAAGATATGAGTTTAAGATAAAACATAGGTTACATTTGCATTTATGTAGAAAAAGTTAAGAGGAGAGAGATCAGAGTATTAGAACAAGCAATGATATAAATATTGTTATCCATAAGATTATTTCATTTTTAACTGTACAAAAATACTAAAGTGCCACAGGATAAAGTTTAGGGAGTTAGTTGTCTCTATCTCCCTACCACTTTCCAATTCTTCACCATGTCCCATTGGCTATTTTCAACTCAATTTAGTTTAGTTCATTTGTATAATTAGGAAAATACAAAAAGAATCAAAGTTTCTGAGCCACAACCTAAACATTAGTGGTGACAAATCAGCCTCGTACACCAGCACAAAGCATATAAAACAGTCAGCTACCCGAGGGGATGAGGGGGGGCAGAAGGGGGATGGCAAGATTAAAATCATGGTGAAAACTCTGCAATTCAAATGTAACAGTTCAGGCAAATTGTTTCATTTTGCAGTAGTAATTAAAATAGTTTTATCTTGCATTTTTCTCTCTGTTTCTTCATGAATCTGACCTTTGAGGATAAAGTACCAAGGTGATTTTTTTGATATTTGTTGTAAACTAAATAGAATGTGAAGTGCTTCCACTAGTAATACTTCAATAGCTCTATTGCCTTAAAACATGTTTATTTCAGTTTTTTATTGTTCTCAGCAACAGCAGCAGCTTCAACTGCAGGATATGTTGCAGTTTTTATATTACATAGTCTATATTGTGCATAAAAATATCCTGGAGAGCATAGTAAGCTTCCTATATCTGTTTTGTATTCATATTCATGCCTCTAGTAGTAAAAATAGAAATAAAATCTTGGGTAAGACCCAAGATACTCTATCTCTTATTAAAGTGCATAACATTTACAAATACGTGTTGAATTCAGAATATATTTGAGAATGAAAACATAATTCTAAAGATCATACTAGAACACTTGTTTTTCACTTGCACACATCTAGCAATATGGCTTCAATATTTACAGTAACTAAAAGTTATTGAAATTCTACCAGAGAGATGGTAAAGAAGTTAAAGTAATTTTCCTTGCATTAAGTCAATCCCCACAATGTCCCTGTGCTGCTGAGTTGCCAAACATAGCTGGAGCAACCCAGCCCAGAGCAGGAGGTAGTTCCCAAGTATTGGGCATGTCTGGGCAAAATCCCTACAGAAATGTTATTAAATTTCAGCTTATCTGAAGAATTTGTTTGGGATTTTCAAGTGGGTTAAATGATAAAACATAAGAAATCCAATGAAAATTGATACTCGGGAAATACTTCACCAGATGTGTTCTAGGAACTCAAGTAATCCTATTACTTGATTTAGTCTATTTCTTAATTGCAAAGTGTTTATCAGGCTGGGTAATAAGCATTAACTGATAGAACCAGATGATCTGGAATGTTCCATGTTCAAGTAATTTTCTTATGGGCTTCATTCTATAATAAAGTTTCTGTATCTTCTGGAAAATGTTAACAGTCACTTAAATATTATATAATATAAAAAACCCTAATATAGAGGCAGTAAAAGTAAACAAATTAAAATGAGTCATAGAATGTTTTATGTATTTTATTCTATCCAAAATTTCCTAATATTTTTAAAATAATGTACTTTCAGCACTTAATGTTTCTGTCTTCAGAGCAGGCCTTATGCATTAATGTAGGTGATTAAGATGTTTCTTTATGTGTTACCTTAAGTTTCCTTAATGCCCTAGTCTTGCTTTTCCATTTTATAGTCTAAATTGTTTAAATTGAAAATAGACAAGCAGGAAGAACTTGATCCCACCAAAGTGATTTTATTCTATTGTCAGATAAAATCTTTAGCTCACAGTGACTATAATGGAAATTAACTTACAAAGAACTCCATGCTAGACTTTGGGGATTAAGTATAGAAACACACGTAGCACTGTAACACTGTCGTCCTGTTGTTCATCAATTTGCTCGAGTGGGCACCAGTAACGTCTCCATTATGAGACTTGTTGTTACTGTTTTTGGCATATCGAATACGCCATCGTTAGCTTGCCAGGCTCTGCAGTGCAGACGGGTTACTTTCGGTAGCTTGCCATGCTCTCCGAGAGGGATGGAGGAATTGAACCTGGATCGGCTGCATGCAAGATAAAAATGGTGCCTGGGATTGAACCTGAAACAGCACATAGAAAGCAAATGCCTTGCACTCTGTAATATCTTTAAAAGCCCTGCTAGTTTTGCTCAGACACTAACATGCTGCAGACTACCAGGGTTTCCCTCAGTTTTCAGGGATATTCAGGGGCAGAACCTCTTGGTAACCATATGCTGCCAAGGATAAAATATGCTGCCAAGGATAAAATATGCTGCCAAGGATAAAATGGAAGATACAAAATTTAAACCCATGTACAGTGTCTCCAGCCCCCTCCAAAGTTAATTTCATTACAAAGGAAATGTTCATTTTTATAATGCAATATTTTGTGTAAACATACATGCCAAATTTGCATAGACCTCGTAGAAAGTACAGATGAATTAAGTTGTTTTTGTCTGTTTTTATTTTGTTTGGGGGCCACATATGGTTTTATTCAGGGCTTACTCCTGGCTTTGAGGTCAAGGATCATTCCTTATGACCTCAGGATATATAATCAGGTTTTGGGGCTCAAACTGAGTAGACCACATGCAAGACAAGCACCCTACATATTGTTCTGTCACTCCAGAAATTTTTGACTTTTGAGTATTATTCTTATCTTAATTTTAATTAGGAGAAATTAAAATTAAACTATAAAAATTATCTTCTAGGAATATGCATCATTATACAGTGAATTTAGACATGAATATCAAACTAAGGTCTGATATTTTTAATAAGAAATCTTATTTTCTCTTGCTGAAAAGAAGCTTCTCGTATAACTTTTTACTTAAATTAAAAAGTGCATACTTTATTTACTTAAGAAAGGTAAGTTTGTGGTGTTTCTTAGAGCAAAATATCCTACAGTATTCTATAGTATAAAAAAAAAGTTTATGAAAGGAAATACTTCTCTTGACAAGATTTCAAGAAAACCTTTTACATAGATGAGCTCTAATAATAAAATATAGTTTGCAAGCAAATAAAACTGCAAAGTTAAAAATGAAAACATAGAGCGACAAGTCCCGGTGGGCACCACAACACTGGAGATTCTTCCAGACCCCATACTGAGCTGATTTCACTAGGACACCCCAGATGGAGCAGGTGCAGTCTCCCTGCCTTCTCCAGATGGAATCCTGGAGACCATGAGCTTCTACAAGCAAGGCTCTGGTATGTGGGTGTCAGCACGAATTCTGCAAACTGCATAGGAATAACTCCCTACAGAGATGTCTCTGGAACGGAACCATTTATAATTTAGAATCTCAGAAGCCTGTGGCCGCTTACGTGGCTGTGCAGCCTTTCATGATATGCAAAGTCAGCAATGGCAAATAAATGATCTAGCGTCTGCCCCTGGAAGGCAGGCTTGAATGGTGGTGGGAAAATTTGGGCAAAATATAATGCCCCAAAGTAGAGAGAGAGCATCTGAGCAATTGTCTGCCATAGAGGCAGGGTAAGGACTGGGATGGAAGTTGAGGGATAATGGGGACATTAGTGGTGGAAAGTTTGCTCTGGTGGAGGGATGAGTGATCAATCATTGTATAGTTGAATTTCAAACATGAAAGCTTTGTAACTGTATCTCATGGTGGCTCAATAAAGATCTAAGAAAATGAAATCATATAGAGCATACTATAGCTGCCACAGTCATATATTCATATTGTACTCTCTGGAACGGAAACTACACTTATTTTTTGTTTTCAAACTGTCCTAACATATATGTGCAAATGAACACAAACACTTTTTCTTTCATATATTATAAGAATCATTAAATTATGCATATTAAAATGTTGTTTCTATTACTAACTGGTATATCAACACACCTGATGGCACTAGGGTCCACATTTTCTCAAGAAATGCACAGAAGTCACTAGTGTGTCCACTCCAAATGGTTTTCATCTAGGGGTGATGGCATCTGCTTTCTTATTTTGAGCCACATCTCTGGTTAAACATTTTAGTAAGCATCACCCCCATAACACACTCTTTTATCCTTCATTTTGTTATGTTTTTTTGGGGGGAGATATTTATGTATCAGGGTCTACTTCTGGTTCTATCTCAGGAGTGGTGGTGCTATCTGGTGGTGCTTGGCAAACCGGATGGCATGCCATGAATTGAATATGCTTTGGCAGGAAGCCAACAAGTGCCATAAGCCCAGATATACCTCTCTGGTCTTTCGAAAGTCCCTCAAAAATATATTGTATTTGAGGTCTCATGATTACAATAGTGTTGATATTAACGGTGTATAAAGTCACTCTACCAATCAAAACCTTCATTAATAATCTGACACCACTTTACTTGATTCCCCCAAACTCCCATTCTCAAACCCATATCCCTACAGTTTAGAAACCTCAGTTTTATTGTCACAGACCAAGAGTTTGTTGTCATTCCATAGTGTTCATTCGTTCCCTTTCTTTGTTTCTTTATATAGCACTTATGAACAGACCATCTGGTATTTTTCCTCCTCCTTCTGACTTAATCAATTTACTATAAACTCCTTAGTATAAATTTCATGTTGTATCAAAATCAAAATGTCACCTTTTCATATTGCTGAATAGCGTTGCATTGTGTGTGTATATTTATATGTATATTCATATGTGTGTATATATATTTATATATACATATGTGTGTATATATATGTATATATAGTAAAGGGATAATAAAAGGGAGGAACAAGAAGTTTAGTGTTTTAGAAGTTTATTTTTAGATGATTTAGCTATTTGATTTCATAAGTACACTAAACTTCACTCAAGAACCCCAAGGCCCATCACAACGAATTGCAAACAGGAA
Source organism: Sorex araneus (assembly GCF_027595985.1). Taxonomy (NCBI): domain Eukaryota; kingdom Metazoa; phylum Chordata; class Mammalia; order Eulipotyphla; family Soricidae; genus Sorex; species Sorex araneus. Next base: position 277,248,437 of record NC_073302.1, on the reverse strand, counting down.
CAATAGGTTAGGATGCCAAACGGATATGGTTAAAGATGACTGCTTCATGTATGACCACTGTAATCATTTGTTCTTGCTTCCCTAATGCTTGCTTTGCAGAGCTTGTGAGAATTTATCTGGAGCCAGAATGTCGACTCTGATTTTTTACTTTTATAAAAAATCTTTTTTTTATAACTTTTGCAAGTGCTTAAGAAAGTGCTTGGAGCAGTAGGATGAGGTTTTTCTTTTTTTTTTTTTTTTTTTTGGTTTTTTTTTTTTGGGTCACACCTGGCGATGCACAGGGGTTACTCCTGGCTCTGCACTCATTAATTACTCCTGGCGGTGCTCAGGGGACCATATGGGATGCTGAGAATCGAACCCGGGTCGGCCGTGTGCAAGGCAAACGCCCTACCCGCTGTGCTATCACTCCAGCCCCAGGATGAGGTTTTTCTAATAAAAAGCCATTGGTCCTGCTGTGAGGCTGTCACTGTAGCCTAGCAGGAGAGCCAACCAATGGGTGTCAGTAAAGACTCCTCCAAATCCTAATTTTTGGTCTCTGGCGGTATCTTGATGATGACCCTACACCAATATTTTATACAACCACACACACACACACACACACACACACACACACACACACACACACACAGTTTCTTTTTCCATTCATCTGTATGGACATTTAAGTTGCTTCCTTATCTTGGTCATTGTATATGTGCTGCGATGAACATTATTGGTGCACATGTATCTTTTTTGCATTAAGGACTTAGTGTTATTGGTATAGATACCAAGAAGTGGAGTCACATGAGTTTTCCAATTTTCATATTTTGAGTAGTCCCCATACTGGTTTCCATACCAGTATATTTGTTTCTTTATATACCGTTTTAATTTTTTTTTTTTGCTTTTTGGGTCACACCTGGCAATGCACAGGAGTTACTCCTGGATCTGCACTCAGGAATTACTCCTTGCGGTGCTCAAGGGACCATATGGAATGCTGGGAATTGAACCTGGGTCGGCCGCATGCAAGGCAAACTCCCTATCCACTGTGCTATCACTCCAGCCCCATCTTTATATACCATTTTCATGCTGTAGCATAATCATATTTCATATTGCTGAATAGTGTTGTGTATATATATGCATATATATGTATATATCAGAGAAGAAGCAGATTAAACAAACTGAACCAGATTCTAGTCACTACTGGTGAATAAGGATCCCTCGTTCCTTAAAGTTAGAAACTATATTTTGATTATTCTATTTTCAAATGCCCAGTGGAATATTATACATATTTTGGGTCTTAACATACTGACTCCCAACAGGCTAGGGAAATTTTTCTTAGAATCAAGCCAATCACATATAATTGCAATATGAATTATCGGGAGAAGAAAATCAACACTACAATAGTTTAAGAATTTTAAATAGCACTTGAAGAAATAAATGTTATAAATTGCCAAGATGAGAGTTCAGTTTGGAAGAGGCACAAGATCATCAATGTTTGAAATTTATTATGTTATTTAATCTGTAAGTTCATTGGGAGAATAATGCAGTACGTCTAAATAGAGCATCTGCTGGCTATCCTAAAATATTGAGAAGACTGTGGAGATCTGAAGACTATGCTGTCCAATGTACATAAATCATCACACATAAACCTCAATATTTTTATTGCTACAGAGTTGCCTATGCCAGTGAAATAAAGCATAAATCATTGCATTTTACTGGCCGGTGAAGTTTGATGATGTGATATCAGTCACTTTCCTGTCTTAGTATTCTTTTGATCTCCATTCACAGAGGTCTTTCTCACATGTTTGAAGATGAACTTAACAGAGTATATGTAGATCCAATCTATTTTTGTATGCTATATGTGTAGCAATGTAGTTCTTTTCTTAATAAATTCAGAAAATTATACTAATTTTGTATGTTGCTTATTAAAGTTACAAGGTTGTATACATTTTGAGCAGAATTAATAGATAAACCATATACTTTACTGTATCACTGTTATCCCATTGCGCATCTATTTGCTTGATGACATTCCTTAAAATCAATTTATATGCTAACTATGAGAAGACAAAGATCTGGTATTTGTGATCTCAAGAATGATATTTGTGCTTAACCAGAATTATTTGTGTGTATATTTAAAGAAAAATAACTTGTGTTTACACATTAAATAAACAAATACTTTGTTCCTTTAAAATTAAAATTAAGTTTTGTGATTCTGCATGTTAAAAATGTTTTATTTTAGAGAATTATATGAAGTCCAAATGTTAATGAAATAGTTTTTGCTATAGAAAGGGAACATATTTGATGTAAATTTTTTTATTTGAGGTTTTATGATTTTATTATAGCTAATTCTCTTCAGCTCCATAAAGCACAAAATACTTTCTTTGTTATGTTATTAAAATTGAAACGCAAGTTAGTGTGAACCCATGTCCTATTTTACATGTTATAACACTGAACTCATGAATTTACTTATAAGAAAAATAAATTCCAAACACTATCATTATGTATTTTATATAGTATTCTCAAATTAGCATAAAGCATTTAAAATAAGTTTCATAATAAAGTGACTTCCTAAAATTGCTTATTCAAAATACTTTGTATGAAACATAGGCACCATAAGAATTATTCAAAATAATTTATGGGATTGATTTTTTATTATGGTATTTGTGAATTATCTATAGCCTTTCTTCCTTCTCTGTGACAAATTTACAAGATTACTTTTCAGATTGAGTCGTCCAAAGGGAGTCTGAGAGATTAGCATAAAGTCTAACCTTTAAAAGATAAATGAACTGTCTCCAATATGTTTCTGAAGATAACTAATGCAAGTAAATAAAAAAATTAGAATATAAAATTATAATTTTTAACAATCTTCTGGGCTTATGATGCCAGATGTAATAAGATAATTCCCAGGTCAGTCATCAATCTCATTCCTAAGTGTTTCTATTCTTTGTCGGTTGGCATAAAGGAAAAATAAAGAAGTGAAATTGAGAATATGGTGGTTCTTCATGTAAAAAATACAGAGTGATAAGACATTTAAAAAACTTAGACATGATTTCAGAGATTTGAAAGTGGTCATTAGTCATGTAGACTGTCCCATCTAAGGTATAGCTGGACGCTTAATATTTTAGCTTCTGTCTCTATGATTATTTTTTCATGGATAAAAGTCTAATTTGTGGTGGGTAATCACAGATTTTACCATCAAATTAAAGAGAATCTGTTATAATCTATAAACTAGTCTAAAGAGTTTAAGAATTAAAAGCCAATATTTAATAACTAGAAAACAGCTACATTGCATTATATAGCATAATCTAACACAAAAATATTTACTATTGTAGTCTCAGGGCTGGAGCAATAGCACAGTGGTTGGGTGTTCTCCTTTCACGCGGCCGACCCGAGTTCGATTCCTCTGCCCCCCTCGGAGAGCCTGGCAAGCTACCAAGAGTATCGAGCCCACGTGCAAGAGCCTGGCAAGCTACCCGTGCGTACTGGATATGCCAGAAACTGTAACAATAAGTCTCTCAATGAGAGACGTTACTGGTGCCCGCTCAAACAAATTGATGAGCAACGGGATGACAGTGACAGTGACAGTGATTGTAGTCTCAGCAAGTTATGTTGTAAAATTTGCCATTATTGTAGAAGAGCATTACATACCAATATTATTAAACAGAAAATATAATAATGCAAAAGAAATTTAGCATATCTTCTAGTAATAAAGTGTTATCAATCTGGAGTTCAAGAATACAGCATCTCTTTTATAACACAAATCCTTCCTTGTGGCCTGAAGAGATTCATGATAGACTGAATCATTTCAATATTTTTTTGATGCATGGGCCACACACAGGGCATACATTTAGTTTTGTGTTTAGGAATCACTCCTGGTGGTGCTCAGGGGGCCATCTGCAGCATCAAGGGCGGAACACAGGTTGGTTGGTCTTATGGAGGCAGATGATTAACCTTTGAACTATCTCCACTCCCAATTACTCAAATTCTTAATGCCAAAGGGGAATTCAGTAAAAGATTAGTAGCATTTTAGTAGTTTACGCATAAGCATGTCTTTATTTTGAATACATTGATTTCATAGTATTATTTTATATGTTCTATGAATGTCCAAGGCATATATAACAAAAATAAATTCTATTTTTATGTCAGGTGGAAAAATAAATATATTTTTCAAATTCTAGTTATTGATAAAAATTTTTGATAAACAAACGTTGATAAACAAATTACTGATAAAGAAATATCTAGATTGATAAACAAATTGATAAATAAATATCTATAATCTAGAAATATAGATATGTAACTATAATCAGACACACAAAAACACACATAAATAGATATAGATACAGATAGAAAGTCCCCCAGAAGACTCTATTATCTCTATTATCTATTATCTCATTTCCCCTTCTTTCTCTTCTTCCATATCTCTCCTATAAAGGTCATTACTACACCCCGTTAAAACTTCACCCAGATATCCAAACAATGCTCCATCTATGGATCCTTCTATGTTTTCTAGCTGAATATCCATGTAGACATCTATGGATATACATGAACAGGCACATGTAGCCCTAGTGCAGCAATCCCCACTAAAGTTTCATGGTTACTGGTTTCCAGTTAACTCACTGGGTTAAAGTTTGCTCTTTTAGGGAAAACTCATCGCGACTAAAGGCAAGTGCTTCTGGTGACTCGCTACGACCCAGCTTCTGTCTGACCCTCAGAACTGGGCTAGAGACTGCAGGGCCCAAAGCACAGGAAAGCAAAGGGATAAAACATGTGGGACGGTTTTAATAACAGTCACAACCTGCCTTCTCTTTGTTATTCACCTCTTTTTTTAATTTATTTTTAAATCATACATATTACCTTTTAAAAATCCACATAGAAATTTAATAGATCGTGAAATTAAGTTTAGGAATTATTCACACTGGCTTCTCAGGGTGCTATTTTGCACACACACACACACACACATACACACACACATACATACATTCAGGTGCCTGTTGAGTTAAGGGTCACTGTTTCCTGGAGGTGGAAACAGAGTACCTATTTTGTACTTGTTTCATTTTTGCTTAAGGGTCATGGGTGGTGGTGTTCAAGGCTTACTACTGGATGTGCACTCAGGAGCTCACTGCTGGCAGTGCTTGGGAAACCGGATGGAATCTGCGGATTGAACTATAGTCACCGGTGTGCAAGGCTGTACTGTCTTTCTGGCCCCCATCTTGCACTTTTTATTAGTTTGTGATTTTATTTCTGTTCCATATGCATGGTAGTCAGGGGTTATTCCTGGCTTTGAATTCAGAAATCAGTCCTGGCTGGCTCAAAGGACAATGTAAGGTGTCCAGATCAAACCCTGGTTGGCCATATGCAAACTAAACACCCTATCCTCTGTACTATCCCCATTTTTGTACTTTTCAACCAACAGTTTGTGATTGCATATATAGCACTAGGTTGTCCTTCTATAAGTAGCATTATTTATTATTTCTATGTTACCATTTTTTGTTACCTTGTTGCCACAAGATTAGCATGAAATAAATAACAATATGACAGTCAAAAGTAAAAATAGAAATTCCTAAGATCATGCTTGTTTTATTGCAGTAATCAACACATTCTTCTTAAAGACATGTCTCAAATGATTCAATATGGCAAACATAATTAAATTTTTTGAATAAAGAAAATAAAGTATGTTATTAGAGAAAATAATGTAAGTATACATGATATATTTATAAAGATGTCTCACTTCTATGAACACAGTAGTCCAAATGAGCTCTACTAATACTGATATTGGCAGGGAAAATCCAATGTACATTTTCAAATTTTAAAATTGTTTCCACCTTTACTGAAATTTAATGAGCATTTATCATTGTTTAAATTTAATGTAGATATAATGGGTCTATGAACATATTAACTGATACTATATTACATTTAAAATAATAGACTTAAAATGTAATTTTACTTATTTACCATTTATATTACTGGTTATAAATTATTTTAAATTAATATCAATACAATTTTGTTTCTGCTTTTGGACTAAACCTGGCTATGCCTAGAGTTTTATCCTAGATCTGTGCTCAGGAATCTCTTTTGAAGAGGTTTGGCGGACTACATTGGGTGCTGGGAATAGAAACCTGGTCACGCATGTTCAAGGCAATTGCCCTATTCACTGTATTCCATCCATCTTTAGCTCGTCATTTGAACTGTGGGCACTTATATGAATATGTTTATATTTTTATAAATTAGTCATCATTAACTTAACATTTTAAAAATTTAAAGTGATAATTTTAAAAAAAAACATTCACTGTATCACTGTTATCCCATTGCTCATCGATGTGCTCGAGCGGGCACCAGTAATGTCTCCATCGTGAAACTTGTTACTGTTTTTGGCATATAAAATACACCAAGGGTAGCTTGCTAGGCTCTGATGTGTGGGTGAGAAACTCTTGGTAGCTTGCCGGGCTCTGTGAGAGGGGCAGAGGAATTGAACCTGGTTCGGCCATGTGCAAGGCAAACGCCCCACCCGCTGTGCTATCAATTGTTCTAGCCCCTTTAAAAATTAAGTAATGAAATTGGTACAATTTACTTTAAGATGTATACTTATATGCTTAGTATTTTTTGTTATGCAAATATAAAAGCTATGAATAACTGAATAACTTTCTAATAGTCATTCTTTCCTCATGTTATAATGATCAGGTCTCCATTTAGTTTGGTTTGTACAACAGTAATAAATTTATTTCTACTAGTCTTCCTTACAATATGGTTATTTAACTTACAAATAACTTTGCCTGACAAATTCAGTATCAAAAGCAGCTGCACTAATAACACAAATACAAATGACTATATTGCAGTGAATTAAATGCAAGTTTACTTTGCTGAAACCAGTTTCAAGGATTTTATCTGTATCATTCCTATCCATGTTCTGTCATTTCTTTCTGGGAAATGACTGTAACCTCTAGAGCAGCACCACACACTTAGCTGAATGAAAGAAAGGCTGAGAATTACAGGATCCATTTCCTCTGCTGAGTGATTCCCTATGTTCCACTGGCTTGTTATTGGGAGAAAGTATACACAAGCACATATACACACAGAAACTGCACTCAACTAGTGCTTTCCAAAGAAGAATTCATGAGCTAAAGTATAAATAAAGTTTAAGGTCAAACATATAATGTTGCCTTTCTATATTAGCAGTAATATGTTTCCTATAAAATTATAGAGAGTCTGGCAAGCTACCGAGAGTATCCCACCCGCACAGCAGAGCCTGGCAAGTGTCCCTGTGGTGTATTCCATATACCAAAAACAGTAACAGTAACAGGTATCATTCCCCTGACCCTGAAAGAGCCTCCAATTCTTGGAAAAAACGAGTAAGGAGAGGCTGCTAAAAACTCAGGGCTGGGACGAATAGAGATGTTACTGGAGCCTGCTGAGTAAATCGATGAACAACAGGATGACAGTGATACAGTGACAGTGAGAAAAATAAAAATTCACTCATATTCTTCGTGTAATTCTCTAGTTATAAGGCTTATAACTAGAGAATTTTGAACATAAAAAATTATATACACTTATACTTAGAGTCCTTGAGAAGAATAAACTTGTATTAGTTGTCTAAAGTTTGGGGTTCAGAAGATAGCTCCATGGGCTGGAGTGAATGATTTCAGGGCAAGAGGCCCGAGTTTCATCTTTAGCACCACATGGTTCTCCCTAGACTGCAGGGAGCACTGATCTGGAAGCAGTGCTGGATGCACCCTCCCTAGAAGGATCCAATGTACAAATTAGGAAAACTTTTATGTGTCCTGGATAAGACTGAACACAGTAACAGAAATCATGCAAAATCATTTTAAAGAGAATGTGAAAAGGCAAAATATAGTGAAGGTGATAAAAAGCAATTTTATTTGGAGGAATTAAAATATTTCAGTTTTAGAAAAATGGGCAAGGTTGCAAAATAAATGATTTTTTTAAAAGAAAAGTTAGATTAAGGCACTTGTTCATATGCTATGTATTAAAGTCTTCATATGTCATGGTTAGTTTCCACACCATTCCAGCCTATATCATAACCTCAATTGTAAAGACACAAGCTTTCCTTGACAAAGGTCCTCTACTTTTTTCTTTCTTAAGGATTTCCCTTAAAGCTCTAATAAAACAACTGAGTGTCTCATAACTTTGTTACCATCTTCTTTTTCATCATAACTGACAGGAACTCTTTAGATTTCAGTAATCAAAAAAAAAAAAAGGCTAGGTGCTGTGGTTTCCATGATGTCACAATCAATCCTAACCCAGGAAATATTTTGTTTTTTCTTTGATAGGGCCACAACAGAACCTCTAAGTACCTTTATATTGGTAAGGACCTCAGACTCTTGAATTTATTTACGTGACAAGTAACTTGGGCAAGTCAGCTATACTCTCTGAGCTTCTGTCTCCCTATCTTATAAAATGGGAGCAATACCTACTTCATTGGATTGTTGTGAAGATTTATTAGCTTCTGTCTCTGTCAAGCATGTAAGACTCTGAAAGAAGGCGCTATATAAATACAAATTGACGTCTGTTAAAATTAGCTTATTTTGTTTTTGCCCGTGATGGGGGGCGGAGGGGAGGCAAAGCAAATTGCTCCTGTATCCTATATCCTTGAAAACCTGAAAAGTATCAGGAGAAATAGCTGAGCAGGTTAAGCTAAGTACATGCTTTGCCGATTTTGGGATGTCTGAGATTCCAGAGTACCTCCCCACTCTCCAAACCCCCATCAAATCTGATGCTTAATTTGTGGACAAAAAGCCGATGTGTACCTGGATTGTACTTAGAACGGCTTGTCTACGGAAGTGACTCAGAGTCCTCAGGCTCAGAGGGTAGTGCGTTCTCAGCTCTATGGTTTGGAACAGCTTTTCTGAGAATATAGGATATTAGAGAACCATGTTCTTCAGTTAGAGAAAAAAATGTAGCTGTCTCGCTCAGAGTAGGGGTGTTATAACACTTTGTAGTTAAAGTGTGTTCCTCCAGAAGATATTCTTTGCCCACACTTGCAGCTTGTTTTTCCTGGTCTTTTATTCCAGTCTGATGAGTGGCTAGACACAATTTGAAAGCTCAAGTAATATGGCACTTCCTGTAGAAGTGCTCTGATACTCTCCTAGATCCATACAAAAAGAGAAAGAAAATATTTTGTGAATGCAGGCATAATAATGTGATCTAAGTTGTTGTGCATGTCTCACTAAAGCTCAAGAAAAATATAAAAAGTTATAACTGAAGTAAGAGTATGGTCTTTTAACCAATAATTATAAAGATTATATATACAAATATATACATATATTTACATATTTTGGAAAAAGTTTATTATAAGTCTACATATATGCAAAAAGAATTGTTACAAGAAATATTTAAATTTAATATTAACATATCATGATACAAGAGTGAGATCAGTGACAAATATCCAAGAATAATCGAATTCAAAAAATAAATACATTTTTTTGCCCAACATTGTACAGGACAATGATTATAAAAATGCACAAAACATGATTCTTAATTGTTTCTTTTAATTTATTGAATACATGTCAAGACTAAAACAAAGTAAAATTAAGTTGTTGCTGGAATTAAGATGAGAAGCCGCTTTACTATTTTAAACTTCAAACATTAAGAATCTTATAATTTTCTATGTTCTAGCAGATGTGAAGCTATTATATACTATATACATTTCTGGCTGAGGTGTAAAAAAAATACTTTCGAAATTTGCTACATTTCATGATTCATTTATCTTGTGGCCCAAGATTTAAGTGCCTTACAAAATAAATCCTCAAAAGAAACTCTCACATTTAAAGAAGAAAACACATGAAACATATTTATAGCAGACATAGCCATACTGTTAAAAATTAAAATTATATACCAAAAATGAATACAGTAATTCTATATCTATCTCTTTCCTTCTAACGCATTTGACTCAGCATGATACTCTCCATGTCCATCTACTTATTAAATTTCATTGCTTCATTCTTCATAACAGCAGCATAGTATTACATTGTGTAGATGTGCCATAGTTTCTTATATCCCAGGCCAGGTAAAACAGGGGCTAGGAGGACTGGCCAATGGTTGGAATCTACAACTGTGTGTGGGTAAGAGGGTAAGTAAGAGAGAAAGGACCAGTATGACAATAACAGTTGAAAATGATCATGTTGCACAAAAACTGAGTGTTAAAAGTAGGCAAAGGCAAAGGAATATACACGATAAACTTTCAGTAACTGTATTTCAAACCACAATGCCCAAGAGGAGAGAGAGAGAGAGAGAGAGAGAGACAGACAGACAGACAGAGAGAGGGAGAGAGAGAGAGGGAGAGAGAGAGAGAGAGAGACAGACAGACAGAGAGAGGGAGAGAGAGAGGGAGAGAGAGAGAGACAGAAATAGAGAGAGGGAGAGAGAGAGGGAAAGAGAGAGGGGGAGAGAGAGAGATATAGGAATGTGCCAGGGAGGCAGGTTTGGGGATAGTGGGGAGGGGAAACTGGGGACACTAGTCCTGGGAAATATACACAGTATACAATCTATACTGATGGAGAGATGGGTGCTGGTACATTATATGAATGAAAACTAATCATGAACAGCTTTGTAAGGGTCTATCTCACAGTCACTTTCACCGTCATCCCATTGCTCTTCGGTTTGCTCTAGTGGGCACCAGTAACATCTCCATTGTGAGATTTGTTGTTACTGTTTTTGGCATATCGAATACGCCATGGGTAGCTTGCCAGGCTCTACCGTGGGGGCAGGATACTCTCAATAGCTTGCCAGGCTCTCAGAGAGAGACAGAGGAATTGAACCCGGATCCGCTTCATGCAAGTCAAACGCCCTACTCGCTGTGCTATCACTCCAATCTCACAACAGTGATTCAATTAAAAAATACTACTTAAAAAATAAAATAAAAATAAAACCTTTACAACAATGTAAAAAATAATAAACTTTCATTAAGTGAAAAATTAAAAATTAAAAATCAGCTTAAATGATAATAACGAATGAGAGGAGGAAAATGATGAGCACATTCATCTCTCAAATAATATACACTACTGCATTATTTTTTCTTCTTTATACTTAAGATTTTTTTGATCTCAAAGAACTTGAACATTGAATTTTTTCTACACTGAATAGTGTTACAGATCTGTACCTCGTTAAATATATTACTTCTTTTAAGTTCCTCTGTTGTCAAAAAAATATGCAATATTTCTAATATTTTTAACATTTACATATTTTGGCTTCTCATTTGACTATCTTATAAACATCATCTCTATATTATCTTTATAGGAATTGTGACTTAATTCTTTATTTTACAGGTTACTTGAGGAGGGCAAATAAACTTTTTCATTGTTACATTTCATCACATGTAAGACAAACAAATGGGGCATCTAGCAAAATTTAGTGAAGTAAATGTATATAATACATTATTTAGCAGATAAAATATTGCAGCGTCAAATAAAGATTATAATTTTATTATAATTATTAAAATATATTATAAATATTTTATTATAATTATTAAAATATATTATGAAGATTAAAATATAAAACATATTTTATAAAAGTTGCAAGCAATTTGCTTAATAAATGTAATTGGAAAATGTAGAAATTAGAAAAGTCAATAGGTATTAAATACAAACTTAAATTAAAAGAAATGTAATTAAAATTTATAAAATATGCTAGTGATAATGGTAATGTACTTATGAAGTTATACATGTGTGTTTGCAAAAATATACAGATATGCATATACTCTATATATGTGTATATACTAATTTTAATGCATTTTACACCTTATAAGGATTATACATAACATATACATAGAGTATTTTATATGTATAAATATCAGATTTAGATGTACCATTTGTGTGTCTATGTGTGTGTGTGTATGTGTGTGATCCAAGAGTTTTTATTGAATGAAACTACTTAGATGTGAAAGAAGAGAAAGCAATGAACATGTATATAAGAGAGAACTGAGGATTCTCCAGGTAAAAAAGGCAAGCAGAAAAGAGATAATCAAGATTTTCAAGGGAGAGCACTGGATTGAGAGACAAAGTCCAAACACAAATTTTAAGTAGAAGTTTTTCAAGATATATGTAGGAAAATTGGCTTCTAATGATAACAGTTACTCTGTGTGTGTGTGCGTGTGGAAACTCATATACATATGCATATAAACACATACACACACATATATATACACACATACACGCGCACATATGCATGCACCAGTTTTACTTTATTCTCCTTGAAAACAGTTGACTAAGCAACACTCACAATTCAAGAAGCTAACTATGGTCTATCCATAGAAATTCCCAGAACTGCATTTTGCACTGACCTTTGCTTTCTCTCCTTGCCAAGAATCATAACTGCTATGCAAGGACTATTGCTATGCCCTCCACGCGCAACCCTGGGTCACCCACTGCTGTTTGGGGATTAGATTTCCAAACTGTATCAGCAAGGGTCATACCTAAAGAGGAAAGGACAAATTGGGTGCAACTTCTTTCTAATGAAACTATAGCAACAAACACGTCTAAAAGCAGGTTTCCCTGTAAAAGAGAAATGACTCTACAGGGAGAAAAGTAAACCCATTAATCAAATATCTATAATCTTACCTGAAACTTCAAAGCTCAAAGACATGACCTTGCCTTGTATACACTTTTATGTATACACATTTATGCCTATGTGGTTTGAAAATAGTTTATTGATTGTTCTTTAATATACATTGATTTGCATTACCCTAATGCAAATGATCTTGAATATTTTTGCTTGGTGTATATAATTTCTATATATCTATTTTGAGAAGTGACTATTTAGATTTGTAAGCCATTTTTAGGAGGTTGCATATATATATTTTGCTAATTATGTGAGCTATTATGTATTCTGAGTAGTAATTGTTCACTGAACACATGATTTGTAATAACTTATCCCAATTCCTAATGAAGAACCAAAATTTTGTTTCATTGATTTTTATATCACTCAATATTGCATCACTTTATTTGTTTTTCAAAATCTATTTTTTACTTTCTTTGGACATAGTTTACTTTCCATGACTCTTAGAGGAGCATGGACTATAGGAAGAACTGTCCAAGGTATGGACCTTCCAGACCAACTTTCATTCATGTGATCAAGTTATGTTAGGCAAGAGCTGTTTACTCTTTAAAAATTGTGAAAACTCTTTGATTTTAATTTTAGAAAAGCTAAGCAGGGCCATTCATTTTGCTCTTTGGAGATGATCCCAGTAATAAAATTTAAAACAGACATTTTTAAGACACATTGGATTTTAGTTCTGGTTATTTTACAAGAACTGCCTGCCTGCACTTGCCTCCTGGCTTATCTTCCCTTGTGCCTGCACCCACACCTTCTTTGACAGGAGAAGAAACCCACAGGGTGAACTTCTCTAGGGCGGGATGCTGGGTGCCCTTGTGAAGGTCTACAACACTTGATGTGGCGGGTAGCTGGGTTCAGTACAGAAACATGTGGAAAAAAATATTTTCAATAATTTGCAGTATCTTCAAGATTATTTCTGTTCCAAATTTTGTGAAGCTGTGGATGTCTCTAATTCAGTTTTAAGTATAAAAAATGCAGCATTCGTTTTTGTAGCATTTAGCTAGTGAAGTGAAGACTACTTTTTAGAAGAGCTTTCATCTGTCTGTGTGCTCATAATGTCTTCTTCACTTCTTCCTAAATCCTTTCTGACTAGAGCATGATGCCTTTTTGTGCTTCATGTACTTTGAGACAGAGAAGAGCAAGGACATGGTTACCACTGCCTTCGGAGATTGCTACAGATTTTCAATCTTTCCCTAGAGCTGACTGAAATACAAATGCTACAAGGAAGAGTGAAGACATGGCCCCAGACAGGCTGCAGGGAACAACTGTGAGAGTGAATACAGTGGGCCAAAGACTTCTTTCTGTGTGGAATGCACTAACTTATCTCCCACAGATATCTTGCACAGCACGTGGCAACACGTTAGCAAGCAACCCATTTTCTTCATGACTTCTTTCCTCCTGGCTTCCTAGTGGAAGGGACTGAAACTAGTCTAGTCCATCACCTAAGAACCGATGTGTGCAGATGCCAATGGGCCCGAAAGAATTATTCAGACTCAGTAGATGCTTTAGCAGTTCCTGAAGCAGTAACACTACCAGGTTCTTTCTCACTCTTGCTGATCATGTGACTTTCGAGTGGACTGTTGGCAACCATAGCAAAGTTATTTTTTAGTTAATAGTTATTAACTAATAGTTAAAACCTAAAAGTTATTGACTAATAGTTAATAACTATGTTTTAATTAATAGTTAATAGTTATTAACTATTTTTGCAAAGTTAAGGGCATGCAATTTTTTTTCTTCATATTAGAGAACAAATGTAGCACCATAGCACTGTCGTCCTATTGTTCATCAATTTGCTGGAGCGGGCACCAGTAAGGTCTCTGTTGTGAGACTTGTTGTTACTGTTTTTGGCATATCAAGTATGCCACGGGTAGCTTACCAGGCTCTGCCATGGTGGCGAGATATTCTCGGTAGCTTGCCGGGCTCTCAGAGAGGGGCAGAGGAATCGAACCCAGGTCTGTCATGTGCAAGGCAAATGTTCTACCCACTGTGCTATCAGATAAAGTCTTTTATGCTGAGAATCTATACCTCAGTTTAACTTTATAGCTGGTCTTCACAATATACCTCTGAAGTGTATAAATATAGAATAAGCCATATTTGGCCTGTTTGAGAAACTCCTGGTTTCTATCAAAGCCTTCTCCAGAAATGAAAAAAAAGAAATAAAAGACAGTATTTAATACTACGGGGATTTGTGGTTAGTAAAATTATGTAAATTTATCTATTGTATGAATGAAAATAAATTTTAGCAGAAATAATTACATATACATGCATATGTATTATATATTATATATGTGAATATACATGTATACATACATGTGTGTATATATATTTATATATATTCATATATATATAAAACCTTCTCCAGGTTTTGATAAAAGAAACACAACACAATGGTTGTTACCACAGGTATAGTTTCTTAGAAAATAAAGTAAAGGGATTGATTGTATGAATGAAATGACTTTTGGCAGATATCATTTAATGTATGTGGATGGGACATTGCAGTGCTATTATTTAAAGTCTCTGTAAAGGACTGGAACAATAGCACACAGGTAGGTCGTTAGCCTTGCACATGGCTGATCCGTGTTCAACTCCTCTATCCTCACAGAGCTCAGCAAGCTACCGAGAGTATCTTGCCCTCAGAGCAGAGACTGGAAAGGCATATTCGATATGCCAAAAACAATAACAACAGTCTCACAATGGAGATGTTACTGGTGACCGCTCAAGCAAATAGATGAACAATGGGATGTTGTTCATAAGTGACAGTGACATAATTTCATGAACCAATGTTCTTTCAATAAGAACTGAAAGATGATATCAAACATTAATATTTTTGTTGGTGATTTGGGGACACATCTGAAGTGCTCAGATATCACATATGTCCATGCTCAGCACGCCATATGAGGTCCTGGGGAGCATGTAACCAGGTCAGCTACATGCAAATCATATGTTCTACCCACTACACTATCTCTCCAACTCTGTAACATCAATTTCAATATATAAATATAATATAACCTTTGAGAGGTAATTCTGTGTGTCCGATAAAGAAAGCAATCCATAGGATTGTCATGAGTGTTAGAATAAATCAGAAATAGAGCAATACTAAAATATATGTTGATAGTGAGAATATTGATGATATCTGTCTCTAAACATCCATATCTTATTCCGTTAGATTTTTAATGTCATCCTTGGGAAATCATGAAGAAGCACCAGATATGTTTATTTCACTTTTTAGTGTCTGAAACTGTCAGGTTTCTCAGGACAATGCACAGAAGCTATCAAACCTGCCAATACAGTGTAACTAGGCTATTTATCTCAATTCATCCTTCCATTGAGTTACTGCTCTAAATACATACTCAACTTTGTAAGAAGACATCAAAATCTCTAGGAAACATTCTAAATTTTATTTTTTTTTCCTTTTTTTTTATAATTTATTTATTTTTAATTAGAGAATCACCGTGAGGGTACAGTTACAGATTTATACACTTTTGTGCTTATACTTCCCTCATACAAAGTTCGGGAACCCATCCCTTCACCAGTGCCCATTCTCCACCACCCGTAAACCCGGCGTCCCTCCCACCCTCCCCACTCCCATCTCCCCCCCACCCCACCCTGCCACTGTGGCAGGGCATTCCCTTCTGTTCTCTCTCTCTAATTAGCTGTTGTGGTTTGCAATAAAGGTGTTGAGTGGCCGCTGTGCTCAGTCTCTAGCCCTCATTCAGCCCGCAACTCCCTTCCCCCACATGGCCTTCGACTACAAGGAACATTCTAAATTTTAAATACAGCAAAACCACATTCCTGTCTACCTTGAACATTTTTTGTCCAATATTTTATTGGATTTTTTTTCTTACCATTTGTCTCCTAAAATTCTCATGTTATACCACTAAATTCCTGTTCTATTTCCTATTTGAGACCTAATGCTCAGTATCATAGAGTCTAATAAAACCAAAAATGGTCAACAAATTTGCTTTATGATATTGGTTACTTTTTCAAGGTGAGGAATATTTGGTTTGGTTTTGCTGTTTTGAGAGAGAGAAAGGCAATGCATGCGTGTGTGTGTGTGTGTGTGTGTGTATGTATGCGTGTGTGTCTGTTTCTGTGTGTTGCCTATGGTAAGACTCAGGGCCTCAGAGATACAAGAAAGACACTCTTATAACTGACCCCAGCTTATTTTATTTTTAATATAAATATTTCACTACTTTTGTTTATCTAAAAGGGCCTAATTCATCTCATTCTTTTCTCATAATTTTCATAAATATCTGACTTAGCAAACCGAAACTAAATTTGACTCCTAAAATATTGCATGCAAAAATTCATAAATGTTAAGCAACTTTGAAGGAAAATGTGCAATATTTGGTGAAAATATAAACAGCAACTATAGTACTCTGACTTGCCTAAATACTATCAAAAATGATGGTTGTTCTTTAGATTCAGAAACTTGCATGCCTAGGTATTTATTATATTCTGCTGAAAACTACAGATGACTGATTGTATGGAAAACATATGCTGGGCTGGATTGATAGTACAGAGAGTACTATTTGCCTTACACAAGGCCAGCCAGGATATATTCCTGGTATCTTTTTTGGTTCTGAAAAATATACCAGGAATAATCCCTGAACTCAGATCCAGGAGTATCTGCCCTCAGCACTGCCCAATGTGCCACCCAAATGAAGCAAAGAAACAAAGAAAGGAAAACACAGTCGGCATCGTTTTGCTGTAAGAAATAATTTTTATAAAGTTATCCATCATTTCTCAGTATTTGTAAGAAATTATTTCTAAAAACATAATAAAAATAGACCATAAATAATTATAGGCTTTACCAGTGCTGCACCTATATTTATGTTTCATTTTTTTCTAAACTCACAACAAAATTTTGAGTAGCCATCTTAATAAAATTATCGCTCCATTTTACCCAAGAAGAATGTCCTGATGAAGGGCTGAGTAGTTTCCCACGGACACACAACCAGCCCTTGGCAGGAAGATGTGCACCGGGAATCTCTGCACTGCTGCTCATTACTCTATTTACTGATTTCAATTTCCTGATTTTCCCTAAACCAAATGAGAAAAATTTTAATATGTAGCACAAACAATTCAAAATGGACATAATTTTAAGAAGCAGATTTTGAAATTGAGCTGATGTGATTTATACAGATGTATATTTATGGGTATAATTTCACATGTATGAAAATATATTACAAATGTTGCAAATAAGCATTATATATCATCAAAATACATGTGGTCACACTATACTTCCCGCCAAAGCATAGTAGCTTCCAAAGTACTTTGGGTCCTGTTCTCTGTTTTTTGTTTTTTGTTTTTTTGCCTCACCTTTCTAGCAGTATCAGTGCTACACTAAATATTTGTGGTGTCTTGGCTTCACTTGTTCCCTTTTCTCACTTCTCTATATCACACAACTGAATGAGACTATCCACCATTTGTCTTTTGTCTTTTGACTTATTTTGTTTGATGAGACCCTCTAGTTCCAGACACCCAAGAACAAAGAGAGAAGGAAAGTCTTTTGTAATAGTTGAATAAAATTCCATTGAGTACAAAGACATATTTTTATCCATTTTTGTTCTTGAGGTATTCTGAGAGTTTTCAGAATTTTTACTATGTTTTTATTATTATAAATAGAAGACTTCACATGAGAGAGCCTCGCAAACTCCCCATGATATACTCATATGCCAAAACCAGTAACAATGCTGGGTCTCATTCCCCTGACCCTGAAAGAGCCTCCAATGTGGTATTGTTGGGGAGGACTAGTAAAGAGAGTCTTCTAAAATTTTAGGGATAAGACGAATGGAGATGTTACTGATACCACTCGAGAAATTTGAGAATCAACAGGATGATGATGATGAAGAAGAAGAAATAGAAGTTTCAGTATGGAAATAGGCAAGCAAAGCAACATAGAGTCAAGAAAGTGAGATACGTATTCAAGGGAGAACCTCAGCTCGAAGAACAAGTTAGTGTTTTGTGTTCTCTGGTTAGTATCTAGGAATAAAATTACTGTTTTGTAATGTCTTTTTTTCTACTGGTTTTATTAAATCACCTTGAATTATAAAGTTACAAAGATATTTATGATTGAGTTTTATGCGTATTGCTGCAACACTAATCTCTTCACCAATGCCAACTATTCTCCACCAATGTCCCCACTTTCCTTCGCTTTTTTTTCCACTTCCCCTTTGCTACTGTCTAAGTGTTTTATTGTCCCTTTCCAAACCTTATTCACCCCATCCCTGTCCCAGTGGCAGGTTTCCTCCAGAATACCAGTTCTCTTGCTCTTTGTTCCTATTGCCTTTGGGCATTGGATACTCCCCTAAGAAATTTCGCACATATGAAAGAGATTAACATTTCTCGTATAATCTTACATTGCTCCATTAATTTAAAAGCTCAACTAGAGATGTATCAATTCCCATGCATAGATAGCTACATTCATAAGCTTCTCAATACATTTCTATATCTTCTTTGATCTCTTATAGAGCAATCTATCTGTGTGTCAATGATTATTTATCTGTCATATAACTTGGCAGCATATTGGTAAATGTTACCTATAGAGTCTGGTAAAATTATCTGCTTCTGCTTAATTTTAATAACTGATGTTACTGTCTGTTTTTATATGAAATTATGAAAGGGAATGGACAACATTCAATGAAAACAAACTGTTGCACACTTACAACACTACTGAGATTGTCTGAGATTGTCTGGGATAGCTGGTTAGGGAAAAATCAAACAAGAAGGACTGCATGACTGCATCAGTGTCATCCAGCTGTTCATCGATTTGCTCGAGCGGGTGCCAGTAATGACTTCATTTGTCCCTGCTGTGTGCTAGTGTAGCCCAGTGGTGTCTGCTCGCTCCAGGAACGTCAAGAGCACGTTGTTGTTACTTTTTATGGCATATCAAATATGTCACGGGTAGCTTGACAGATGAAGTAAAATCTTGGGCACTTTGGTGGTCACCGATACACATTAAGTGTATACAAAAAGCATAAACATAAACCTAAATAATAAAAAAATAAAATTAAAATATTTTTAATTAGTGGATTTCTCCATTGACTAATAAGGCAAATAATTATAGCAGAGAGAAATATATATATGTATATATAATAATGTTATACTCTTTCTGCATCAAAAAATATTTAGACACTGTTATCCCCCTTTATGCTATCTTATTCCTGCAGGTAATAGAATATTATACTTAGAAATTGTTCAGTTTTTTGTATGTCCATCATGGAAATCACTGAGTTGTCAAAGGTTTAGCTAACATAAGTTTCTGAATATTGCAACTCCAGCATGCATAAACTTAAATCATGAAATATAAGCATTCCTTTGCTTTTGGGCAGGTTAAAAATTTAGTCAGTTCTGCATGTGGGTGTGGTTTTAACAATTCCCTGTTTAGGAAACACATCTGTGCTATTAAAGGAAATGACTACACTGTTCACTTCAGAAGACATATAGATTCATTTATATTTTATTATGAACCTATAATTACTAAATTATAAAAGCCTTTACTAAATAATTATTAATTACTAAAATAATCAAAGCATAATTACTAAAATAATAAAATTAAGAATATACTTGACATTCTGTGTCACAAGTCATATGGTTTCCATAAGTATAATCTCTTGCTCAGTCCGTATTTCTTTTTTTCTTTTTTTTTTGTATGTGTCCACCTGACAATCTTGATACAAAATACAAAAGCCGATTATGAGTTGAAAGCTACGTAGAATATATGAAGCCAACTTTGTCTTAAAAATGAGAGCTTAAATACTGAAATGTCTTTTACGAACTCTGTCGAAATGAACCTTTCTAAAGACTCATTTGCATGTCAGGATTGTATAGAGAAAAAACTTAGTTATGTGGTAGTAGCTGATGATCTGAGCGGTAACAGGACAGACTTTATGGTTGATGAATTGTGATTTGCTGTAAACTAATGATCATCTTTTGTCTGACAGCTTTGCTTCTGCTTCTTTTCAAATCAATCCTATCAAAGTAAACTCAGTTGGTTTCTAAAAAAAATTCTTTTCACTTTGAGCCAGAAAATTCAAGAAAACTCTCTCTTTGTATGTCTGTATTTATTTTTATGAAAGATTGGACAGAGAATTTTATCAAGAAGAAACAGATTTATTCTGTCTTTATAGTTTTTTCCTTACATTTTTTCTGATTGTATTCCTTCCTTCTTTCTTTAAGCGTATGCTTTTATCACTCTGTCTCTTTCCACACATGTTTTACTCTGAGAGCTTAATCATTTTAAGAAAATTAGTTCAATACAAACAGTTGTCATCGCTATGAACAAAATATTATCTCATGAGTACATGAGAAGTGAAGGGAGACCTTTTCTTGTTTTACAGATTCAACTGTAATATTGCTAATTTTAGGTTGCTAAAATTCCTGAAGATTCACCCGGAACTATGGTTTAGATTAACCTCAACCTTCATTAATGATTTTTACTTATCAGTGATTGTCCACATTCACTCAGAACTTAACGTAAAAAAATTAAAAATAGAAAATAGATACTATCTAGCACTTTTAACACTTTAAAATGAGTTCAGAGTATTTTAAATGTTTGCTATTGCTTCTAGAAGAAAATGGCCAGAATTGGGTATTTTACTTTTGGAACCACATGTGTGTCTCTTGAAGAACTTTGTATTCAGACTCTTCCCATGTCAGCAACAAATTTTTCTGAGTTGAAAAATTTTTTGTTGAGTTGTTTGAGTTATTTTTTTGTATTTGGGGCATTAATACCTTGTTGACAAATACATTCCAAATATCTCTGATTCAGTAGGCTGAAGTTTTACTTTCATAAAATTTATTTTGTGTGCAAAGTGTTTTTAGTTTGATACAATCCTATATCTTTGTTTTCATTTTCCTCGGGACTGAAGCTACTTCCCACAAGACATTGTTAAGCTCATTTCACTGACTTTATTGTCAAAATTCTATGAAAACACGAAAGCTCCAACAATCAAATTAGTTTTTACAAACAATGGAATGACATGCATTTACCATGCTACTTCCAAAACTAGACAATGAAGCTAAATCAATAAAAAACAGCATAATATTGACATAAAAGCAGACATATAACATTGCAATATAATTTAGAGCCTATGAATAAGTCCACACACATAAGAACAGCTACTTTACTATGGAGAAGCCTAGAGTTTACAAGGGAAGAAGTAAACTTCCACTTAACATCACTTAAACAAATGATGTTTGGGAAAATAAGCAGCAAAGGTATGTATCTCTAGCACTGTCTTTAGTCATACAAAAAACTGATTCAAAATTGATTAAAATCTTGGAGCAAGATCTGAAACTGTAAAATTGACAAAAGACAGGCAAACACACCCACCCACAACATAGATTTGTTTCTGCTCACAAATAATATGAATAGATATTTGCTGTGACCCACCACACACAAACTGCCTATCACACAAGTACAAGTCTCACAATGAAGATGTTACTGGTGCCTGCTCGAGCAAATTGATGAGCAACAGGATGACAGTGATACAGTAATACAGTGGTCACACAAGTAGTCTCTTGCTTTCACACATAAACATTTTGTAGTATTATTGTATGCAATACAAAGAAAGCACAAGGAAAAATAATTTGAACGTGGTTTTAGCAATATGTATTTTAAAATGTATGTAAAATAAAATAAGGTAGATATAGTTTTTTATATTTCATTATGAAGAAAGTACTGTGTAACAATTTTGCCATACTTTCTTGTCTTTGCTTTCTTATCTTGTGATGCAATAAACACATGACAAACATTACTCCATTTAAGTATAAAATTATGTGTATTTTCACATTTAATCATCACCATCATCATGATCATGATCATCATCATCATCCCATTGATCATCAAATTTCTAGAGCGGTCTCAGTAACATCTCCATTCATCCAAGGCCTGGGATTTTAGAAGCCTCTCTCCACTCGTCCTTTGAACGATGCTGTACTGGAGGCTCTCTCAGGGTCAGAGGAATGAGACCCAGTTTGTTACTGGTTTGGTCACCATGGGGACCTTGCCAGGCGCTCCCATGCGGGCAGGAAACTCCCAGTAAGTTTGCCAGATTCTCCCAGAGAAAGAAGTAGCCGCGCACTTCCAGGAGCTGGCTTTTATAAGTCTCTGGATGCTCACTATTGACAGGATTATATGACACCGGGGGCAGTCCCTGGGTGTGACTGCCTAGCTACTGGGAGATGGGAAATCTGGGCGGAGGAGGCCCAGTCTCAATCTGAGAAGCCTTGGAGATCTCACCCCGGGTCCCACACACCTCGGGTCTTCTGCCGGTTCCTTCATGCAAGAGGCTCATCCAAACATGTGGAGAGAAGTTAATGTGGAACATGTGGAGTTAATAATCAGTATATAAAAATTTTATCTCCTACAAAATAACTGTATGTTTTGTAGTATGTTCCATTTCCAGTCCCACTGGGCAATTATTTTGCTTTCTCTCCCTATGATTTTATATGTACTATAAACTCATATAGATAAATAAAATAGCATATAAAATTTTCTAAAGTATGGTGAAAAAGTAATCAAAATAAGTTAGGATAGACATAACCATCTTTGTACTTGCAAAAATTAAATAATTTGAAATTATTTGTTCCTTTAAATAGTTTATAATCTAATTTTTATTACTTGAAAAATCTATGAAGTAATAATTATGACGCATTGCACTGTAGCAGTATAGTCCCGTTGTTCATCAATTTGCTCGAGCAGGCACCAGTTAAGGACTAGAGCAATAGCACACAAGTAGGGCATTTGCCTTGCATGCTGCCAACCCAGGTTCAATTCTTTCGTCCCTCTCCAAGAGCCTGACAAACTACCGAGAGTATCCTGCCCGCACGCCTGGCAAGCTACCCATGGCATATTTGATATGCCAAAAACAGTAACAGTAACATAATTATGATTTATATGCTATATGAATTTGAATTTTGAAATGTTATATTTTCTCCATTTCTTTTCAAATTCAGGGCTGGAGCGGTTGGGTGTTCGCTTTTTATGCGGCCGACCCAAGTTCGATTCCTCCGCCCCTCTCGGAGAGCTCGGCAAGCTACCGAGAGTATTGAGCCCGCATGGCAGAGCCTGGCAAGCTACCTGTGCATATTGGATATGCCAAAAACAGTAACAGTAAGTCTCTCAATGAGAGACGTTACTGGTGCCCGCTCGAACAAATCGATGAGCAACAGGATGACAGTGACAGTGACAGTGACTTTTCAAATTCACTGGTATATCAAGCATGCACAATTATTTAATCTTTAATTTCCTTGTCTGGCGCAGCAAGAAAAGATAATGAAGTATATGCTTTATACCTTTAAAGTAATACCAAAAACTTTAATGTTTTTATTACTCAAGTGCAAAAAATTTACATATTTTATTTTGATAAAAATTCACAGGTGTACACCAGACTCGCAGAATAATATCTAGTGCATTTTAAGTAAACTTTAATGTGATTGTAGGAGTTGAAATTGAGTGCAGAATTTTAACTATAAACCTTTTTGCTAATCAGATGAAATCAGAATCCACATATTGATTCCTAAAGTTATGCTCAAAACTTAATTTGTTTGCTAGTTTGTGCGGGGGCCATGCCCAGCTACACTCAGGGCTTCCCCTGGCCCAGCACTCAGCGGTCACTCCGGCCAGGCTGTGAGACTGTCTATGGTACAGGGGATCAAATCTGGGTTGGGTATGTGCAAGGCAAAGGCCCTGTCCTCTGTACTATCGCTCAAGCCCTAAAACTTAACTTGTAAGATATGTAAGTAATATGTTATATATTTATATATATACCCATATAAAATATTATGTGCATTACAGAAAATATTTGCAATACAGATACTTAATATATCAGTAATATATATCAATAATATATCAGTAGCATATTCAGTATCTGTATTGCAAACCAAAATACCCAAAAGGAGAGGGGAGGAGAGACAGAGAGAGAGACAGAGAGACAGAGAGACAGAGACAGAGACAGAGACAGACAGAGACAGAGAGACAGAGGAAAGAAAAGTGATTGCCATAGAGGTAGTGGGTGGGTGGATGTCCCATTGGTGGCGGGAAATGCGCACTGGTGAAGGAATGGGTGTTGAAATATAATATGACTGGTATCCAATCATAAATGACTTTGTAACTCTGTATTTGTGACTCAATAAATAATTACATTTTATAATTTAAAAATAAGTAATAAATTTTATGACTTCCTACATGTAATTGTCTTTGACAGAGTCTGATCACAACACATAAGTCGTATTCAGGTAATTTAATGTTTGGACATCTGATGAGTCAGAAGTAGTTTGAATGGATTCAAAATAGGTGACATATATGCAAAGTATATTTAGAGATATTTGGATACAAATTTTTATAGAAAAAGAAAGACGGGAGAACAGTTTTTGGGGATTTACCATTCCATGTAGGATTTGGAGGGAAGTAAGCAAAGATAAATATAAATGGTAGCCATAGTGTGTATGAAGTTTTACAACTATGTCATTTATAAAAATAACATAAATGGAAGGGTGCCAATAATGTTAAGTGCAGTGGTTATGTTACTGCTTATATAGGCTGTGGAGGGAGAGAGGGGATTGACTTTTTGTACCACAGCATGAATATGAATGTTAGAGGAAATTCAGTGCAAAGCCTTCATATGTCTTACAGTAACTTTTTGAAGATCTTTGCTCTCTAGATCACGTAATGTTTTTGGTGACCTGTGAGGGGAAAGTATGATCAAGAACTTTGGGAATCAATTCTTCAATTATCTGGATGTAGCACTCTGGTCCTGTTGTCCATCGATTTGCTCTTGCGGGCACCAGTAACATCTCATTTTGAGACTTGTTGTTACTGGTTTTGGAAATAAATTTGGAAATACAATATAGGATACGCCGCAGTAGCTTTCCAGGCTCTGCATGTGGGCAGGATACTCTCAGTAGCTTGCCAGGCTCTCTGGGAGGGACAGAGGACTTGAACTCGGGTCAGCAGCATGCAAGGCAAATGCCTTACCTGCTGCACTATCGCTCCAGTCCACAAGAAGTCAATTCAGTGCAAAGACCTCAAATTCAGCACAATTATCTGTAACTTGGAGAAATCACAGCAATGTCAAGAATGTGTTAAATTCTGTTTTCTTTTCTCTTCTAATGGAAGGCAGCTTTTACTCATACAGATCTCTTGAGTACATATGTTTCATAAATGAATCTTTCCAAGAATTTGTCCTCCACATAGTGCTGTTTCATAATAAGAGAAAGAGAGAAATTGTAGGGTGGAGAAAGTTGTGAGATGTCCTCCGGAGAAGCAGTCAGCATGCTGGGGTTCACTGAAGAAGAGGCATCTTTAGTTTACTGAAAAGAAAATCAATACCCAGAAAGTACCCAGGATTGCTCAGCTAGTCAGTAAAAGTTTTACATCTTCTTCAAGATGCTTTGTCAATGAAGAGATATATTGTCACTTTGCTCTAATTCTTTCTACCATTGTTAAAAGTGATGGTTTGAAATTTAGAAGCGATAGATTTAGTTTTGTAATTAATATTTGAGTTGGTGGTGTACAGAGAAACACCATTTGAATATATTTAAGGAGAATTGAAAGAAAGAGGCAGAGATAATATAAAAAATATCAAAAGTTCAAGCAAGTTATATTTAACACTCAGGAGCGTGCAAGGTAAAGTTTACCAGGGGCTTTTTGTAAGACAATCTATGCTCAATACAGATAGTTTTATATTTTATGTTGAGTATATTTGCATGTGCAGGCAATGAAAAAGGATAATTATCACAGAGACTGAGCTATTATGTAATAAGAATAATCATATTCCACTGAAAACAAAAAAAAACTTTAAAATTTTCATAACATTAACACATATGAGATACAAATGAAAGGCAGTAAAATGATGCTACAAAAGATGATACATTTGCATTAAAATACTGACAAGGTAACGAAAATGAATAAGTATTGAAAACATGGAAATAAAATTATACCAAGATATTCATTGAATTTTAAAGGTGATTTTGAAAGGGAAAAATTTCCAAGATAACAACTTGGCCTTCCTATAAAAACAAACAAACAAAAAACCATGCGATGTTTGCCAAACAAAACTAGCAGATCCTTGTAAGAAATACTTTTCAGTAAAACTTGAAGCAATATGTCATCCTTAGTTCACAGGTAAATCAGTAATCATACTTAGGTCCTAAACTGCAAACAGATTTCCTTATTTAATGATAAGCATGGAAGATACAAAATTAGATTTTAAAAAAGTTTTAGTCTAGAAAGATGATTTACAGAATTAGGAGCTTGCTTTCGAGCTATTGACCCATTTGGTTCCCAAGCAGAATATGTCCCCTACACTCACTTCCAGGGTTATTCTTGAGCACGACTCTTAATGTCAAACCGAGCAGATGGGTGTGCACCAAATTGCACTCCAGGAAAATTAATCTATTTATTTTAGGCAATAGAATAACAGTTGATGGAAGTAGTAGCTTGGGTGCAATGGGGGATCAGCTCATATACAGAAGGAATATTTTCAGGGTAGGAGCTGAGTAATTTTCCTCCTTCCTTCCTTCCTTCCTTCCTTCCTTCCTTCCTTCCTTCCTTCCTTCCTTCCTTCCTTCCTTCCTTCCTTCCTTCCTTCCTTCCTTCCTTCCTCCCTCCCTCCCTTCCTCCCTGCCTTCCTCCCTCTCTTTCTTCCTCCCTCCATCCCTTCCTCCCTCCATCCCTCCCTCCCTCCCTCCCTCCTTTCCTCCCTTCCTCCCTCCCTCCCTCCCTCTCTCCCTCTCTCCCTCCCTCCATCCCTCCCTCCCTTCCTTCCTTCCTTCCTCTCTTCCTCCCTCCCTCCCTCCCTCCCTCCCTCCCTCCCTCCCTCCCTCCCTCCCTTCCTTCCTTCCTTCCTCTCTTCCTTCCTTCCTTCCTTCCTTCCTTCCTTCCTTCCTTCCTTCCTTCCTTCCTTCCTTCCTTCCTTCCTTCCTCCCTTCCTTCCTCCCTCCCTCCCTTCCTCTCTCCTTTCCTTCCTCCCTTCCTCCCTCCCTCCCTTCCTCCCTCCTTTCCTTCCTCCCTCCCTCCTTTCCTTCCTCCCTCCCTCCCTTCCTCCCTCCTTTCCTTCCTCCCTCCCTCCCTTCCTTCCTTCCTTCCTTCCTTCCTTCCTTCCTTCCTTCCTTCCTTCCTTCCTTCCTTCCCTCCTTCCTTCCTCCCTTCCAAACTTCCAAACTTCCAAACTTCCTTCTTTTCTCTCTCTTTACTTCTTTCTTTCTTTTTTTCTTTTTTTTCAATAATCAGTATTCTTTTATATTCTTCTTACAAATCCATTATATACATGCTTTGGAAAATATAAACTCACATTTTATGAGTCTATTATATCTTTAGAAAATGTATTTTACCTTACACTTCAAGACAAAGTTTTAATGCAGCTCAGTTTATATGTTGTGGAAATTTTATTAATTATACTTTTAGTGTTATATGTAAGAATTTATTTATAAATTTTCTTCAAATTATTAATAGATTTGAATTTTAAATTTATTTAATATATTTAACATTATTTTGTCATTTATGAACTGGTTTTTTTTCATTTTTTGTTATTGAATTTTAGCGGTTGTGCTGCTGACCCGAGTTCCATTCCTCCACCCCCCTCGGAGAGCCCGGCAAGCTACCGAGAATATCGAGCCCGCGCGGCAGAGCCTGGCAAGTTACCCGTGCATATTGGATATGCCAAAAACAGTAACAATAAGTCTCTTGATGAGAGACGTTACTGGTGCCCAATCGTACAAATCGATGAGCAACGGGATGACATCATTTCATCTAACTGCCCTTCAAACATATTTGGTTTAAAAGTGCTATTATTTGTCAATTGAATGATCTTTGTAAATAGTGTGAAGATTAAAGAGCACAAACATTTTTTATTTCTAAACTGTATTATGTTCCATTCTGTACATTTATCTTTGTACTAATGATTGCTTTGTCATAAATTTAAAAATTTTTCTACTCTGGATTTTATGTTTAGAACTCGTGTGGGCATTTCATATCCCTTGTAATAATAAATGAATTTTAAAATCAAATTACTCTTCAGTTCTACAAAAGAAGATTATTCAGATTTTAGTATAGTGTGTGAATAAAAGAATTAAGGATGTTGGAGAATGCCATCTTAACAAGATACATTTTGAGATCTATAAACATACAATATGTGTCCAGTTATTTAGACTTAAATATTTTTTATTCAACAATTTTGTATTACATTAAAAGAATGATCACTAGCCTCGGTGTCAAATGTACCTGTTTGCATTTTATTCATTTTATGCATCGCTAATGTTGCTAGCTGAAAGCAAACTGCTTCTGATGAATTTTATTGACAGGGGTGGAGAAAAATACAATTGACAGATAATAGCTACGTACCAGGTACCAGGGGATGTGTAATTTGCTCAAGCAATGAAACCACTTCTGGTACAGCAGCTGCAACTGAAGTTACCACCTGTTTAAGCTTATGATAATATACGTTCATTCTCCTAGATACACATGTCTGCTTCCATACAGGCCAAATAGTTCAATTGGATGCAGAGGACATTCTAAAAAATCACCTTGCATCCTTCAAGTTCTTGACTTTGTGGTTATCTCTATACTGCCCTTCTGTGTCTGGTTTCTAAAATACCCATAAATATTTTTGGAATTTATATTGTTGTTATATTAGTTTTCTTTTCCATGTGAATTTGAAGTCTGATTTTTCTGGTGTCTTGTTGGCAACACTGTGAGTTAATTTGTTTTTTATTGTTGGGTAATATTCTGTTTAATATAAATTCTGCATAATATTTAATTCTCTGGATATTTGCTAAGAATGACACTGTTCCTTGCGTTATTTGAAAATAATAATCTTGATGCTGAAATCTTCATTCCTTACGAGAGAAATCAATTTTGGTTCATGCTATTAAAATAATGTCTGTATTACTTATGCTTAATAAAAACAAAAAAGAAACAAAAACCTTGAGCATCATGTTTTTAATAAACTTCTGTAAAAAACATTACAATTTTTTCTTACAAGTTGTTTGCTTTTTATTATTAATTTATAAGCCTTTCTATGATTCATTCTTAGTTTATAAACTCAGGGAAAACATGTGATAAAACAAAGGGTTTTGATTTCTAAGAATTTAATTAAGCTCATGGGTGATAATAGGTCTCAATTAGTAATCTCAGGTTTGTGGAAAAATCTTAATAAAAATTTGTTATTTTCTACTGGTAGGAAGCAATAAATAATGAGAATAGGAGGTTGGAATACTCAAGGCACATAAATAACAATGGGTTTCCATGCAGGAGCAACTTTTGAATAACAAGAACTGCATTGTACTCTGACTTACAAATGTTAGACAACTCTCCTTGAATTGACCATTCACAAAGTTCCATATTTTTTCCTAAATTCTAAGAAAGTACTTATAGTTAGATTGTTTCTTTTCACTAATAAGTACATAAATGCTTGTGGAAAATTTAGCATACTACTTTTTTTCAATGTTTGCTACAATGCCATCACTATTGCAAGACCTACAGATATTAGAAGTCATTTCAGTATAAGTTAGGTATGTAATACCCTTCATCCAAAGTGTGTCAGGCAAAATGGAAAAAAGATTAAAGTACTCTTGCTTGAAATATAAGAGTGCCTGGTGCTGGAGGTGGTTAGGAGGCTTACCTTGAAGGGGAACAAACTGGGTTCAATCCATAGCATCCCACATGGATCCCCTCACAGCCAAAAGGATTAGTGCGTGCACAGCCAGAAGTAACACTGAGCATTGCTGGGTGTGGCTCAAAAACCAAAAATAAAAATACATACTGGCTGCCTCATAGAAATAAATAGCTTCACTAAAGAATGAATTGCACTTTATAGTCGTTTAATTAGGAAGAGTATTTTATTTTTATCTCTATATCACAACAAAGTAAACAGTGACTTTAATGATTCTGCTCACTTAATTATGTCAACAATTAAGGACTGCTAAACACTAAGCTATAACGTGCCCTATTGAGTTTGATCTATCTTACTGGATATTTATATGTAAACTAATTCCTTTAAGTATTTTCACGCATTATCTGTATAAAAATGGCAGCAATGTTATTTTGATACAAAAAACTGTTGCTTATGTTTTTCAACAAAAATTAAAATTAAAATATAAATAATGATTTAAATACACTGAATTAATTCTATTTCTATTATGCAAACTCTGATAATTGAAAATTGTTAAGATGCCTTATTATCTGTTTCTAGATAGTCATTGTCTGGTTTCTATATCTGATATTTACAAACCCTGGAGTATTTTCTTAATCTTGTAAAATAAAATGTCATCATCTTAAAAGAGTAAATTTATCTTATAATAGAAGCTACTGCTTAAAGTCCTATCTCAGATTAATAAGATTAAAATGCACTGATGAGATAAAACTCATAAAATGTTTATGATCAACAAGTTAACTACTCATTAAAGCTCACCCTAATTAAATCATTTTGTCTTCCTCTCTTCCCATTATTTGGGAGTCTCCTTGCAACCACACTATCTTCCAATCTGTTGTGATATCTAATCTTTCTAAGTTTTTGATGAGTTCAGATATAAATTTTATTACTCTAAGATTTAACTCAGTATTTCTAAATGATTATGTAGCATGATTTTGTGTGTACTTCACCACAACTTGATGTTGATTTGTACAATAAAAATGGAAAATATTTCTATAAATATTTAATTTATACTACCATTTTGTAGTCACTGTATAACTGTATCCCTGTCATCCCGTTGTTCATCTATTTACTCAAGCAGGCACCAGTAACGTCTCTATTCCTCCCAGCCCTGAGATTTTAGCAGCCTCTCCTTATTCATCTTTCCCAATGATTGGAGGCTCTTTCAGGGTCAGGGGAATAAGACCTTTTTTAGTCAACATCTATAAAATCTCCTGATTGCACAGAACTTTTACAAAGATGTTATCATTGACACTTTCTAACTTTCATCTTTTACTCTGATTATTAAAAAAAAAGTTAAGGTTTAAGTAAAAAAGGTTTACTAAGTATATGTTTTGCATTATTATATTTTGATTTTTAATCTTATCAGATCAGGTACATTGCTACCACTTTCTACTAATATTTCCATATGAATACTACCTCTGGGTCCAGATATTTCACATTCTACACATTGAAAGTTAAGTGATAGCAAGTAAATGAATACTAATGAAATTTTAGAGCAATCAAACAATCTCCTTAAAAACCCGTAATCTGTTTTATTATACTTTGTTTGGTGCCATACCCTGCATATTCAGAGATAACTCTGGTTCTCTGTTCAGTGGTTATTACTTGTGGTTCTCGGGGATTTGTATGTGGAACCCATACAAAGCAAGAGCACTGGCCCCTGTTATATCTCCAGTCCCTGTAATCTGATTTAAGCAGGTTAGAAATAGTGAATTATAAAGTGTTACAAGCATGTCTGAGTATGTGCTACCACGAATTTTATGTGGTAGGGTGATAACTCAAAGGATAGAGCAAATCCTTGGCATGCACATTTGCCGACAGTGAATCCATGCATCCCATAATATGGACCCAGTAGCACCAATACTGAAGAGCCAGAGAACGATGGTAGAGTTGTTTGAGTACCACATCTTCAGTTTGAGCCAAGTTTTTCTCTGAGTGGCTCCAGTATCCCTGAGTACTCTTGGGAACCATCCCCCACACCCCCCCACACCTCAAAGAATATGCCATAGACTGTTTAGCTTTACCTGTCCTATCGAATGACCTGGATTCACAGACTCTTTGTGTCCTGAGCTCACCTTATGCCAATATCAAGAGGTTCAGAGTGATAACAAGGTCTGGCAGCAACCCTTTTTTTCCTGTCCTGGTCACTCAAGTTTGCAAGAGGCTGGGTAACCTGTGAGAAGGGAGGGGTGCACCGATTTGAGGAAAGGGTGTGTGTGTGATGGCATTTGGGGAGGAGTTCAGAGAGAGCATAACCTTGTAGGATAAAAGACAGCACAGAAGACAGTTTATTTCCTTCCCCCAATTTATCTGCCGTGCATTTAGAGATGGTTCTAGGTTTTAGTTTTCACTGCCTGTGAACAGTCAGCTATGAACTGGGTAGAGTTCAGTTTCGGTCTAACGGATGTCACCATAAAAATCTCTCTCCCATTGTTGAGATTCAGTATTCCAACCTGCCCTAATTTTCCAACTATTCACAGTGTTATTAGCTGTGCTATGAAACTATTGAAATAATTTAGACTGTTTTTATTCATTGGAATTTAACTGAAAAGTGTGTTAGCACATATTTTTGTTATAGGAAAATCAAAATACTCTTCCAACCAAAAACGAGTATTTTTTATGATACTCATTTGCCCCATAGGGATTTAAATCTCTTTGTCTCTTCATTTGGACTGGAGCAATAGCACAAGAGGTAGGGCATTTGTCTTGCACACAGCCAACCTGGGTTCAATTTCTTTGTCCCTCTCAGAGGGCCCAGCAAGCTACTGAGAGTATCACCCGGCCCCACCCTGCACAGCAGAGCATGGAAAGCTACCCACCCGTGGGGTATTTGATATGCCAAAAACAAGAAGTCTCACAATTGAGTTGTTGCCTGCTCGAGCAAATCAATGAATAATGAGACAACAGTGCTACAATGCTACAGTCTCTTCATTCAGGTTAAGTGAAGTTTGTTGCAATGCAAACATGCTTGTAAAATTTCTTCATTTTTTCAATCCATTTTTGGATTTTGTTTGTTGTGATATGAATCAGCTTTTATATTTCTCTGAAAAGAAATTCCTAAATAAAAAAAAAAAAACTATTTCTATCCCTTGAGTTGGCCAAAACGGATTTTTTTTTTCTTTTGCAATATGGCTGTATTTTACTTTGCAAAAAAAACAGTGTTTTGATTTTCTTCACAAAAATGATATCTAGTTCTCTATCTAAGTTGGAATCTAAGTTTGCTTTAGATTTGCTTTTCATAAAATGCAGGATTACCAAAGCATGACATTTCCAATCCTAGACTTGATACATTGAATAGTTTTTTTTCTCCAACCATTTTCTCTGAGTCTATAAAGGATAAGAAACCAGATGTATCATAATGACACTCCCATCCTCTAAGACAGAGTGAAAAATATCTGAGAGTAAAATCAAGATAAAATGTCCTAATTTGGTCTTTATCAATATACCATTAAAAATATATATCAAATAACCTTAGCAAAGTGAATATGAATTTCTCAGGAGAGTGTATTCTATAGTTCAAGTGCCCCTCATCTATCTTTCTCTATCTCTATCTTAATTAATCTAAATAGAAACAATCATTTGGAAACATTTATTTTTAAGTAGAAATTATATCATTGATAGTACTTTTCTTGCAGAGCTGTAATCTGGCATCAGAGTAAGTGATAGAGGTATAAACTAAACAGACTTATTTTTTTAAATTCATAGATATTTTGCATCTGTAATACTATAAGTAATCAGTTATATGCATCATTTTACTTCACAGAGAGTTAACATCACTGTATCACTGTCATCCTATTGTTCGTCTATTTACTCAAGCGCACACCAGTAATGTCTCTATTCCTCCCAGCCCTGAGATCGTAACAGCCTCTCCTTACTCGTCTATCCCAGTGATTGGAAGCTCTTTCAGGGTCAGGGGAATGAGATCTATCGTTACTGTTTTTGGCATATCAAATACGCCACAGGGAGCTTACCAGGCTCTGCCCGTGCAGGCAGGATACTCTCGGTACATTGCCAGGCTATTTGAGAGGTATGTGTAGTGGGTAGTGGAGGTCAGCTACTGGGGCTGGGTTCCTTGGGGCGGGGAGATTTCCTACCCGCCTCCGTCTGGGGTGCCCCAAGTGAAAACAGCCTGGCTCGAAGTTCGGTGGCATGGCTATGGGGGCCTCATTTTATACTCCCATCTGAGAGGAGCAGTCCTTGAGATCTGGAGGGTGGCCAGTGAGAAGGCAGGGTGTGGCAGGGTGTGGCTTATGGTTGTGATCCCTAGGTCTCCCGATTATGGGGGACAGCAGGCAGAGGATCTCTGCTTCCTGGTCCCTTGAGTCCAGAGTCGAGGGTCACAAAGTTCGGAGTTATCTGGGTCCCATGGGACTTCATTCATGCGTGAGACTTAGCGGAAGCATCTGGAAAGCGTCCTGGACCTTGACGGTGGCCGAAGCAGGGTCCCTTGTGGCGGTGAGGGTTCTCACCTGCCCCCTCTGGAGTGCCCCTAGTGAAAATAGCCTGGCGAGGAGTCCCGAGAGTTAACATGGGTGTGTATTTTTGACTAACTGTTGTGTATAAAATAGTTACATCCTCTGGGTTTTCACACGTGAGTATAGTTGTTTCGGTTTGGGTCTTCTCTATTTTTTCCCCTCTTTGAAGAAAGAAAAATGAGATAAATTAACTTGCCTTAAGAGATTTTTTTGCACAGATACTTGACAGATAGTGGAGTGGTTGAAGCACTAGCCTTGCCCATGGCCAACCCTGATGTCATTGTTGGCTCTGTCAGGAGTGATCTCTGAGCACTCTGAAACATGGAGTTACTCTAGTTCTCAGCTCAGGGGTCACTTCTGGCGGGGTTCAGGGGAAGACATGAGTTTTCTAGCATTGAACCAGGGTCAGTTACTTGCAAAGCAAGTTCCCTGCTACTGAACTATCTTCCTAACCCCTTCTGTGCATTGCCTTATCTGATTTTAAAATCTTTATTCATTGTTATCGCTAATATTTCAGTTTTATGCATCATGCTATAATAAAACTTAGTAATCTATTACATCTTTATTGATGAAACCACGCACAATTAATCAGTAATTGCGTATTTTGGTTTTCTTATGTCAAAATGGAGTTTTAATTTACCATATGGTATCCAAATTATAGTATATCTCTTTTGTGCAATCCAGGAGAAAAAAAAATCACAAAGAACATAAAACTTAAAAGAATGATAACATGTATTTATTTTATAAGAAAATAGAAAGTTCTGTCTAGAACCTGCAAATTTGTTTTAAATTTAATTATACTATTCACATCCTGTGTTCACAATTTTTCCTGCATATTTTTAGTTTTGCTATCAAATTTCATTGTATTAAAATTAAATGCATTTGAGTGCTTCTTACATGAATAAGTAGGCCAAATCATCTAAATAAGGTGGTATCACCATGGCATATTTGATATGCCAAAAACAGTAACAAGTCTCACAATAGAAATATTACTGGTGCCCGCTCGAGCAAATCAATGAACAATGGAATGACAGTGCTACAGTGTTACATAACAGAGACTATTTTTTCATATATTCCTAAAAACTAAGTCAGCATTTTTAAGTTACATTTATCTTTAGTATTTGGCATTTTCAACATATAGAACAAAGATCAGTGTATTACAGAAAGGCAGATCTCAGACTGAGACTTAATGTACTAGAAAATATTTCAATAATTCATTTTGAAAAATTTGGATTCTTTTCCATCTCTTAAGCACTTTTTCTCTTTTTCATCCAGTATTTGAGTATTTCATTTTATTTCCTTCATGTTTATGTATGTTTTAATTAGTTGTGTAATTTATTTTTCTTATGACCAAGTGAGAAATATGAACATCAAAGCATCTAAATGGCTATGTGGCTATGTGGCATGCTTAAAAATTAATAGGTAATATAATTTATTAGATGCCTTTTAGTTAAATTTATCAGATATCATAGTGCCATGTTCATCTTTTCTAAATGTTAATGTACATATATACATAATTTAATTGAAATATATCTCAATTGATTTTGATTCATATATTAGAATGATATCATTATAGAATAAAATGATTGATGCTCATTACACAATAATATTCCTTTAACAATATTACATTTTAACCTAAGATCTAAATGGAGACCTTTAAAAAGTATGGTAAAATATTTAAATTTAAGTAAGGCATATTTAAATAGCTAGTATGTAAAATTTAGCATGGAATTTATTTAAAAATTTCATTTGAAGCATATTGCTTGTATTTCTTTTTTCCATATGTACTTCAGATATATGTGAACATTGATTTAATTAAGCAGATTATTTTGAGCAGCTGAGTCAGAAACCGAGATATTTGGAAAGAAAAATGAGCAGTAGACAGTTTGGAATGTCAGTTTAAATATACTTCCATTCCTTTCCCCTTAAATGTCCTCCCAGTTTCTCCAAGACTCTAAAGTGAATCAATGACATTAACGTTTAGGAAGATACATAACTCCATATGCCTACTAAATAAATGATCCATTCACAACTCAGGCCCAAACAAGGTAAATATACAGTGTGGAAGTACAATATTTGAAAACATATTGTCCTTAGACCATGAAAAATCAAAGAACGATTATGACTGTAGATAATGTTTCTTTGTTGTTCTAAAAATCTATGCTTAGTAAGAAAATGAGATATATGTATCCTTCCCAATGAACTAATGTTAATTTTATCTCAGAGAGGAAATATGCATGAAAGTAAACATAAATTAAGCAATATTATTTAATTATTGCTCAGTATCCTTTATTACACCTTCACAGATTCAGTGAAACTAAAATGATAGCAAATATAGGATGTTAGTAGTTATCCTATGTATTAAAAAGTATTTAATACATTAAAAATGGCCCATGAATTTCATTGAGCCAGATTACTGAGACATATTTGTATGTATATGTTTTATAAAGATTCACTCATTGTGAAATGAGTCAGAAAGAGAGAGACAGACATAGAAAGATTGCACTCATCTATGGTATATAGAATAACAGAGTGGGAGACTAACACCCAAGAACTGTAGAAATAAGTACCAGGAGGTTGACTCCATGGCTTCGAGGCTGGCCTCACGTTCCGGGGAAAGGTCAACTCAGAGAAGCGATCACCAACTACATTGTAGTCGAAGGCCATGTGGGGGAAGGGAGTTGCGGGCTGAATGAGGGCTAGAGACTGAGCACAGCGGCCACTCAACACCTTTATTGCAAACCACAACAGCTAATTAGAGAGAGAAAACAGAAGGGAATGCCTTGCCACAGTGGCAGGGTGGGGTGGGGGGGAGATGGGTTTGGGGAGGGTGGGAGGGACACTGGGTTTACGGGTGGTGGAGAATGGGCACTGGTGAAGGGATGGGTTCCCAAACTTTGTATGAGGGAAGTATAAGCACAAAAGTGTATAAATCTGTAACTGTACCCTCACGGTGATTCTCTAATTAAAAATAAATAAATTTAAAAAAAAATAAAAAAATAAAGATTCACTCATTTTTTTCTTGTTAGAAAAATACTTTCTGGTTTCATCATATATACAACAAAGGCATTAGAGAAGAACTTTTTGTAACACAAACTTTGTGATAGACTTCATTTACAAAACCACTCGTTTGGTTTCTCTTTATATGTGTATAAATTTTGGATACTTATATGTGTATAAATATATTATAATTTATACACAGAGTTACTTAAAAGTTTTGGTTATTCTGCTTAGGTGACCTCTCATAACAGGAAAATCCCTGCTCCTTTTGTCTTCTTTCTATTCGCTTAAAATATCAAATTAATTCAATAAGAAAGAAAAAGTTTTAAAAAATAGATTTTATGCCAGTTTTAAATTGGCATATACTGTTTAAGACATGTGATAGAAATATATGGCATGCCATTTCTGTTTGCATACAAAACTAGTTTCTGTTGCAGCAAAGTTATACGTTTCTTAGGATTTTATATTTCAAATTTAGTTTCATTCTGACCTTCATTCATACACAGTTTTATGTAATTGAAAAAATATTTATGAAAACAAAATTAACATGGTCATGAGAGAAAGTAAACTCTCAAATGACTACAAAATCAAATAAACTAAAGACACATGGACTAATGTATCTAAGATGTGAAATCTGTAGACACATAATATTGAAATAGAAGGAGAAAAGTGATACATGTAAATGATCAATGCAAGGGATTTTAATACGATAGTCATACAACATTAGTTAAAAATCATCTCAAGCTAAAATGTTTAGGTTTTCTATTTTTTAAGAGTTATGACCAAAAAGTGCTGTTTCTGGTAGCACTGTAGCACTGCTGTCCTATTCTTCATCGATTTGCTTCAGCGGGCACCAGTAATGTCTCCGTTGTGAGACTTGCTGTTACTGTTTTTGGCACATCGAATAAGCCACGGGTAGCTTGCCAGTCTCTACCATGTGGGTGGGATACTCTCTGTAGGTTGCCAGACTCTCTGAGAGGGGCGGAGGAATCAAACCCCGGGTCTGCCGCATGCAAGGCAAACGCCTTACCCACTGCACTATTTTTTCTGGTAGAAAATAAATAAGGAATTTTAAAATGAGAGACTTTTTAATACGTAGTCATATTTTTAGATTATAAATCTAAGAAATAGTTTGAAGTATATTTAGGGGGGTGTAAAGATACAAACACACGCGCAGAAGGGGTGATGTGTGTGTGTTTGCGGGCTCTCTGGACGGCATTCTCTCTCTCTCCCTCTTCGTGTTCAGTGCTTTTGAGCCACTGTGTATTGTGTATGGACTGAAGGATGCTAGGGAGGGGTCAGGCTGAGTCCATCTCTGCCAAAGCCATGACAGCCACATCCATTCCCCACTGCGGCCACATTTGCCAACAGCCTAACTACATGGCTTTACTAAGAATTCATGCAGACTCATTCAGTTATACAGATCCTGATGTTTCTCGACTATCCACTGCATATAAGCCAGCAATCACATCCAAATTGCATGATACTGAAATTCCAGTAGGAACACATCAAATTACAAAAGAAAGTAACATAAAAGGTAACTAAACTCAGCGAACGAACAAACAAAACCACACAGAGGGTTCAACTAGTGTTGAACAGCTTTATGTGAATCTTCAGAGAAAGACTTAACAATCCCATGAAGAGATATAACAATTTTCACAAATTTCCTTTACTGAAGTTTTTTTGATAATTCCTTTTTGGCCCTTTGGTTGTAGTAAGCAATATAAGCAAATTGTTGTGTGCTTGCTAAGTGGATAGGCTTTGGTGGTGGTTAAAAAATGGGGACAATGTTGAAGGATAGGTCACTCATGTGGTGGCACTGGTGTTGGAACATCTGTATTCTGAATAACAGTGTAAACCTCGGTATTAAAATAAAGTGAAAAAAAAAACCCAAATCATTTACCCAAAAAAAGTAATGAATTTATTTCTTATGAAAATGGCAATTATATTATAAAGAATGTATATGCTCATATGTGAAAATATGAGTTAGGATACAAAATGACAATTCAGTCACTTTGTCATATTAATCTAGATGTGGCAATACCTTAGTGATTTTATCACTTTAAATAGAAGTTATTTAAAACATTCAGTATAGGCTATTGTTTCATTCCCAATAATTATATAGATGACATATTTAGTCTTAAAAATTTCAAGTTCAATATAAAATTTCAAACACTCTAATGCTGCAAAAGTTTTGAAAATATCTAGCCCTGAGCACATTATCAAATAATTCAACCAGATACGTTAAAGAATCTGTTGAATAAAAAACAATAAGCATTTTTTACAGCACACATAGAACACTTCTAACATAGATGAATGCAAATAAAACAAGTTTTCGCAAATGTCAAAGTATTGTTTTAAAATGAAAGTGTTTTACAACCATAACAACATCAAACTTATACCAAAAATAGGACATGTGGGAAACTTCAAATACTTGGAAAGTAGAGATTTTTAAGTAAATTGTACATGAAAGAATAAATCAAAATAAATATTCAAAGCTATTCTGATAAGAGTTAAAAACAAAGTATTTTAAGATGTGATAATACATGCACAGCTATAATAGTACCAAGAGGGAAACATATAGCTTCAAAATACAGAAACTATCAGAAATATATAAAGCAATATATACAGGCTATAACTTCATATAGACTGTTCATATAGACCCCTGTTCAGTGGTCATATATATATATGTGTGTATATATATATATATGTATATACATACATACAGAGCACAGAGCACAAGATTATGTAATATGAACTCTTTAGTTTTTTAAAGTATAAAGGATTTTTTTATATTTGATACTATGAAATCTACCTCATAAAGTTGTTTCAGTAGCCATCAGATAAAGAATGAATCAAAGAAAAGGTACATAACAACATTTTTTTAATATATTTTGTTTACTGATTGGATTGGACGCACTATGCATATAGGAATTTTTATCTTTAAAAAAAAATAAAAAAAAATAAAAAATAAGGCCATCTTGTTCCAAATATATGAAAATAATTAGTACTATATTTTATAATTCAGATGACACAGGAAATACCTAATTGCAGATATCTTCAATCTTGAAATTATACTGAGTCAATGGCAACACATGATCCTATAAACTAGGATATGGAGAAATGATTCAAGATATGCCATTGAAAAATCTTAAAAATGAGAAAAATTGATCCAGTTTTGGAGCTTAATTTGCCATTGAAACATAATGGCATTCTCATTCTGATCTATTCATACTATGCAATGTACATAGTTACTTTTGCTTTGTGGTGGATTTGTGGATGATTTTGTAGTGTTTTATTTTTGTATTTTTTCTAATTTAGTTTGGAATATATTTTAAATATAAGAAATAAGTATGCATATGAGTGAATATTTAGGTATACCTATTTTTCCACATAAATAAATATATACATATATGAGTTTCCAATATTAAGTATTGCATGAATTCAAAGTAATATTCTCACTAGTGCAGAAATTTATAATAAACATATTAATTAGAAATTTATTTTTATGAAATATTCCATCTGAATCACATTGTGCATCTCAACTGTAGCACATGAATTTATGCATACAATGTGACTTTCTGATTATATTTTGCAACGTTTTATCTTCATGCATGAAATTATGGAAGTGATAAATACAAAATTAGCTTCTGCACTGTCAAGTTTGAAAGGTTAGTTTCAAGGCTTTTATATTTTCTAGAAATTATTCACCCATTCTTTCCCATAAAAACAAGTGTCTATGTTTATGGATAAGTATGTAGATATGTAAAATCAGTATATCTATATTTCTAACTTACATTTTCCAGTCTCTTGCCCTCGCGCCTGGCTGTCTTCCCAGGGCCCCTCAGAGGGGATGGGCTCCAGCTTCCCTCCCTGCCCTGAGCAGAGCTCCCAATGGCCGACATCCTCCAGAGCCTAGCCACAGCTATTCTCAAGGCCCCTCTCCACATGTTTGGATGAGTCTCACCCACGAAGGTACTGGCAGAGGAACGAAGTTGTGTGGGACCCTCGGCTAGACCTCCAAGCCTGCTTGGATGGGGATTGGGTCTCTTCTGCCCAGATTTCCCATTTTCCAGTAGGTAGGTGGTCACACCAAGGGGACTGCCCCCAGTGCAGTGTAATCCCATCAACGGCCAACATCCAGAGACTTAAAAGCAAGCTCTTGGAAGCGTGTGGCCGAATCGTGGCCATGTGATATCTTATAGACTACTTCTCCCTCTGGAAGAAACTGCCAAGCTACCGGGAGTCTCTCATGTGGGCAGGATACCCTGCCCACATGGGAGAGCCTCGGAAACTCCCCGTGGTGTATTCATATGCTAAAACCAGTAACAAGGAGGGTGTCATTCTCATGACCCTGAAAGAGCCTCCAATGCAGCATTGTTGAGAAGGATGAATAGAGAGAGGCTTTTAAAATCTCAGGGCTAGGACAAATGGAGACCTTACTGAGACCATTTGAGAAATTTGACGATCAACAGAATGTTGATGATGTTGATGATGATGACATTTTCCAAAAAAGAGGTAACAATATATTTTTATATTTGAAATTTTAAATTAGCTGTATTTTGCTATGTATATGCATATTTATACTTTTCTTTATACTTATATTTATACTTTTCTTTATACTTATATTTATGCTTTTCTTAATATAACTTTCACATTGGGACAAAGCTATTTTAAAATTTTTAATTTTA
Source organism: Sorex araneus (assembly GCF_027595985.1). Lineage (NCBI taxonomy): Eukaryota > Metazoa > Chordata > Mammalia > Eulipotyphla > Soricidae > Sorex > Sorex araneus. The sequence goes on along the minus strand of NC_073302.1, from coordinate 277,206,071 downwards.
GAATTAAAAATAATGACATGCAATTAAAAAGCAAACAAAACTAATTATTAATGCGCATTTAAAATTATTTCAAGAAACATACATTTTAATATACTTGCAAATAAATTGAAGGAACTTCATAAACAATTTAGGACTTATCTGAACAAGAGTATTGTGTTTTTTTCTATACAATTATTGTGTTGCAGTATAACATCAGACCACAGAAATAAGCAATGACTTTTTTTCAATATTGGTGGAGAAAAGAAGTTAGGTAGCAGACTGCAGAGTAAACTATGTAAGAAATGCTTTTCATTGATTTCATGAAGGTGAAAATATAACTATTTGTTGACAGCAAGGTAAACATTAAAGAAAGATGATTTATAAGAGAAAAATGTTTTTAAAAATAATACTAAAAGAAGTGATGTACGACAGTGGAGGAGGATCATAGGCACTTTGGTGGGGGGTGTAATAGTTTTGTATATCAATGCAATGAAATTAACACTATTTTAAGTTCCTAAATTATAACAAGAATAGCAAATACACATATACTATCAAAAAAATAATACACTTTTGCACAGACATAGCTAACAACAACACCAAATACACAAGAGCATGTTCATTGCAAACATAACACTTTAAATGTTTGAATTTAAGATAAACTAACTTTTGCAAAGTGTTAATAGAGTTAGGGATAAGACTCTTTAGTAATAATTCTTATCAAAAAGCAACACATTGAAGACCTGAGCAAAGCCAGTTTCTAAACTAGAGCTGTGAGGGATGGGAAACAGGAACGCAAAGGGATCTTCCCTTTATCCTCCTCCCATCCAATCCAGGTATCACCAGGTGCAGGGGGCCTTACTGGGGCCACGACCACTAATGCAGACACAAGTTATTCTCCCTATCAATAGCACATAAGAATCATAAGTTGGCCTCTTAGGTGGAACCTTCATTAAAGCATCTTAATCAACAGAACTACATTAAACCAATAAGTCATTACCCACACCTCAATTAATATTACACTAAAAACACAATAGTAACAGTGAGAGTGGAGGTCTAAACTGCACCGGTCATAATGGTAAAGCAATGCAGAAGCCCACCAAGCTTACTTAGTGGAGACTGTCCTGGATGATCCCAACAGTAATGAAATTCCAGACAACCTCTCAGACAAGGAATTTAGAAGGGAGTTACTGAGGATGAGTACGGAGCTACAAGAAGCAATGGAATGCACAGCCAATTTAATATAAGAGGATTCGAAAGTAGCAATAGAGAAAATGCAAACAAAGTTACAAATGGAAATGACAAATCTGAAAAACCTGATAGATGAATTGAAAAGTTCTATGGAAGGCCTCAGTAGCAGAGTAACAGCTGCTGAGGACTGAATCAGTGAGCTCAAAGATCAAGTGCAGGGACTCTCCAGAAAAGAGCAGAAAATGGAAAAGAGACTCACAATCAGAGAATAGATGTTAAGAGAAAATAGGGCTGAAGCCATGAGGAATAACATAAGAATTATCGGAGTCTCAGAGAGACAAGAAGGAAACCCTGACGAAGAAGAAACTGTCAAATACATGATTGCTACAAGATTCCCAGAGCTGAAGAGGACATGCGACCATATTCAGGAGACCTGGAGGGTACCAGTGAGAAAAAAAAAAAAACAAATAAAAATACCCCAAGACACATCCTGATCAAAATGATGGAAACCTTAGACAGAGACAAAATTTTGAAAGCAGCAAGATCAAAGAAAGAAATTGCCTATGAATGAGCATCCTTAAGATTCACAGCCAACTTGTCTGATGAAACCCTCAGGGCCCCAAAATAGTGGTGGGATATAGTGAAAAATCTCAATGAAATAGATGCCTTACCAAAAATACTTTACCCAGCTAGACTCTCATTCACGTCAGAAGGAACAACATGTAGTTTCACAAACAATAGGGACTTCATAGACTCAAAACCATGGTTGCAAGAACAACTAGATGGGCTACTCTAAGACAAGACAAACCCCTCAAATACACCAAACTTCGACAAAAAAGGTGGGACAAAACCCCATAACAATAATCTCTTTCAGTATCAATGGGCTAAATGCACCAATTAAAATAAATAAATAAATAAATGTAAAAAAATAAAAGACACAGAGTGGCAGGATGGATCAGCAAATGGAACGCAACATTCCGCTGCCTGCAAGAAACACATCTGAACAGTCAGAGCAAATACGGACTCAAGTCAGGCTAGAAAACAATTCTACAAGCAAACAACTCCAATAATCAAACTGGGATGGGCATTCTTGCATCAAACCACATTGATTTCAGACTAAAGAAGGTCACAAGGGACAGTGAAGGTCATTTCTTATTGATCAAGGGATCTGTACAGCAAGAAGAACTTATACTCCTAAATATATATGCACCTAATGAAGGACCAGCAAAGTACTTAAAGCAACTACTCATAGACTTGAAGGAAGACATCAATAGCAACACAATACTAGTGGGAGATTTCAACACCACTTTATCAGCTTTCGATAGATGAACCAGACTCGAGGTTAGGAAGGATATACTTTTATCTGAGGGAAGGAATGGAAGAAGGGGGCTTAGTAGATTTATACAGGACAGTCCATCTTAAAAAGCTGAATACTCATTCTTCTCAAATGTGTATGGTACATTCTCCAAGATAGACCACACGCTGAGCCATAAAACATACTTCCAAAAATTTCAAAAGATAGTGTATCAATAATCTTCTCAGATCATGATGTGCTGAAAATAGAAGTAAATCACACACACAAATAGAAAATCAAATCAAACACCTGAAAATTAAACAGCTCACAACTGAATAACGTTTGGCTTAGAAAGGAATCAAAGAGGAAATAAAAGATTCCTGAAAATGAAAAAAAATAGGACACGGGTTACCAAAACTTATGGAATACCGCAAAAGCTGTGTTAAGAGGGAAGTTAATAGCTCTACAAGCATTCCTCAGGAAGAAAGAGCAAGCCGACATAAATAATCAAACTTCATAGCTCAAGAGCTCAGAGAAGGATCAACAAAAGGAGTCCAACCTGGTCAGGAGGAAGGAAATAATAAAACTCAGAGCAAAAATTAACAGGATGGAAACCAAAAAAACAATCCAAAAGATCAATGAAACCCAGAGCTGGTTCTCTGAGAAAATAAACAAGATCGATAAACCTCAAGCAAGACTCACAAAGAAAGGGAGAGAGAAAACCATAATAAACCATATCAGAAATGAAAAGGGAAACATCACAACAGAAATTACAGAAATTCAAAGGATACTCAGAGATTACTTTGAGAAGTTTTTTGCCACAAGAAAATAAAACCTTGAGGAAATGGATAAATTCCTGGATTTCTATAGCCTCCCAAGGATAAAACAATAATACCTGGAATATCTGAACAGACCTACTACCATCAAGGAAATTGAAACAGTAATAAAAATTCTCCCCAAACACATAAGTCCTGGCCCAGATGGATTCACTAGTGAATTCTTCCAAGTCTTTAAAGAGGACTTACTTCAAATCCTTTTAAAGCTTTTCCAGGAAATTGAAGTATCAGAAACACTTCCAAAGATTTTCTATGAGGCAAACATCATCCTGATACCAAAAGCAGACAGATACCTCAAAGAAAGAGAATTACAGGCTGATATCCCTGGTGAGCACAGATACAAAGATTTTGAACAAAATCCTAGCAAACATAATTGAACTACTCATCAAAATTTCATACACCATGACCAAGAAGGATTCATTCCAGGGATGCAGGATGGTTTAATATTTGCAAGTCAATAGTATAATTCATCATATCAATAAAAGAATTAACAAAATATAATCATATAATCAAGAGAGTCTCTTGCCCTCATGTCTGGCTGTCTTCTCCGGGGCCCCTCGGAGGGGATGGACTCCAGGTTCCCTCCCCGCCCCGAGCAGAGTTCCTGGTGGCCAAAGACCACCGGAACCTAGTCACAGCCATGCTCAAGGCCCCTTTCCACACGTTCAAACAGACCTCATGCATGAAGGTACCAATAGAGGAACCCAGGTGTGTGTAATCCCATCAACGGCCAACACCCAGAGACTTAAAAGCAAGCTCCCAGAAGCGTGCAGGTCGAGTTGTGTGTGCTTGTAGCCTACTTCTCGTAGCCTACTTCTCCCTCTGGGAGAAACTAGCAAGCTTCTGAGAGTTTCCTGCCCACATGGGACAGCCTTGCAAGCTTCCCATGGTGTATTCATATGCTAAAGCCAATAAATAGCTGAATCTCATTCCTCTGACCCTGAAAGAGCCTCCAGTGTGACATTGTTGTGAAGGCCGAGTGGATAGAGGCTGGACGTATGGAGAGGTTACTGAGCCCTCTCGAGAAATCAACGATCAATGGGATTTCGTGATTCGTGATGATTCGTGAATCATATAATCATATCAATAGATTCAGAGAAAGCATTTTATAAGATCCAGCACCAGTTTATTATGAAAACTTTAAATAAAATGGGCATTGAAAGAACTTTCATCAATATAGTCAAAGCCATCTAGCACAAGCCCAGGGCAAGCATCATTCTCAATAGGGAAAACCTAAAAGCCATTCCTCTAAGATTGGGCACAAAACAAGGTTGCTTGCTCTCCTCACTCCTATTCAATACAGTACTGGAAGTTTCGGGGAAGAAAAAGATATCAAAGGCGTACAGACAGGAAAGGAAGAGGTCAAGCTATCACCATTTGTAGATGATATGATACTATATTTAGAAAACCCTAAAGACTCTACAGAAAAGCTCTTAGATACAGTAGGTTTGTATTGTGAAGTGGCAGGCTACAAAATCAACACCCAAGAGTACATGTCTTTCTTATATACAAATAACAGAAGAGAAGAAAGAGATATTAAAAAAAAATCCTGTTCTCAATAGTACCCCAGAAAATCAAGTATCTGGGAATTAGCTTAAGCAAAGAGGTGAAGGACTTATACATGAAAAATTATAAAACACTACTTCAAGAAATAAAAGAGGATATTTGGAAATGGAGACAAATTCCCTGCTCATGGATAGGGAGAACTAACATTACCAAAATGGCAATACTGCCCAAAGCACTATTCAGATTTAATGTGGTCCCTATCAGGATACCCATGATATTTTTCAAATTAATAGACAAAACACTCCTGAAATTTATATGGAACAATAACTCCCCACTAATAGCTAAAGCAATCCTTGAGGGAAAGAAGATGGGTGGCATCACCTTCCGTATCTTCAAACTATACTCAAAGCAGTAGCAATTAAAACAGCATGGTATTGGGCTAGAAACAAACCTTAGATCAATGGAACAGAGGTGAATATTCTGTCATAGAGTCTCACATATATGATCACTTAATCTTTGAAGAAGGAGCAAGAAATGTGAAGTGGAACAAGAAAAGCCTCTTCAATATGTGGTGCTGGGAAAACTCGATAGCCTGCAAAAAAATGAACTCTGACCTCTGTCTAAAGCCAAGCACAAAAGTCAGATCAAAGTGGATTAAAGACCTCAATACCAGACATAAATCCATTGCAGCACTGTTCACAATAGCCAGAGTCTGGAAACAACTCGAGTACCCGAGAACAGATGACTGGTTAAAAAACTTTGGTACATCTATGTAAAAAACTACACAAGCTGAAGGGTATGTGTTCACTGGATCTCTGGGTGGCTCTATCTCACTGCCCCCATTCGGTGTTAGGAGCCACTGTGTGTGGACTAGATCTGGATGGCTGTTTGCAAAAAACAGGTGAAGGAAGAACGAGGACCGAGCTGGTAGCTGAGTAGTTACCATTTATTCAATCTTTCGTCTCTCTCATCTCATGCACTCTTCCTTCCTAGCTTCATCCCATCTCTCTAGATTCTCTCCTTCTTCACTACTCTCTCCCCCCTTACTTGTCTCTCTGAGCCCTAGTCATACCCAGAAAAATCAACACAAGAAAGCCCTTCCTGAGGGCCCACCAGGTTCAAAGGAAACACCACCTGGGGGTATTCTTCTCCTCCTACCATCTTAATTATCATCTTAATATTAGTTATTTTTGTATGAACACAGTAATAGATACATATAGGCTTGTAGGGTGACTCTCCTGGGAACATCATGCCACAGACTCAGACTACAGGCTCTGGCCAGATTAATCATTCTTAACCCTAGCAGGGTCCAAATCTAGTTATTAATTTTTGGATATCATACTAAGTGAAAAGAGTCAGAAAGAGAGGGACAGACATAGAAGAATTGCACTCATTTGTGGAGTATAAAATGACATGAGACTGACACCCAACAATGGTAGACACAAGGGTCAGGAAGATTGCTCCATAGTTTGAAGCCTGCCTCATGAGTTGGGGAGAGGGTGGCTAGAATAGAGAAGGGATCATTAAGAAAATGATGGTTGGAAGGATCAGTCGGGATGGGAGACGTGTGCTGAAAGTAGATAAAGGATCAAAACTGATGGCCTCTTGGTGTCTGTGTTGCAAACCATATTGCCCAAAAGCAGAGAGAGAGAGTATGTGAGAAATACTGATTAGTTACTGTTTATTCAATCAGGGAGGTGGGTGGGTGGGGTAGGGGGCATACTGGGGAGATTGGTGGTGGGGAATGTGCACTGGTGGAGGGATGGGTGTTTGATCATTGTATGATTGTAACTCAAACATGAAAGTCTGTAAATGTATCTCACGGTGATTCAATAAAATATTTTTTTAAAAGGAACACACTAATAAAAACTTGCAACATACAGACACACATAAACACATAAGCAAAAACGGTATGTAATTAACTGATAAAATATTGTCTTTGGATTACCAACAATGATGTAGATGACCAATTATTCCATTTTAATAAAATTGCTCATTTCCTTTGAGAGCTATTTTGCGTCTTTTAACTTCTTACCCTTCTTAGTGCTAAAATGAATAATTGTGATTGCATTTTAAAAACTATTTATTGTGCAATTTATTTACACAAATGGTCTCAATGTTTCCTTAGCTCCTACATTTATCATTTACTTTACAATATTACATTGCATTGAGAAATATTACTGTGAAAACTGAATCAATATCCCATAAACACAAAAGTTTGATTACTAAATGTCACTCTAGATAACACCACGTTTCATTTCCCAGGTCCAAAGCTTACAATCAAATTGATTCAGACCCATCGTTTTAGGATTTCTTGGTCTTTAATTGAAGATTTGTTTACCGTAAATTGGGATCACTAGTTTATTCGTTAAGGTTAACATAAAAATGCTTTTAACACTGGGAAGTTTCATCTTGCCCTGGCAGAGGGGTCACCCAGAGTCCCAGTACTGGTCTTGGGCCTGAACAGCATTTTTTGTACAATTCGGGGATGAGAGTCTAGGTCCTCATGTTCCTCTACGTACCACAGAGCATAAGGGTCTGGCTTTTTCTGAATCTCTAAAGGCGGTTCTCCATTTTCCCATTTGATCCTGAGATTATGCACTGCAGCACTGTTGTCCCGTTGTTTATTGATTTTCTCAAGCGGGAACCAGTAACATCTCCATTGTGAGACTTGTTGTTACTGTTTTTGGCATATTGAATACGCCACAGGTAGCTTGCCAGGTCTGCCGTACAGGCAGGATACTCTCAGTAGCTTGCTGGGCTCTCTGAGAGGGACAGAGGAATCGAACCCGGGTTGGACGTGTGCCAGGCAAACGCCCTACCAGCTGTGTTATCGCTCCAGTCCATATGTGTGTGTGTGTGTATATACACACATATATGTTTTATATGTATAAAAACATTTTTTAAACATCTTTGAAATGTTTTTTAGACATAGTGAAGCAAAATGCACAGGAAGCAGCATTTTGTTACATCAATAACATCTGTTTTGTATTTGTTACAAAAATGTGAAACATTTGAACATTTTCTACGTCTCTATTACAGTGATTAAACTTACTGAAAATAAAGGTTAAAATATTGGTTTCAGATATTTACTAAATTTTGCTATTTTCTACCATAGAGAAAACTAATGTATTTCTTTTTACCTTTTTTTGTCACACCCGATGACAGTGGTTACTCCTGACTTTGCACTCAGGAATTATTCCTGACAGTGCTCTCGGTACCATATGGGATGCTGGCAATAGAATCCAGGTCGGCTGTATGCAAGGCAACCACCCTACCCACTGTACTATTGCTCCAGCTCCAGAGAAAACTAATGTAAATTTATCTCAATTTGTGAAACAAAGAGTATAAGTTCTTAATTTTCTGATTCAGCTTACACAGCATTGATTAAGATAGGGTATTTGCATAAAAGGGGTAAAAACAGATTGATAAACTATTGACTTCAGAATCTGAAATAACTGATTTTAAAATGCTGTACATGGAAAATTGCTTAATATTTACCAGCAGTAGTGGGTATAGATCTTGTTTCTTTGCTAATTTGTTTCACGAAAAGTTTCCTATTCAACTCTGCATAGATTTTGGCTGGTAAATATGTCATGTTCTGATAGAAGTAATGACTTTTTATGTGAACCTTGCATAAAATTTGCAGCACTTTGATAAACTTCTCTGTAGACTTCTCTGCTGGTAAAACATGTCTCGTGATAACAAAAAGTCCTTTATAATAAGAAATAATATTTAAATATACTTCATGATTTTGATCAATTTCCTTGTAACAGATATTTGTGTACATCATCAAATTCATAAAAATTCTCTATCTTAAGCAATCACTTGTTGCACAATCAATAGAACAATCAAGTAAATTTTAGGGAACAAAGACTAGCTCTCAAACAAGTTCTAGCACAGACTAGTGTTACATTTGTATTATTAAGTATGATTAATGGTCTTTACTATATCCTTGGAAACAATTTAATTGTTTGCAAATAGCAGTAGCACTGTAGCACTATTGTCCAGTTGTTCATTGATTTGCTCAAGGGGACACCTGTAATGTATCCATTGTGAGACTTGTTGTTACTGCTTTTGGCATATTCAATATGCCATGGGTAGCTTGCCAGACTCTGCTGTGCAGGTGGGATACTCTTGGTAGCTTTCCGGGCTTTCTGAGATGGATGGAGGAATCTAACCCGGGTCAGCTGTGTGCAAAGCAAACACCCTACCTGTTGGCTCCAGTCAAAATAACTATGAAATAAATTTTATAAAAGCATGCCTGTTCAAAGGATCCAGTTAAAGAACAAGACAAACCAATAACTTTTAATCTGAGTTTGAAAACTTTATTCTCATATTTTTACTGTCAATTGAAAAATATTTGTAGTTCATTACTTGTTAAGTATCAGTATCTATATTTATATGAAAAATCGCTTACATACTCTTTCCTTTAATAATTGAGTAATCTTTTTAAATCCAGTTTTCTCTATCAAATCTTCTTATATTTTGATAAAAACAATAGATTATAATATACTACCACCAGAGACATTTAAGAATTAAACTCGTAATACAGACATTAGAAATTTGCAAAACTCTTCACTAACACAATTCTGTATTGCATGTTCTAAAAAAAGATTTCTTATAGTGTACAAATTAAGCTTATTATTAAATGCCTAATTAAATAATAAATAATCTTTGAATTTTAATGTTATCATAATAAATATTGTTACTATAGGTATTCGGATGATAAAAAAACCAATAAATGCTGTCATTGTGTTCCCATGTTTATGTATAATGTTGTATATTATGCTCGGGTTCACATTTTCTTTAACGAATTATAAGGCAGTGATTTGTATTTGGGGGAGATGGATTTACTTCCTCTTCCATACTATGCTTACGAAGCTGTCTAGATTTATGAATGCAGAGACCAATTTCAACACTTCAGATGAAGAGATCAATTTAGATTCAATCTTCATTCCACTCTTTACCATGGGGGAAATAGTCCCCAGAGAATGAAATAAAGCTGTTTCCGTGTTCTGGTAAAGAACTTGTTGAGGTACTGGTTTCTCTCTTGTGAACAGCTTAGCAATTTGTAGAAACATTGATCCTTTCTCCCAAGAAGAAAATTGACAATCTTCGTGCTCTTGTCCGTTTCTACTTTCACTTCAATTTAGCAAATCCTGTGAGGCTTTATAATAGTAGACTTCCAAGAGATTGCATGATTTGGGGATTTTCTACATTGTGTTCGGTATGGATTTTCTTTCAGCTAACCGAAAATGTTTTGAATAGAAGTATGAGTAAATCTAAAGTGAAAACTAACGTCATTACTTAGATACAAGTAATCAAAGCAAAAACGTATTTTCCTGATAGAGTTTACTATCAGAATTTTTTTAAAAATTTCAACGTCACGATTTACAAAGTTTTCCAAAATACAGTTGTTTTAGGAATTCAGTGTTCCAACACCAATATCACTAGTAGTGTCACCTTCCCTCCAGCAATAATACCAGTTTTCCACTATCAGGAATTTGCATGATTAACACAATGATATCTTCCTACTGATTTTTTGAATATATATTTTTTTCTTTAAACCAAGTTCAGACTTACAGCAAAACTGTAAGGTGTATGTAGGATTTTCTATCTCCTATCCCACGTATGCTGAGTAGGCTCCATTATCTACTCGGGTTCTTGAAATATAATTTTATGGCAATTACTGAATTTTCACACTGACTCATATTTATCAAGTAAGATTTTCGCTTTCTATTAGGATGTTCTCTTGAATTTGTAAAGTTAAATGTTTGAACAAATATATAATGTCTGGCCATCATTATGGCAGCACTCAGGGAATTTTTATAGCTAAAAATTCTCTGTATGCTTGTCCAGCTCTCTTCTTACTAAAACTTTTTTACTGTCTCCTCAAGTTTTCCCTTTTGAAAATACTCAATAGCTAGAATCATAATGCCTGCCCCTTCACAGTGGTGTCTTTTACTTAGCAACATACAGTTATAATTTCTGCATATCTTTTTACAAATTTTCCCTGGACCTGCCTTTCTCATGTAGAGACTTGCTGGCAAATCTGGAGATCCCATCACTCTATCTCTGCTATCGGACCAAACCCTAGGCCAGTCTTTGAGGCTCAACTTACATCATTTTATCCTCTAAACCCCAAGTCACACAGAAGATAGTGTGTCCATGTGAAGACATTACTAAATATATCTCATACGATGAGTATTCCTATTTCACAGATTGTATACAGACAAATCTCAGTATACAGACTTATGGTTCATTTAACTCAACTGAGTAAGTAACTTAAATTATTTTTTTTTCAGTAGTTATTCAAACAGTACTGTATGGTAAGGATAGTAACATGAACTGTGTTGTATTAGTAGCCGTCTAATATCAGCAACACAACAGATCGGTTCTCAAGTCATTAGGAATCTGAATCTCCATCCACAAAATTTGAAGGACAATGAGAAAACTAAGTAACTCAGTTGCAGATAGGGACAAAAATCTAGGCAAGTCCCCAAGCCCGTTAAAACACTTGAGCCTCATTGATGAGAACCTAAAATCAATACTCACTTTTCTAGCCACAGAAATTAAGCAAGCACTTGCTAACCAAATACACTAGATGAGAAATTAATTCGGCTCAAAGAAGAACTTTTTAAGAGGATGAGAGGTTTCATACGCTTGAAATTGAAGGAGATAAAGAACACAGTTGCAAGCTATAATCACAGAATATCACAAGGAGGGAACTCTGTGAAAATGTATGATCAAGCCAACATTGATAACAAAGTTGAGAAAGAGAAGAGAAACAAAAACATGGAAGGAAGCGTAAGGTACTTAATGAAGGAAGAGAAGAATAATAATCTCCAATTTATAGGAATACTGGGAAGTGAGGAAAAATGAAAAGGGAAAAAGAAAGTGGTGGAAGAGATGATAGCTGAGAACTTCCCCACTCGCTGGCAGGAGGCAACCGCAGATTCAAAAGTCAAAAGAGTACTAAGCCAGAATAGAGTCAAACAGAACAACACCAAGACACATCAACTAAAACAGCAAAATGCAAAAAGAAATGAACTTCTTAAAGCAACAAGAGATAAGGAAACCTTAGATATAAGGGAAATAACATATGAATTACAACAGATCTTCCATACGAAATGGCACAGGCAAAAATAGAAAGACATTAAAATGAATGAATGAAAGAAAATATCAATCTAGAATCCACTAACCTGCAAAGCCATCATTTAAATGGGAAGGAAGGATAAAAATGTTTTCAGACAACCGAGAGCTGACAACGTTTGTGATAACCAGAACAGCCTAGACTGAATTACTGACAGTCCACTTGTAGAAGCAACAACCCCACACAATAAAGTGAAAACACAGTCCCTATATCAATAATATCTCTGACTGTCAATGGACCAACCTAGTCCCTGAGAAGAAAGAAAGTGCCTGGACAGATCAGGACATAAAATCTATCCATTTGCTGCTTACAGGAAACACATCTAAAATCACAGGATAAATACTGGTTCAGAGTAAAAGGATGAGAAACATTTATTTATAAAAGCCAGTGGAGATCAACAACAAACGAGCCCTGGGAGAGCTATACTTACATGAGATCAATTTGCACTCAATCTAAAAAAAAAGTAGAGATGGGGCAGACAACATATATTTCTATTTCCTATCTATCAAACACTGAATAGTATTCCACAAAATGCATTTACCAATCTGCTCACCTTTAAAAGAATATGGTTGCTTCAAACATTAGCAATTATGAAGAAAAGTTACTTTTAGTAGTTTAAAATTATTAAATGAGCTCATGATTTGAAAGATCAATTGAGAATATAATATCACAAGTTTGAATTTAAATATACTTTAAATAACTTAGTAATCACACACACAAGTGTACATTATCTCTACCGACTCTTCCAATCATTGGAATGAGAAATAATGAATTTCTCATAGGCAGATAAGTTGATAGTTAATTTTACCAGATATGAACACTTTTTCTAAAACTAGGGAGAATGAGTTACTTGGAGATGAAGGGCTTCTCAAAAAAATGAGAAATAAAAGGGAGACAGATTATTTTGGAAACTAGAGCTATAGGATTATGTTGGCAAGCACTGCTAGAGCTTCTGAAATATTTGGTGGATGCCTTCTTTTAAAATGCATGATTCTTTAAGGAATTATACCTATTAATTCCTATTTAAAGTTTTGCTTGCCCTTATCTTAATTTTTTAAAGAAATTGATGTAATCTCTAATCATAGGGTGGCATTCCCTGTTTTGTAAAGCAATGAATAATTTATTTTCTAAGTTGGAGATTCTCTTAAATGCTCAAGTCTTAACTCCAATAACACAGAAAATAAATCAATTTGTTTTCTAGTTCTTAGGGTCTGATTACATTTCTCCACTTTTCCTGACACCATGGGGTGCCAGACTGTGTGAAGCTGATAATTAATTTTTAAAGAGAGACGAAATCTCCCGTGACTGTAAACGTGAACAGATTCCATTGTCACTCATTACTGACCTGGATTAACTAAATCTAAGAACTATTTCCTTAAATAATACTTTAGACATTATTCTAGCTTATTCCGTTTGGATGAGGAATGCTTATAAACACCCAGTGAACATGAGAATAGGAACCAATAAATATTTGTGCACTTAACATTTGGCTGGAGCGATAGCACAGCGGGTAGGGCATTTGCCTTGCATGCGGCCTACCCGGGTTTGATTCCTTCGTCCCTCTCAGAGAGCCCGGCAAGCTACCAAGAGTATCCCGCCTGCACGGCAGAGCCTGGCAAGCTACCCATGGTATATTCGATATGCCAAATACAGTAACAACAAGTCTTGTTGGAGACGTTACTGTCTCCTGCTCGAGCAAATCCATGAACAAGAAGATGAAAATGCTACAGTGATACACTTAACATTTATAATTTTGTGTAAAGTCAAGACCCTGGGAAAGTCCATTATAGCTGAAGAGGTGATAACAGGACAGAAACAAGACTCCCACTAGGTTCATTGACAACATTCAGAGCACATGCCCCATCGATAGAATGTTTCTACAGAGACAGAATCTGAAGGGAAAGAACTATAGACATTTCAAGACAGCTTTCCAAAGGAAACTAGTGGATGATTTACCAAACAAAGCAAACTCTTATTTTAGACCCAAGAAATGGAAAGTAATTAAAGCTTTACTTGAGGTTTCTCACCTAAGAAGAGATACTTTAATTACCTTAGTAAAAATCTTTCTTTCTTTGGAAAGGCTAAGTGGAACAGTAAAGCTTTTTTAAAAAAATGTTACAACTTTTGGGGCTATTTCTAAATTTGAATAATTTATGTAGGTCTAAATGATTATTAGAATATTGACTATGACATTTTTCTGTAACCATTGGTTAGTATGATAACATTTTTTTAAGTTAAGATAATGGAAAAACTCCACAAAACATAAGATTTTTACTTAAAAACAAAGCATATGGCACATGTAGTATGAGAAATGGAATGCAATCCAATATCAGGGTTCTGAAAGACATTTGTGCCAAGGATTCCTATCCACAAGTAGAGTCTACTCTGACACCAAACACACTAACATCTTGGCTTCCAGTGGACTCAAACCAAAAGTTCTAAAGCAAATATTCATATATATCATTAAAATTAGTAAGACCAGAATGCAAATAGGTCAAGCCAATTAGAAATTCCTTGTAGAAAGCAAGCAAAAACTATTGGGGATTGCCTGGGAGTTTTAAACTTTCAAGAACATAATACATTCTACTTATTCTTTCTTTGCAAGACTCAATCAACAGACATATAAGATCCCAAAAGATAAATATAAATTATTTTGATTTCATTTGTAACTTTGGCATTTGCCTTGCCTGCAGCCAACCCAGGTTCAATTCCTCCATCCCTCTTGGAGAGCCTGGCAAACTACCGAGAGTATCCTGCCCTCATGACAGAGCCTGGCAAGCTACCCGGACATATTTGATATGCCAAAAACACTAGTAACTCTCATAATGGAGACATTACTGGTACCTGCTTGAGCAAATCGATGAGCAATGGGATGATAGTGCTGCAGTGCTACAGTGCTACTTATTTTTATTTAGTTTTAATTAATGTAAAATTAACAGCCACCTTTGGCTAATTTCTATTAGTGGGAAATATAGAGATAATTATTTATAATGGCATTCAACTATAAATAATTACACAAACATACAGAACAAATCAGTGTGAAGTCAATCATTTTATATATTTTATTTTCTCATTAAAACATTATTATAAAGGATAATATTTAAATATTAATCCTTAAGAGTGTTACATTAATTTAGCCTTTGAGTGCATAACCTTATGCTATTATAAAATTATTATTTCTATAGGTTTTGTTAAATTTGGAGATTATTTGAATAATGACATTATTAATTTTCATACTTCAAAAAATAATGAAATAAACTTCTTACTTAATGATTTCCTTATCCTGTAATATTTATAATTTTTCCCATAGATTACAAGGTACAAATCAAATATGCTCATAAAAGTTTTTCTTGAGACTGTTGGCTCAGAATTTTTAAATCATAATGATGTATAATAATTTTTTGAACCACTTATAAAACAAGAAAGAATAATTTCCCAAACATTAACAAAATGTTTTGTCTATAATGTTTTTGCTTATCAAACATTCTGACACTGTTTTTCTTAACCATATTTAAGTAGGGCACTATTTTCTTCTAATCTTGAAATTTGAACTTTCTCAAAAATCTGAATAACATAACAATTAATTTGTTACTAAATATTTCTTTTTTGGGGCATATTGGCTTTAGTAGATGAAACTCTTAGTGTAGATTTTAATTAAGTCTCACATCCATTTGATAAGCAATAATAAGATCCTTGATTACTAATAAAAGTAATAAAAAGATTTTTAGAAAAGTAATTAATTTAACCAGTTATTTCAGTGTTACTTATACCAAATTAAAGTTATATTTCAGATACAGCTTATAATCAGAAAAGTAAGAATCAGCTGTAATATTTCACTGATTTTCTAATGAAAATTTCACTTATATGCTACAAACTATCATGGGTTATATTGTACATCACAGGAAAAATATTAGGTAATTCTACATTACAATGATAATTGGGCAGTGCTATTTCCTTTCTACAATGCTCCCTAAGGTCATGTCAAACACATAGTAGTCAAGTCCTTATGACTTTACATTTGCCAGAAATGTTCCCAAAGGTATTGCTAATGAAGTTGTTCAATTAGAAACTGAATCTAAAATGACACTGATATTTGCTTTTCATTTATTCTTTATCTTCCCCTCTGTCCACACACACTCACATACACACACATACACACACACTCACACACACAAATACACTAACTCAGACATCCAGATCTATTTTATGCCCACTATATAAAGTCAGTGATTTCTGGGCCCCTCTCATTAAATAAAGCTTTTGCGTGCAACAAAGTGACAACAATTATCATCCATTTAGTTTTGTGATAGAAAATTACAATAGGAAAATAGGAATGTTTAACAGTATTTGAATATATCTAGGCATTTGCCATAAAATATTGAAGTTATTGAGCACATATGAATAGTTTTCAACTGACAATTCATAGATGAACTTTTGTGCAGAGATTTTTCTGACCAAAAGAGTGAAAAAGTCAAACAACACTGTATGATTCCAGATTGGAAGTTCTTTAAGCCCATTTGCTCCAAACTATGACTTCAATTTTGAAAAGTGAAAATGTTTCCAAAGCAATATTTTTCAGTATTATGAGCACTTATAAGAAAAATTAAGATTATTTATTCGTTATTTAAGATTATTTATTATTATCTGTTCAGAATATTTGCAAGAAACTATGATAGTGAGATTTTTCCTTTATTTACTATTCATTTATTTGTTTCCATCTCATTATCAATCACATGCTTTTTTCCATTTATCATTAGGTCTTATATAGTTTTTTCATCCCATAGAGAAGGGAGTAGAGAACGGACTCATGAATCTGGGAGCTATGCCATAATTTCAATAATTACAGAGATCCTTGAATAATTAAAACTTATTACTTAAAGGTACAACCCTTCCTAAAGGAACAAATTCTATAAATTATCAATATTTCTGTTTGGAAATTTCTCAGGTTTAGAAACTAAGCAGTATTTATGATGTAGCATGGATGTAATAGTTAATTGTACTTTCCTTTGCTCTTAGTTCTTTTTCGACTATTTAAGATAAATAATATCCTCATTTCCTACACAATTAAGCTACCTTTAACAAATACCATACTTAGTCATTATCATATATTCACACTTGCCACATTTTCTTGTTGCCTCTTACTTTTTTGCTTATTTAACTAAACGTTTCCACCTCTTGTCTGATAGAAAAATGCCACACTTGGACTCTGTTGTTACAAAATATGTACCTGATGATTGAATATACCATTTCCATCGCAACTTATAGAAAATTTATAAAAAATAGTCCCCACTACTATCTCCACTGTTCCTTCAGTGCATTGCTCATTGCTTTCATGAAGGATGTGTGTTTAAGAGGTCAGGATGACTGTTAGACCAGAGGATTCAGGATTCTTCATGGTCCAGGTTTCTCAGGGAATGTTGGCCCAAATCTCCTGTGTTTTAAAAAGTAAAAGAAACCTTTGGGGACTTCAGATAGCCCCCATTTAGTACTGTCAACTTGATGATACAATCTGTAGGGCAAATTTTTAGTGCATTTTATCTTTCAGATGTTGAGGATGATGATCTCTCTAAATGCTTCCACAGCGAAGCATTTAGCTTCCTTTAGCTTGTGAGAAATCGAGAGTTTACAGACTGAGCCGGTTTCTCTTCTATTCTCTCTCTATTCATCACCCAAAGGAAGTTAGCCAAAGACAAAGAAATGAACAAAACAAACTATCATTATCTCTACTGTGTGTCAAATTAACTGAGCCTTGATGCAATCATACATATATATTTTTTCCAATTTATGCTGTACAATAATATACTGATAGAGTTTTCTTACTGCTCTTGTGAGGTCGTTTTGTGAGGGGCTTAACAGTTAAATTGATAGACTGAATAGTGAAAATTGATTTTCCTAAGGTACATGGGTTTTATCAAATTAATAGAAGGCATGCATGGAACAAAAAAAAAATAGTGTGACATCCCCACAAATAATAGAGGATTATTTTCAAATGGTAACATCTGCTTTTTCTTGCCTTTAAATGAAAACTGAAATGTTTTCCAAGTACTGGCCTTCATATTGTTAAAGCATCTCTAATGTTTTGACTTATCAAATCATGCTATATATCTTAAAATTAGTATGATGCTGTGAAGAGGCAATTTCTAATAATAAAAATCTTTCTACACCTCTTTCCGTGTTCTTCTCTCTCTCTTTCAATACCCTTTTCTAATAAAGAAAAGGAAACTGATGCCAAATGACTTTGCAATATCTCAACTTGTGTGCCTGAACTCTAGGATTGCTTCCAGTATCAATTGTCTTATACAGTGTTTTTTCCCCCAAAGCAGCCAGTGCATCAAAGACTTAAATACAAATAAATGTACGTGAAAGATGCTCTCAGAAGGACAAATGAAAGTGGGAAGTGCACTAAAGTTCAAGTCAATACAAGTGCTGGATAATTGGCTGTTGCTAGAAGCAGGCAGAATATAGGATAAAGCAGAATTATTCCCAGTTCAGTGGAGAAGCTGAAAAATCCACCAAACTCCATCTATCATGATTTTAGGTTTCTATTCTCACTGCTCTATTTTTGGCATGCTAGAATATCCTTCCTATATTGGAAAAGCTGGGATATATTTCATAAGAGTCTAAGGTGGTTGGTGAAATGAGAGGTGGGTCCAATTATATGCGGTTGGCATCAATGGGGTGGGCTACAAAAAAATAAAACACACAAAACTTTGCACTTTGGGAAACTGAATTAAAAACAGAACAAAAACATTTTAAAAAAATCAAAAACAGTAAAATGTAGCATATTCATCTCATGGAATGTTCATCACTAATGAAACAGAACACATTATAACAAACCACAATATTTGAATGAATCTCTAAAATATATTCAGTGGCAGAGTCTATGGCCTCCGAGCCTGTCTGTCTTCACTGGGACCCCTCAGATGGGGGTGGGTTAAGTTTCCCTCCCCCCCGCCCCAGCAGAACCCCGACAGCTGAAGATCTCGGGAACTCAGCCACAGCCATGCTCAAGGCCACTCTACACACGATTAGACGAGCTTCACGCATGAAGGAACCGGCAGAGGATCCCAGGTGTACAGGACCCAGGGCTGAGATCTCCAAGCCTGCTTGGATCAGAACTGGACCTCCTCCACCCAGATCCCCCATTTTCCAGTAGCGTGGCAGCCACACCCACAACTCTAGAGCCAAGTAATCCCATCAACTGCCAAGATCCAGAGACTGTATAAACAAAGCTCCTCTTATAGACTAGTTTTCCCTCTTGGAGAACCTGGCAAGATACCAAAAGCATCCTGCCCGCAAGGCAGAGTCTGGCAAGCCCTCCATGGCATATTTGATATGCCAAATACATTAACAATGATGGGTCTCATTTCCCTCACCCCGAAAGAGCCTCCAATGTGGCATCACTGGGGAAGAACAAGTAAAGAGAGACTTGCTATAACCTCAGGGGTAGGACAAATGGAGACATTACTGGTGCCCGCTTGAGCAAATCGATGATCAATGGGATGACAATGATATAGTGATATAATGATATTCAGTGTATTAATCTAAATATGAAAGAAAATGGAATAATTTTGACTTCAAATATTTTAGCAATTTTCCTACAAATATGATATTGCTGATATGATTTATTATAAAATACTTTAAAAGGTCTGAAGAAATAGTTCAGCAGATAGGTCACTTACCTTACACATGTCCAATTTGTGTTCCAACCCCAGCACCTTATATTATTCCCCCTGAGCACTGCCAGGAGTAGTTCCTGAGCACAGAACCAGTAAAAAACCCTGAGCACTACTTTCTGTGACCCAACACAAACTAAAAAAAAAAACACAAAAAATAATTTTCTTTCAAAATACTTTATTACTTCATCAATATACATAATTTTCTCAGACATTATTAAACATATTTACAAAATTTCATATCTTTTATTTCTTCCAAATATACAAAGCCAATACAATAGTTCCTTTACGTAAAATGTTAGAAAATATTAAAAATTAAATATTGCATGTAGAGCTAAAAGAAATCTCTTTACTTTTCCAAAACTGAAAACTCTGATTAAATGATGAAAATGGAATATTTTATAGGGCATGAAAATAACCAAATTTGAAAATAGTAAGAAAATTGATTTTCCTACATTTTTAAAGTACAACACTGCATTTTCTACTGTTTTATGAAAACTTAAATGTAAAACTAACTTATTTATACTACATCTTGAAATAATACGATGACCGCTTTACAACTGATATGTTAACTTTTAATTAATATGGATATTTTATAACCTTTATGCTTACAAAATCTAAATATGTTTTTGTGATATTATTATGTTCAGAACCATTGATAAACTAAGATAATTTGTCCTACTTCAGACATTTGCAAGGGCCACAATTTAGATTTGTAATCAGATTTTTGGCAAAGTCAGGCTTTACTCAATAAAATAGATCACTAGAACCTGATCACTTGTTTTTGCACGTGTAAGAATGGAATACAAGAGACATAGTGCTCTGATATTATATATCCTGTTTCTGCTTATTGAGTATAAATATGGTGCTCAGGAGGCCCAAGGGTCCCTCCAGCAATACTCGGCCACCAGGATTATCAGTTCAGTGATGTAATACTACTCAGATGCTGCAGTTCCAAGAACACCTGGACCACCTGGAAGGTACTGATAAACTTCAGACTTGCACCCAGTATGGCTAGAGAATATGCTGTGTTAAGAAACAAACCTACGTCAGGTAAATAACCATTAAATTGCCATCAGTGCTTTTTTTAAAGTGGATATTAAAAGATGAGACACAGGATTCTGCTTCTTACAATCCCCACAGTGCCATGAAATCTTTTTGCATTTATTATGGTATATACGTACATCTAATCAGTACAGAGTTCAATGGTGGGCAAGCATAGATTTTTTAGAAAGCAACATTACAAATTATTATACATAAGAAATCCAAATAAGACAAATGAAATGCAATTTATGAAAAAAATAAGTGTAAACACTAGAAAACCGAATAACTTATTACAACTTACAAAACTATATAGATTCTTTGCTAAACAAAAATGATTTTAATTAATTCCTGAGGCATTTGCTAGTCAACTATTTTATACATGTACAAACACATCTGCCACACGTACAGAACTTGCTTTGGAATGAAAATTGTTCCCAAAATAACATGGATACTTGCATTTCATCATTTATGAACAGCCTAATATGGATGACAGGACTGATAATTTTTTGCATTCTGTAGTTGTGACTAAATGTAGCTCTGTATGTCAAAAATTTTAATAATGCTTTTAGCACAGTTATTTACATGGCTAAGTGCTTTTGAAGTTGTTCTGCATTTATCAGGTGTCAGAACACACTGCAAGAATAATGAGGGGCAAGTTAGAAAAGTGCATTAAACACCTCTGACTCTGTCATCTTCCTATCAATGTTAAATGGCAAAAACTATTTCTAACCACATAATACATAATAAAAATAAAAGAAAATAGTTTGGAAAGCTAAAATAATGTGTTTTAAAATAATGAAAGGAAAGAGCAATAATCAAGTGGTTGATAAAGGCAAGTGAAAATAAAATAACATTGCGGGAGAAACGTGGTTTATTTAGTCAATTTAGTTTAAAAAATGTGAATTCTTTATCAGTGCTTTCCATTGTTTATATAAACATTCTCATTTCATTCTCTGGTCTAGATATTTTTAAAAAATAAATTACACTTTCATTTGTTTTTCTAAGATTTAACAGTTTTTATTTGAAAAAAAACTGTTTACCTGGGTTTGATCCCAGGCATGATTCCAGACAAGCCCCATCAGAGATGATCACTGAACACAGTGTAGTCCCCAAACATGCAAAATGTGGCCTTGATATAATAAGCAGAAACACACTAACAGGACATAGAAGCTAGTAGTCCAAATTATTAGAGAATCAATATTTCTAAGTCATCTTTTATTAATCAACCTTTTTTTTTGAGTCACACTCTGCGTTGAACAGGGGTTACTCCTGGCATTGCACTCAGAAATTACCTCTGGTGGTGCTCAGGGGACCATATGGGATGCTGGTAATCAAACCTTGGTCAGCCTCATGGAAGACAAATGCCATACCCATTGTGCTATCACTCCAGCCTCCAACATATCTTCTTCTGTTTTTTTTAATTGTACCCAATACACTTTATTTTTATTTTCATTTTTAATTTTTCTAGAAACAATCTCAGTTTATTCAAGATTAAATAAAATAATGCATATAAGAATATTACGTATATGTTGGTAGAATTCAAATTACTTGCTCTTCTTAACTAATCTTACTGATTACAAGAATTATACATTATGAATATTTAACCAACATTTCTTCTTTTTAAAGTACATTCTTAATAGCTTTTACATTTTTGAAGACATATTGATTTGCATATGATAATTTAGTTACCTACTTACAACTATTGTTTTGATGCTAGGATGTGTTATTTGAATAACTGAGTCTGATTTACAGGGTCAAGAATGAACAAGAGCAATGATTGTGATAGCTGATGACACATGTCAACTCACCTTGAGCATGCTAACCAGACATTTCATCAAGTCTTATTCTAGAAGTTTCACTGAATATAATTCTTTGTTAGGGTTAACATATAAATAAATAAATTTATTAAAATCATTATTTCTTTCCATAATGTTGGTGGATCTTATATCAATTGAAGTCCTTGATAGACAAAGATTGGACACTTATGAGGAAGTGGCCTCATACTACCAGCAAATCACCTTTGGACACAAACTCCTCTTCCTCTTTTGAAATTTCTATAATCTCTCTTTCTCCCTTCTTACCTTCTTCCCTCAGTCCCTTTCTCTGTTTATTCCTCTTTATCTCTGTCTCTCTTTCTGTGTCTCTGTCTCTGTTTTAGTCTCTGTCTCTGTCTCACTCTCTCTTTCTGTCTCTGTCTCTGTCTCTGTCTCTGTCTCTGTCTCTCTCTCTCACTCTCTCTGTCTCACACACACACACACACACACACACACACACACACACACACACCCCAGGCTACCACCCATCCACACACATACTTACTGTCTCTTGCTTTACTACAATTTTGACAGTTAAAGCTGTGGAAATCCTACCTCAAGCACTCATGCAAATCTATTTGTACAGTCGTCCAAACAATTCAGAAAATGATTAGAATCATTTAGCACTAAAGTATTTGAAATGATGTCCACTTTAATGCCCCATGCTGTTGCATATTTAATGGAGTTCAGTGTAAACATTAGTTTTATAACCACTTGCAGAAAAAAATTATGTGATTTTGTTGCAATATTCACTTTATATTATGGTGTAAACTCAAAATTAAAACTTAACCAAAACTTTACAAATAAATATATGAATAAAAGCATTTATATGCATCCCACTGGAACTAGTTTTTTTGAGAACCTGACTATTATGGACTTTGATATTGGGATGTAAAGAACTATTATAATAAGTATCTGAAAATGTAAAGTGGTTTTGAAACAGTTATAAAGAATGAATAGAAGCTTTACAAAAGGCATGTTAAAAAATACCTAGATGTTTCAAAAGACTGATGGAAATATAAACGTATAAGTTATTTCTAGAGAGGTTCCAGTTAGAAATAATAGACATTATTATGCATTTGATGGAAAGCTAATTCTTACTATATAATATCAAATAATTATATCTTAATATCTTGAAGAAGGTAGAATTTCTAGGTAACTTAAATATTTTGCTGCTACAAGTTTTTATGCAAAGCTTTGAAGGTACTGTCTAGATTATACTTTTTAATCCATATTATTATACATAGTGAAATATAAAGGGGAAGGATACAATGTAGAGTAATTGTTAAGCAAAATGGACTCTGAACATGAAGATTAGAAAATTTTGTCTATTTTTATTGAAAATAATAATAACTCAGGAAATTCATTTTTAGAGGACATTAAATGAATGGATATATAGACATCTACTATTAAAATGAAGATGAATATATAGAAGAGACTCATAAATACATCTCGAAAGAGAGCAACAGGCAGTAGAGTTGTTTCTGGACCCCGTGCCTGGCTGAATTTCATCCAGGGCCCCTAGAGCGGGGTGCGTGAGCCCACCACCTGCCCAAACAGAGCTCCAGCAGCCAAAAACATCCATAACCCAGTCACCTCCATGTTTCGGGCCCGGACTCCAGCCTCATCAGGAATGAATCTGTTGGAAAAAATAGCAAAATATCCACGGTCTCATATAGTCAGGAAAGGGTGACATCCCCTTATTCTCTTGTTCTTCCAGGAACCTGGCAGTCATGCTCACGAACTGTCTCTGGCACCATCTAAACTCAGTAACTGGCCATAATCCAGAGACTCATAAATAAATCTTTTATTTTTATTTATTTTTTTGCTTTTTGGGTCACACCCGGCGATGCATAGGGGTCATTCCTGGCTCTGCACTCAGGAATTACTCCTGGTGGTGCTCAGGGGACCATATGGGATTCTGGGAATCAAATCTGGGTCGGCCACGTGCAAGGCAAACGCCCTACCCACTGAGCTATCACTCCAGCTCCTCATAAATAAATCTTAATGATTGTAAACTATTGAAGTAAACTTTCATCGTAAAGGCATGTTTGGGGAATGTCTTTGGAAGTAGGCTTGGAATGTCTACTTAGAGAGCTATGGAAAAATAAATAAATATTAAATAAATCATATATAAATCTTGCAAGAGAGCAACAAGCTGCAGAGATGCTTCCAGACCCCAAAGTCACCACCAAATTAAAAATTTAACTCCAGCTGTATCACTGCATTCAAAATTTTAGAATTTCTGAACCACGGCCAGACATCTCAATCTCTTATACCACTGATATTCCAGGAGTAACACACTACATTGGATGGGATAAAGTTAAAGGTAAATCTTGATCAAGAAAATATTAACACGTAAGAATAACTTGTGGCATGGTGCTGGCACAACTGGACAACCACATGCAAAAAAATGGGTTTAGACCTTGACCTGACACCATGCACAAAAGTCAGATCAAAATGGATTAAAGACCTCAACATTAGACCACAAACCATAAGGTACATTGAAGACAAGGTCGGCGAAACCCTCCACGATATTGAAGATAAAGGTATCTTCAAAGTGACACGGAACTAAGCAATCTAATAAAAACAGAGATCAACAAATGGGACTACATTAAACTAAAAAGCTTCTGCACCGCAAGAGATACAGTGACCAGAATCCAAAGACTATCCACAGAATGGGAAAGGATATTTACACAATACCCATCAGATAAGGGGTTGATATCAATGGTATATAAAGCACTGGTTGAACTCTACAAGAAGAAAACATCCAACCCCATCAAAAAATGGGGCGAAGAAATGAACAGAAACTTTACCAAGGAAGAAATACAAATGGCCAAAAGGCACATGAAAAAGTGCTCTGCATCACTAATCATCAGAGAGATGCAGATCAAAACAACTTTGAGATACCACCTCACACCACAGAGACTAGCACACATCCAAAAGAACAAAAGCAACCGCTGTTGGAGAGGATGTGGGGAGAAAGGGACCCTTCTTCA
This sequence comes from Sorex araneus, assembly GCF_027595985.1. Classification (NCBI taxonomy): domain Eukaryota; kingdom Metazoa; phylum Chordata; class Mammalia; order Eulipotyphla; family Soricidae; genus Sorex; species Sorex araneus. The sequence continues at coordinate 277,180,579 of NC_073302.1, read as the reverse complement.
CTGCTGGTGGGAATGCCGACTGGTTCAGCCCTTCTGGAAAACAATTTGGACGACTCTCAAAAAATTAGATATTGAATTCCCATTTGACCCAGCAATACCACTGCTGGGAATATATCCCAGAGAGGCAAAAAAGTACAATCGAAACAACATCTGCACATGTATGTTCATCGCAGCACTGTTTACAATAGCCAGAATCTGGAAAAAACCCGAATGCCCCAGAACGGATGACTGGTTGAGGAAACTTTGGTACATCTATACAATGGAATACTATGCAGCTGTTAGAAAAAAGGAGGTCAAGAATTTTGTAGTTAAGTGGATGGGCATGAAAAGTTTCATGCTGAGTGAAATGAGTCAGAAAGAGAGAGAGACAGACATAGAAAGATTGCACTCATCTATGGTATATAGAATAACAGAGTGGGAGACTAACACCCAAGAACTGTAGAAATAAGTACCAGGAGGTTGACTCCATGGCTTCGAGGCTGGCCTCACGTTCCGGGGAAAGGTCAACTCAGAGAAGCGATCACCAACTACATTGTAGTCGAAGGCCATGTGGGGGAAGGGAGTTGCGGGCTGAATGTGGGCTAGAGACTGAGCACAGCGGCCACTCAACACCTTTATTGCAAACCACAACAGCTAATTAGAGAGAGAAAACAGAAGGGAATGCCTTGCCACAGTGGCAGGGTGGGGTGTGGGGGAGATGGGATTGGGGAGGGTGGGAGGGACACTGGGTTTACGGGTGGTGGAGAATGGGCACTGGTGAAGGGATGGGTTCCCAAACTTTGTATGAGGGAAGTATAAGCACAAAAGTGTATAAATCTGTAACTGTACCCTCACGGTGATTCTCTAATTAAAAATAAATAAATTAAAAAAAAAAAAGAATAACTTGTGGCAACATGTTAGTAACCTCTTATAGGAGGGCTTATTTGTTCCAGGTTGAGATACAACAATTTTCACACACTTTCTTTGAAGGAAATATTTTTGATAATTTTTAGTGAATTATTCATAATAAAGAATACAAAATAAATTATTTAGGGCCTGCTATTAGGACAGGCTAGGGTGGTAGTTGGGAAAATTGGAAATAATTGTGGTAGGAAGGGGTAATGATTGTGAGATTGCTGTTGGAATATTGAATACAATAAATCGTCGTGAAAACCTTTTTAAAAATAAAATTTTAAAATACATATGAATGTATAGGGGCCAGGGGAATATTACAGAAAAAAGAGTGCTTACCTGAACATGGCTGGTGTAGCTTTGATACTTGGCATCCCCTACGGACCTTTAGCTTGCTAGGATTGATTCATGCATGCAGAGTCAAGATTGTTCCCTTAACACAACTGGGTCTGACCAAAAAAAATAAAGACAGAAATGAAAGTATAAATTATAATTGCATTAAATTATTTTAATACAAATAGGGAAAATTATATTAAGTGGTTGGAGTAAACTTTTATAGGTAAAGGTATATTTTAGACCTGTAATGTCTACTTAGAGAGTTCTGCATATATGTACTTGTGTATATATTCAGCATTGAGAATTTTATACAGGTCCCTAGAATACCTTTCAAGAATATACAAGGTACGTGATTATTATCAGCTTCTAACAGTTGGGAATATCAGTAATAAAAACTACTCTCAAGAGAACTTTATACTGTTTTTTGTTTTGGCTTTTCTTCTGGCTTTGCACCCAGGAATTGCTCCTGCAGTGCTCAAGGAAGCATATGGATGCAGGAGATCAAAGATGGATTGGCAAGGCAAATGCCTTCCAGCTAAATGTTTTTATCATATTGATATATATTATTCATTCCAGAGCTATGTATAATATTCATGGCATGGGAATAATGACATTCCCTGAAAGATGGCTTTTGACATGTATTTAAAACGCTATAATTTCTGATGTAACAATAATGTTGGCTTAATGTTAGATAGAAAATAAAGAATTTAAGTACTTTTCCTTTTAAGTATAATTGCATCAATTATGCCTTTTAAAAACATTATGCAAAGTACAAGTTAAAAAGCAAATAATCAGAAATGACTTTAGAAATTAGTCAAATTATTAATTTTTCAGAAAAATAAACTGCTTCAAGAATAACAAATTTGTTCTTAGCCATATTGAGGCAGAAAAAAGTAGTTATAGAACTAAATTTCTTATCTTAGTTCCTGTGAATATTTGGCTTTTATTATTTTTCTATTGCTTGACTTTTCAAAAAATATTTTAAATTTGACATCGAATTATTGCATAGGCACATATAAAACCCTTACATTTTCTACCTAATGTATATAAAGTTCATTTCTTGGTAATCAAGGTATTTTTAATCAAGGTATATATAAAAGAAGAATATTGGGCTGGGGAGATAATACGGTGGGCAAGGCACTTCTTTGCATGCAGTGAACCTTTGTTCAATCCTAGTACCTCATATGGTCCCTGGAATTTAATCAGGACTGATTCCTGAGTGAGACTAAGTCATGAACACCACGAGATTTATCCCCAAAAACAAATAAAATAGAATTTGACATTGATATAATATTATAGATGAGCTGAATCAAATTATAGGGGCTGGAACGATAGCACAGCGGGTAGGACATTTGCCTTGCATGTGGCTGACCAGGGTTTGATTCCTCCATCCCTCTCAGAGAGCTCAGCAAACTACCAAGAGTATCCCATCCACACGGCAGAGCCTGGCAAGCTATCCGTGGTATATTTTGTAAGCCGAAAACAGTAACAACAGCCCACACGCCAAAAAACAAAGGAACCAGTGTTGGCGTGGATGTGGGGAGAAAGGACTCTCCTTCACTGCTGGTGGCAATGCCAACTGGTTCAGCCCTTTTAGAAAACAATATACACGATTCTCAAAAGATTAGAAATTGAGCTTCCATTTGACCCTGCAATACCACTTCTAGGAATATACCCCGGAGAGGCAAAAAGGTATAGTAAAAGGTATAGTAGAAATGACATCTAAAATGTCATTTGACATCAAAAATGACATCTAAAATGTCATTTATAGTAGACATGACATATAAAAAAGGTATAATAGAAATGACATCTGCAATTCCATGTTCATTGCAGCACTGTTTACAATAGCCAGAATCTGGAAAAAAAGCAGAGTGCCCCAAAACAGATGACTAGATAAAGAAACTTTGGTGCATGTACACAATGGAATACTATGCAGCTGTTAGAAAAGATGAAGTCATGAACTTTGCATATAAGTGGATCAACATGGAAAGTATCATGCTGAGTGAAATGAGTCAGAAAGAAAGAGACAGACATAGAAAGATTGTACTCATCTGTGGAATACAAAGTAGCAGAGAGCTTGCAATGATGCAACTTCTGGCAGAAATTTCTCTGGACTTTGTTACGAAAATAATAAAATACAAAAATCCAGAATCGCACAGCCTCTATTGCAGCCTCACGACCTCATATCTCTTTATTCTCAGCAATGGAAAACAAATTATCAAATGCTTCCTTTTCAGCAGGTCCGACATTGGGGAGGGGGGAAACTCCAAACAATAATAGTGAGGTTTTTGTTTGAATGTAATCAAAATAAAGAGAAAGTAAAGTGAAATTTATCAGCTACACAGGCGGGGTGGGGGGCTAGGGGGCTGGGGGTGGGGGGGAGCTATACTGTGATTTTTGCTGGTGGAATATGTGCACTGTTGAAGGGATGGGTGTTCGAGCATGGTGTAACTGAGACTTAAGCCTGAAAGCTTTGTAACTTTCCACATGGTGATTCAATTAAAAAATAGAATTAAATAAAAAATAAATAAATAAATAAATAAAGATAAAGTTACAAATCTCACAATGGAGATATTACTGGTGCCCACTCGAGCAAATCGATGAACAATGGGATGACAGTGCTACAGTGCTACAATATTATAGATTGAATTAGATGGTTTATTAATATTAATATAATTTTACAAATATATTCTTGTTCTCTGATGAAATCAAGTTTACCATACTACATTTACTCATCATGTCCCTTTAACCTATTTTAATCTGTAACAGTTTGTATCAGACATTCCTTGTCAATTTCTTGGTTTTCTCAATTAGAAGATATCCCTGTTTAATAGACTATTTAACTATTTGATGTATAATTTAATTAGATCATGTTATGAACTATTGTCATGAATTTTGTGAGGTTGAATTGACATTTCAGTGTCAGTGTATAATATCTCAAATTTCATGGTAATAATATGATCTTTGACTGGTAATGATAACAATTTTTACTTGGCTTACGTTATTTCTGCAAGTATTCTGCCCTATGATCTTTCTCTTTTTCCACTCTATATTCATTATAAACAAGTCACTACATCTAAACCATACCAAAGTTAAGAGGTACTGCTCCCAATTACATGGAGGCATGTTAATGCATCTGTAATATATATTTGAATATTTTTAAATTTATTTTATTCTTTAATTAGTGAATCACCATGAGGGTACAGATAAAGATTCACACATTTTCAAGCTTGTTTTTCCCTCATACAATGTTTGCAAACACATCCCTCCACCAGTGCCCATTCTCCACCACCAATAAACCCAGTATCCCTCCCACCTCCTAATCCTATCCCCCCCACCCCACCCTGCCATCGTGGCAGGGTATTCCCTTTTGATCTCTCTCCAATTGGGTATTGTGGTTTGCAATAGGGGCATTGAGTGACCATCGTATTCCGTCTCTAAACTAGTATCAGCATGCATCTCCCTTCCCATGCAGAATCTCCAACCACATTTTACTTGGTGTTCCCTTCTTTATCTGAGCTGCCTTTTCCCCCAGCATGTGAGACCATATTCCAAGCCATGGAGCTAACCAACTGGTACTTATTTCTACCATTCTTGGATATTGGTCTCCTGCTCTGTTATTTTATATTCCACAATTGAGTGCAATTTTTCTGTCTGTCTCTCTCTTTCTGACTCATTTCACTTAGCATGATACTTTCCATGTTGATCCACTTATATGCAAAATTTATGACTTCATTTTTCCCAACAGCTGCATAGTATTCCATTGTATAGATGTACAAGAGTTTCTTTAACCAGTCATCTGTTCTTGGGCACTCGGGTTTTTTCCAGATTCTGGCTATTGTAAACAGTGCTGCAATGAACATAGAAATGCAGATGTCATTTCGGCTATACTTTTTTCCTTCTCCGGGGTATATTCCCAGTAGTGGTATTGTTGGATCAAATGGGAGCTCAATTTCTAATTTTTTGAGAAGCTTTCATATTATTTTCCAGAAGGGCTGAACCAGTCGGCATTCCTATCAGCAGTGTAGAAGGGTCTGTTTGCAGTTGCTTTTGTTCTTTTGGATGTGTTCTAGTCTCTGTGGTGTGAGATGGTATCTCATGGTTGTTTTTATCTGCATCTCCCTGATTATTAGTGATACAGAGCACTTTTTCATGTGCCTTTAGGCCATTTGTATCTCTTCCTTGAGAAAGTTTCTGTTCATTTCTTCGCCCCATTTTCTGATGTGGTTGGATGTTTTATTCTTGTAGAGTTCAACCAGTGCCTTATATACATACCCTTGATATCAACCCCTTATCTGATGGGTATTGGGTGAATATCCTTTCCCATTCTGTAGATAGTCTTTGTATTCTGGTCACTGTATCTTTTGAGGTGCAGAAGCTTCTTAGTTTAATGTAGTCCCATTTTTTATCTCTGTTTTCTCTTGGTTGGTCAGTTGTGTGACATCTTTGAAGAAAACGTTGGCTTCAATATCGTGGAGAGTTTTGCCAATCTTGTCTTTAATGTACCTTATTGTTTGTGGTCTGATGTTGAGGTCTTTAATCCATTTTGATCTATCTTTTGTGCATGGTGTCAGGTCGAGGTCTAAGCCCATTCTTTTGCATGTGGTTGTCCAGTTGTGCCAGCACGATTTGTTAAAGAGGCTTTCCTTGCTCCACTTCACATTTCTTGCTCCTTTATCAAAGATTAGATGGTCATACATTTGGGGTTGTATGTAGGCATATTTACCCTGTTCCATTGGTCTGAGGCTCTGCCTTTTTTCCAGTACCATGCTGTTTTGATTATTACTGCTTTGTAGTAAAGTCTGAGAATGGGGAGGGTGATGCCTCCTATTGAAATTCTTAAGTAAAGCATATGTTTAAGTTTCTACAAATAAAATTTTTCTTTAATATTGTGCATGGGAAATTGTCTCATATGATAATAGTTATGTTGCCATAAAGATATTCTAAGTGACCCTATCTACTCTTTTGAAATCTTATGTTAGAAATATTTTATTTCTCAGATCAACTGGTGAAATTTATATCACAATATTTTATCATTTTTCAGAGGTTATTTATCAATTATTTTTAAATGGGTATAATACTGAAATAGCTGCATTGTTTAAAATTTTGAGCTTGTGTAACTTCAATTAAAATATATATTGAGTTTTTAGAGAAATAATGAAAATTCTGAAATATGAATTGACTCCAATGAATTATGAAATTAATTTTTATCTATATATCATTATCTCGGTAGCTTGCCAGGCTCTTCGAGAGGGGAAGAGGAATCAAACCTGAGTCGGCTATCGAGCGTATTTCAATTGCACTACAGAGCCTGGCAAGGTACCCGTGGCATGTTTGATGTGCCAAAAACAGTAACAATGCTCACAATGGAAATGTTACGGGTGCACACTCGAGCAAATCGATGAGCAATGGAATGACAATGATACAGTGATACAGTGACCATTATCTCAAATCACTTATAAGGAATTACTTATATACTGCCATATGTAATCTTATGATGGTGGCAAATTATCTTTTTCATGATTAACTATTTAGAAAGTGACATTGCCTAGTACTTCTGACTGTATAAACTAGTCACAATTTAAAGAAAGTATTTTAAGATCAGTACAATCTGGTATTAATTGAATGTATACTGAATTAGTATTACTAATAATATCTAACAAATCAAGTAATATTTATGAAAAATACTCTTTTTAAAAGACTCCTGTTTATATTTCACAAAGATAATTTTCCTTCTTTCAAATGTATTTCCAGTCTTACTTAAAACAACAACAATACAGCCTCTTACATAACAGGTCTTAAATATTTGGTAACAGGTTTTATGACTCTTCTAAAATGTTTCTGGTTCATGAATATATATTACCTGCATACATTATATTATTAAAATAAGGAGAGTGACACTTTATTGCTTAATATGGACATATCAGTTGAATTCATGAGTTTAAATTGTTCATGAGGCAACATTTTAAAAAGTGAATGCAGGTGTTTCTTATTTATAAATATGTTTACTTTTCAATGTCTGAAGATTTCTAATTTGCAGATAAAAAAATATCATCCTCCTGGGTGGTGTCCTGAGAGGCCACAGTGAACAGGAAGGCCCCTCTCCAGTTGTAGGTGCCCAAATGAGTACTTAAAGAGAGGGGATACCTGCAGATTTAGATGTGTGCTGAAAGTGAGATTCAGTATCCATGGCAAAGCAGGGCCCCTCCCTTCACAGGTACATTGGCAATACGCGGTATCGCCCCCGGGGCAGTGGCTGTTCATATTAAAGCCAGTAAATTTCCCCGTTCATAGTGCATTAGACCTCAGTCTATCCTCAGTCTCCTGTACCGAATTCTTGAAAAGGAAAGAGGAGACCACCATCTACTGAATTCACCCAGAGTGCTCCATGAGAGGGAGAGAGGGGGGACACTGATAGTGAATCAAGGGATGCACCAAACTACTACAACATCATGAAGAAACAACACTGATCCCCTAAACGAGCGAATGAAGAAAAGAGCCCTGAAGCCTTTGCAAGGAATACCCGCATACATAATCTCTCTGGTAAAGAATTTAGAGATGAAATCGTGAGGAAGTTTAATAAGCTTAAAGAAACAGTAGAACATATATCTAATGAAATATAGGAGGATATGAAAGAAAGAGTGGAATGAACAGCCACTAAAATATAAAGAGAAGTGAGAGAAGAAATAAGAAAACTACGAACAGAAGTGCAACTAATAATAAATTCGGTAGATGGAATTAAAATCTCAGTGGGTGCCCTCAATAGCTCAAGTCAGAATCAGTGAGCTTGAAGATGAGCTGCAGAAAGCAGACAGGCAGCAGGAGAAAATGGTAAAAGACTTCAAAATACCTCAAGGGAAGGTAAGAGGGATGAATGCAAGAGGAACAAAATAAGAATCATGAGAGTACCAGAAGGACAGGGAGGCAACCCCAACGAGGTAGTTAAGGATCTCTTTGCTGTGAAGTTCCCAGAGCTGGAGAATGCAGACATCCAGACCCAAGAAGCCTGAAGACTACCAACTAAAAGACTCCAGGACATGTCATAATCAGAACGATGAATACTACAGATAGAGACATAATGCTGCAAGCCACAAGGTCAAAGAAGGAAATCACATACAAAGGAGCACCCCTTAGATTTATAGCTGACTTATCCGACAAGACGCTGCAGACCTAAAGACAGTGGTTGGATATATTTTAAAAACTCAATGAAACAAATATCTCACCATGAATGCTGTATCTAGCTAGACTCTCCTTCCAATTTGAAGAAATAATATACTACTTCATGGATGAACAAACCAACCTTAAAATAAGACAAACCTGACAAACAAACTTCTGCAGATAGATCGCACAAAACCCTATAACAATAATCTCTCTCAATGCCAATGGTCTAAAACAACCAATTAAGAGACACAGAGTGGCAAAATGAATTCAAAAACTGAATTCAATATTCTACAGCCTACAAGAAACACATTTGACCAGTCAGATAAAACACAGACTCAAAGTCAAAGGAGAAAAATACTTCACCAAGCAAACAACTTCAATAAAGCCAGTGTGCCTCAGACTAGTATCTGACAACACAGATTTAAGGCTCAAAAAGATTAGATAGGACAGCAAAGTCCATTTCTTAATATACAAGGGATTTGTACATCAGGAAGAAATTACACTCCTATAGATATATGCACCCAATGAGAGGCCCATATTTTAACATATTTTAAATTATTTTAAACTGCTAATAGACTTTGTGAGCAACTTAATAGCAGTCAGAGATTTCAACACCACCTTGTCACTCGTTGATAGATCAACAAGACTAAAACAAAGCAAAGAAGTAGTGACTCTGAAGGGAGAAATGGTAGAAAGAGAGCTTGTAGATATATACAGGGCTTTTCTTCCCCTAGAGGTCAAATATACATTCTTTTCCAATGCCCATGGAACATTTTCCAAGAAAGATCTCATGCTGGGGCACAAAATGCACAGCAATAAAATAAGAAAGATGGAAATTTTATAAATATTTTTTCAGACCATGGTGCACTGAAAATAGAAGTTAATCACAAATAGAAACAGAAAATCAAATCAAACACCTGGAAATTGAAGAACTCATTGCTGAACAACCAGTGGGTTAGAGAGGAAGTCAAGGAAGAAATCAAAAACTCCTGGAAACAAATGAGAATAAGGACATGAGCCATTAGACCTTGTGTGACATGGCTAAAGCAGTGTTAAGAGGAAAGTATACAGATCCACAAGTGTTTATCAGAAGGAAGAAAGGCCCACATAAATAACTTGACTTCACAGCTTAAGATCTTAGAAAATGATCAACAAGTTCCTGACTCCCTGCCAAGCTGTCTTCACCCGGACAACTCAGAAGGGGCAGGTTGACCTTCCCTCCAGGCCCCAACAGAGCCCCGGCAGCCAACAACCTCCTGAATCCAATCATTGCCATGCTCATAGCTGCTCTCCACAAGCTAGGATAGGCTCAACCAAGAGGGAATCTGCAGGAAAACCCAGATATGCAGGACATGTGACTGAAATCTCCAAGCTCGCTCAGAGCAGCAAAAGGCCTCCTCACCACTCCATCTCCTCAGTTTCCCAATAGCTCGGCAGTCACCCCCACAAACTGCCCCTGGTGCCATATAATTTCATCAATGGCCATGATTCAGAGACTCAGAAATAAATCTCCCGGAAGAGAGCAACATAGGCCTAACCCATGAGTGAATCTGCTGTGTAATTGTATTCTAAATTTTAGAATTCCTGGAGCACGTGGTAGTGAACTTCTCATACTCTACATCACTGTTGTACCAAGAGTAGCTCACAATATTTGATTTGCTTTAACAATATTTAACAATAGTTGATTTGCTTTAACAAACAGTGTAAATCTCTTATACAAATTTGTATAAATCTCTTATACAAGGGCTTTATGGTTGCAGGATGAAATACAACAATCTTCAAACACTCTCCTCTAAGAAAACGTTATTGAACCATTTATAGTGGATTATTCTTTATAAGCAACAAAAAATAGTGGTTTCAGTTCCACTTTTGGGGACATGTTTTGGGATTAATGTTAAAGGTGGAAACATTTAAAATATGGTTGTGGGAAGGTGCAGTGGTAGTGGGATTACATTTGAATATTAAATGTAATGAATTATTGTGAACAACTTTATAAAAACAAAAGTAAATTAAAAAAAAGAAGAAGAAAATGACCAGTAAATGGAGCACAAATCAGGCAAAGGAAAGCAATAATAAAACTTAGAGCAGAAATCAATGAACTGGATTTCCAAAAAAAAAAAAAATACAATCAAAGGATCAATGAAACCAAGAGCTGGTTCTTTGAGAAAGTAAACAAGATTGAGAAAGCACTAGTAGAGTCACAAAAAAAGAGAGAGCAAAACCTAGGAAACTGAATCAGAAGTTCAAAGGAGGACAACATGACAGAAACCACAGAAATTTAAAAGATGATCAGAGATCACTTTGAGAGACTGTGCCATGAATCAAAAAATTTAGAAGAAATGGATAATTCCTGGACATCTATAGCCAATAAGGGCTGAACCAAGAAGATTTGGGATACCAGTATAACCTATCACTCTCAAGGAAATTGAAATACTATTCAAAAATCTTTCCCAAAAACAAAAAGCACAGGTTGAGATGTATTCAGTAATGAATTCTTCCAAAACTTTAAAGAGGGCATGCTCCCAATCCTTTTCAAGATTTTCCAGGAAATTGAAGAATCAGAAATACTTCCAAAGAGTTTCAATAAAGAAAATACCTCCCTGGTTCCAAAAGCAGAAAAATCACCACAAAGAATGGGAATTACAGGCCCATATCTCCGATGAATACAGATGCAATGATCCTAAATAAAAGATGCAACCTAAGAGAATTCAATGACTCATCAAAAATATCTTACACTATGACCAAGTGTTATTCATCCTGGGCATGCAAGTATGGTTTAACATTAACATATCAAGCAACACAATTCATCATATCAATAACAAATCATATCAATTGATATATACAAAGCATTTTAAATGATCCAGAACCTCTTCATAATGAAAACTTTCAAAAAAAGGTCAAGGAACTTTCCTCAATATAGTCACAGCCATCTACCACAAGCCCATGGCAAACACTATTCTCATTGGGGAAAAAACTAAAAGTCTTGCCTCTAAGATCAAAGAAAATACAAAGTTTCCCACTCTCACCACTTCTATGAAGTATAGTATTGGAAGTACTTGCCATAGCTGTTAGGAAAAAAAAATATTAAGGGCATTCAGATAGGGAAAGAAGAAGTTAAGTTCTCACTATTTGCAGATGATGAAATACTATACTTAGAGAACGCTAAAGCCTCTACTAACAAACTATTATAAATAATAGATTTATATAGTAAATCTATTATTTACTATATATAACAGTGGCAGGTTACAAAATCAATAGCCAAAAGTCCATGGCTTTCCTATATGCAAATAATGAAAGAGAAGAAAATTATGGTTAAAAAATCAATCCCTTTCAAACTGATGCCTCATAAAATCAAGTACCTTGGAATCAGTTTTTAAGAAGACAAAGAACCTATAAAAATAAAACTACAAAACACTACTTCAAGAAATAAAAGAAGGCATAAGGAAATGGAGACATATTCCTGGCTTATGGATTAGGAGAATTAACATTGTCAAAATGACAATACACCCCAAAGTATTATGCAGATTCAGTAAAATCCCTATAAGGATACCCATAAATTTTTCAAAGAAATTGATCAAACACTCCTGAAATTCATGTGGAGTAGTAAACCTTCATGAACAGCTAAAACAATCCTTGGAAAAAAGAATATATGAGATATCAACTTCAAACCATCGTACAAAGAGTTAGTAATTAAAAAGCATGGTACTGGAATAAAAAATACCTGCAGAGCAATACAATAGGGATCAATATTCTAACACATACCCTCAAATAAATGATAATTTAACCTTTTATAAGGGAACAAGATATATTGAGTGGATCTATTAAAGATTCTTTAGCAGCAGTGCTGGCAAAACTGGACAGCTACATGAAAAAAATGAACTCAGACCTTTATCTAACACCATGCACAAAAGTTAGATCAAAATGCATTAAAGAACTCAACATCAAACTGAATCCATATGGTACATGGAAGAAAATGTAGGCAAAAATCCATGGTATTGAAGCTAAAAGTATCTTCAAAGATAAAACACCACTGAACAAGCAAGTGGAAGCAATGATAAAGGACTACAATAAACTAAAGAAACAGTGACCAGTATACAAAGATAACCTATGGAATTGGAAAGATTATTGACTAATAAACCCTTCTGATAAGGGGTTAATATCAAGGATATACAAGCCTCTGGTTAAAATTTATGAGGAAAAGAAAACATCTAACCCTATCAAAAATGGGTAGAAAAAATAAGCAGAATCTGTCTCAAATAAGAGATTTGAATGCTCTTCATCACTAATCATGATGGTGGTGCAAATAAAAAAATCATGAAATATCATCTCACACCCCAGAGACTGGCACACATCAGAAGAACAAGAACAACCAGAGCTGGCACAGATGAGAGGAGAAAGGGACTCTCCTTCCTCTCCTTCATTGTTTGTGAGAGTGCCCACTGGACCAGCCGTTTTGGAAAACAATATTGACATTCCTCCAAAAACTAGAAATTGAGCTCCCAATTGACCCAGAAATACTACTTTGGTCTCCCAGAAAATATACCATGGGGGTCCAAAAACACATTGCAGAAACAGAATCTGTTCATTGCAGCACTATTTGCAATAGCCAGTATCTGGAAACAACCTGAGTGTCCAAGAACAGATGAATGGATAAACTATGGCATATATAAACAATGGAGTACTACTCAACGGTACTGAAGTTATTAAAGTTACCTGTAAATTGATGATGGACATGGAGAGTATCACGCTTAGTGAAATAAGTCAGAGGGAGAGGAACAGATACAAAATGATTGCATTCATTTGTGATACACACACATACATGTGTGTATAAATATATATATGTATATATATACATATATATATATATGACAGAGAGAGAGAAGAGAGAGAGAGATGGGGCTAATATCCATGGCCAGGGGAAAAAGGGACGGGGAGGACTGTTCAATTGTTGGAATATATCATAAGTGTGTGGGGGCAGAGGGAAGGTAAGATAGAGAAGGGACACATGCCACTAATAGTTGGAAAATATCTCGCTCGACAAGAACAGATTATTAAATAAAGCTATATATCCAATAACCTTCCTGTATCTGTATTCAAACCACAATGCCCAAAAGAAGAGAGAGAGAGAGAGAGAGAGAGACACATTCACACACACACACACAGAGAGAGAGAGAGAGAGAGAGAGAGAGAGAGAGAGAGAAATCTGACAGCTATAGAGGCCATCTGGGTGGGGGGTAGATGGGAGGGAAGCTGTGGACGCTGGTGCTGGATGGATGTTGGAATACTGTATGACTGAAAGCTAATTATGAATAGCTTTGTAAGGGTCTATATCACAGTCATTCAATTAAAAATTCTTAAAAAATAATAAAAATAACAAATAAGTAAAAAGATGCAAATTAAAGATACCAAAAATCATCAAGTCTCAATGTTGTTGCTATCAAGCAGTTCGTGACTTATTACAACAAAAATGACATTCCATGTTTTTATTAGACATAAATTATATGCATTTAAATATTTAGTGGTTTACAATAATTTTACTTGGTATTTACTAGTGCCCGCTCGAATAAATCGATGAGCAACGGGATGACAGTGACAGTGATTATTCAGTTAATTTAGTTTTTCTTAAAGTATGAAAATATTCCTGATTAATAATTTTATTCATTCAATATTACAAAATTTCACATAAAAATAACTTATTTTCCTTAATTTATTCTTATTGTCATCATCATTATTATTACTTGGAGATTTCTGGGAATTGGGCCTAGGATCTCACACATACCTGACAAGTGGCCCACCTTTGCACAATATCTTTATCCCAAAATAAACCTCTTTAATAAACTGAATGCATGCATTTTATTATAAAAAATATTATATGTGGAAAACATGAATAACTGCACTTTTGTTATTAAATGCATTTTATATTTTATAATAAATTCATTTTATACCTTAAGTCAAGTATGGTTATTAATTCAGTTGAACTTTGCTAACTAGTTCTCATTTTGTAATTATTCTTTCATTTTATAATTACTCTTATCAATTATAACAAATATGAAAAATCTGGAAACTCACTTGATAGTTTGCTCTTGGTTATTAAGTGTTTGTTATTAACTGCAGAGATAAATTTGCATTAGCATCAGTGTTGCAACATTAGATAGCACAGCTTATCTCATCTAAATATTAAAGCTGTTTGTAGAAGTCTACTCACTGCAAATATTCACCAGCCCAAGTTAATTTGCAAAATAGGATGCCATTTTTTAATTAATTTGCTAAAAAGGATACTGCAGTATGATTATTTCATACAGAAATGCTAGTTTCAATAATTGCATAGTTAACATACAGTGAAAAACAAATATTAATGAATATTTTAAACACTTAGTACTGTATTGTTTATGAGATTTATGCAATTTTTAATTTCAAAATTTTATTTTGGTTCCTACACAAATGCTAATTTATCTTGAAAATCATTGCTCAATGTATCAGGATTTTGTTTTGTACAACATGAGAAAAATTTGTTATGCAAAACCACGGTGGGGAAAGTAATTTTTATGTTAATCATATTACATGTAATACTGCTCTATCACTCAATGTCTTATTATATATATTTTATATCCATATAGTAAATGGGCTGGAGCGATAGCATAGCAGTAGGGCATTCGCCTTTCACGTGGCTGATCCGGTTCGATTCTTCTGCCCCTCTCGGAGAGCCTGGCAAGCTACCTAGAGTATCCAGCCCAAATGGTAGAGCCTGGCAAGCTATCCGTCGTAGCATATTGAATATGACAAAAACAGTAACAATAAGTCTCACAATGAGAGACGTTACTGGTGCCTGCTTGGGCAATGGGATGATAGTGACATATAGCAACTGTCTTATTCTAGATACTTTTATACTTAATGTCTAATTATAGATATTTTCATTTGTTACTGGGTCACACATTGCTGTAGTCAGAGTTTATTCCTGACTTGTGTTCAGGGATTTTTTGAGTTTTTTATTGTATCATTTGTGTATTGGTGCCTGCTCGAACAAATCAATGAGCAAGGGGATGACAGTGACAGTGACAGTGACAGTGTCCAGGGATCATTTTTCCTGGAACACTGAGGAATGTACCCCGTGCTGACTTGGTTGCATGCAAGGCAAGCACCTTACCTGCTATACTATTTCTCCATTTGCTGTAGGAATTGTAATAATTTCTCCTTCTTTTAAGTGAAATAAAATGTTTTATTTAGATAAGTGTAAGGACAGTGAAAGACAGAAAGAGAATGAGAGAGAGCATGTCTGATATGTGATACACACAACAAAAATATGCTTGACTTCTTATTTTAGTTGTAAAGATGTTCCACCTTATTTAAAAGTAGGTTGCATTCGTACATTTATCTATCTTTACATTGTAAGTATATGTCACTGAAAAATAGCTGTCCTGAATACACAGATTTGCAAACAGCCACATTAATTTCAGCATACATAAAGTCATGAATTAGATATCAGCATCATAGAATAAACTGCTGAGGTATATAATTAAATCTAATGTTTAAAATAACATTAGTTCTAATTTCGCCAATATATTACAGTTTTTATAAAGAATTGTCATCAAACTGAGAGAAAAAAAATCACCTTACAAACAAAATTTTAAATTATGAGTAAAATTTGTAGTATCTGTATTAAAATTTTTGTTGATTTTTATCAGTATAAATAGTTTTGCTGTTGCGGATGGTGCTATAAGTTAAAGAAACAGTTCACAAAACTTCTGAGTTAAATCATTCTTGATAAATTTTACAGGATTAAATCACACAACTTTTAAAATATGCTGTTTTTAAAAGCCTTAATATTTCACCCTTTCATATGCTTTTAGTTTCAAATATTATTCTAAATAGAGATTACTCTTGAGATTTTTATTTGAGTGAAAATTTGATTTTAAACCTGAGATCAAGAAATAAAGCAGTGTGTCAAAATAATTGGATTTCAGAATAAATCATTTCTCTAATTCTCTTAGCTTTGCTTGCTTAAAATTCAAGCTGAAACTTAATAATCTCTATTTTTAAAGTAGTTTTTAAAATATATCTTGCCTTGAGTTTAAAAACCCTCCATTTTGCATTGATTCTAAATTTACACACGATGTTTTAGGATCCAATTAACATTTTGACTTTACACCATGGTTCGCCCTTTATATAAGGCCATTCTAATATGTGTTCTAAATTTTTAATATCATCATTGAATGATATTAAACATTATTTAATATCAGAAACACACCTGATTTAGTATTCCAGAACACAGTGATATGAATATCTTACTACAGGTATAAATCAGATATAATTCTATATTTTCAGGGCAATGCAGTTAGTGGCACTATTGTTTTTACCAACATTACTAACAACAACTTTCATTGCAAGAAATTGTTTGCACTTCTATTGTTAATCATGTAACTTAGTATTGAAGTTTTGTTATAGTTTCACATATATATGTATATATATACATCATCATTGACTATTTGTATTGCATGAATTAAGATCATTGAGTACTGATGTACCATTTTATCCTCAGTAGCTGACATGCTTCCAGAAAAGATTCTCTATCTACTTTGCAGCTGTTGTACCCAGTGGCATAGTTTATAAAGGAAAGCCAGGATATAGAAAATTTATCTATAAATTTTTGTTATTTATCCCCCCCTTTTTTTTTTTTGCTAACATCACTGTAATGAACTGGCTTATTAGCTTCTTCAGCAGTGACTGTTCTTATATCCTCCCTTAATTTTCTTTTAAATTCATGGATTTAAGTATATTTAATGTATTTCACTTCACTGCAATTGTTGTCTATAGCTTGTAAGAGCCTCTTTGATGGACTTTTTTTTTCCCTTGGTTTTTGGACCACACCTGGCTACGGTCAGGACTTACTCCTGGCTCTGCATCCAGAGATCACTCTTGACAGGGCTTGGGGCAATCACGTGGAATACTAGGGATTAAATCAATGTTGGCCGGGTGCAAGACAAGCACCCTCCCTGCTGTACTAATGCTCCAGGCCCTCAATAGACTCTTGAGTTCTTGCAGGATGATTCTAGCAGTCTCTGATAACTTTCTTGAATATATTTGTTCACTGTTTCCTGTTTGTTCCAGACCCGTAGGTAGTCATTGTTTTTATTTTATTTCATTTATTTGTTTTTCTCATTTCAATGAGAAAATGTTGTAGGCAGCATTCTCAGTGATAAGTAGAGTTTATTACTCCTGAGTTGCTTCTGTTTTCTCAACATTTTCAGTTTATAGTGCTAGAGAACATTTGTGGTTTTGTTGTTTTCACTGTAAAAGTGTGCACGGCAGAGCCTGGCAAGCTCTCCGTGGCGTTTTCGATATGCCAAATACAGTAATAATGATGGGTCTCATTCCCCTTACCCTGGAAGAGTCTCCAATGCGGCACTTTAGGGAAGAATGAGTAAAGAGAGACTGCTAAAATCTCAGGGCTAGGTCGAATGGAGACATTACAGGCGCCTGCTCGAGGAAATCAATGATCAATGGGATGACAGTGATACAGTGATACAATGATGTTACTTTCCTAATTGGAATAACCTGTGTAAAATTATTAATCAGTTTCAAATGTATTTATTATGTATAAATATGGCTCAAGAAAATTCATTAAAGTTAAGAGGTATTGTTTAAATGTGTTAGTCTAACATGCACAAGGCCTTGAGTTTTATCCCCAGTACCCAATGTTTATTCTTGACCATTGTTGGTGGTAGCGTGCTGTCCCCAGAGTATCAGTGGCCTCTAAAAAAGTGGACTGTGCCAGGTTAAACACTCTAGGGAAAGACCCCTATAAAATTTTTCAAAAACTATAAATTCTTAATACCAGTGCTTCTATAAGCTAAATTAATTCTAAAGTTAAAGTAAAATATTATATGTTCAGTCATAGGCTTTGTATTGTCAAAAATCAATTTAATGCCATGACTCTTTGTTGATTTTGCATTGCCTAAGATTTGCTTTAGTTGGTTTCACAATACTGTGTGAATTACTGTCATTACTATTGATTTTAAGTAGATGATCCTGAGAGCCACCAGGACCATACTCAGTTACTCAGTAGGGCTTAGTTACCCCTGCAGTGCTGGTCAGTAAGAGAGGGCCTCATTCATTGATTGAATGTGCTTTACTATATGATCCATATCTGTAATTTCTTTTTTTTCATATCCTTAACTTCTAATAGAAATCATAAGGTTATCTTGATGCGAAAATGTCTTGTGAGTTAACGTTGAAAAGACCAAGGCTGAAGCAAAGGTGGGCATAACAGAGAAGAAATCATCTTATCAAAGTAAGCAAATATGGATAAGTCAAGAAGAGGAGACTTAGATGTATGAGGTACTGGACCTAAATAAAAATACACTGAGTTGGAGAGAGAGGACAGGGTTTAAGATGCTTGCTTTGTTTATGGTTGACCTTAGTTCAACCCCTAGTGTTTCCAAGAATGGTTAATGAGCACAGTTTCAGGAGTAAGGGCTGAGAACCACCACCTGTGTGAATGTCAATTTAAAAAATAATAAAAATAGAAATAAACAAAATTAACAAATATGTCTAACATAGAAACATAAAATACAACATATTTTTTGAATGCAAAAGTTTGACAAATTTGAAGGAACTTCTACATCTGGGGTTTGGAAGCTTCCTTCAAAATGGATCACTCTGGAGCCTCAGGAAAGTGACCTCTGCTGTCTCCATGAGTAAACAAGTGAAGGAATTCTAAAAACTTCCAGTGATATTTGCGTGCTACCTTCTCTCTTAAGCCTTCATCAGAAGAAGTTCTCACTTCTCCATCCACTCTTTTCTGCTAACTGATTTGTATGTATTTATTGTACTGTAGACCCCAAATAAAATCATATTATTAATTAAGTGCAACCGATTTGAGTCTCAAAGTGAAACCTACCCTTAATATATGAAAATTTACAGTTGAGTTGTAAATTCAGTTGAATTGTAAACCATTGAATCTATTTAGGAATGAGTAGAACCACATATTTATATTTTTCCAACAGGGTAACATTTATCCAGTTGTACGTAAATATTTTATTGTTCTGTATCTCTGAATATTTGTCATTTTAATGTAAGTGGCATTTTATTATCAATTATTAGTAGATTATAATACAAAAAAGTTCTTAGAATTCCTTCCCATTGTTAGTATTCAGATGTAGATGAAAAGTACATGGAAAATGTTTAGTTATTTCTTTGTAGTTTCATAACATGAATAAATCATCAAAATATTTGCTGAAAATTCTTAAAAATTAGCATTTTGTGTTAAAATAATGAGGTTTTTATATATTTTACTTACAATATAAATGATATTTTATGAACTATATTATGTCATATCTTAAATTTTTGGACTTGCATTTCATATTTTTAATGTAAAGAAATTTTATATATATGTGTATTAAGTTTATCTTCTAAAATTTTATTTTCCCCAAATAAAGTGTATATTTTGCATTTTAAAATTATTATTCTTTATGAGATATGTGTTCTTGTTATGGATGCTATTATAAATAATTTTGAGTTTTCTACTCATGAAATTCTAACATAAAGATTTTCAAATTTTGATTTTATAGCAACTTAAATGAATTTGAAAAATCCAAAAGCATACATATATCATATGTAATAAAAAACTAATCCCATGTCATATTCTGTAAATGAATACAATAATAGTTTATATAGAATATTCTTATATATATTTTTCTTCTAACTATAAAAGAAAACCAAAGACAGGAATGCTTAATCATATATTTCACTAGTCATTGCCAGATGGCTTTCCAAAAGGCTGTTACTATTCTTGTTTTCAGTAGGAGTCTATGAGAATTCATTTCCCACTCTATCTCCATATTCATTAGCATTATAAGCTGCTGGAAAGATGGATGGGTAGATAGATGATGGATATATAGATAGATAATAGAAGATAGAGTTTAAACTGGTGTATGTAGTTACCTGCTTTACATAAAACTTATACGTGGGTATTGAGAACATCTCTGATACATATTGATAATTTATTTCTATATAGTGTTCATTTTTCTACTAGTTTGTCTTTTCTCCTAATATAAGTTTAGAGTTTGCCATAGTTACTTTGTTACAGGAATTTCATTGTAAATAGTGAATGTACATGTGTGGTCCTCATAAATGTATATTTTACTAGTGAATATAACAAACCTGAATTATGTTGCTGATTATAAAACGTAAGTAACAGGAATTTTCTCTCATTGAAATCTAAAGAAAATATTTTTCAATAATATCAAGGACTTTTAATAATTATGAAAGTTGTGTACATATTTATAATAAAGTTGAACTTACTTAATTTTCTCTGTATTTTCAATTGTCCCTCATATAATATTTTATATTAATTAAATGTATTACATTTCTTTTCTTTAAAATATTAAGTTATTTGGGCACACTTGTTACTCAGTTATTATTGTAATTACCTAGCAGTTTCACTGAATACATAAAGTAGCAAACTGTTAAACTTCTCTTTAAAAAGAACTTATTTGTTTTAACAAAAATAGTAAGCCAAAGTATGTATTTGTTATTAAAACAAATAATTGATGTGCCATTGAGTAGGTTATCCTAATTATAAAAGTCATTCACTCATGGGGCTGGAGAGATAGCACAGCGGGTAGGGCATTTGTCTTGCACGCGGCCGACCCGGGTTCAAATCCCAGCATCTCATATGGTCCCCTGAACATGGCCAGGGGTAATTCCTGAGTGCAGAGCCAGGAGTAACCCCTGTGCATCTCCAGGTGTGACCCAAAAAGCAAAAAAAAAAAAAAAAAAAAAAAAAGTCATTCACTCGTATGTCACAGTATAAGCTCAAAGAAAATACCAAATTGTTATTTTCATAATGGATTACTTTAAAAAGCATTTTGATATTAATAATTCGTGTTACTGATTTTTCTTCATTTATTTTCAATAAACACATAAACAGAAAGTCAATCCTTTTAAATCCTGTATCTTTTGAAGTATGTTATATTTTGCAAATCAAATTACGTGTTTTAAAAAAGTTTTAATGTTTGTTGTTGACAAAATACATAGCAGATTCTACGAAGAAAGGATTTATTGCTTCCACAAAATTCTTCTCTTAATTTTTATCATAAAATATTACCAAAGTAATTTTGTAATTAATTTCAGCCTTGTGGGTTTGTATTATCTTATTAGGTGATAGGGAACATAAATATTCAAAGAATGAAAGGAAGCACTTCCTTATAGCCCCAGAAGGACAGGCTCCAGGTTTAAGAATCTTCATGAAGACCTTAGAAATCTTAAACTAAAGCTAAAAACTGCAGATTCAAAGAACTAAACCTTTTCTCCTAATATTTCATAAACCAAGAACTAAAACTTTTCTCCTAATATTTCATAAACCAAGAACCAACTCCATGTTCTTGGTTTATGAAAAGTCAGTGAATTATGATGAACTTCCTTATTATGACATTTCTATTTGCTATTAACTATAACTTGCATCCATATATTTAAATTTTCTTTTATTTCCTACTGGACTGAGTTTCATATCTACACTATTTTACTATTAGTTCTCTGTAGATAGAACGCAATAAATAGCACTGTAGCGCTGTCGTCCCGTTGTTCATCATTCATCAATTTTCTCCAGCAGGCACCAGTAACGTCTCCATTGTGAGACTTGTTGTTACTGTTTTCGGCATATTGAATACGCCACGGGTAGCTTGCCAGGCTCTGCCAAGCGGGTAGGATACTCTCTGTAGCTTGCCGGGCTCTCCGAGAGGGGCAGAGTAATTGAACCCTGGTTGGCTGTGTGCAAGGCAAACATCCTTCCCTCTGTGCTATCGCCTCATTTTTAAGTCTATCTTGCATCCCTCAATTCTAACTTGTTAGACTAGAACTGTAGGCAGCATAATTCTCACAATATGTCAAGCATAAAATTTTGCCAAATCAATTTGGTAAGGTATTGCTAATTTTGAATAAATATGGCATGTTCTGTTTGTTTTGTTTTGGGGCCTCATGGGCTGTGCTCAGGGCTTAATTTTGGCTCACTATCGGATCACTCCTGAAGGTTCTCGGGGAACCATATGGGGGAACTAGGGATCAAACGCAAATCAGTTGCATGTAAAAGATGCACTGTGAATGTTTTACTATATCTCCAGTCCTAAAATAACAATTGAAATGGAATATTACTTTGTATTTATAAAATTCTGGAAAGCAACTATATAAACACACACAGATACATATTTTAAATTTCAAGTTCTTTAAATACTCCTTGTAATCACTATTAATATCTATTTTTTTGTTTTTGGGTCACACCCAGCGATACTCAGGGGTTACTCCTGGCTCTACACTCAGGAATTACCCCTGGCCGTGCTCAGGAGACCATATGGGATGCTGGGAATCGAACCGGGGTCAGCCGCGTGCAAGGCAAACGCCCTACCCGCTGTGCTATCGCTCTAGCCCCCAATAATTTCTTAACATACCATCATTTTCTTTAGATTTAGATGAGATCTAGAAAAAAAATTTGAAATCCATAGCCATTGTTTTAATAAGATACATCAAAATTGCAACTTATTAGTAATAATTTGTGACTTTTTTTGTTTTGTTTGCATCTTTCCATTTTTAGGGACCAAGAGTAATTCTTATAACCTCAGTGTTCTTACAAACTAATAAAAGATCAGATGCTACTGGTATGTCACATAAAAACACAATATTTAGTTAGGCACAGTGACTAATGTTGGAATAATATAATTAGAAGACATAATATTAATAAGAGAATGACTCAAAGTATACTAGCATTATTGTATGTCAAGATAAAAATATGATTAAGTGCAACATTGACTAACATTTTTAAAGAAAAAAGATTTTGTGATACATAAAAAGATGCATAAATACTACATTCATTAAAATATTTTGGCTTTTTGGGATAGTGAATAACAATAATTTTTATGTGCTCATTATCTTAAATGCATATAAATCATTTTCATCATAGCAATTTATATAAGCTTGCATTAGTAGCAACTTTTGTTTCAGTATTACCCCCAAACTATTCTATTGTTTATTTTATGTTCTAATGTTTATTTGCAGATATATGTTCATATAAAATTTGGGTGAAGATGTAAGAATAAAATAATTAGAACATTGTTTTTTCAGTTTTCAGTTTTTATATTTTAGATTTCCTCTGAGATAATCTGTCTGTATTACGTTAGTTATTATGCTGTTCCTTACAATGGTAAGAAATCATATATTTACAAAGCAAGGGTGGTGATTATTTCCATGGTATCCAATAGAAATACAGATCAATTTTCACACATCGAATCCATCTAACTCTCAGCCTCACCCAAGGGCATCAGCCCTTGAATGGTCTCCAGAATGCCCTCATCTTTCAGCTACAGCTGTCAAACAAGAACACCACTATGTGTTCTACGGAAAACATAATGTATTCAAAGATGTAAGTGACCAGGATATTGGAACAGAAAGAGTAATGAGAAAAAAATTTATGGTCACCACCTTTTGCTTAGGGAACTGTAAATTCTGCATGCAATGGGTGAAGATTTCATTCCCTTTCACCACTAAGGAATTAAAAAAAAAAGAGGGTAAGGATAATTAAATTCCACAAGGTGAAAATAGTTCATGTCAGCAATCCTTCCACTACATTCAGCATTAAGCATTAGTCAGGCTTTTATAAAGTATGGTTAGTGGCAGCACATTTGTTCTTTCTATCTCAAATTCATTCGACTTGAAAGCATTACTTATGCAGGATGACAGAATGACAGGCTTCTTAGATAAGGAAAAAAATATCTAGCAAATCTGTATTTTACCAAGACCTTTTAGCACCATCTAACATGGTATTCTCATCAAAAGT
This sequence comes from Sorex araneus, assembly GCF_027595985.1. NCBI lineage: Eukaryota > Metazoa > Chordata > Mammalia > Eulipotyphla > Soricidae > Sorex > Sorex araneus. Next base: position 277,156,368 of record NC_073302.1, on the reverse strand, counting down.
CTTGATAAATTGTTGATAGTGTATAGGAGAGTCACACCCAAATAGTGGAAATCAATGACCCTGACAACGTCAAACAATATATTTTAAAAGTATCAGAATAGTTGGACTGAAAGTTTTTGTTTATACATCATGCCATAAATCTGATGGATAAAGTGAGTCTGCTCATTAAAATTAGCAGAAGCTTTCAAGACAAATGAAACTGCTATTGCTTAAGAAATAAACAATGGAGTTTTGGTGATTCTGATGGATAAAATCAAATTCTTTATAAATTAATGAAAATGCATTTTGCAGTTTAGTAAACAATATGATCAGACAATAAAAAACAACAGCACAATCAATTAAATACTTTAAACCAAAAGCACTGATAGTTTACCTACATATTGGTTCCTTTATTTATTTTCAAACATACAATTGTCCTATCTAAAATAGAATATGATTAGTGATTACTAATGAAGAAGCTGTGTACTGTTGTAAAATAAAACCAATAAATTAAGGATGCTTAAACAATTATGAAATGAGGAGACTATAATATCTAAGTTTTTTATGAATTTCTGAATCATTAGTGTTTTATGTTTGAGAAAAGAAAAATCATCAGCAACAGTTTTGCTTGTATAACTGGAAAATAGTATCTTTGTTTTATATAAATGCCAGCTGGGAGAATATTATTTCTCTTTCACAAACTTCCAATGTAAAGAACGAGAAGCTTTGAAATTAGAAACCCCTTTTTTGTCATCGAAGCAGTTTGCACAGTCCCAGAGATTTCTATGCATTGGTTTTCACAACTTTTTAGAATCATTTTCCCTTCATTGTAGACTAGATCTAGTGATTGGCATGCTACTAATGAAAACGATATTAATGAAGTAATCTGATACTACCAAGATTAGGTTATAAGTCTGCAATTCTGAGACAGAGAGATATTGCAGTGGGTAGGGCAAGATCCCTGGCATCACATATATTCACCTGAGTCTAGGATTGGATTTTGAGCACAGACCCCCCCGCCAGGTGTGTGTACTGAGCTCTGTCAAATGTGGCCCCAATCAAAAACCAAATCAAGCGACCAACAAGACAGCAGTTCTGCCTTGTCTGAACTCACTCTGTTTCTAGGCTTACTCACCTTCGGGGACAATGATTTCAATGCTGCGGAGTACTCCTAAGGAGAGCAATATTTGGCAAAAGACTTAAGGTCTCTGGACAGCTATGTGAATGAGCTCCAGTGTTTGCCTTTCTCCAAATTAACCCTCAGATAACCTGCAGCTCCACTTGGCAGTTTTCTTTATGTCTAATGGTAGCCCGTCTTCAGTGACACCAACATAAAGTTGCTTCATACCCCTGATCCGAGAAGCTGTGAAGCAATTTGCTTGCTGTTGCTAAAATTCTCAAGGACTTATAAATAAAAATGCAGGTTTTACTGCCCTAAAAACAAAAACAGATTACTGCCTTAAATATGATAGTATCTTTGGAAAGGACAATAAATATAGCTGAAAGTAAATATAAGCTGAAAAAATATTAAAAAGGAAAAAGTAGTCAGTTTATTACCATCCTTAAAGCAGAGTGTGAGTTGAATTCTGGCCTCAGCTCATAATGTACTGGGAAATGAGAAAATCTTACTGTGAAAACAAGTAAGGGGAATGCTTGTTATGCTATGGCAGACATTTTTGCACCAATAATATATACAAATATAAGAAGAAATTATTTTATGAATTGCTGATCAATATAAAAGTGTTATACAATACAGAGACTTATACCTTAATAAGAATTATATGTTGCATCAAGGAATAATATAAAGTAGAACTGAGATCATATGTATACATAAATGTAAGTAATCTGATACCAAACACATAAAGATGTATGAAAAAGTAAAAATCAGTTTTGACTCAAAATTACTCTAAGTATAAAGTAATGCATTAATACTTTTGAGATAAAAAGCTATAATTTCTTAACTAATATTGTTTTATTGACCTTATGTTAATAAAACACAAATCCATGCTAAAACACTCCACCTCAAAGATGTATCTATGCAAATATAAATAGCTACAAAAAGGAAAACAATATGCAATGATAATATATAATAGGGCTGGAGCCATAGCGCAGTGGGTAGGGCATTCGCCTTGCACACGGCTGACCCAGATTCGATTGCTTCACCCCTCTCAGAGAGCCTGGCAAGCTACAGAGAGTATCTCGCTCACACAGCAGAACCTGGCTAGCTACCCATGATGTATTTGATATGCCAAAAAAAGTAACAGCAAGTCTAACAATGGAGATGTTACTGGTGCCTGCTCGAGCAAATCAATGAGCAATGGGATGACCGTGATACAGTGATACAATGAATATATAATAGATATTAGATAATATGGCATATGCAAATAGTTCTCCCACTGTGAGAAATTAGCTTTCGTATCTCAGACTCTCTTGATAAATTAATGTACATTAGATTATTCTATTTCAGAAAAAAAACATGACATAGTATCAGTAGTTTAAAATGTGTTTCTCTTTGATGCAACTTGACTTAGAGAATCAGTTGAAGTATTGTCCATTATAGTCATTCTTAAGCTAAGACTCAGAGACGAGTCACAACTTTAAACTTGACATTTTGACAAAAAAAGTTGTGTATACTAAAGTATCAATGACTTGCTTGTCACTGGGAAAAATTCCTTCCCAAAATTTATCATCAGCAATTTAAAACCCTATTCTGGATTTATTACCACAGTTCCCATCCACAAAGCAAAATATAATTAGAAAATACACTTTTTATCTTCTATGCCAAAGCAAAAGGCAACCCCTTAATCTGGTAACAAGTAATTATACCCATCATTCTTAAAATAGTTCTCTATCTAAACAATTTACCTTTTTTTGTCACAAAAAAAAACTGAGTTTTCAGTGTCTCTTATTCCTTCAGTCTTTTGAAAGCCATTGCCATTATATGAGAACTTCAAAAGGATATTTCCAAAATATCATGTCTCTTTTCAAGATATTAATGTTTCTAAAAATATTTTTCTACTTATTCATTCAAACCACAAACATCTATAAACATAACCATTAAAATTCTTTAGCACAAATACTGCTCACATCTAGCCTTAACACACACTGATATTTTTACAAACATCTACAGTTACATCTGGCTTCTCTGACAGTGTAGGAATCACACCAAGAACCTCACACATTCAAGGCAAGTACGGGCTAAATCCCTGAGCTAAATCCTTGACCCCAACATCTGTGAGTATATTTGGTAAATACATACTTTATCATATCAATAAATTACTAAAAGTTTTTTAAAGAATTAGAATAGAAATTTTATATCAAATTACTGATTTTTTAAGAAATAAAACATAAACTACTATAACTTTTTTTCTAGTTTCAAGAAAACTGGCTAGAGGCTTCTCTTAGCCTGACAGAAAAACAGAACAACACAGAAAAGTCTAAGTAAAGATGAAAAGTTTCCTTGGACCCACAAGGGACAAAACATCACAGAACCAACTGACATCTCAGAGTTTAGACAGGTACATGAAAAAAAAATAGGGCTCAAACACCTTTACTCTCATGAGAGACACACAAAAAGAAAAGTAAACCATGTATGAATATGTGTGTATGCGGTGTGTGTGTATCTCTATATCTATATCTATATCTATCTATCTATCTATCTATCTATCTATCTATCTATCTATCTATCTATCTATCTATCCATCTATCTATATATCTCTGTAGCACTGTCATCCGGTTGTTCTTTGATTTGCTTGAGACGGCACCAGTAACGTCTCCATTGTGAGACTTGTTACTGTTTTTGGCATATTAAATACACCACAAGTAGCTTGCCAGGCTTTGCCATGTTGGTGGGATACTCTCGGTAGCTTGCCCAGCTCTCTGAGAGGGGCGAAGGAATCGAATCCGATTGGCAGCAAGGCAAACATCCTACCCGCTGTGCTATCATCCAGTCAAAGAATTATTATTTACAGGTACTATATTACTTAGTCCTCCGTGAGCTGTATTGTGGATTTGCCACCAGGATCTCACCATTCTACAAGGAAGTGATCATTGATGTAAAGAGAGGGGTGCAGCAGGGTGATACCATTTCACCGAAACTCTTCAGTGCCACTCTTGAGAACATCATGTGCGATGACTGGAATGGGAAGGAATCGGAGTGAGATAGACGGTCGGCAATTACACCACCTCTGCTTCACTGATGACATCAGTCTCATAACGCCAAACATTAGCCAGGCGGCACAAATGCTGGTGATTTCGACTACGAGTGTGGAAAGGTCGGATTGCAGCTGAATCTCAACAAGATGATGCTCATGAAAAATGAACTACTCCCTGAAGCTCCATTTGGTCTCAGTAGAATGAACATCTCTGAATGCAGCAGCTATGTGTACCTGGGTCGAGAAATCAACATGAGGAACAACTTGGCGCCAGAACTTCTCAGGAGGAAGAGAGCAGCATGGAATGCCTTCAAGAGCGTTGAAGAAGTGGTTAAGAGAAAGAAGAACCTCCGACTCCGGGCACATCTTTTAGATTCCACTGTTCTTCTTGCACTAACATACACCTTAGAGACCTGGGCCCTATGCAAACTGGATGAGAATGATATTAGGGTATCCCAAAGAGGAATTGAAAGAGCTATGCTAGGAGTAACACGTCTCACTCAAGTGAGAGAAGGAATCTGGAGTTCTTACCTCTGTTGATGGCCAAGAATCAGGGACGCTGTCTCGTTTGCCAAGGCATCAAAAATCAGATGGGCCGGTCATGTAATGCAATTCGGAGACGACCTCTTGGACTAGAGCTGTTACCGACTGGATTCCACGGGACGTCAGAAGACCACGTAGCCGCCCGCCAACTAGATGGTCAGATTTCTTCGTCAAATCCCTGAATGAACGATTTGAGGCTCTTTCTGTTCCTGGAGCAAGCAGATATAATTGGGCTGCACTAGCACGCAACAGGGACAAATGGCGAAGTTACTGGCATCCGCTCAAGCAAATCGAAGATCAACAGAATGACAAGTGATACAAGTGAAGTGATATTACTTAGCCAAAAAGTTTATTTGTAACTTGTATATACATAAAAAATTCTGCAAAAATATCAGAAACTATTAACAGTGATTGCTGATAAACTTATCTTTCATTGCTAACACAATGGCAGAGAGAAATATCTTGAAATTTTTACTTGTATGCACTGTTTTTTTTTTTAATTTTACGAGCAGTATGAAAACAAGGAAAGATGAAGAATGCCTAATCAGAGGAAGTGTATGACAGTAACCAGCAAAAGGGCTTTCATCAGCCATATATATATATATGTATATATATATATATATATATATATATACATGAGAGTTAGAGAAGAGAAAGAAAGCACATCTATTATAGGAAATAAGATTAGAATTACAGCTAAACATGAACACTATAAAGTATACCTAAATAATGTTAAAAGTAAATGTTTAAAGGGGTACTCTGGTTTTAGTAAAACATAACTTCAAAACAGAAGGACAAAAAAACTCTAAGAGTAACAAAATTTCAGTATATTTAATGCCAGTATACTTGGTCCACAAATATGATGCTGTTTAGGTAAAATGAGTGTTATGTTAAAGGTCAGAAATAAATTCTAAGAAGCAAAATTTAAAAGCAGAAGCGGATTAATGGATTATGCAATGTTTTCTTGTTTTGAAACAGTTAAATATTTAAATTTATAATAGCATTCATTGAGTGTTTATACAATAATTAACAGCAAAAACTCTTGAGATTAGAGTAATAGATAAAGCACTCTTTTTAGACCAATCATGTGAAAAAAAGCTTTAAAATATTCCCTGGTTATTTTGCATTAATATTTTAAAATATTAAATAGTTTCTTTCACTTTGAAAGGTATTCATGTTTATTAAATATACAAAAGTGTAGAATCATAAAATCAAGTGGAAAAAGTAAGAAAAACTGTAGAGTAAGCAGAAAAGTAGTAAAAGCCAGGCAAATGGAGAGAAGGCAAACAATGGCTGATGATAATCTGAATATCAATAATAATTTTTAAGTAACTTATTTTTATGGAATCACTGTGAGATACACAGTGACAATGTTGTTCTTCATGGGTTTCAGCCATACAATGCTCCAAAAATCATCCAATCACCAGACATTGATGCTTTCCCAGCATCAATGTCCCCAGTTTTTCTCCTGCCATCACCCACCATCATCCTACCTTCCATAGATGGAAGATATTTCTGTTTTCTCTCTCTTTCTTTCTCTCTCCTTCTATTTCTCTCTCTCTCTCTCTCTCTCTCTCTCTCTCTCTCTCTCTCTCTCTGCAGTACGGGTAGTGAGAGGTTATCCTGTGTTTTCCTTTACCTATTTTCAACACTCACTTTCAACATTAACTTCCTAAATCTACCATTGAATAAACAATATAGTAACAGATACAGATGTGTTTAAATAAAAATAAATTTAAAGAATAAGACAAGATGAGTTTATAAAACATGTGAAAAAATATTGTATCATAAATCATCATCATCATCATCATCATCATCATTATCATCATCATCATCATCATCATCATCCTCTTGATCATCGAATTTCTATGGTATCAGTAATGTCTCGATTCATCCTAGCGCTGAGATTGTAGAAGCCTCTCCTTACTCGTCCTTCCCAACGATGCCACATTGGAAGTTCTTTCAGGGTCAGGGGAATGAGACCCAGCATTGTTACTGGTTTAGCATATGAATTCACCATGGGGAGTTTGCCAGGCTCTCCCATGTGGGCAGCAAACTCTCCGTAGCCTGCTAGTTCTCCCAGAGGGAGAACAAAGCTATAAGAACGAGGTTCCAGGAGCTTGCTTTTAAGTCTCTGGATGTTAGCCATTGATGGGATTACAGAGGCTGGGGGACAGTCCCTGGGCGTGACCGCCTTAGCTACTGGAAAATGGGAAATCTGGGTGGAAGAGGCCCAGTCCCAATCCCAGCAGGCTTGGAGGTCTCAGCCCCAGTTCCCACACACCTGGGTTCCTCTGCCTGTAACTTCATATGTGAGGCTCGTCCGAACTTGTGGAAAGGGGCCTTGATGGCTGTGGTTAAGGCTCCGGAGGTCTTTGGCCAAGAGAGCTCTGCAAAGGAAAGTTTAGGTAATATTTAAAATTTTTGGTGAAGCCAGCCAAAAGAACAAAAGCAACCGCTGTTGGAGAGGATGTGGGGAGAAAGGGACCCTTCTACACTGCTGATGGGAATGCCGACTGGTTCAGCCCTTCTGGAAAACAATATGGACGATTCTCAAAAAACTAGAGGTTGAGCTCCCATTTGACCCAGCAATACCACTGCTGGGAATATATCCCAGAAAAGCCAAAAAGTATAATCGAAACAACACCTGCACATGTATGTTCATTGCACACTGTTTACAATAGCCAGAATCTGGAAAAAACCCGAATGCCCTAGAACGGATGACTGGTTGAGGAAACTTTGGTACATCTATACAATGGAATACTATGCAGCTGTTAGAAAAAAGGAGGTCATGAATTTTGTATTCAAGTGGATCGGCATGAAAAGTTTCATGCTCAGTGAAATGAGTCAGAAAGAGAGAGACAGACATAGAAAGATTGCACTCATCTATGGCATATAGAATAACAGAGTGGGAGACTAACACCCAAGAATCGTAGAAATGAGTACCAGGAGGTTGACTCCATGGCTTGGAGACTGACCTCACATTCTGGGGAAAGGGCAACTCAGAGAAGGGATCACCAACTATAATGTAGTTGAAGGCCATGCGGGGAAAGGGAGTTTCGGGCTGAATGAGGGCTAGAGACTGAGCACAGTGGCCACTCAACACCTTTATTGCAAACCTCAACAGCTAATTAGAGAGAGAGAACAGAAGGGGATGCCCTGCCACAGTGGCAGGGTGGGGTGGGGGGGAGATGGGATCAGGGAGGGTGGGAGGGATGCTGGGTTTACTGGTGGTGGAGAATGAGCACTGGTGAAGGGATGGGGTCTCGCACTTTGTATGAGGGAAGCATAAGCACAAAAGTGTATAAATCTGTAACTGTACCCTCACGGTGATTCACTAATTAAAAGTAAATAAATTAAAAAAAAATAAGATTGGAAGAATGTAGAGGAAGTCCTTACAGAGACACTCTGGGAGAGAAATGAATGAGAAATTACTTTGCTAATACAAGGAGCTCTTTCTGAAAATGCCTTTCTAAATATACGCATATTAAAAACACACATTTTAAAAATAAAAAAAAATTTGGTGAAGCAAAAATATTTTTATTGAAACTTATATTAGAAATATGTGAGGGGAGAGAATAGGAGAAGAAGCTGAAAAGAACACAGGCTTCTCTGGAGTGGAAACAGGATAGTGAAGAAACAGACAAGCAAGCAAGCTATCTTCATGGGAGAACATAGGCCTGAAGAACAAGCTGCAAAGCATATCTTTTATTTACTTACTTATTTATTTATTTGTTTTTGGATCTAACCCAAAACCAAAATGGTTTTGGATGCTCATGGGTTATTTCTGGCTCTGCATTCAGGAATGATTCCTGGTGGAGCTCAGGGACCATATGAGATGCCAGGGATAGAACATGGCTTGGCGTTTGCGAGGTAAGTGTTCAATTCACTGTACTCTCTCTCCAGTCCTCTGTGTGATTTTATTTTTAATGTGAGTCAATGGACATCAGAAAAAGGAAGACTACTATGAGAGGGTGGTAAATTATTCAAAAAGACATAGGAATTTCAAAGAAACTGAGTTTAGTGATGAGAATTCAAATGTATGTGGCTGAAACTTTCTATTGGTAAGCAAAATTTTGTAAATGTACAAGATAACATGTTAAAAATGGAAGAAAATTAATAATGCTCGGAAGTTCTGTCAATGAATGTAACTTAATAGATATCAATTGAGCATTTTTTCTAATGAGTAGAAAACATTCCAACCAAATATACATGAAGTAAATATTGTCCAAGATAAAAATATACATCATGCCAAAAGCTGAATGAAAACAACTATAAATTTGTTCTAGAACAACTAAAAAAGTAGTTTAACTAATTAGGAAAAACATATAGTGCATGAATAATAAAAGAACATTATAAAACAAAAAGGTGGAAATAGAAAAATATAATATGTATATGTTTTATAAATGAATTTATTGATAAAACTAATAAAACCTTTCTCAGTAATAAAATAATATAAACTTCTATCAATATAAAGGATGATAGAATTTATATTACTGCCTGTTTTATAAAATCTAAAATGATAATTAATGTATATGACAAGGGTCTATTCCCATAATTTTGATAACCTAGAAAAAATGAATTCATTGAATGGCACAAGCTCAGCTAAGGAGGAACAGATTGCCTGAACTAGTTTATATCTATTAAATAAATTTAATATGCAGTTTAATGCATTTGAATAAAGTAACTCCCAAGCTTAATTATTTCACTGATGAATTCAATTTAATATTTATGGAACAAATAATAACAATTCCATGAAATCTGTTCTAAAAACAGTGGAAGTGACACTTTCAAAAGTTTTATGAGGACATCATTGCATAACACACAACCCAGATGAAAAAAATGCTAGGAGCAAACAGAACAAAACAAAATAACAGAGGACTAATTTTGAAGTTTCTGATTTTTTTTCTTTCTTTCTTTTACTTTTGGACCATGCACTTAATCCTGACTCTGTACTTAGGGATTCTTCCTGTAAGTTATCAGGAAACCATCCTGGGTACCAGGGATTGAACGGAGATTGGCAGCGTGCAAGCAAGCACTCTACCCATGGTAGTATCTGTCCAGCCCTGAACTCCCTACTCTCAGTTATAAAGAACATACATGAAGTGGAATCGCTGAGTAATTATGATTTATGTATAATTTTAATCTTGATCACTAAGGGGACATAGTTTAGATTAAAACTGTACATCAATGTTTTTCTGGCTGATTGAGAGTAAACTTAATTAAATTATGCATATATACAAATCAATAATGATTAATCACTCATGTGAGTTCGGTTAATTGCATTCATTGGTGAAATATATATGTGTATCTGTGCATATATATACATATACACATACGTATACACTGTATGAATACATATATTTACATATATAGTCACAATATAATAAATGTCAAGAGAGTCCATTACCCTTAAGGTATATGAGAGAAAGTTTGTCTTGAGCATTTCCTATTTCTGCCTACCTTCTGGGTAAAAATATTGACTATGATTTTTCTCCATACTATCTTTTCAAGGACTTTATATAGCAAACAGATGTGGACACAGAGATATCTTTATCCAGGGAAGAATTATGAAAGTGTTTGCTACTCGTCATGAAATAACATCTCCATTTGCAGTTGTCAAAAATTTGACAATCATTGCCAGAGTGATAGTTCAATGAATAGGGTTCTTGATTGCACATACTTGACCTGGGTTTGATTCCCGGCACAATATATAGCCCCATGAGACTGCCAGGAGAGATTTCTGAGCCAAGAGTCAGAGTCTGACTTACTCCTTGTGTATAGCTCAAGACAAACACAAATTTGACAAGCAGACCCTTCAGATGCCAAATAACTGCCTCTCCAGTGCAACTCATTGTGTCCTAACCCTTCAATTTGCGAATTTGAGATCAGGGCAATAGTACAAATAGTGCCATTCTGGTGACTGCAAATGAGTAATAAACAATACCTACAGCTGAACAGTAAGTTTCATATTTTCTATTATTATTCATTAAACCCTTTGGTCTTGCAATCACAATAAAATCTTGACAGGTGTTTACTTACACGTGTTTGCGTTAGCCAAAGCACAGTATATTTAATTCAATCAAAATATTAAATTAGATAGAAATAAAATTTTGAGTATTAGGTATGTAGAATTCAGATTATTTTGGATCACTTATCACAAACTTTAAAATATTTTATAAGTTAAAGTACATTTATATTAAAGCACAGTCATTTCAATATCAATAAAAATAATTATAATATTAACTTTAAATAGCTACAATACCTCTATTGGGTGAAAAATATGTAGTGGAAATTATGCTTCAACTATATTTAAGAGCATTAATAGCTAGATGGCTCTTTGATTATTCTAAAAAACTATAGAACTTCTTTTTGGGGTATGTTTTCATTATCTTAAAATACACTCATTCTAAGAATTTTATTATTAAACACTGAATTGAGACAATCAGAGGGTAGGAGTTCACTTTGTATCTTAAGTTTATTTAAATGATGTCTAAGATTTTATACAAAAATTATATTCCATTTTGAAAATAAAGGTGAATAAAAATAATAAGACGATTGCATTCATTTGGGGAAAGACTATACACATACAGGTCTATACAGTAATATTTCTACTATAATACTCAGGATAGCACTTACTAAAGTCTTTATTTTTTTTAATTTATTTATTTTTATTGAATCACCATATGCTTTGGATGTGGTTAAGTCATATTTGATCTCAGACAGCATGTGTGATCTCCCAAACCCTGCAGGACTGATACCTGTGTACAGAGACACGAGTAGTCCCTGAGCATCTGCTAGGTATGACCACAAAGCAAAATAATGAAAAGAAAAAAGACTGGAAATAACCAGCATTGGCAGCGATATGATGATAAAGGATGTATCACAGCTATGTTCATGGCAGTGCATAGCATAATAGTTGCGGTTTGCTTGATGAATGTTCAAGAAGTTATAACATATTAGGCAGCAACAGTAAAAGATTGAACGATGCAGTTTGTTTCAATGTGGATGGATCTAGATTATATAATGAGAACAAAAATAAATAAGAGGGAAAGGAAAAAATAGGAGTTGATCTCTCTAATCCATTGAATATAGAAGGTCAAAATAATAGAATGAATAGTACGTAATAATGTCAAACTCTTGGCATTAGAATAAAAAAATACTAAAAACTGGGAAGAGTGGAAAAAGGAAGTCTAGACTAGGAGAGACCAGGTGATACTAGGAACATTGGTGGAGGATCACGATCACTTTACTGATGGTTGGTTGTATAAATTTTACATAATATTTATTTATATTTGGTACATAAATACCAAAAACACTAACACATGGTAACTATATAAACTATAATAAAAATAATTTTAACATAGATAAGGTGGTAAATTTTCTGTTATTTACATTTAAACATTTTTGATTCAATATGGTGATATATTGCTTATTTCTGAATGCCAAACTTTTTTCTTTTTTTTCCAGTTGCTATTATTACAATCCCATATGCATAGTCCATCTCCATATTGATGAACCTATGTGCTTTAAATTCTTTTCTCTCTCACGAGTGTCCATCTGTGCAAGATTTCCTCATTGGAACTTAAAAAAAAACCTTACATTTTACCTAAAATACTGATATCTAAACTAGTTTGGGATGCATAGAGGCACTGAATATCAGCAAACATACTTGCTTTTAAATTTATAGCTCTCTGACGCTAGTTTTTCATTGTTAATAGGATAGATCTTCTTATCTCTAGACTTATTCATCCTATATGAACAGGCCTTTCAAGGTGAATTGATTTCAGTCTGTGCAAACAAATACATTGCTCCAGGACATGCTTTATTAAGGCTGCCTAGTGTGCCGCCACAGACTTAAGAGCCTGGTTATAAATAAAATGACACATGATGAGTAAAAACACATTTATAGCATTAAATTGGCCCAAAGAGAAAACAGAACATCCCTGAAATTTAAAGACAATATTCTAATTTTATAATTTTAATACTATTATAAATTGATGTGCTTAAATTTTAATTGTATAAACCTAATTATTTTCAAGTTAAATAACACATAAAAATTAAAATGCTACTATATATATATACATAGTTATATAATCTCTAAAAAATTAACCATAAGGTAGATTTGGAAAGCAAGCAAAATATAAAATGCATCAGCACAACCCAGTTGCCTTTTTGTTGGTATGTAAAATGTATGCATTAATATATTACAGAATATGATTTGATAATATTTAAAATTAAATATGTCACTTTGAAATAGGTTTAAGTATTTATAAATTCAGTGTCTAGTAACAAACTGATAATGTAAATCAGGATAATGGTTAATTTGAATTAATTCCTTTCAACTTCAAGGGACCATAAAATTGAGTTTATGCACACAATTATTTCTCTAGTCACATTACTGACATAAAACACAATGAACATGGTTTATTCCCATTTAGATCTCTTTTTTTATGGTTAAATGTCTATCATTAGGATGTAGGGAAATAATCCTACATGGTAAAGTGATTTATATAACATATTAAAATAAAGCTAAGCAAACATATTTTCAAAACGGATAAACTGACTTTTTTAGTAAAATATTATGATGCTGCCAGCATGGAAAAGTATACTCATATCCATTGGAAGCTGCCCTATATTCCTGGTCTTTGATTTAACGAAGGCACACCTCATGAAGTCTTCTTTCTCAATATTCTGGAAACCATAGTCAATTACCAGCTTCCTCAGATTTAGATTGTTCTCACATTACTTTCCTTTTTGCTCCCCAAATCAAAGAGACTCTGCCTCACCTTTTCTGAACAATGGTTTCTGATCAATTCAGTGCTTTGTAGCAGGACAACAATGAATTTCTTTTTTAAAAAATGGTGATTTGGTTCAACTGAACAATTTTATTCTTTTGATGTGGACTTTGAACTAGGGTTGGAAATATATGTATAAGTTAAATAATGTACATTTGTTCTTGACTATTTTCCATCACCTTAAATTAGTTGCCCATACAACTAATTATGCCCAAAGAACTCAGTGAAATTTGTAGGTATTTCCAACAGACATATTTTGGAATTTGTTCAAGAAGAAATAGGCAGCTTCCTTAATCACCATTGACTTTAGAGAATAATTTTTGTATGACAGAACAACACAATTTTAACGACAGCTATCAGAGTGAGCAAAAAGGCTGTAGCACTGCACTGTAGTACTGTTGTCCTATTGTTAATCAATTTGCTTGAGCGGGCACCAGTAATGTCTCCATTGTGAGACTTGTTACTATTTTTGGCATATCGAATACACCACAGTTAGCTTGCCAGGCTCTGCCGTGTGGGCAGCATATTCTTTCTTGGTAGATTGCCGGGCTCTCTGAGAGGGACAGAAGAATTGAACCTGGGTTGGCTGCGTGCAAGGCAAACGCCCTACCCACTGTGCTATCACTCCAGTCCAAGGAAAAAGGCTAGCACCTAAAACTTAGCCTTAAAAAATCATTGTGTTAAATCACTAACCATTTGTCATTGATAATTATTAAATGTATGTTAAATAATACAGAGAATCCTATAACTGGTTGAATGAAATTAACATAACTGGGGAAAAAAGAAATACTTTAATTTCTGCAATGTAAGTTTTAATTAGAAGAATCTTTAGTTTCCATAGTTTAGAAGATCACTAAAAACACTTACTTGACTATTTTAAGAGAGGAAGATTGCTGAGTGCTCTTAGCTGACACTGGTGTGTCAAGCAATGTTCTATAGAAATATAAAGTTGAATTTGACATATTGTCAAGCAAAATGAAAGAGAAGAATTTAGAAGCTAGGTAACATTTAGAATACCAAAAACTCAGTACTACTAGAATTGTAACAGCATGAAATGTAAGGCTAAAAATTTTAAATTTAGTTTTCTTTCTAGTTCTTTGGCTTATTTGAAAATCCCACATAAGACAATAATTTATATGTTAGTCATAAATTTTAGTGATAAATTTTGTTCAGATGAAAAGTTAATATAGAAATATAGTTGTAAGTAAACACCTTAAACTATGTTCTTGACTTTACCATCAGAAAGAATTCATGAGGATGTCAGAGAAATAAAGTATAGAACATTCATTAAAGCCAAATACTCTGGGGTGGAGATGGTGGGAAGGATTGGCGGTGGAATATGTACATTTATGGAGGGAAGGGTTTTCGATCATTGCATGACTGAAACAAAACATGACAGCTTTGTATCCCATGGTGATTCAATTAAAAAAATAACAGTCAAATATACACTCAACAATCATAGGTCAAGTATTAATTATGGCAAGAAGCATTGTATCTAAGTTAGGCAAGGTGTTATGCATATATAAGGACCAGAATGTGGTTATTCTCTAGGTAGAGTATATAATACTTAACAATATGTATAAGGTAGGGGCAGAAGCAATAGTGAAGTGGGTAGGTTGCATACTTGCTTTGCACATGTCCCATATGTTTCCCAGAGCACTGCCATAATTCCTTAGTATAGAGTCATGAGTAACCCCTGAACATTACCAGCATGGCCCCCAAACTAATTATATGTATAGTAAACAGTAAGGGTTGGATTATGTGTGACATTTTAGTGAGAGGGTTTGGAAATCATTATTTCTCAGAGTAAAAGCACAACCTAGATTCTATTTGTTCACTTCAGGAGTTTACCAATGCATTTATTGATTCTATAATCTACATTTGTATTCAGATATTGTTATGTATATCTTTTACTGCTACTACCATTTTATTACAATATGTAATGTAGTTTGATCAGGAGTGTGAATACTTTACCCGCTTATTTTTTTTCCATTTTAAATTTGCTTTGATTATTCACGTCATTTTGCATACCACAAAGTTTTTAGTAATTTTCTTGTTTTTGAGTTTTTCTTCTAAGATTTTGGTAGTGATTGTATTATATTTGTAAGATGCTTCGGATGGAATGAACATCTTAACATTGATACTCTCTAACACATGAGCATGTATTATATTTCCACTCACTGTTTCTTTTTCAATCCATTTCGAGTATGTCTTAGAGTTTCAGTATAAAGAATTTGTATCTCCTTAACTAAATTCATTCTAAGTCTTTTTTTTTTGTTTTTTGGGTCATACCTGGTGATGCACAGGGGTTACTCCTGGCTCTGCACTCAGGAATTACTCCTGGCAGTGCTCAGGGGACTATATGGGATGCTGGGAATCGAACCCGGGTAGGCCACGTGCAAGGTAAATGCCCTACCCACTGTGCTATTGCTCCAGCCCCCATTCTAAGTCTTTTATTCTTTAAAATGTTACTGTAATTATATTGTTTTCTTAATTACTTTTCCTGAAGTTTTTTCATCAGTGTAAATAAAATTTGTATTGACTTTGAATTCACTGCACCTGCACTGAACTTGTAATAAGTTCTAATAATTTGTATAGGGATGCACACAATTGGTGCTGGAAGAACAAAGACCACTGCAAGTAATGCTTGTAAAGTTGTAAAGGTGCAGACCTGGTGGCTTAATGCAGTGCCATAGTACTCAGGACTTAACTGAGTACTTAACTGAAACCTCTGGGGCCACCCCAGTATACTTGGAGGGTGAGGTGGTGTTGCAGGCA
Source organism: Sorex araneus (assembly GCF_027595985.1). Lineage (NCBI taxonomy): Eukaryota > Metazoa > Chordata > Mammalia > Eulipotyphla > Soricidae > Sorex > Sorex araneus. The sequence goes on along the minus strand of NC_073302.1, from coordinate 277,140,116 downwards.
TAATTCAGGATCTCACAAATGTACTGTGTATGTGCTTTACATTTTAAGCCACATTTCCAGCCCCAGTTCTACTCACTTTTGTTGTATATTTAAGTCTTTTTACTACAATATATCACGAATCACGAAATCCCGTTAATCACTGATTTCTAGGGCAGGCTCAGTAACCTCTCATTTCGTCCTTTCCCTGAGATCTTAGAAGTCCATCTCAACTCAGCCCTCCCAACAATGTTGCACTGGGGGCTCTTCAGGGTCAGGGGAATGAGATCCAGCTTGTTACTGGATTTTGCACATGAATACACCATGGGAAACTTGCAAGGCTGTCCCATGTAGGCAGTAAACTCTCAGAAGACTGCCAGTTTCTCCCAGAGGGAGAAGCAGGCTAAAGATATCGTGCAGCCACAAAGTGGCCGCGCACTTCTGAAAACTGGCTGTTGATGGGATTACACACACCTGGGTTCCTCTGCATCTTCATGCATGAGGCCTGTCCGAACGTGTGGAGAGAGGCCTCCAGCATGGTTGTAGCGTGATTCCGGTGGTTTTTGGCCCCAGGAGCTCTGCTCGGTGTGGGGAGGGAAGCTGGAGTCCATCCCCTTCGAGGGATCCCAGTGAAGACAGCCAGGCGTGTGGGCAAGAGACTACAATATATATGTATTCTTATTTGAAAAGGCTATTTAATATTGCTTTATCCCCTTAAATTATGGTACCCTGTGATATTTCATTACATTTTTCCTTAGTAATATAATCAAAAACTACAGAATTATTTTTTATCAGGGAACAATGAATGTCCTTGCCATGGTCCTGTTCTCAGATGAACAATTTTCAACTTTTCAAAACTAAGCATAATTCTTAATTATTGTCCTATATAGGCTTAATTATGTGCATTCCACTTTATGTTTTGTTGATAATTTTTATCATAAATGGATAATATAGCTGATTATATTCTTTATCTCCTTCCATATATTTGTATTTTGTGTCATAATTGAAAATATTTTATTCACATCCAGAGTTCAATAATGAAATTTTCCATGAATTTAAAATGTAGTTGTATGATTATTGGTTATATGTAATTCAGGTTCATCAAAATTTAAGTTAATTCTAGTTAATTTTAGTCAATTATGCTGAATAAATTCTAAGGTTCCAGATTTATTTTTCTTTCTCAATTCTAACATTTTAATTCCCCAGTTATAAATTCTTTCATTACATTCAATGAGGGGAAATACAGGATACATAACATAGTAAAACAAATATAGACCTCCAGTTTGTCTAAAAATTAAAGATTTAATGCAGTGCATTAAAATACATTATCAAAATACATAGCACTACATTGATTCATTTCTTATCTTCGCAATGTCATCAAAATATTTAATTACCATTGGCTCACCTAATTTTTATTCCATGGTAATTATATATATATATGTATATATATATACCTGCCTCTTATATACACAATAGAATATTATGCAGCTATTAAATAAAAATGAAATAATGCCATTCACTACAAAGTAAATAATTCAGAGGGTGAAGAACAAGTGCCAGATTGTCTCATTCATCTGCACAAAGTCAAAACAAATATTATGGAACAATCACAAACACTTGACCTTAGAATACAAACTTTAATATCACCTAATTGGGGAGAAGCGAAAAGGGGCAAGTAGCATCAGACTAAAGTGTCATAGAAACAATGTTGGAGAGTCGGTAGTGGAGTGCACTGATTTTATATATAGATATTATAAGATTTACTACTATTGTCACTGGATTAAGAAAATAAGAATGAATACCTATCTCATGATGATTTTTTAAATATTTATATAATAATATATATTTAAAAGTAAATAAACACAGATACATATTACAACCTAATTTTCAAAGCTTATATTTTATTAGCATCCAAAAAAGATGCTCTGAAGTCCGAAAACCATATATAGAAACACACTCTACATTTGCATTATCAGTACACAGTGAAGGCCGGTAACCCTCTGTGCTGTCTCTAATGCTTTATACTTAGTATATTTTAGACAGCAGAATATCATCTGTCTCTTTTTTCATTTATTATAACTATTTATATGAGGACCTATCACAGATTTAAAAATCCAAGAATTAACAAAGGTAGGTTTCTTAAAGAAATCTGCCAAAGAGAAAGAGATAAATAATAATAGAAAATTGATATTGACAAGAAATATAGTAGTAATGATTTATCTCTTATTGGATTTAGGTACCCATTTCAAGTTTTACAAAGTACAGGATACCCTAGTTACAGCTGAAAGCGATAGGAAAACATGGGGATTCTGAGAAACAGATTAACATTTTAAGAGCTAGATAACATGAATTAAATTTAATTACCTAGTGAGCCACACTCAAATCTGTGTGCCTATTTTAGTTATCCATAATGAGAAAAATCACATAAGCATATGGAAAGAATAGGAAAGAAGTCTTGAAAGTTTACCCTTTCGGATCTTGAATTAAATGCAGTCTTAGACTAAACCTGTTGAATATTTTAATGCCAAGCAGGGTTTTAAGAATGAATTTATGCTATAGACTAATGAGAACATTGCTAGCATAGCTAAGAAAAATTATACAATGCTAATAGCAACTATTAAAATCATAACTAGTTCAATGCTTTGTCTATATCAAACTGGAAATATGGGCTATATTTGATACATAACATTACAAAGCAAAGAGAAACCACTGAAAGGAGCTGCTATTTGTACTAATAAACTGCATGGAAATTGAGGTGTCTTTTTGTTTGTTTTTGTCTTTTTGGGTCACACCCGATGATGCACAGGGGTTAATCCTGGTTCTGCACTCAGGAATTATTCCTACTGGTGCTTGGGGGACCATATGGGATGCTGGGAATCCAGCCTGGGTTGGCCACATGCAAGGCAAATGCCTTACCCTCTGTGCTATTGCTCCAGCCCGGAGATGTCTTTTTTATGGTTATTTACTTGTCCTAATTTTTAAAAGTTAGATAGAAGGGTGTCTTTTGCAGTGGATGGGCAACCAGTACTGAGTCTGTGTGTAGGTGCCTCTGAAGCTATATCCATAGTGCATGGCCTCTCACCCAACTCTAGGCCTTGCACATGCACAGCATGAGTTCCATCCACTTGAGCAATCTTGGTCAGAACACCAAACAGTTTTTTAGACAGTCAATAACTAGCCTTATCCAAAAGCTATAGTCCCAGCAAGATCCCTTCATAATTTTCAAAGCAGACTGTTGCTTAATTTTTATGAAAGCAAACCAGTAGTTTCATTTGCCTTGCTTTTTTTTTATTTATGTTTTGGGTAACAACTTATTCATGTCTCTGTGCTCAGAGATTAGTCCTGCTGATGCTGGGGGGACTGACAATATGTAGTGCTAGTACCGAAGTGAAATTGATCACATGCTAGACAAATGTCTTAAATCTCTGTACTATCAATCCAGACACTGCCTACATTTTATTTTTTATCTTTAGTGTGTTAAGTATGATAGATACGAATATCAGAATTCAACATCGATTTTGCATATTCTGGTTGCTATTCAAATTTACAAGTGTTCAGTAAATATGAAATATTCTTCCATCCAAATTTCCAAAGCAATGTCTTAGAAGGCCTTACATTAACTTAGAATTATTCAGAGATGACTCTGGAATTACAGAGTGAATAAATGCATCATCATCATCATCTCGCCATTGATCGTCAAATTTCTTAAGCAGCCTCAGTGATGTCTCCATTCGTCCTAGCCCTGAAATTTTAGAAGCCTCTCTTTACTCGTTCTTTCCAATGGTGCCACATTGAAGGCTCTTTCAGGGTCAGAGGAATGAGACCCATCATTGTTACTGGTTTTGGCATATGAATACGCCATCGGGAGTCGTGCTCTTCTAGAAGCTTGGTTTTATAGTGTCTGGATGTTGGCTGTTGGTGGGATTACAAAGCGCTGGGGGCAGTCCCTAGGTGTGACTGCCTAGCTACTGGAAAATGGGGAATCTGGGCAGAAGAGGCCCAGTCTCAATCTGAGCAGGCTTGGAGGTTTCAGACCCAGGTCCCACACACCTAAGTTCCTCTGCTGGTTCCTTCATGTGTGAGGCTCATCCAAACATGTGGAAAGGGGTCCTTGAGCATGGCTGTGACTAGGCTCCAGAGGTCTTCGGCCGCGGGAGCTCTGCTCAGGGTGGGGAGGGAAACTGAAGCCCACCCCCTCCGAAGGGTCCCCGGGGAAGACATCTTGAATAAGTACAAAGTCACTATTAATTAAAGTGGTGAATTATTTCGCGGCCAGAGAAATGCTCCGGACCGGAACCCGGGCCAACAACACCAGGGATCCAGGCGGAGGAGGTACTGCTGGGACGCCTTCTCCAAAGGGAGCCCTGGTGACACTGAGCAGCAACTAACACGGCTCCGGGTTGCGGAACTGGAACACATCCTTTTTTAGACCTTTTCTAAAAACTGAAAACATACAGTCTTTTAATGGAAAACCAATTATCAAATGCTCTCTTTGTAAGGCTGTCTTTCTTGGGGGGAAACACCAACAACAATCGTGAGTTTTGTTTTGCAATATGGAACGTATTCAAGGTAAAGAGAAAATGAAGTGAAATTCATCAGTTATACAGTGGGGGGTGGGGGCGGGGGGTATGCTGGGGATTCTGGTGGTGGAATATGGGCACTGGTGAAGGGATGGTGTTTGAATATTGTATAACTGAGACATAAACCTGAAAAATGTGTATCTTTCCACATGGTGATATAATAAAAATTAAAAAAAAATAAAGTGGTGAGTTATTCAAAGCATAAACCCATTCTTAAATTTAACCCATTTTGGAATTGATTACTAGGAAGAACAGTCAACAAAAACATATGTCCCCAACCACGCATTCGAAAAATCATTATGAAAGGTTGTCACCGGACTCCATGCCAGGCTGTTTCACTGGGAGTGCCCAGATGGGGGCAGATGAGAGCCCTCCCTGACCCAAGGGACCTAGCCTGGCAGCCGACAACCTCCAGAACCCAACCGCCACCAGGCTCAAGGCAACTTCCCACACACTCAGGCTGAACCTGAACCTTACGTACAAGTGAACATATTCCTGTACCACTCAGCCGAATTCATAAGACGGTTTTCTATAACAGACAATACAAAATATGTTATTTTGGTTTTGCTTTGGGACAGGAATTGGGGCTTAGGATGGAAATGTAGCAAATTTGGTCGTGGGAAGGTGTAATGGTGGTGGCATTGGTGTTTGAATATTAACTGCAATCAAATACTGTGAACCACCTTATAAAAATTTTTTTTAAAAAGGAAGGTAGGCATTTGGTATGTGCATTTGCTTGTCAAGCAATATATTTGCAATTACACATGGTCAGTTCTGAAATAAATCAGCTGTCAGAGATATTTTGAAAGAATATACACCCTACCCTCCATTCACATAAAGTTTCCAGGTTATGTCCAACCCACCAGAGAGTATGCTTATTGCATTGGTGAGCTATATCGACACTTTATATTCACCCAAACTTCATAGTACACTTTAGGTTTACTATTGGTGATATACATATACTTGCTTAGGCAAATCTGTAATAGTAAGTCTCCATTGTGATAGCATTTACAGATCTTTTTATAACCTTAAACGTCTTGATTAGAATATTCATCTTTCCCAGACTCCCACCACAGCTGGAAATCACCATCTTTATTTATATATCATAACCCTTCCCTATTTCTCTGACTCACTCACTCATTTAAGGCACTGTATTGTGTTTCATTGTTTAAGTAACAAAACATTTTAACAGGAAAAATGATGTTTCTTCCCACTGTGTCTAAGAAAAAAGAAAGCATATAAATTACAATTCAAATTATTAACATTATATTGGAAATCTTAGATAATGCAGTTAGATATTTGAGGCATAATCATTAGAAACAGAGACAATCTCTCTTTAATTTTCAATAAATAATAGAAGGTATTTCCTAGACAGTGCAAATTCAATAAAATTGATTATCTTTCTGGAAAAGCTTGGAAAATTGGGTAGTAGAAATAGGAGAAATAGAAAATATATTTATGACTACAGCTTCTTTTGAGACTTTAATTCTAGACTATGTAAATTGTTTTCATCATCAAAATAAGACTTATATTACTAGTTCAATATTACTTGGTTATATACACTCACACAAATAATTTTCTATGTTTTTTTTCAAGTAGTTTTAGTTAGATAACAGCAAAATTAAATTCCACACCAAAATTTGGACTACATTATGTGTACTCTGATTTCCATATAAAAATATTTTATACCTATATTTGGGGATGAGATATATTAGGTAAATCTGGGATATTTGTTGCAGGAAAATAAAAAAAAACAGAATTTTAGAACAAAATGATGAAAATATGTTTAAATGTTTTTCAAAATAAAATTAGAGGGATTTTCACATTAAAAAGTAGTATTTGAAAGATATTAATTTTTTAAAGGTCTGTAATTATATTACAGAGGAAAGTCAGAGCTATTTAGTTTTAAATATTATGAAACTTCCAACATCTACTTCCTACCTTTATTTTCTATGAATAGTTTCAATAGATAACCTATAAACATCAATATTTACTGAAAGATGACAAGTGCAAGTGTAGGAAAAATTATATATATATATACACACATATATACATATATTTATCAACAACATCAACATCACTTATAAAAACATCAACATCACTCATAAAAAATAGAAGAGTGAGATAATATTTATATTTCAGTTATACAATACTATAAGCAGATATCCAAATTTCTTTTGCATCCACCTCAGGTCTGTAATACAAAAAATACTTTTTGATATATCCAGTGTTTGATTTTTCATCTTTCATCTGTGGCTCTCAATTGGATTTAGTATGGGATAAGGACTTAAGCCAAAACAAGCAAAGCACCATTTTACTCACAGAGATAAACAGATGCGCATTGTTATCAAAATATGCAACTGTTTTAATAAGATCATAGAAAATGAAAGTTTAAATTTTAATATGGTCGTGTATATCATAATAGTAGAGCTGAACAGAGCAAATATTTTCCCTATTGCTATATCAAAATAGAATGGGTATATAGTGAACATTTTACTCATTTTTATTGAATTAAAATTATGCCAATAAAAAGCACACACTCATTTAAAATAAAAGTTTAGTAATTTAGCAATTAATTTGACCTTCATTTAAGTTTCAATACCTTCATCTATTTAAAAATGTTGCATTTACAAAAAAGTTGTAAATATAAAGTTAAAATATGGCATTATATCATACTTCAGAAAATATATTTGTAGATTAAATATAAAAATTGAAATGTCAGTAGCTAATAATAGAGAATAATGGACATTTTAAAAATAATAAGCCCTGTGCCATTTTTAATATTTTTTAAATAAAAACTCACTTTTGGGGAAAAATATTTTATCTTATGAGCATATGGATTTAAATACCAATTATAGTTAGACACATTTTCCTTTGTTTAAATCAGAATCAACACAATCAGATAGTAAATACTCTAATTACTGTAAATAATATGTAAATTTTACACCATTATTACCTAATTATATTTGCGATTCATATAAATGCAGCTTCATTTACATAACTTCCATATGTAACACTATTATACTTTCAGAAATTACTAGTAATTTAAAAGTCTTGAAAAGTTTCAGGAAACAAAATATTGATGAATATTCTATGCACTTTTTTAAGACATTTTGTTTCAGTGATTAAGCTATGTCTGAAAGGGAACAAAAGTGATGGTAGGAGAATCAAAGATTATAATGGGTTAGTAATATAGTAGATTAAATTAAATTGTTTTAAATGAAAATATGGTGGCAGAGAGAGAATACATCACATGAGGCGTTTACTTTGCAAGTACTCAATCCCAGTTGGATCCTTGGAACCACATATGGTCCTCTGGCTCAGATGGTGTTCTGAACCAGACAGCCAGGACAGATAGCCAGGATTGTTACCCTGAGCACAGAACCGGGAATGAAGCCTGAACACTGCCAGGTGTTTGTCAAACACAAAAGAGAAAAAAACATAAAACATTGAAAATATGATTGGAAGACATGAATTTTGCCTTGAAATTCTTTGTACCACTGTCTAGTTATGATAGTTACATACTGATAAAAAAATGAGTTAAGTGAAAGTTCATTTTTGAACAAAAATTAAGAAATAACATTTAAAATTTTTATTTACTAATTTGGCATCAAAAATTTAAAAAAGACAAGGGCGCAAATTAAATTTCATTGAAACTATGTTGCCAAAGGCATCTGGTATAAAATTTCTCCCACATTCTCACCAGCTGCCTAACAGATGAAATTATTTTAGGGCATTCAATACATCTGCCTTTTTATGTTAGCACAATTATAAATAACAGTATAACAAAACTGATAAATTTTAAAGAAATTGTACAAAGTCATAGGAAGCAACTTTTTGTCCTTTGCTTATAAAGGGTGAAAGATATGTTTTTCTTAAGAAAAGAAGGAGTGTTTTTTTTCACAGAATAAAAATGAATGAGTATTCTATGATAAATAAGAGAAAAAGAGTCTAATTAGATACATTTAAGATATAAGATTTCATTTCTTGAGCCAAAACTAATGGATTTGGGGTAAATATGTATTTATACATATATTTATATGCTTAAAAACAAATTTTAGGATGCTATACATATTACAGGAGTTAAGGCACTCAGCTTACACATGGCTGATGCTGATATCCCTGACAACACATGTGGCCCCCTGAGCACCAGCAGACCTTATCCCAGAAAACAGATGATAGAGGAGAAAGGCTTTAGCACCCACTGGGTATAGACACACACACACACGTGCACACACACACACACACACATTTAAGACCTTGATAAAAACAAGATCATATTAATGCACAATTATGGTTTTGTTTATTCTTTGTTGTGCTAGGGAATTAACCTGGGACCTCACCCATCTAAGGCACGAGGTCTTCCACTTAGCTACATCCCCACCCCTAAGCTTCCCATTATAAGGGACTTTAAATGACTTCCTATACTGACTGATTTTTATAGAAGCAAAGGTACTATGTCTTCTCTGACTAATTCTATTTTCTGTTGACTTTATCGTACTATTGACCTGTGTAATCCAGATCTCATTTGAAAAATAGTTTAATCCTATTTCCTCCCTAAATTTACTTCAAAAATATTTTAATTTTGAACAGGTAGTCAAGTTTTGTTTTTTGTTTTTTTTTTTCTTGCTACCATAATCCTACCTGCTGTGCTGCATTTGCCTTGCATGCGGCTGACCCAGGTTCAATCCTCCATCCCTCTCGGAGAGCCCAGCAAGCTACCAAGAGTATCCTGCTCGCACGGCAGAGCCTGGTAAGCTACCTGTGGCATATTCGACATGCCAAAAATAGCAACAACAAGTCTCACAATGGAGATGTTACTGGTGCCCACTTGAGCAAATCGATGAACAACGGGACGTCAGTGCTACAGTGCTACCATACTCCTATTTTGTTAAGTATCCAAACCTTGTGAGAACCTTTTGTTTTGTTTTGTTTCTGGGCCACACAGAGCTGTGGCCAGATAAAACTCCAGCATGGTGCTGAGTAGTGATGGGATGAAACTTGGCTCTTAGGCATGTGAAGCATACATGTCTTGCTGGCCTTAGGACCACTCTCGGATACTTTCCCTTTCCAACTAGCAATTTTATTTTATCTTATTTAAATTTCATTGAATTTACATTTTATTCATTACCCCAAGGAAAATAAACTTCCTGGTATCCTCATGACTGGACTTAAGACAACTTAAAGCAGAGTTCCTATTTAAATTAGGCTAATATCATTCCACAGAGACTGAGAAATAGAGGCTCTTAAATTTCAAAGGGATGGATAATATCCAGCTCCTCATGAAAGACAGAGTAGTAAAATTGGCTAGAAAATTTAAAGCAAGACTACATTTTGAATGGTCAGTATTTTCTAAAGTAATGAAGCTAAGATAAGAAGATGGAAGCATTTTACTAGTTAGGATATCTGAAGTAGGGTCTGTTAAGAGGTATATGTCCTATTACACCATGCTTTCTGGGCTAAAAAATATTCTAATTAGGTCAATTTAGACATTTTTAAAAATACAAAATAAAATTTAGTGATTTAACTCACACTTATTGACAAATTAACGCTTCCTTTGAGATCTTATTCAAGGAGTGCCATTTAAAAGTAACTTTAAATACCATCATAAAGGGCTCTCACATGGCTTCCTTACCAATAATGTTACAAACCATTCTCAATGATTGAACCTCAAATCCAAATCTTTCAGGGGCCCAAGCAATATTGCAGTGGGTAGAGTGTTTGCTTTGCATGCAAATTTTTAGCACTAGAAATGCAAGCCCCTCCAGGAATATTCCTTGAGCACAGAGCTAGAGAGTAAGCTGTGAGCACTACTGGGTGTGCCCATTCCCTCAACCAAACTCAGTTTAAGAGTACAAAAGCTTTGTAGCTAATAGGGGACATTTAATTCAGCATCAAAACGTTCCCAGAAGCAGATAGTATCTCTGTGTAGATACTAGAACATTCTGCCTAACAAAATAATATGAAGTGAATTTTTTTTCCAAAAAGGTCCAAAGAGCACACTCTAGAACTTTCTAGCCATATCTTTTTTTATTTTTATGTTTTAATATTCTAATAGAAAATTCTCTATTTTCTCTAACATCGCCTTTACACAGAATTTTCATTTACTGCAGTTTTTAACATGATCCCTACCTTCTTACATTTTGACAATCACTCTAAGGTGTTTCAATATACTGCCCTGTCTTAAAATAGTTTTCTTCTCTTTTCATTGCAGTTGGGAAATTTTTATTGGCATTGCTTTCAACTCATTGATGTGCTCATTGGCACTGTCAAATGTTTTAATGAATCAAACAAATTAAACACATTTTTCATTTTGGGGATTGTTTTTGAGTTTCAACATTTTGTTTGGATTCATTTGTAGTTTTTCTGTTCTCATTACCCATCTGTGTTAGCATCATGCTACGTCTTCCATTAGAACTGTTAACATATGAATAATAGTCATTTTTAATGTTATGATCTGAAAAATTCAGATGATGTGTCACGGTGAGGGCAGTCTTATAGGTTGAATTCTCTCTTCAAACTCTAATTTTTTTTAGACAATCCTTGTACTTGGAAGACATACATGATACTCTATATACAGAACTGGACAGAGTGATCATCAATGTAAGAGTTGATGCCAATCTGGAAAGAAGTTAGAATATATACACTATTTACTATAGGGCTGATGTCAGAGAATTTGGTTTCTTCCAGTACCTTCAGTTTGTCTCCTGTCCTCTTGAGTTTTCTAGAGAATTTTCAGGATTTTTTTGTTTTTTTTGGCTTCAACTCAAATTGATGACACTTTGCTACTGATTGTACTGCTAAGGTAATAAGTTGCGGGAAGTAGGAACTTTCCATTGCCTGCTCATTAGGGCTTAGTGAGTTCCTACCTCTGAATGGTGAGCTTCACTAGAGTTTCTCAGTTCTCTCCATTCCTACACTTTTAATTGAGCAAGGTGGCTAGGGAGGGTTGGCTTTGATTATTTCCCTTTCCCCAGCTCAGGTAGGAACTAATGAAAGCCCAGTAAATTCATGTAAAGCAGTAGTTTCCCTAGTTATTAAGAACAGAATATGCTATATAATTGAAAATAGCCTTTTTCCTTCTCCTTGCTGGAAGCACAATGATAGATTTCTCTGATCTTCTAAGCGAGAAGCAGATTGGTCCTTTGTAGGTAACATTCAAAATTATACATGTATGTTCTTCTGAGATTGGCCCTTCCTAGAGTTTCTAACTCGAATTTCAACTCTTTCAACCTCAAGGGAGAAGCGAGTTACAGTTCACATACTCTCATGTCTCTTCTTTTTGCATTTTCTGTTTGTTGGTTCTATTTCAGTAAGCTGTGATTCTATCTGCTTATTTTTTCCAAATTTGTGAGGCAGCTGATTCTCCCGTGATCTCAATTCTCTGATGAATCTAACAAGAGTTGATGATTTTCAGAATTCCAAGTGTCTTACATACATCACCAAAAACGGGATGAGCTTTAGTTTGCATTATCTCCTTTCTCTCATCTAAGTTGGTCCCTACTGTAATTATCTTCTTCCTTCAAGATATTTCCTGTTTTTCCTGTAGTTAGTTCATAACACAATCTCATAACTCTGCTGTTTACCACATCTATGATTTTTCTTTGCTTTGAATGACATCAAATTCCAAATTCTTTGTTAGATGCAGGGCATAGATCCATCATCTATGGATCCAGTCCTCAATAATTTTTGAAAATGGCTTATAAAAAAGAAAAAAAATAAAGAAAAGAAAAAAATTGATAGACAATTATTTCCTTGAGCTATGTAAATTTATTGTGACAATCATGCTTATTTATTTTATTTAGCTAAGGTTATTGCTTATTAGGCAGAATCTCACATGGCAGAGCCTGGCAAGCTACCCGTGGTGTATTCAATATGCCAAAACCAGTAACAATAACGGACCTCATTTCCCTAACCCTGAACATGACAGGGACGAATGAGATGTTACTGGTACCCGCTCACGCAAATCAATGAGCAATGGGATGACAGTGATACAGTGAATGTTATTAGTGCTTATTATATCTTTGCTAACCTACTTCTTTTCTCATCTACTGACTTCCACTGACTTAAATTTTTGAAGCATCTACTACTAAAAATGTTTACAAAAATATTTCATTACAGAAAGTTTAGTCATACATTAGTACCTCTAAAATAATTCAGTTTGTCCTTTCCCTCCATTTTCTAAGAAACTTTAGAATGAAATGCTAAGAGATAAGGAAGACAAACCCCAAAGACATGACTCATTGGGCAGATTATTTATATAAAGATAGACTTTATATCTGGAGTTGTTGTTCCATTTTCCACCAATTTCAATAAAATGATTGCAATTTGAATGATCTTCTCTCTCAAATAACAAGGAATTAGTCCAATATTCATCATCATCATCATCATCATCATCATCATCATCCCATTGATCGTCAATTTTTTTGAGTGGTCTCAGTAACATCTCCATTTGTCCTAGCCCTGAGATTTTAGCAGTCTCTCTTTACTTGTTCTTCCCAACAGTGCTGCATTGGAGGCTCTTTCAGGGTCAAGGGAATGAGACCCATCATTGTTACTGGTTTTGACATATGAATACACCATAGGAGGTTTTCTAGGCTCTCCCATGCGGGCAGGAAACTCTTGGTTGCTTGCCAGATTCTCCGAGAGAGGGAACTAGGCTGTAAGATATGCCAAATAATATTGTCAATGTCACTGTCATCTCGTTGCTTATCGATGTGCTCAAGCAGGCACCAGTAATGCCTCCATTGTGAGACTTGTTACTGTTCTTGGAATACCGGATGTGCCCTGGGTAGTTTGCCAGGTTCTGCCATGTGGGCAAGATACTCTCAATAGCTTGCCGTGCTCTCCGATAAGGGTGGAGGAAGCAAACCTATAGTAAAATATAAGAAAGACTATAGGGGAAATAGAAAAGTAGATACAAATACACAGCACTTCAAACACAAAGCAGTATATGTGCAAAGTTCAGAATTACAAGAACATTTTGGCTTATAAGCAATCAGGCCTGACTTGGGGGACGGAGACAATGAGAGGTAAAATACAAAGGAAAGGTTAAAGATAAACTTTAAATCAGGGATGCCAGCAAGGATACAAAAAGCTTCTCTGGGAAAAGGAAAAGGGAAAATTCACAGATTAAGCCTAGAACACTTTGGTTTAATAGCCAACATCTCCCCCTTTCTCTTTACAAAATGCAAAAAGTAAAATAGAATGAGGATCAATTCATCACAAAACAGTCCCATTTTTGTTCCAAAACTTCAGCCTACCCCTGGACCCAGAGCAGTCCTTGTAGTAAACTGTCCAGTTGTCCTGGTAAGAGTCATTTAGCCACATTTGGGTAAAATCATGAGTCTGGATAGAGGTCTGAAGAATTGTTCCTGTAAGAGCAGTGGTAGTGGTCACAGCGAGAGTCCCAGGAAAGCAACCATCAGGATTAGATGAATTGGTGGGAGCACTGGCACAGGCAGGGAGCACTGGAGCAGGAGCATCACAACTTCTGTGAGGAGTCATTTAGCAGGGGAATGCTGCCATTCTCTGGTCAGATTCACAGGCAGCCATACATGTAGCTCACTGATATGTGAGAGAAAACACTTATCTTTTGAGGCTTTGAACATCAGGGTCTTGGTATGAATCCATGCGTGGGGTGGAGAAGCCCAGGGAGAAACTCTAATACAAACCGGTATCCTTTAGTTGTCCGCAAATTGGTGGTCGTGCCCATACAAGGGAAGCCAAATGTAAATTCACAAAGTAAAATGCCCGGAGGGGAGGGGGGGAGGCTGATACTGCTGCTGCAACACGTGTGCATTCGGTGGCCAAAAGCCACCTCCCCAACAGAGAGACAGGGAGACGTGGTGGTGCAGGCAGGATAGGGAAGGCCCCCTTCCAAGCAGTGGTAAAAGTCGACCATGCAGAGAATAGGAAAACCAGGAACTAAAGCCTAAAAAAAACAATATTAGAATATTTTAAACATTATCAGAAAGCTGGCAGGATCACCTTATTTCCCCAGGGAAATGATTTTTTTTTTAATTTTCTTAATATTCAAAGACCCACTTTGCTTTTTTCTGTGATAAAACCATAGTTTGTATAATCTAAGCTAGTCCATCCTTTTCATTTTTATTTTATTTCAGTCTCTGGGCCACATCCAGCTGTGCTCAGGGCATACTCATATTTCTATGCTCAGGGATCATTCCTGGTTTGGAAGACCTTGTGATGCCAGGGATTCACGAGGATCAAATGCATACAAGGCAAAGCACCTTCACTTGTGAACTGTCTCTCTCCAGCCAGCATATCTCTCATTTAACAAACACTGGTCACCAATAAATAAACGATGAGACAAGCAAATTATCTTTACTAAAACACCTCGAAAGATAATTCAAGGCAAACCATCCTAGGATAAATCAGTGGTATCATAGAGATCAGGGACTGGAGAGAGAGTACAAGGGGTAAGGTGATTGCTTTGCAAGGGGCCAACCCGGCCTTGATACCCAGCATTCTATAGCATCCCCGAGCCCCCACCAGGAATAATTCCTGAGCACAGAGACAAGAAAAACCCTGGGCATTGCCATGTATGTCCCCCATGCCCCCCTCCAAAAAAAAAAAAAAACCTCAGCTGATAAGATGTAAAACAGGACATCTACCCAATGTCTCTCTACAAAACAATGTATTATTGTATTTTCATATTACGCTCACTATACGCATTGTCAAATTAATTCCATATCTAGAAAATCAGAGTAAACTTTAGTTCTATGAATTCTGGTCTAATGTAAACTCATCTATTGTCCCTGATGAACCAACCACTTTCTGTCTAAAAGTAAAGACTGTACATACAGCTAAAGTAACATAGAATAAAACTTGAGTGAGGCATAAATAAATAGGCCTGAGAGAGAGCTCAATGGATTAGAAAACACTCTTCACATATAGGGGATCAGTATTTGGTTTTAGGCAATTGGTTCTCAGAGACCAACCAGGAACAATGCACAAGAACAGGAGTAGCCCCTAAGCATCACCAGATATGTTCCAAAAATAAAGCAAAAATATTAAATACTTGTAATACAGAACTAAGGAATCTGAAAAATATTACTTTTTCACTTTTTTTGGTGGGGGAGGGAGTTCTTTTTGGTTTGGGGGGGACATACCTAGTGGTGCACAGGGCTTATTTCTGGCTCTGCACGCAGGGACCACCACTGGAAGGCCTCAGGGGACCATATATGGTGCTGGAGTCTGAACCTAGGTCATAAAAGGCAAATGCCCTACTCACAGTACGATCACTCTGGCCCCTACATTTTCACTATTAAGAATCCTGTCATGTTAGATTTTACAATTCATGGGTTCTCCGGGAGGCATATATATATATATATATATATATATATATATATATATATATATATATATATATGATGAGTTGCACTGCACTTTGTGGCCACGCATTCTGGAATATGTTCACTCATGTGTCAGGTTCTGCCTAAGTTTGTGGAAAGTGGCCTGGAGTATGCCAGCGGTTGGATAGTGGAGGTTGGCTGCCGGGGCTGGGTCCCTTGGGATGGGGAGGTCTTTCACCAGCACCCTCTCTGGGAGCCCTAAGTGGAAACAGGCTTGTGCAGAGTCTGGTGGCATGGTTATGGGGGCCTCATTTTATGCTCCCTTTCGGGAGAAGCAGCCGTGAGTTCTGGAGGGTGGCCAATATATATAATTTATAAATATATATATATACATATATATACAGACAGTAGTTGGAGCGTCTTACACACACACACACACACACATATATATACAGACAGTAGTTGGAGTGTCTTTGTGGTGGTGACGATACAGTAAGTAACCTTGTTCATTAAAACTACAAAGGGTTAATACTGTTTTACCTATGTTACCTAAGCTACAATAATATAGAAAGACAGAATTAATATTTTTCTTATTCTTTCTCCCAACCATCAAAATCTCTTCCTCAAAGTCAACTAAAAGCCTTGACTTAGTACAGAATGGAAACTAATACTGTATTGCATGTTAAAAGTTTAGAATAGATCTTTAAAAGTCTCATTATAAGAAAAGAATGCTGGGGAATGAAGCAATAGTATAATGGGAAAGGTGCTTACTTTGCCTTGTGTATGCCGACCTGGGTTAGACCCCCGGTACCCCATATGGTTTCCTTAGGCCTGCCGTGAATGGTGTTATTAGTTGTTATTTGTCTGAGTGCAGAGATAGAAGTAAGCTTTGCTGGATGTGATCCAAAAACCAAAAACCGGTCCAATTTTATCAAAAGTAAAAAACATTATGGACAGAGAAGTACTGTAATAACTGCTAGAGAGGTCCTCATGATTATTGACCAATTCTAGGTCCCAAAGGTCAATTTGGACTTCCAAAGCACCCCAAAGAATACCTATGCTATAAATGGAGAATAATGAAACAATAGGGACTATTACACATATGCTATATAAAACCTTTCTTCTGTAAGTAACCACCAGAAATATCCATAATGCATGTGGGAAATATGTTAGGTTGACGTTACGTTACCACACTCTATGATTTAAATATATTTTAGCCCAATATTTTGGAATCTTCTCATCACTCCCCTCTATTTTTCAAGTGCCTCCACCCCGAATATTAAATTTCCATTTTACTCTTGCAGATAAACTTTAAGATTATTTTTAAATATAACATTTGTAGGTATCACTGTATCACTGTCATACTGTTGTTCTTTGATTAAATCGAGTGGGCACTATACCTCTCATTAAATTATCCATCTCTAAGAACTTCCTGCACATACATGTAGATAAAAATCATGCTCAGTAGATAATACAGATTTCAGGGCCAACAAGAATGTGAATTATAATTCCTGCCCCACACTCCCCACCCCTACCCAGAGTAATCTAGATATCTCGGTGGGCAGAATACCAGAATCTTAGTCAGATCATCCATGTAAAATACTAGACACATGCTGAAGCTGACAATGATTTTCTTCAATGTTAACAATATTTTAACGTAAATCATTGTCCTTGTTACACAATCAGAAGGACTAATCAAGTATTCACCATTACCTGTTTGTTACCCTTTATTTTGTCTTGACAAACTTTCATTAGGTTTTTTCCTTTCTAAGAATCTACTTCATCCAGAGTTTGAAAATATGCTGAATAAAAGTAAAACACTATCTTACAAGATTGTCCTGTAAATGCCTACTTCTTCTAATTTTCCCCCACTACTCCTAAGAGGTTTTTGTTAAAACTTCTCCAACCCCAACAAAATAAAAACTTTATATCTTTAGGTAAATATCATGGGAATTTATGAGGTAGGAGCATGCTTATTAAAATATTCTCTATAATTAAAACATTCCCTTGTCTAGATTCTAATTTGCTCTTTTTAAAATCAAGCTTTTAAAAAATAATATTATTTAGCTAAAATAAAAATACAAAATCTATGCGTAATTATGCAGGCTGGAGAGAGAGTACAACAGGTGGGGCACTTGCCATGTGTGCAGCAGACTCAGTTTCCATCCCTGGCACCGTATAGGGTTCCCCAAATCCACCAGGACTGATCCTTGAGCCTGAGCCAGAGTAAGCCCTGAGTATTTACATGTGTAGTGCTGACACAGGAGTGGTGGACAGCAGGTCTCTTGGATGAATCACTATTCTCAGGTTCCTAATTATGGTGGTAAGAACCAGTTGGAAGCAGGTTTGTTGGAACGTAGGTGGGAAAGTGAAGGAAACTCTACAAGTGAGGAGGAATTTAGTATATTACTATGTTAACTATGGCTTCTTTTGGGGGGGATTCCATAGGAAAACTAGGTCTTTATGTTACTGAGTGAGAAGAATGTTCAAGAGATTTCAGAGTGGTTTGGTCATTAGCCTTCGATATTGTCCACTAAATAAGTCTCCTGTGAGACGACGCTCTGTGGCAGACTTTTATAATGTTGGACAATTCTTAATTTCCTTTTTTATCATGGACATCCCAGGAATTTGTAGGCGTGTATAAAAATGTAGGATGACAACAGGCTGGTACTGGGACAGCAGCTGTGAAGGGGGAACTGAGGCTTCTCCTTTCAGCCCCCCAAACAAAACAAAAATCTATGCATAATTAATGTATGCAAGTGAACAATTTAGCATAGGCTATCATCCATTAGAGAATCAGCAAAATCATGAAAGTTGAGATATGTAACACTTCCCCAAGATTTTGAGGGCCCTTTCCTTTCCTACTGCCGGCGTGGGGCTT
Organism: Sorex araneus; assembly: GCF_027595985.1. Taxonomy (NCBI): domain Eukaryota; kingdom Metazoa; phylum Chordata; class Mammalia; order Eulipotyphla; family Soricidae; genus Sorex; species Sorex araneus. The sequence continues at coordinate 277,121,364 of NC_073302.1, read as the reverse complement.
TTGCTTAGTTCACAGTCCAGAGAGGTGGCTGCTACATTAAAAACCTTCAAAATTTCAACAAAAACTTACTGTTATTATTTGGAGTTTCCCACCCAAGTCAGACCTGTTCAAGAGGAACCGTTTCACATTGCTGACAATTATAAATGTTAAGTTGCCTGGACGCGTCCGCGCGGTTTTGGATTTCTGTATAAAGTCCAGGGAAAATTCTGCCAGAAATTACATAGCCCAGCTCACAGTCCCAGTGCATTGCTGTAAGAAGTCTCTGAATTCAAAGTTTTTAGGCGCAGAGGGTCCGATTCGAGCTCAGCGGCTCCGGATTTATCTGGGCCGAGGGCGTGCCGGTTACGCCCCCTTCCCATGAGTTCCTGGGAGCCCCAAAAGTAAAAACTGAATACCTCTGGGTTTGGAGTCACAGAAGATGGCGCCTGCCACGTGGGTGCCGCCAGGCCGCTGCTTTCCGTGCAGGAAGACAGGGTGGGGAGGAAAAAAATTCACCCCCGGCAGCACAGAGTTGTAGCCCAGTTCGGTGTCCCAGTGCATCGCTATCAGATGCTGCGCTGGATGCCCGAATGTGTTACATCTCTGGAATCAAAGTCTTTAGGCGCAGAGGGTCCGATTCGCGGTCAGCAGCTCTGGATTTATCTGGGCCGAGGGCGTGCCTTTTTTCTTTTTTAAAAATATGATGAGAACTACTATAACCATGAGATCTACTATGAATAAAATTTGAAGTAGTCTTTATAAAATTGTCAGTCAAATGTCTATGTCTTCCTGAAAGTTTCTGGTCTTATAATTAGGAATTTCACATACATAAGGTTACAACTGTATTAGATTAATGGAAAAAAAAGAGCGAGATCTTTAAGAATATAGCTAAACAAATTCTCTAAATTAGAGTTCCAAAATCAAGAATCAAATAAAAGTGATAATTAGAAAAACGATTTTCAGAATTCAAAGTTCACTGGGCATGAATAAAAAAGATTCATGGTGTTAATGTGTCTTCTTTAATTGTCCTGGAAATTTCTGCTTTATTTTAATTTAAATCTGCTTTTTTATATACTATTGCTAGTGTTATATAAATTATTAAAATTATTTTGAAACAGTTGGGATTTTTTTCCTTTGAAAAAATGAATGATGGTGCTTGAAAATAAATCTAACCTTGGTAAATTGCATCAGTTTGCTATGTGGAATAAGGACAGTTTCTGTCAGGAAAAAAGTTATCCTTCTTTTTTAATTCAATAAGAAAAATATTTTCTGCTGAAATAGAAAAAAAATAGTCTAAACTATCCTGTATTGTTCTAATGGTGGCGTTTTATTTCCTTTCATGTTTCCCTCCTTCTTTCTTGACTTATTTTTTGTAGAAATACTCCTTTAGGCTATTTATGCTAATCTAAAGAGCACTAATTATTCAGAAATCTTATCTGACTAATGCATACTCACAAACCATTTGTCTCTAGGCTTAGCAACATTTTAATGGTGATAAACAGAAATACTTCCAAGAGTAATTGACTGCCATTTTCTAATTATGTTTTATTCTATCACTTCGCTGTAAAGATTTTTACTGATGCATGAAAAATATTCTAACAGAGGGAAGCATGTTTCTAATTATTTTATTGTTTTCTGTCAAAGGTTTGGCTTTTGCTTTAAACCGAGACAGGATATTTTGGTGTCTGAGCTTAGCCATTGTTTGTTAGTAGTTGCAGTGTTAACACATATTTTAAAAAGTATTCATAAGAATGATTGTCATAGTGACATTCATCAAAATCAGCTGTTTAAAATCATACACACTTTATGATGCTAAGTTTTAATACTGAATATGAAAATGTAAGAAAACATCTAAAGAATTTAAAAGAATTTCAAATGATCGAAAGCATAGGCTTTTATTTGGTTTTAGTTTACTTTTTTGGAGGACCATATCTAGTGGTGCTCCGGGCTTTCTCCTGACTCTGCATTCATGGATCAGTCCTAGTAGGGCTTGAGATACTAGGATCTGGTCTGGGTTGAGTCAGCCTATGCAAGGCAAACACCATACTAGCCATACTCTTTCTCTGGCCCCTGAAAACATGGTTTTCAAAGAATAAATAAATAAATAAATAAATAAATAAATAAATAAATAAATAAATGAGTTAATGAACTCTTTAATCATACTATAACTTTTCTGGTCATATCTATCATTGTGATGTATTATGTACGTGCTCAGGAGTATTAAAATAAAATTAACTGGAGAAACTTTTCCTACAGACATCCAATTTGAATGACATATAAAAGTAAACAAATGTTTGGGAGTGGAGAGGTAGTGGAGGGGTTTAAATTATTACCTTGTATGCAGAGGAGTCTTCTTCAAACCCCAGCACACATAGTATCCCAGGAGTCCCAGGGATGGTCCCTGAACAAAAGCAAGAAGTATCCTCTGTACACAGCTAGGGATGGTCAACCCATCAACTCCTCCCTCATTAATTATATAAACTTTTAAAAACTTAATGTTGGCCATGCAAAATAATTTATGTCTCTAGGTAGATACTCCATCTTAAATGAAGACACTATCACTAAAATTTGTAATTATTACTATTTATGCATTTTACTTATACAAGTAAGAATTTTCTCATTTATAAGTCATATCATGTACATGCACAAATGCTGGCCGCCTTCGACCACAAGTGTGGAAAGGTCAGATTTCAGCTGAATCTCAATAAGACGATGCTCGTGAAAAACAAACTGGTCCCTGAGGCTCCATTTGCTCTCAATGGAACAAACATCTCCGAATGCAGCAGCTATGTGTACCTGGGTCGAGAAATCAACATGAAGAACGACTTGGTGCCAGAACTGCGCAGGAGGAAGAGAGCATCATGGAATGCCTTCAAGAGCATCGAAGAAGTGGTTAAGTGAACGAAGAACCTCTGACTCCGGGCACATCTTTTCTGATTCCACTGTTCTTCCTGCACTAACATATGCCTCAGAGACCTGGGCCCTAGTCAAACAGGATGAGAATGCTATTAGGGTATCCCAAAGAGGAATCGAAAGAGGTATGCTGGGAATATCATGTCTCACTCAAGTGAGAGAAGGAATCCGGAGTTCTGACCTCCATCGATGGTCGAAAATCAGGGATGCTGTCTCGTTTGTCAAGGCATCAAAAATCAGATGGGCCGGTCATGTAATGTGATTCAGAGACTATCACCGGACTAGAGCTGTTACTGACTGGATTACATGGGACATCAGAAGACCTCGTGGCTGCCCACCAACTAGATTGTCAGATTTCTTCGTCAAATCCCTAAAGGAACGATTTGAGGCTCTTTCTGTTCCTGGAGCAAGCAGATATCATTGGGCTGCACTACCATGTGACAGGGACAAATGGAGAGGTACTGGCACCTGCTTGAGCAAATCGAAGATCAACGGGACTACAAGTGATACAAGTGATCATGTACATCATATATACTGAAATTTCTAATTTCAGTAATATAGTTGCCATTAACAAACCAAAATGTTTTTTCAGTACACGCCACATTGTGTGCAATTAGAAGCTAATGAGAAGTGAGAGACAAAGACTATCTTTAAGGAATTTATTTCACCAGGGATAGAGAAATAACAATAGTTAATAAGAGGAAAATGTTCTGGGTAGTGACAAATTTGATGACTAAAAAATTTTTTTTATAACAACAAGAAATAAATATAACTTTAGCAATCTGCCAGGTTAGTGATTAACTGAGACTTCTATAAATGTATATATTAAATGAAGGAAATGCCAATTGCATATGACCTTTGGAAAAACATGGAGATCCTAAGAAAAATTTTAAAAAAATAAAAAAGATATGGGTAAAATATAACCTTCCTTTTCTTTACTTTTGGACTGTTGGAAGTGGTAGCCTATAACACAAAAGTGCCAGAACCCTGAGAAATATTTAGTGCTTAAGCCACTCAATCTAGAGTATTTTCCTATGATCAGTTCAATCGTAGTATCCTTATTTTAATTTTTATTTTCAATGTGTTTCTGTCATTATTTATATATACCTCATATATATACTAAAATGTTTTTTCCAGTGTATTTCTGAATTTGATTGTTCCATTTAAAATAAAATCTTTTTCCCATTTCCACTCCTGTTTGAAGAGTAGTTTTATTTTGTTTTAAAGCATAATTACATTTTGTTTTTAAATATCAATTATTCACACTTTCCTTCCACTAAATTAAACAGAGAAAATCAGATAAATTAGCACTTACCTAAACCACCTTTCTACGTTTAAAATTAATCATGTTTTTTTAAAATATCTCATAATGGACATGTGAGATGAAACATATTTTTCAAATAAGACTTAAAAACTAGGTTGGTAGATTTTAATTTAAAATAATGAAAACCAGGATTATCAGAGAAGAAATACTAAAGTAATTGAAATACTTTGGGGGAGGGGGAAAGGAATAAAAGATCATTGATGAAGCTGAGACTAGGAAACAACCGAAAGAGAAATATATGACAGTATATCATGACCATAAGAAAACTTACAAATAGATGCAGCAAGTATTTCATCTGATTCTTAATTTTTACTTGATGATCAAGACATAAATGCAGGACCAGAGAGATAGTACAATGGGTAAGCAGGCTTGCCCTCCATGTAGCTGACCTGGGCCTTGCCATGGGACCACATATGGTTCTTGAGTACTGCCAGGAGTAACCCTCCCATAGAGCCAGGAGAAAGCTATGAGCACCACTGGGTGTGACCTCAAAACAAACAAAAGTACAAATTCACTAGCATATTAAACATTTACTGAGATGATATCTGTAGCACAGCCCTGGGAACCATGCAAGGTTGCAGATAGTCATTATAGTCACTTAAAAAAATAAACTTCTCTATTGGGGGAGAGAGAAAGAGTGAGAGAGAGAGAGAGAGTGAGAGAGAGAGAAAAAGAGTGAGACAGAGAGAGAGAGAATCTCTTTCACTTCTTATAACAACACAATTCCAAATACGGAGTCCTCACCCTTATGATCTCATCAAAGTTTAATTACTTCCAAAGGACCAACTTCAAGAACCATCACATTAGATTATTAAATAACAAGGCAATAGGCTCCAAATAGAATTGCTTATGCACAGAACCACATCACCAAGCAAGGACTTCACTTAATTACAGTTTCAGCTTTCCCAGAAATGGAATCTAAAACAAGTCAATCAGAACTTGCCTACTCAGCACTGGTTAGGTAATCTACCTGAGAAACCCCTCACCATCTCCTAAACCAAAATGATCATACAATAAACACCTCCTAGAGCTGTTTTGTTTTGTTTTGCTGCCCAGTATAAATTCCCTGTCCTTAACCAACCAAAATATTTTTTTCTGAACAGTTCATTGAAATTCTATTCTCTTAGCTACATTAGATGCTGTCCAATTCAAACTGATTTTTGCTCTAATAAACTCTTAAACTTTCAATATACCTCTGTTTATCTTTAAGCAAGCGGTGAATGGAGTCAACATATGATTTTGGAGGGAGATACAAAAAGAAGTCATGTTAATTATTTACATTTGCTTATTAGAGCTTTGCTGGATTGAGGAAAGCATTATTTTGCATTTGCCAGATACAGGTAATTATACTATACATTGACCATACATGTGATCAAGTATAATATCTTAGTAATGCATCTTTCAAAGATGCATTTGAAACACTGTCAGTATTTTCTTACCATTCTCAATAGTAAGATACCTTATATTATTTAACTTCAAGATTTCTAATATTCATCAGTTTCCTTGTTTATTTCAAAATACTAGTGGGTTTTTAGAAATTGGTAACTCATATGGGTTTAAATGGCTTATTAAATAGTTTATTACACATAGCTATATATGTCACTTACATATTATTCTCACCTTAGCTTATTTCCATTCAGAAAAAAGAGGACTAGAAAGTGAGATAATTGATAGGTAAGATGGTAGATGATGGAGGCAAATAGATGATAGAAAGATGCAAATAAATGGATATGTAGATTTAGAGAGATAGATGATACAAACGATAGAATGAAATAGAGACTGAATTTAAATTGTTTGTATTCGGTCACTGAACATCGAAGTATTAGCTTCTAAGCAAAATTCTCTCTTGAGGTAAAGTGACATGGTATTGTTAAGTCAGATCAGTTTATATCTGCATAAGTAGAGCAAGCAGGATTACAGAGAATTCAAAAGACTTCAAGTAAAGAAGCTGCTGGCTGTCATTTTGCTTAAAATATATTTCAGGTTTCAGTGGAAATTATAGACAAAACTGAAGTCATGCATACAGTTTTTTTCTGAGGGAATTCTGGAAAAACAATGAATGGAATACAATGAAAATCTAGGTAACATGTATGTTATAAATAATAAGTCATCTATAATTATTTTATTTTACACAATGGTGCTGCAATTGAAAGCACATAAGATAAGTTTATTTTGTTGTTGTTGTTGTTGTTACACCCTGCAATGTACAGAAGTTACTCCTGACTCTGCACTTAGGAATTACTCCTGGCAGTGCTCAGGGGACCATATGGGATGCTGGGAATTGAATCCAGGTTGGCTGAGTGCAAGGCAAAAGGCCTACATGCTGTGCTATCGCTCCAGCCCCAAGTTTATTTTTTAAGAAGATTCCATTAGTCTTTGTTCCTTCTAATAAATTTTGGAATCAAAATTATGAAGACTTCCCTGAATAATCTCTTTTCTTACTCTCCTAAGGCTAGAAAATAGCATTACATTTCAGAAATATTTTGATTATGATTGATCTAGTTTATTATATGAAATTTGACTTCCTCTCTTCCCCATTTGAAGCAGTTGAATTTTAATTTTATTACATTTTTAAATCAAGGTAAATAAGGTCCAGTTATTAGTTAACAGTAATAATAAGAATTGTGCTATTTTCCTTTATTTTCTTGGTTTCTATTGTTTTCAAGGCCATAGCTGTCATTGTTCAGGGACTATTCTTGGCTCTATTCTTGGGGGTCACTTGTACCCATAGAACAATAGGTGACATTTCAGGGAGAACTGGTCATAACTATATTCAAAATAATTTTCCATCCCATTGAGATAATTCTTTTGTCCAAAAACTGCAAGGCAATTGCCTTCACCCTTACACTGCCCCCAGCTCCTAATAGATACATTGTAAAATTATATCAAATATTAATCTGAGGAAATTTTACAGGGTCCATGGATAGAGACTAGTGGGACGGGTGTTTGCCTTGCACACGGGCATCTGGTGCTGTATTTCCAGAATCCAATATGATCTTCTGAGTCCTGACAGCAGTGATCTCTGAGTCCAGAAGCAAGAGTAAGTCCTGGGCATAATGGGGTGTGGCCCAAAAACAAAACAAGCAAGCATACAAATAAACAAATCTGCAACATTTTCTAAATCAGGATGCTTTTATCCTGAGCAGCCTCTATGTCCTAAATCTGCTGTCTCTGAAGGTTCACATTCATGTCCCCAACACATTATGTACTCCAATCTACCACATGCACTTAACTACTGCTGTGAATCCACCAATGCTCAGTGTAGATGCAAGCTCCACTAACGACCATCTACCAGTTGCATTTGCAACACACCACAACCCATCTCTCTGACTAAAGTTCCTTATGAGCAGTGACATTTGCCAGAAATCAACAGGGAAGCTTGAGACAATGAACAGGATACCAGATCATGCTCAGACCATCTAGAATCTGAAGTTCCACTCCTAGCACCCATGAAACATTAGGGATCAGAAGACAACAAAAGAATTCATCAGCTTTACCAAATGACTCAGAAGTCAAGGTAAGTTCGACATTTTATGACAACTCTTGAAACTGCCCACGGATGATCTCATTACAGAAGTCTCCTCAAAGGTAATTCAAATAAAGGGATTCATTCAAGTATAAAAAAGATGATGCCGAATAATAAGTAATTTGTTCAACTAGAATTATGGAAGTGAAGGAGTATAGACGTGAGTGAGTCACAGGAGCTGAACTGAGGAAGCCCGAACTGCATTGTGTGCTATGACAGTGAAACAAGGAGCGAAAAAGAGCAGACAAGGCAAGCTGAAGGAAACAGTAGTGGGAATAGAAAGAGGAGTAATATCCGAACCAGAGATGGGGGAATTCCTTTACTACTGGAAGTAGAGAAAAAGAAAAAGGAGAAGGATGTCCAGTGAAAGAGATAATAGCTGAAAACTCTGTGTCAGGAACTCCCGTTGAATACCAAACACAACAGATTCAAACAGTATAGAACTGAGACAAATTACATCAAAATGACCAGAACCAATGAGAAAGGCTACTCAACACTGCAATAGAGACAAAAACTCAAGCTCACCTCAAGGAGACGAATATAAAATTCACCACAGATTTCCAACATGAAGTTCTACAGGCAAGAATGAAATGGACACATGGAGTTAAAGAGAAGAATGAAGAAAATCTACAATTGAACACTTTACATTTCCAGACTTCCATTCAGATCAGACAGAGGGATAAACACATCCTCAGACAAGACCTGATGACTTTTGTTGCATTTAAACCAATTCTAAAAGGAAAAGGAACACTGGCTGTCCTCTTAAGAAATATGATCCTTCAAGATCAGAGAATTAGCTCAAAGGACAAATGAACGTGCTTCACATAGTAAGTCTAAGTTTAGTCCCTTACATCATAAACTTCCTATAGCCCTAAGCACAATTGCAACTCTGACCCTGAGCACTGCACACAGAGGAGGACTTAATCACTATCACCAATCATGGAAAAGCAGCAAAAAATTACTATTTTCCCAGATTTCTGTGTTCTACAGAGGATATTTATCCTCTGTACCATGGTACTGAAGCAACACCAGTGTCTTTATCAAATGATGGGCAATTTGGTTTCCTGGTGCTGGAATTACTCTATATCATCTCTCTCTGGTAAATATTTCTGTCTCATTGATTTTAAAGAAATATTTTTGTATATACAAAAATAAATATGTATTTGTAAATGTGATAGTATCTACATACAAGTAGACAAACTGTTAAATATGATGATAGAATATTTATGAAGAGCATGCATCAAATTGCAAATGTAGTAACCCTATTACAACAGCAATACTCTGACGCTCACATTTCCCTGTATGATATTCCTGCTGCCATGTAAGTTTGACTGAATTAATTTTTTCATGTTTTAACTAAACACAAATGCTTTGATATGTAGTTCTAGGAAAATCTAATTAAGTATACCCAAGAAAAAATGAATTTATTAGAAGCATTTTGATTTAACACTGTGAATAATGTGAAAATATTTTCTTTCACTTTACCAATTAAAAACAACAATATGATAATAGGGAGCATGCACATCTGTATTTAAGAAATGCTGTGCATAATAAAATTTAAGACTGATACTGATAGATTCTAGAAACATAGTTGTTTTATTGAATTTTAAAAGATGTTGAAGTCCTTTTGTCATTGGTTAGCTATTTGGAAAAGCTCATTAGAGTTTTCCCAGAGATAGTACCTGTCATCTGTATGTAAAGACCTCCCTTTTTCCACTAGTGTAGTCATGGGTTTGATAATTCTTCCCTCACACTGTTTTTCTCTTCAGCATCTCAAATAAATTAATAAAAAAATGAGAATCACGGTATTTGTCATTCAATTGTTATTAAAGAAAAATAATTAACAAAAATTTTAAGATCTAATGACATAATTTTCTTTTATGATAAATTTTCATGATAAATTTGAAGAATACGTTCATTTCTTTTTCTCTAAGGTTCCTTGTAAGGATTAAAATTTGAAGACTTCTTTTTTTTTCATCTGGACTTTATTGATCTAATAAAATTACATTAAGAATTGAAATGAATTATACATTATTGTGCTCATGTTTCCCCCATACAAAATTCGAGAACCCATCCCTTCACTAGTGCCCATTCTCTACCACCAGTAAACCCAGCATCTCTCCCACCCTCCCCAGTCCCGTCTCCCCCCAACCCCACACTGCCACTATGGCAGGGTATTCCCTTTTGTTCTCTCTCTCTGATTAGGTGTTGTGGTTTGCAATAAAGGTGTTGTGTGGCCATTGTGTTCAGTCTCTAGTCTACATTCGGCACGCATCACTCTTCCCCCACATGACCTCCGACCATATTTTACTTGGTGTTCCCTTCTCTGAGTTGCCCAGAATGAGAGACCAGCCTCCAAGCCATGGAGTCAACCTCCTGGTACTTACTTCTACTATTCTTGGGTGTTAGTCTCCTAGTCTATTATTCTATATTCGACAGATGAGTGCAATCTTTCTATGTCTGTCTCTCTCTTTCTGACTCATTTCACTTAGCATGATACTTTTCATGATGATCCACTTATATGCAAACATCATGACCTCATTTTTTCTAACAGCTGCATAGTATTCCATTGTATAGATATACCAAAGTTTCTTCAACCAGTCATCTGTTCTAGGGCACTCAGGTTTTTTTCCAGATTCTGGCTATTGTAAACAGTGCTGCGATGAACATATAAGTGCAGATGTCCTTTCGACTATACTTTTTTGCTTCTCTGGGATATATTCCCAACAGTGGTATTACTGGGTCAAATGGGAGTTCAACCTCTAGTTTTTTGAGAATCGTCCATATTGTTTTCCAAAAGGGCTGAACTAGTTGGCATTCCCACCAGCAGTGTAGAAGGGTCCCTTTCTCCCCACATTCTCTCCAACAGTGGTTGCTTTTGTTCTTTTGGATGTGTGCTAGTCTCTGTGGTGTGAGGTGGTATCTCATGGTTGTTTTGATCTGCATCTCCCTGATCATTAGTGATGTAGAGCACTTTTTCATGTGCCTTTTGGCCATTCGTATTTCTTCCTTGGTAAAGTTTCTGTTCATTTCTTCACCACATTTTTTGATGGGGTTGGATGTTTTCTTCTTATAGAGTTCAACCAGTGCTTTATATACCATTGATATCAACCCCTTATCTGATGGGTATTGTGTAAATATCCTTTCCCATTCTGTGGATAGTCTTTGTATTCTGGTCACTGTATCTTTTGCGGTGCAGAAGCTTTTTAGTTTAATGTAGTCCCACTTGTTGATCTCTGTTTTTACTAGATTGCTTAGTTCCGTGTCATATTTGAACATACCTTTATCTTCAATATCGTGGAGGGTTTTGCCGACCTTGTCTTCAATGTACCTTATGGTTTGTGGTCTTATGTTGGGGTCTTTAATCCATTTTGATCTGACTTTTGTGCATGGTGTCAGGTCGAGTTCTAAGCCCATTCTTTTGCATGTGGTGTCCAGTTTGCCAGCACCATTTGTTAAACAGGCTTTCCTTGCTCCACTTCACATCTCTTGCTCCCTTATCAAAGATTAGATGATCATACATTTGAGGTTGTGTGTGGGAATATTCCACCCTGTTCCATTGGTCTGAGGCTCTGTCTTTGTTCCAGTACCATGCTGTTTTAATTGTTACTGTTTTGTATTAGAGTTTAAGGTTGGGGAGGGTGATGCCTCCCATCATCTTTTTCCCAAGAATTGTTTTAGCTATCCGTGGGCGTTTATTGCTCCATACAAATTTCAGTATTGCTTGATCCATTTCTTTGAAGAATGGCATGGGTATCTGTAAGAGAACACGCAACCCGGAGATTCTTCTTCCAGCTATTTATTAAGAAACCTTCTCATGCAAACAGGAAAAAGGACGAACGAAGCATGGACTAAGGACGAACTAAGGAAAAGGAACCAGGGGGCCCTAGCTAGGCAGCTTCCCTCCTTATATACCTCTCGCTGCTTGTTTTCGCCCACGTGTCTGCATCTGATAGGTTAGTTACAGCTTATGGGCGTGGCAAGACATCCTGTTCCTTATTAGGAATGGTTTTCGAAGCACACAGGTGTTGTTTACCAAGAAAGGTGCAATTTACAAGCACAGTGCAACTGTTGTTGCAAAGCACGGTCCCGTGGAGGCTCTCCACAGTTGCCCCTTTTTGTTTTAGAACAGCCAGTCTGCGTAGCAACCTCGGCCCCCTTGGCCTTACCCGTCATTGGGAGCCCTCTCGCTTGTAGGTCCCTGTCTTAGGTTGGTCCAAGGGTCAGGTGGGGTATAGTGCACCCTTTCAAACTCCTCAACTACAGGAGGTCCCCTGCAGTTAAGGGCTCTCAGCTGCATAATACCTTTGCTACATCCAGCTAACCTGATTGTTCTAAGCGAGATTATTATTTCAAAGTTGCAAGCCAAAGCTGCGGGGATTGCTGTGCCTCCAGGGCCACGAATGCCTGTAAATATCACGCTTTTGTAAATAGCTGTTCTTGCTGCATTTTGTATAGACACCAGGCAAAAAACCAAAGCAGCGAGAAGCAATAAGGACAGTACTGCTCCCACCCCCGCCCACTCTTTGATAAATGGAGGGGACTTCTACTCTGGGCCTATCAAGATGGGTAAGAAAGGGGGAAATCTATGCACAGGCGTTAAAGCAGGCCATGTTGTAGCAATGGCCCAGGAAGCTGCTTCTTCAGCTCATATCACAGGAATCAGGCTGAGCACGAGCACCAGTTTGCACATCTTGGTCTACTGGAGGCGCAGTCTTCCGTGTCAGGCATTCAGGAATCCACGCTGGTTCTGCCCTGACCTGTGGAAAAAACACAAAACAGAACCCCTGGCCCGGGTTAACACGGGGTCCGAGCTGTGCCATCCACCAGAAAGGGTATAGGTGGAATCAGTTTGGCGATGAATCAGGAGACTCTGGCGGTCTGAGATCCAAATCAGGTGCTTGAATTCTGCTTCTGATAAGACGTAAAGGGATCCAAAGTTTCTTAGCGGGGTTATCATCTGTTGAAACAAAAGCATAGCCTTTTCCTCGAATGAGGAGTTTCCCTGCTACCCATTCTTTGTCAATTTTAATCCAAATGGGAGAGTTAATAGTTTCTTGAGTGTGCGCATCTTCCTGAAAATGCCTCTCAGCTGCTGTATAGGGTTCTCCCTGAGGTAAATTTAAAAAGTTTAAAGTAAACAATGTCAGGGACAAGGAATCAAGTGGAGGCATACCTCCTTTTTTAATTTTCAATAACTGTGTTTTGAGGGTTCTATGGGCACGTTCGACTATGCCTTGACCCTGAGGGTTGTAAGGGATTCCAGTAATGTGTTTAATTTGCCATTCATCACAGAAATCTTGAAAAGCTTTACTAGTATAGGCTGGGCCGTTGTCAGTTTTAATAGCAGAGGGAACGCCCATGACAGAAAAACATTGTAGTAGGAAGGAGCAGACTGCTCTGGTTCTCTCAGAAGTCATGGGAACAGCCCATGTGAAGCCAGAATAAGTATCTATAGTTACATGGAGAAAAGGCTTCTTGGGGAAGCACGTGACGTGAGTAACATCCATTTGCCATAATTCATTGGTCTGTAGACCTCGGGGATTGGCCCCTGCCACATGGGAGGTACAGTGTAAAGGGGCACAAACAGAGCAAGCACGGACAATATGCCTGGCTTCTCGAATTGGGATACGATGATGAATATGAAGGCGCCGGGCGTTTGTGTGTAAGGCCTGGTGCTCTTCTGCAGCAGAGGTAAAAATTGGTGCTGCCAAGAGATCAGCGGCTTCATTTCCCTGGGCCATAGGTCCTGGAAGACCAGAGTGAGATCTGATATGAGTAATGAAAACAGGTTCAGAGCGCTTTTGTAAAAGCGCTTGTAGCTGCTCAAGTAATTGTTGGACTATAGGATTGGGGGCATTTAGAGCAGCCGTCACGATGCCAGGGAAGAGACCAACCACATAAGCTGAGTCTGAGACTATATTAGCAGGTCCTGGCACATGGGAGAGTAGATACACCAAAGTGGCAAGTTCCACTTGCTGGGCAGAGGTATAGTTAGTGTTTACTGTTGTGGTCAGGGCGGGCCCAGAAATTCCGCCTTTCCCTGAGGCAGAGCCATCAATATAATATACTGGAGCATCAGGAATAGGAGATGGGCGAATGATAGAGGAAATGATAAATGGGGTTTTTTTGAAAAAATCCCAAGTTTTTCCTGCTGGATAGTGGGAGGAAATTTCTCCTGAAAAATCAGCTAAAGCTCTTTGCAAAGCATCACTGAGGGGCAGGATAGAAGCAATCTCTTTTTCAGGAATGGGGAGAACAATGATATGAGGATCAAATCCCAGCATGGCAAGGGCTCTCAGTCTTCCTTTGATTATGAGTTTAGTCATTAACTCAAGGTAAGGCACAAGAGTGCGAGACTCCTTATTGTGCAAATAAAGCCACTCTATTGGGCCCGAAAGCTGTGCTAGAGCAGCAGTGGGCGAGTGGGGAGTATCAAAAAGCAAAAGCCACAATTTTTCTCCCGGAACAAACCGGGAAAGATGGGATTTCTGGAGTCGATCTAGAAAAAATTCTAATTCTTTCCAAGCTTCAGGGGTAAACTGCCTAGGACTGTTCAGGGCGGAGTCGCCTTCAAGGGTCAGGAATAGATTACGGAGGTCTGAGTTGGGAATGCCCAGAGAGGGGCGAACCCAGTTAATATTTCCTAGCAGTTTTTGGAAGTCATTAAGGGTTTTCAGTTTATCATGGCGAATAGAAATTTTTTGAGGTCGTACGGTAGTACGCTCAAGAACATAGCCCAAATACTCATATGGAGACAACACCTGAATTTTTTCTGTGGCTACTTGTAACCCAGCTGCGGGTAGACGAGTCATAACATCCTCATACAATCTCTGGAGTTCTCCATCATTAGAACATGCAAGCAAGATATCATCCATATAGTGAATAACATAAGCCTGAGGAAACTTAACACGGGAAGGGCGCAAGACCAAGTCAACAAAATACTGACACATGATAGGGGAATTGGTCATTCCCTGAGGTAGAACAGTCCATTGATACCTGCGCATAGGAGCGCGGTTATTAAGAGAGGGAACAGAAAATGCAAAACGCTTACGATCATCCGGATGGATAGGAATGTTGTAAAAACAATCTTTTAAATCAATGACAACCAGTGACCAATCTTTAGGAACGGCAGCAGGGGAAGGAAGGCCAGGCTGGAGGGCCCCCATGGGAACCATGGTGGCGTTAACATTTCGTAGGTCAGTCAACAGACGCCACTTGCCTGACTTCTTTTGGATAACAAAAACAGGGGAATTCCATTCTGAAAATGAGGTTTCTATATGTCCCAACTCCAGTTGTTCTTCTACTAAAGATTCTAACACCCTTAGTTTTTCATTATTAAGGGGCCACTGGGAAGACCACACAGGATGGTGGGATTTCCACTGAATACAGAGGGGTGCTGGGCGTGAAACCGCAGCAGCTCCGATTAAACAAGGAGAGGCCTCAGAGTCAAAGCCCACAGCAGGAAGTGGAACGGGAATCCTAATCTCCGCGTTCCACTGCTCAAGTAAATCCCGTCCCCATAAATTCATAGGTACGGGTGCTATGTAGGGCTGGAAAATGGCTGTAATGCCCTCTGGGCCAATACATCTTAGCCACCTGGCACTTTGCCGGACAGAGGAGGAAGGCATCATGCCTACTCCATACAAACCATAAGGTACTGCCTGCACGGCCCAGTTCCTGGGCCAATGTTGGGAAGAAATGACAGAGGCGTCAGCTCCTGAGTCAATCATTCCTATAAATTTCTTCCCATGAATCTCAATAGTTAAAAGTGGGCGGTTGTCTTTCTTCAGATGGGCAACACAAGCAATTATAGGATTTGTGCTGTCAAAATCTCCCCCACTAGGGCGAGTGGATAGACCTGGCACAACCAAAGGTAGCAAAAGGAGCTGAGCTATGGGTTGTCCCTTATCAAATGTCCAAACAGTAGGCACCGTGATAACAATTGTTATTTCACCAGTATGGTCAGGATCAATGACCACGGTATGAACAATAATTCCCTTAATAATAAAACTGTTGTTTCCCAAGAGTAGGCCTATAGTGCCTTGTGGAATTGGTCCCTTTATACCCGAATTTAATTTGTAGGGACACTGGGCAGGGGCTATAGTAATCATATCAGGGCAGGAAATATTCAAGGCTGCGCTTCCTGCCGTCACTGGTTGCAGTGAGTCTATTGATCGGAGCTCAGCTGACTGGAGTTCTGAGACTCCACCTTGGGGAGAGAGACTGCAAACGGAAACATCCCCGGATTTCGCTGGGCCTGGGGCTGGCCCCCTGACAAGTTTCCCGAATTGGAGTCAACAGCTGCATGAAAATTAAAGGGACAATCTTTGGCCCAGTGGTTTCCCTTTTTACATCTGGGACAGGGCCCAGGACGTGCTCTCACAGTAGCACGGTCTGGAGGTGCCCTGTAATCTTTACGAAAGTGGTCTGGTCTCCCACGATTGAAATATCCTTTCTGAGCTTGTCTCTGTACTGTACCGGTCCCAACAGTCCTAGCCTGCATTTTATGTCTAGCAGAACCAACATTCCTGCATGCGTCCAAGTACCCCATTATGTCTTCCTTCCCCTTAAGAGGGCGCAGAATGGCCTGGCAATCCTCATTAGCATTTTCAAAGGCCAATTGTTTAGTTAACAGCTCATGAGTCTCCTTACCCTCAACCTGCGTTTCTATGGCTTCCATTAATCTTCCTACGAAGTCTGCATAAGGTTCTGAGGCTCTCTGGACAATCTTTGTAAAGCTTTCTTTAAATTCCGCATCTGCATCAACCTTCTCCCACGCACGCAGGGCTACGCCACGGACATGAGCAAGAACAGCATGAGGCAAAGTGACTTGCCTTTCTGGGTCGCGCCATTTCCCTTCACCAGTTAACATCTCACAAGTCAACTTAATACCTGAAAAGTTTTGTCCAGCATGGCCTAGGCCTTGAAGCTTTGCCTTGGCCTCCTTGCTGAGCCACATTCTCCACTGCAAATACTGAGAAGAGCTTAAGCACGTCTTAGCAACCATGTGAAAATCTTGAGGTGCCCAGTGGGCCTTTTTACTCCAGTCTGTAAGATACTCTCTACAGTACGGAGATGTGGGCCCATATGAGACACAGGCCTGTTTGAAACGACTGAGAGAATCCATCCTTAACCTGCGGAAAGATGGAGGCCACTGCCTCTTTGCCTTGACTGGGCGATTGGGAGCACGTCCCAAGCGGCCTGGAGGCCGATTGGTTGAGTCACTCTCGGACTCAGAATATGAGAAGGCCGTAGCAGACTCATAATCTGCATCACTTTCATCTGATGCACTGGACGTGGAGCTATATTCATCAGTCTGAGAAACATTCAGACTATGACAACCTTTTCGAGGCTTAGGTGTGGGAGGACCTGAGGCCGTATTATTCCTAATGTTCTCCACATCAATTGCACTATTCAAAAACAGGAGAATAGAATTAACAATCTCCCATGTAGTCCAGAATTCCACGGGGATCTCAGTCCCTTTCTTAGATACCTTATAGACATTTTTCCTAACTTGTCTCCAAATCCTGCTTTTTAGAGTTCCTTCGTCTGGGAACCATGGGTTAACCTCATAAACTACTTTAAGGCAGGACCGGAGTTGGTCTCTGGAAACGTAGAGTTCCGGGTTTCCTATTCTGCGGGAGAGAGACTGAACGAAATCCACAAATGACTTGCCCTGTTCAGTCTGGCTCGAGAAAATACGAAAGATCTTGGGAAGGCCCAGAATCTGTCCCATCTTAGTGGGGGATTGCTGCTAGGATTCTAAACCGCAGCACACACAAAAAAATCCTGATCTCCCGCTCACCTTCTAAAGTGGGGCGCACCGAACGCTTATTCTTACCTTTAGTTGATAGTTCGTGCCGACCCAGGGACGCCAGCTGTAAGAGAACACGCAACCCGGAGATTCTTCTTCCAGCTATTTATTAAGAAACCTTCTCATGCAAACAGGAAAAAGGACGAACGAAGCATGGACTAAGGACGAACTAAGGAAAAGGAACCAGGGGGCCCTAGCTAGGCAGCTTCCCTCCTTATATACCTCTCGCTGCTTGTTTTCGCCCACGTGTCTGCATCTGATAGGTTAGTTACAGCTTATGGGCGTGGCAAGACATCCTGTTCCTTATTAGGAATGGTTTTCGAAGCACACAGGTGTTGTTTACCAAGAAAGGTGCAATTTACAAGCACAGTGCAACTGTTGTTGCAAAGCACGGTCCCGTGGAGGCTCTCCACAGGTATCCTTATAGGGATCACATTAAATCTGTATGATGCTTTAGGGAGTATTGCCATTTTGACAATGTTTATTCTCCCTATCCATGAGCAGGGGATATTTTTCCATTTCTTCATGTCCTTTTTTATTTCATGGAGTAGTGTTTTATAGTTTTCTTTGTAGAGGTCCTTTACTTCTTTAGTTAAGCTGATTCCAAGGTATTTGATTTTCTGGGGCACTCTTGTGAATGGGATTGCTTTTTTCATGTCCCTTTCTTCTGTCTCATTGTTTCCGTATAGGAAGGCCATGGAATTTTGGGTATTGATTTTATAGCCTGCAACTTTACTGTACAGGCCAATTATTTCTAAGAGTTGAAGATTTCTTTTATACCTATTTTGCTAAAACTTTTTGCTGAGGAATATGTAGACATTATCAAATGATGCTGAGAATGAATATTATAATATAAAAATCCCTAACATTGTGTTTTGGAAAACGGAATCTCCTGCAGTACTTTAAGAAACACTATAATTATTTTTTGAATCTCAGTGAAATACATATTTACAAGGTTGTCAATTATTGGGTTTCCGTCATATATGTTCCAACACACATCCTTTCAGCACTGTACATTTCCAACCAATATAACTATTTAAGTAAAATTTCCGTATGACCAAGAAATTTCAATTTACCTTTTCATCTCTTCAAGAAATTAAACATGTGTCCACAAAAAAAGATTTATACAGTCATGTTTATAGCAGTTTTATTTTTAATAGTCGAAAGCAGAGTTGGCCTAACAGAAAACTGGACATCATTAACAAATTATAAAATGGCTATTATGTGTCAATAAGAAGGCATGAAAACTGTACCATAGCTGGTTATCAAATATAATTTATTTTGATTTAATTAGAGGGGTGTATAAAAATAAAAAAAAGGGCGCGGGCGAGGAAAGGGATGCCTCACCGCACCGAGCCAGGCACAGGGCCTAGGACAGCAGCTGTCTCTCCCACCACCCGAGTTCGGTAGCCTCCAGCCGTTTCCCCCACCCCGGGGAGGTTGATGGCGAAGATGTGGCAGGCGAAGGAAGGAACGGAGCCAAGATGGTTGGTCTCACTTGCAGTTTATTCCAATCTTCCCTCTATACACTCTCCTCTGGAACTCTCCCTCTGCCCCCTCATACAGCTACCTTAAATCTCCCCGTCCCCCAGCAGCCTGGGGCTTATCTAAAGGTGTGGTTACAATCCATAGGGGGTATAGTTCTATCTCTTAGGGGAATGCCTTCACTAGGACAGAATCTCTCTTTCAGCAGGAAGACCCACCCAAGGGCAGAGTCCCATGAATGTGTTTCTCTTCTCCTCAGCCAGCAAACATATAAGAATTCATAATATTAATCATTTTGTATGGACACAATAAGAGATGCATTAAAGCTTATAGAATTGCTCTCCTGGGGCCATCTCAATCTCAGACTACAGTGCTCAGGCCAGATCAGTCTTTCCCATCCCTGGCAGGGTCCCAGTCTCATAATTACTATTGGATCATGACAGCATTTGTCTAGGATCAAGCTCTTAACTTATAGTTAAGAATTAGGCACTTTGGCCAGGCCCATCTCGATGCCATGGTAGCACATAACTCACCGCTTGCCCTGGATCCTTCCCGTCCCACGTCGGGGACCCTACTTTGGGGTGCTAGGAACTGAGGGCAACTGAGGCTTAAGTGGAGAAAGCAGATGCCCAGAAGGGAATATCGAGGCCAATTAAGTCTTAAGTTATAAGAACATAATATTGTCTTCTTGTGTCTATACAAAAAAGACATAGCTTTAAAGTAAATTATTCAAAAGGCATAAAGAGGAGAGAAAGGCAATGTTATAATATTCAGTGTCCTAGGAAGTTCTGACCTTACCAATTAACAGAGTTTGATTAAGGGAAGAGCAGATAAACTGGTAGAATTGGTTACAGATAAACAAAAGAATGGGAGTGACTCGGGAGCACTTTGATGGGTGTGACTGATAAACCTAAGCTCCTTGGGCAAGGGGAGCAAGGACGAACCAAAGTCAGGCCTAACATATTTAGAGCTATATTCCAACAGAGGGGAAGTATTTGGACCACACCAAACTCACAATTGATCCTTATTGTTCCGGAGTACCACATGTGGTATGGGAGATCAAACTTGGGTCAGCTGCATATAAGACACAACTAAAACTTATACCTTATATTATTTCATATATTTTCTCAGTGAATAAAGCAATATACTTAACAAAACATTCTTCTTTACTTTTGCTAGAGCTGACAGGTTTTCAGGTTTTCAGATATCCTTGGGTTCCTTGGCTTGCAATTGGTACACCTCAATTTCTATGTCCTATGTCACATGATTTTTTAAACATTTGTGCCTTGAGCTTTTATTCTGAGGATGCCTGTCATATTGCAGTAAGGTGCAAATGACTTTATCTTTATTTACTCACATATACAAGGGATCTTCTAACTAGTGTCACAGTCATAGGTATCAGGAGCTTAGAATTTCAATAATTCAATCCATAACACCTTAGTACAAATATAACTTTTTAAAAATCCTTTAGTCTACAAACAAAAGTTTACTTTATCAGATTAGTCATTCTTAAAGTTCATCTGATTTAATTCTCCACATCAGGTACCTTCATCATAGAAAAAAAGAAAATGAACGGTCCATTTTGCTTCAGAGGCTATATCTTAAACAGGAAACTTTTATTTCTGATATGGATCTTGCTTATTAAGCTATTTCCTATTTCTACCCACTAACTATTGAATCTCATGAAGAATAGATATATTAGTTTTATTGAAATTCTGCATTCTGAAACAACATCCTGGAAAATAAGAGGTGATTCACACATATTTATGAAATTATTAAAGAAATAAAGCCGGGGTATGTGGAACTGAGAAATTGATTTATTGTAAGGTGTCATTGTGGTTGTAATGTTATTATCATGATAAAATTGTATGAACTGAGGTTTTAATCCAGTGATTAAACATAAATGACTTGGAAATTATACTATTTTAATAATTAAACTATTCAGTCTAATAACATTAAATAATATTAAAACTATTTCAGGAGATTTTTCTTATTAGAAGAAAAGTTTTGAAATATTTTTATTTGCCTTCCCCAGAAGTCTATTGTGATGAACTAGTTAGAGTTCCAACTACTTATTATTTTCATGCGGTTGTCTTATACAATACCATCTTTTTTATCCTTTCTTAACTTCAGTTTCTTTCTTTTGAATTTTTATTCTTATTTGTGACAGATTGGCTTTTATTTCTATGGACCACTGAGTACAATTCTATTTTAATCATGTTTTTCTTTTGCATAGTGCCCAGATGTGATGATAAAAAACAAAATCTTTGGAAAAATGCAAGGCAGATACACTTGACTTAGCACACACTGTATTTTATTTGCTATCTCCAAATGACTTTTTTGGAGAATTTAAATACAACTTAAATGTTGAAGTAAAATGTGTAGACATTTTCTTTTGATGTGTTAAATAAAAATAGAGAAGGACATATGTAGTCATTCAACTAACTCATCAGGCATAATTATGACTTAAAACATTAAATCACATTATTTCATAGTAAAAGTGCAGTAGGTAGGATTCATATGTGTTTTACATGTAACTATTTGACTCTTGAAAATGAGCAGCAGGGGCTGGATCGATAGCACAGCAGGCAGGGCGTTTGCCTTGCACGGGGCCAACCAGGGTTCCATTCCCAGCATGCCATGTGGTCCCCTGAGCACCGCCAGAGGTAATTCCTAAATGCAGAGCCAGGACTGACCCCTGTGCATCGCCGAGTGTGACCTGAAAAGCAAAAAAAAAAAAAAAAGAAACTGAGTAGCATTGTTGATTATCTAAAACCCAATCATGAGTATCTTTGTAAATTAATTAATTAATTAATTAAAACATTTCAAATAAAGAGTCTGAACTTTTCCAAAGATCTAAATCTTAGAGAATATATACTTTGGTGGGAAAATAATTTAATTAGACATGGATATCAAGAAAAATATCTTGTAAATTTAGAAAAGACATTGGTGGAAGGTCTCAGGAACTTGGATGAAGGTAAAATGTGGTAACTGTGTATATCAAAAGCAAAAATGTTAACAATATTATAAATATACAATAAAATTACAATAACTAAATTTAAAACATAAAATTTGATTAAAAAATAAAATATTTTATCACAAAAAATGATCCAATATTTTTGTAATGTATATTTTATATCCTTGCTCTGTATAGAGTTGAGTTTTATTAATCACCAAGGACATATAATGGTTTCATAAATTATTGTTTTTTATAAATATATGCATATACACATATTTATACATATATTCATATTTAATGTATCAAAATATTAAATTTTGTTTTATATCCTAAGTTTGCATTTAAATAAAGTATACAGAATATAATTTGATTCTTTTTGCCAAAACACTGCTGGCATATGGCAACTATATTTGACTTATATCATCTGTGCTTAGACTTCAGTAAAGAAGTTTTACTGACCTTGATGGTTAGTTTATACATAGAGACTTGGTCAGGTGTCCACTGATTTAGGATGGCATCATTTGAACTGGCAGATATAAGTTATGAACAAAGTGGTAGATTTATGATTAGACTGTTTTCTACATTAATTAACTGAGTTTTCCTTCCTGTTTCCCTTTCTTTTTGCTCCTCACTTTCCTCATTTCTCATTCCTTTTTTCTTCCTTCACTCTCTTTTCCTCCTCCAATCATTCCTTCCTTCCTGTCTCTGTCTCTTCCTTATTTATTTCCTTTATTGTTGAACTGGAGCAATAGCACCTCGGGTAAGGCATTTGCCTTGCACGCAGATGCCCTGGGTTCGATTCCTCTGTCCCTCTTGGAGAGCCTGGCAAGCTACCCGTGGCCTATTCGATATGCCAAAAACAGTAACAACAAGTCTCACAATGGAGACATTACTGGTGCTTGCTCAAGCAAATCTATGAACAACAGGAGACAGTGATACAGATGTTGTTGGCTGACATTTATTTGTTTATTTTGGGTGTTTCCATGATGTGACAATGTTTGTAAATACTACAAAATATCCTTTGCATCTATCAAATGTATCATGTTTCAATGACATAATTTAAAAGTATTACAAGAAGCCAGCTACAAGATCTTGCACATAAATAGATCTAATGCATAATCAGGAAAACTTATAATAAATGACAAATATAAAACTACATTGTGATATGTTTTTTGTTTTTTACACTTATACACTTAAGAACATTACTCAGGGTGAATTTATAACCTTAATCAATTTGAAATTTAAATGAAAATAATTAGCTGACACTATAGAATTTGATTTTAATAGGATTCTAATATTTTTTATTTTCTTTTTATAAAATTTGGAAGTTGTTAATAATATTACATGTTGATAAAATAGTTTCTATATAATAGATGACTACGTCTTATTCTGTAAATGTTTATCTCTCCTTTTATATCTTGCTTTAATATATAGTCATTAAATATTAAAATTTCATATAGTAATCATACTAGCTTGCATTCTAAAATGTGGCAGTCTCCACTGTTAATTCCCACTACTAAGCCAAACACTAAATTTTAAATTACCAACAAAATTATATGTAAGATATAGAATATGGTATCTAACAATTTAGCAGATGGAAATGATAAACAAATTGAAAATTAAAAAAATATACTTACCACAATAAGCATGTCCTCAAAAAGTTATGAGGTATACTAAACAAATAAATGTGCCAAAATAATATTGCTGATAAAAATTCTATTAATTAATAATTTAATAAATGCTACTTCTATTATCTCTGGAAATATTATTACAGTTGGAATGATACAAATTATCAAATATCAAACTTAATGTCATTTTGGTAGCTTTATTCTACAATATCATCAGATTTTGTTTACTATTCTATTTATTTTACCATTTATTTATTATTATCATTTCTAACATTAGATTTTGATGAAATTGGTTGTGATAAGCAATTTTATTTATGTTCTTAATGGTTAGTACTAAGAAGGAGCCCAAAGTTTCATATTAAACTACACAAATTTAAATTTACTTCTACCATTTGCTAACTGTGTAACATTGAAAAAACTTGCATATTCTTGTGAGTAATGAAGCTTGTAATAATATATTTAGATATTCTAAGGGCATATAAATTGCTTTGCATATTGCCTGTATGAAAGAGCGCTAGAGCACAAGAGATAATTACAAGATTATATATTAGATGCACTGTTGAATAATAGATATTTACACTACAATCATTAGTACAAACTTAAAGTAGTCCTAAATATATGGATAGGTAAATCAAAAGCTATAACAGTGGTGAAAAATGCAGGCAGGTATGTAGTACTTGAAGATAATTAATCATTTTCCATGCAATTAGTTGGCTAGTTGCTTTGAGGAGTCAAAGCAATAATCACATACATCTGTATCTTAGCATTTCTTCCTGTTATTAATCAATATTGGCTACCAGTTACAAATTATAATGCTTCATTTTTTAAACTATATTCATTAGTAAACTTTTTGTTTCTTAGGCTAATACTTTGTATTTAATATTCAGCAGATACACAGATACCTTTTAGGCATAAGTTATGAGACTTTATTGCTACTAATCATTTCTCTAGAACTACATACATGAAGTTGCATTATGATGCATCAGTTACATGACGTAAAAGAAAAAATATATACATTAAATCTGGATTAATTCAGTTGTGTGAGAGTCATTGTCATTGATCTTTTCTATTTGTTTGTATTTAGAAAAAAAATTAACTGAGCTTTGTGCCTTATATAGATATATAGCAGGTAAGGTACTTGCATTGCACACAGTTGACGCTGGTTTGAGTTTCCAGTACTATGCATGTTCTCCCTTGTACTGTCAGAAGTAATCTCTGTGTGTGACCCCAAACCAGACAATAAATGAATAAATGTAAAATAAGATTCTACACACTCAATGTGAACATGTTGTGTGTGATTGCACATATAACATATACACATGTCCATATGTCATTTGTTTACTGGATTTATCTCCTTCATTTTAAAAGATTTTAACTTTTTAACTTTAACTGCTAAGATTCATGTTAAAAAAGTTTAAAAGAGTTTAAACTTTTTTAACATGAATCTTAGCAGTTATGGCTAAGTCAGATTGAGCTATGAGACTTCCCAGGTTGAGTCCTCAAAGCAGAGTAAGTTTAATATTTACCGATTTAACTTTAACGTTCATTTAACGTTCATTATGGAAAAATGAATATGTAAGGGAAAAGCTAGCAAGCTTGATCTGGAAATGGCTAAGTAGTGATTATTATTAAGACTTTGCCAGACATGTGATTTCTGTTTGTAGTACTGTCTCTGAAGCTACTACTAATAATTCCATACTCAATATATAAATAATTTGGCTTATGTATCCCATTTAAATTTTACTCATATAGCCAAAACTCCTTTAGACTTGTCACATGGGGTTTGAATTATCAGAGTTAGGAAATAAATATAAAACTGAATTTCAGGTAAAAACATAAATCTTTATTAAAATATATATATATATTTAAATTTATTTGATGAGTCAAACCCAGTGTGCCTGAGGTTACTGTTCTCATGAATTTGTTCAGTGCTTCCAGCTGATGCAGGGGATACTGGTGAGGAGGCAATTCCAGGGACTACATGCAAGCCAGTCCCATGTGTGTGTTCTAGGCTCAGGACTATATCCTGATCTCCTGACTTTATTACTATGACTCTTACTATTATTATATTTTTGGTAGAAAAATTATTTTATTTAATCCCCAAAAAGGAAAATAATACCCTTGCTACAGAAGAAACTCACAAAGACAACATATTTAAAAATTAACTAATATATAAAGCATAATTTGGAGCCAATTGTGGTCTGGAATATTATTAATACAAAAGAGAGAAGTTATCTTAAATTTAAATGTCTATTTTTACTGCCAGTCATATTTCTGGTAACTTGTTAACTTTTGATGTAATAATATTACTAAGGAGAAATGATCATGTTGGGAGAAGTCCAAACCAGCAAAGAGAGAGTACATGGAGAACCGAAACAATGCAGAGATAAAGTGCTCAGGATACACTCAATTTCCCATCCTGCTCTTTCAACAATAAACACATGAAGATTCCTAATCGATATCTACATGCTTCTCTGGTCAACTGCTTAGATGGAAAAACATGAGAGATAGTTAGATATTTTTTTTATGATTTTTAA
Organism: Sorex araneus; assembly: GCF_027595985.1. NCBI lineage: Eukaryota > Metazoa > Chordata > Mammalia > Eulipotyphla > Soricidae > Sorex > Sorex araneus. The sequence goes on along the minus strand of NC_073302.1, from coordinate 277,095,196 downwards.
ATCACTAGTTTTTCATTAAATATTATGCATTGGTTACTGGAGTGATAGCACAGCAGGTAGGGTGTTTGCCTTGCACGTGGCCATCTCAGGTTGATTCCTCTGTCCCTCTCGGAGAGCCTGGCAAGCTACCGAGAGTATTCCGCCCACATGGCAAAGCCTGGCAAGCTATCCATGGCATATTTGGTATGCCAAAAACAGTAACAACAAATCTTGCAATGGAGACGTTACTGGTGCCTGCTCAAGCAAATCGCTGAACAATAGGACACAAGTGCTACAGTCCTATGAACTAGAAAAAATTTATCATTAAAAAATTTCAAGTGTGTTTGCATCTGTATATGGAGTTCCATGTTGCATGTTTAAAAATTTGATTTTGGGGGACCCTCTGTGCCTAAAGACTTTGATTCCAGAGACTTAACATATTCAGGCATCCAGAGCAGCTACTTATAGCAATGCACTGGGACTGTAAACTGGGCTACAACTCCGTGCTGCCTGGGGGTGGATCTTTCTTCCCCACCCTGTCTCCCTGCACAGAAAATGGCGGCGGCAGCAGCATCCACATGGTAGGAGCCATCTTCTAAGACTCCTAACCCGGAGACATACGATTTTTACACTTGGGGCTCCTAGGGACTCATGGGAAGTGGGTGTAACTGGCACGCCCTGGGCCCAGATAAATTCGGAGCTGCTGAGAGTGAAACGGACCCTCTGCGCCTAAAGACTTTGATTCCAGAGACTTCTTACAGCAATGCTCTGGGACTGTGAGCTGGACTATGCAATTTCTGGCAGAATTTTCCCTGAACTTTATACAGAAATCCAAAACCTTAACATCTATAATTGTCAGCAATGTGAAACGATTCCTTTTTAACAGGTCTGACTTGGGGGGAGGGGGAACTCCAAATAATAACAGTGAGTTATTGTTGAAATATTGAAGGTTATTAAAGTAGCAGCCATTTATTTGGACTGTGAACTAAGCAACAGTCCCACGCCGGCTGAGAAGAGGAAATATCCCTCTTCTCTGGTTGTTTCCCATTTTCAGGGAGAAACTTGGCGTGGCGTCCACCATACTATGAGGCACAGGAAGGGGGTTGAGGGGGAAAAAAAAGGAAAAGAAAAAATGAGTTATGTACTTGGAGCAGTGGGGCTACATATCTCTTCATTCTCAGCAATGGAAAACTAATTATCAAATGCTTCCTTGGTAGTAGGGCTGTCTTTCTTGGGAGGAAACTCCAACAACAATACTGAGTTTTGTGTTGAAATATGGAACGTAATCAAGGTAAAGAGAAGATGAAGTGAAATTCATCAGTTATACAGTTGGGGGTGTGGCGGCGGGGGGTATAGTAGGGTTTTTGGTGGTGGAATATGGGCACTGGTGAAGGGATGGGTGTTTGAATATTGTATAACGGAGACATAAACCTGAGAACTTTGTAACTTTCCACATGGTGATTCAATAAAAATTTTTAAAAAAATTGATTTTTGGCAGCTCCACCTACATTTTTTTATTATAATAGAAATAAATTTTTGTCACCTTAATTATTACAGTTTAATTGTGTGCTCATAGTTGAATAAAGAAAAATGTAGCATCAGATTCAAATATATAACTCCAGATTTCTATTCTGTGTAATCAAAAATTAGTGAAAATATTTCTTGACATTTAAAAGTTTAATTGCTTGTTGAAATATGGATTTAATCAAGGTAAAGACAAAAGGAAGTGAAATTTATCAGTTATGCAGGGGAGGGGTTTGGGGGGTGGGGGTGGGATGTATACTGGGTTTTTTTTTTGATGGTGGAATATGGGCACTGGTGAAAGGACGGGTGTTTGAGCATTATATAACTAAGACATAAGCCTGAGAACTTTGTAACTTTCCACATGGTGATTCAATAAAATAAATTTTAAAAAAAGTTTAATTGCTGCTAAAGTAACAAATATAGTGATGTGTAGGATAACATAGACTCAGGTAGTTTAGGTTTATTGGGTTACTCCCATTACAGTGCTCCCATTCCTCTGTGTTTATTTGTAACTTCTTAGTGTTCTGTTGACTTGTAAATAATGTTTTTCTCTTCTCCTTGAGTCCTTTGCAAAGTTTATTCAGAGCAAGTGCTTTTTGTATGGACACAGGAAGACTTAACAAATGTTATGCTTTTGTAACCTGGGAATCATTTGACTCTACATGATATTTTCCTCCAGGGCATCTGTTCTCTCGACCTAAGCCTCAGCTGCCCTTACTTCCTAGCATCCCCAAAGCAGGGTCCCCGATGTGGGAGGAGAAGGACCCAGGGCAAGCGGTGATTTGTGTGCTACCCTGGCATCGAGATGGGCCTGGCCAAAGTGCCTAATGCTTAATTGTAAGTTAAGAGCTTGATCATGGACAAATGCTGTCATGATCGGAACAGTGATAACTAGATTTGGACCCTGCTAGGGTGAGGAATGATTAATCTGGCCTGAGTGCTGTGGTCTGAGCCTGTGGCAAGATGTTGCCAGGACAGCTGCCTTGCAAACCTCAATGTATCTCTTGCTATGTCCATGCAAAAATAACTAGTATTAAGATGTTAATGAGTGTTTGGAATGGGGAGAGGAGAAAAAACCCTTAAGAGGTATTTTGCCTACTGGAAGTCAGAAAGGGCTTTTAAATGCCCCTAGGTTATGTTCCCTTTAAACCTGACAGCCCTCAGGAAGGGCTTTATTATGTTGATTTTGCTACCTGGCTGGGTGTAACCTAGGGGCAAGGACGAGAGAGGAAAAAGGGAGGAGAGAGATGGAAAGAGGCAGTAGATCCAGAGAGAGGCCAGAGCTGGGAGTGCGGGAGATGGAAAGATGGAAGATTGAATAAACGGTAACTAATCAGCAACCAGCTTGGTCCTCGTTCTTCCTTCGCTTGTCCTTGGCCAACGGCTGTCCCGATCCAGCCCATACACTACGGTTCCAGGGCACCGAACTCGGGGGGGTGAGACAGAGCTGCCTGGAGAGCCTGGGAGTGCACTCGCCCCTAGGCGAGCTTTAGTTTTTTACAGTAATGTCTATCTAAACTCTCATGTGAAAATGAAAATGGCACATTGTAATGGATTTAATTCTTTGATTTCAATTTAATAATTGTCTTTTGACTACTGGTTATAAGACATATTTTTCAAAAATGAAAAATATGTTGTTTATGATCAAGAAAGAAATAGATCTCAAACTTTGTTATAAAGATGTCATTTGAAAACTTATTAAAGATGCAGAAAAACATTCTTAATGATACTATTGTCTGAAAATGAATTTAGACAAGGAAAGCATGTGGAATATGAATCTAACATAGACTTCCTGACCAAATTTTTTCGAAACACTGAAATCACACAGAACAGTGAGCAGTCTATTTATTTTAGCTTAACTTCAGGATTCTAGTTTTGTTTTTGTTTTTACTGTAATTTTATCTATATTCACAAGGAGAGACACACAAATATATGCACAATCGACTTTCATTAGTTTTTGAGAATACTAACATGGGCAGCAGAAAGCATTTATGTCAAAAAGAATGAAACAATACAATGCATAGATAGTAGTTTCTGTTAATTTTTATTTATATGAACATGTTTTATGAAATCAAATAAGTTGTTAAGTAGTTTGAATATTCAGTTTTTAAACCCCTCCAAGCAACACTATAATGATCATTTGTAATTGGATTGGTCTGTTCTTATATTAATCCTAGAGAAAAAATATTACGGAAATCCTAATTTAATTAACTGGTAGAAGTTTAAAGTCTTAGGCCTAATGATGACTTGAAATCATAATCTCTTTTAGAAGTTTGAGGTAAAAACTGCTTCAAACAGAAGAGTTTTCTAATAAAATGTGGTGCTTCAACAAAAAATATGCTTGTAGAGGAAAAAAAAGAACATAGGGTTAAATTATGTGTCCTGATCAGTTTTAAATTAAAGAAAATTCTTTAGACTTTCCTTTACAATCTAAAAACTGTCATAATGAAAAATTTTCAATTTTCTATTTCAGTACTTTTTGTTAAAAAATATTTTGGGCTTAGCATCTCTATAATCTTCTATAAAAATTTACCAACAGAAAATGCATTAGAATCTTATTTTTAATATACAAATTACTTATACACCTTCAAGATAGTCAAATCTGCAGACACAAAAAGAAGTACATAAATGATGTATATGGAATGTAAAAGTGGATGTGTTAAAATAAAATATCCAGGCTAAAGAAAGAGAGTTTTAAAATGAATAATGACACATCAATACTTACATTAGGCAAAACTGAATATAGTACATAATAAAAGCTTTACGATTCATCCAAAATATGCCTTGTTATTAGTTGAGCTATTAATTGATGTGCTAGATTTGAAAAATAACTTGGTACTTTTAGTTACACTGATATTTCATTCCACCAATTCCACTTCTGAATATATCTCAAAAATTAATGCAGGTAATCAAGGGAAATTATGGTTTAAGTTTAATGTTATTTGTAACATCATTGTTAATAGCAACCCTTGAAACACGCTCATCAAGAGTAAAATAAACAAATGCTTTGAGATATATACTTATAATTGTATAACATATGGAGTAAAAACAAATGCAATGTTGCACAGATGAACCCGAATAAATCTCACAAATAACTGACTCAAATGAAGTAAATTGCAGATGGTTATATACTTAGTTATAAATATGATTTAGAGATGAGGAGATAGCTCCAAGGACTGGCACACATGCCTTGTGTATAAAGGAGTCTTTATTTTCTCTCCAACACCATTGGGAACCCAGAACACACACTCCCATGTGTGACTTTGGTGAATCCCAACACCAACAGTCTAAGTCGCACTGTGTCACCTACTTTAAGAATCAGAACATTGACTTCCACCACAGGCTAAACAGCAATGATAGTACCCACTGGAACCTTGGGAACTACAGTGTAGGCAATCCCAAAGTAAACAAAATATAATTTATAAATGTTTAATTATACCAAACCATATGTTTTGAGATATACACAATAGTCATGTATATTCCCATAAATATAATTTGAACATTGATATTGTTGCATCTTAGCAAGACTACAACTTTAATATAATATTACTACTTATATGTTTATGAGATATCTCATATATATTAAGCACTATAATATATGATATTAGCAATCTCCTCCAGTGATTTATGTGAAATTTAGCAGAAAATAGGATTATGATTTTATTTATAATATTTTTGAATACATTTAAAATATAGTGTTATAAGTAAGTAAAAAATGATTATTTCCTCTATAGAGTAAAAGGTACAATATCCAAAGATTTTGAAGTTAGCCTCACATATTTTGATTTCTGAAGTTAATTTGAAAGAAGAAATAAGAATATTAATCAGACAGCATTATTGCTACAAAGACATTAAGAAACACTATTTTGATTTTGGATTTTTAAAATGGCAAACTTACTATTTGCCACCAATCATATGTTATCCTAATTGTCTAAAAGCCTTTTATTGAAACAGGTTTTCCTTAGGTCATTGCTTGAGCATTTACAAATATTTGAACAATTTTTTTTGTTTGTTTGGAGGCTATTCCTGATGCTTCCCAGGGCTTGATTCTGGCTCTGTTCTCATGGATTCCTTCTATCAAGGCTCAGGAAACCATATGGATTGCTAGCAATTGAACAGGAGCTGACCGTGGCAAGGCAAGTGTTATATACATTCTGCTATCTATTTAGCCTCTATTTTAATATATATTTTTAGTTTCACATGCAAATATCATCCCACACACGTAATGTTTCAATCTTGATTTGGCACATTAGCAATCTGGAAAGTTGTTTAGAGAATACACTATGTGTTTTATTATTCTATCCACTTAATCGTTTCAGCCCCAAGACCTCTAATCATTCGCTTTACCAGATAAAACTGCGTGGGTGGTCATGCAAGAGCGCCAAATATCCTGAGGGAAACTTGGGAGAGAACCTGCTACTAGATTGTTCGATTAGTCTTTCGCCCCTATTCCCAGGTAGGACGACCAATTGGCATGTCAGGACTGCTAGGGATCTCCACCAGAGTTTCCTCTGGCTTCTCCCTGCCCATGCATAGTTCACCATCCTGTTCCACCTCCCCGACACAGCAGGCGAAATGGGCTGGTGGCGCACCCTGCGCGGACTGGAGAGGCCTCGGGATCCCACCTCCGCCCGCCCGCCACCCCAGGCACCCCCCAACCCCGCCTGGCCCCGCACGCGCCCTGAGGGACGCAACGGGAGGGAGGATAAAAAGGAAAGGGGCAGGGACAGCCGGGACCTTCACCTTCATTGCGCCACGGCAGCTTTCGGACTAGCCCCTGACTCGCACACCTGTTGGACTCCTTGGTTCATGTTTCAAACGGGTCAGATGGATAATTGACTTCGCTGCCGACCCCATGCATTTGATTTGCCCAGAGAGTTTCTTGCCTGCGTGCCTGGCTGTCTTCCCCGCGGCCCCTCGGAGGGGATGGGCTCCAGCTTCGCTCCCCACCCTAAGCAGAGCTCCTGGTGGCTGAAGACCTCTGGAGCTTAGCCACAGACATGCTCAAGGCTTCTCTCCACATGCTTGGACGAGCCTCACACATGACGGTACCAGCAGAGGAACCCAGGTGTGTGGGACACGGGGTTGAGACCTCCAAGCCTGCTGGGATCGGGACTGGGCCTCTTCTGCCCAGATTTCCCATTTTTCAGTAGCTAGGCGGTCACACCCAGGGACTGATCCCAGCACTTTGTAATTCCACCAATAGACAACATCCAGAGACTTAAGACCAAGCTCCCGGAATCGACATTTTATAGCCTACTTGTCCCTCTGGGAGAAACTGGCAAGCTACCGAGAGTTCCCTGCCCACATGGGAGAGCCTTGCAAACTCCCCATGGTGTATTCATATGCCAAAACCAGTAACAAGCTGGGTCCCATTCCCCTGAACCTGAAAGAGCCTCCAATACGGCATCGTTGGGAAGGACGAGTAGAGAGAGGCTTCTAAAATCTCAGGGCTAGGACAGACGAATGGAGACGTTACTGAGACCACTTGAGAAATTCGGCAATCAACGGGATGATAATTATGATGATGATGATCCACTTAATCTGGACTCACAGCTGCTACTCACAGAAGTGAACATAAAATGAGGCCCCCATAACCATGCCAAAGGACTCCATGCCAGGCTGTTTTCACTCAGGGTGCCCCAGAGGGGGTGGGTAAGAGCTTTCCCCAACCCAAGGGACCCAGCCCCAGCAGCTGACCTCCACTATCCAACAACCACTGTGCTCCAGGCTGCTTTTTACATGCTGAGGTCAAGCTTTACATATCACTGTCACTGTCATCCCGTTGCTCATCGATTTGTTCAAGCGGGCACCAGTAACGTCTCTCATTGAGAGACTTATTGTTACTGTTTTTGGCATATCCAACACACACCGGTAGCTTGCCAGGCTCTGCTGCGCAGGCTTGATACTCTTGGTAGCTTGCCAGGCTCTCCGAGAGGGGTGGAGGAATTGAACTTGGGTCTGCCATGTGAAAGGCGAATGTCCAACCGCTGTGCTACATATTCCTAAATGACACATCATAAGATACTCCCTACTCATTTTCCATAATTCCACACCATATTTGATTGGAAGTAAGGTGGTGCCAATGCCACCCAAACCCCTTGTGCTCTCCAACCCGGTTCACTATCTAGCCTTAGACAACACACTGCCAGCACACCAGGCATAGAACTCTACGCGTGATCCCTGCTGGAATTCTACACAAGATTCCTGATGAACATCGCCAGCTGTTTTGCAACATTTGAACAGAATGATGTTGGCAGGGCACAGAGAAACAGCAATGGCAGCTGGAGCGTCACAACCTGCCCTTGCCGGGCCAAGTCACAGCACCATCAGACATAGGTGGCGGCATTGCACCCAGTGGCTTATCCACTGTGAGGTGCTGTCAGCTGACCACTGGGTGACCTGGGATTTGGTGCAGGTGTTTGACCTGGCACAGACCCTCCAAAATAGGGTCTTGCTCTGCCAGCTGCTCAACAACCTCCGGGCATACTTCATCAACCTCAAAGAGATCAACCTGAGGCCACATATGTCCTAGGTACTGCCCAGAGATGCAGGCAGTTGTATGTTTGTCAGCGTGCAGATTGTTAATTACAAAATGCCAGTCTACCAAAAGCTTACATTTGGTAGACTGGAAAAACCTGTAAAGGTGATTAGAGGCCACCCCAAAAGCCTCCGTCCCTCTTAGAGAGCCCTGCAAGTTACTAAGTGTATCCTGCCCGAACAGCAGAGCCTGGCAAGCTACTCGTTCCACATTTGATATGCCAAAAACAGTAACAACGATGGTCCTCATTTCCCTGATCCTGAAATAGCCCCCAATATGCCATCAGGTTACACTAGCTTGCGACAGGCACGAATGGAGACATTACTGGTGCCCGTTCAAGCAAATCAATGAACAACAGCATGGCAGTGACAGTGACAGTGATTCACTTAATAAGAATTTGTATGATAAAAATAAGCCACTCAACACCTTTATTGCAAAACACAACAGCTAATTAGAGAGAGAGAACAGAAGGGAATGCCCTGCCACAGTGGCAGGGTGGGGTGGGGGGAGATGGGATTGGGGAGGGTGGGAGGGATGCTGGGTTTACTGGTGGTGGAGAATGGGCATTGGTGAAGGGATGGGTTCCCGAACTTTGTATGAAGGAAGCATAAGCACAAAAGTGTATACATCTGTAACTGTACCCTCACGGTGATTCACTAATTAAAAATAAATAAATTTAAATAAAAAAATAAAAAATAAAATAAAAATAAAATAAAAAAATTAAAAAGAAAATCAAACATTTTAATAAATGTTACTATAAATATTTTGCTATAATAAAATGTGTTATTTTAAAAAAAATAAAATAAAAATAAATGTTGGGGTCTTCTCCCAGCCTCTGTTCAGTGTGTTCCCTTGTCCAGCAAGAGGCCGCCACTCAGAGTCCTGAGGACAGGACCGAGCTTCCCTCCAGCTAAGGGGAGGGGTCCGGAAAAAAGAGCAAACCTTGCCACCGCCTCCTCCAAGGAATAAGAAAGAAGCACATGAGCACCGTGGGGGTCCCGCACAGTGGTTCCAATTTATTGAGCAAACAATAAACGTGAGATAGGCTTGAATATTTGCAGTTAGTCACAGAGTTACAGTGGTTAGAACAAATATGCATTTTATCTCAGTTCTATAGACAGGATTACATAGTTTCATTATAGTTCTATAGATGGGTTATATTCTCCCTTTGATCATAACTGATAGGCTGACACCTGCATATCTGCCGGACACACTCTGTCCCAGGGTCCTGCCCCATGGCAGCAATGACCCGTGATCGTAAGTATACATTGCAACTGGCTTCTGAATCCCCTGGGAACATCCGCCCCGGCTGAGCCCAAGGACTAGTATGGCACGTCAAAGCAGACCAAAAGGGGATTTTCTCAACAAATAAAATCTTACTATAGCAAAAAGTTATGTATTTGAGGATTTTGTTTCTCTACACATTAATTTAATATCTGAGAGGATGCAATCAATGCTTCAGAATAATACCATCTACACTAATTAAATGAGACAAATTACAAATCTGCCCATATTTCAGTGTTGGGAAACAGCACAATAAATTATGGCTAGTTTCCCAGGTTAATATACAGAAGATCTAGTAATGCACACTTCTTAAATGTTCAGCATTTGCCATATAAAAATTTTAAAGAAATAGTACCGCAATTATCACCTGTATCACTTGTCATCCTGTTGTTCATCAATTTACTCAAATGGGTGCCAGTAATGTCTCCATTTTTTTCCCCATCATGTGCTAGTGTAGCCCAATGGCATCTACTCGCTCCAGGAACACAAGGAGCTTCAAACCATTCATTTAGGATCTTCACGAAGAAGTCTGACCATCTCGTAGGTGGGCGGCCATGGGGTCTTTTGATGTCCCATGGAATCCAGTCAGTAATAGCTCTAGTCCAGCACTTATCTCTAAATTGCATTATGTGTCTGACACATCTGATGTTCAATGCTTTGGCAATCAAGACAGCATCCCTAATTCTTGATCATGGACAGAGATCAGAAGTCTGGAATCCTTCTCTCACTTGAGTGAAACATGATATTCCAAGCATAGCTCTTTTGATTCCTCATTGAGATACCCGAATAGTGTTCTCATCCTGTTTTTGTAGGACCCAGGTCTTTGAGGCGTATGTTAGCACAGGAAGAACACTGGAGTTGAAAAGATGTGCACAGAGCCAGAGGTTCTTTATCCTCTTAAACACTTCTTTGATGCTTTGAAGATGTTCCATGCTGCTCTCTTCCTCCTGTGAAATTCAGGTGCCAAGTCATTTATCATGTTGAGCTCTTACTCCTAGGTACACATAACCGCTGCATTCAAAGATGTTCATTCCATTGAGATCAAATGGAACATCAGGAACTAGCCCATTTCTCATGAAAATTGTCTTTTTGAGTTTCAGCTGCACTCCAACCTTTCCACACTCATGGTTGAAGTCAGCCAGCATTCGTACCACTTGGCTGATATTTGATGTTATTAGAACGATATTATCAGTGAAGCAGAGGTGGTGTACTTGCTGACTATCTTCACTCTCATTCCTTCCCATTCCAGTCATCGCATGATGTTCTCAAGGGTGGCACTAAAGAGTTTTGGTGAAATGGTTTCACCCTGCCTAACCCCTCTCTTTATGTTGATGATCGCTTCTCTGTAGAATGGTGAGATACTGATGGTGAATACACAATACAGCTCATGAATTATCCTGATGTACTGAGATTGAATGCCCTGTGTGGCTAGGGCTTCGATAACCCCTTCAGTCTCAACAGAATCAAAGGCCTTCTTTAAACCAATGAATGTTAGACAGAGCGGCATCTTGAATGCTCGCAAAACTTTAATAAGCTTGGTCACCATGTGGATATGGTCAATCATTCTGAATCCTTTTTGGAACCCAGCTTTCTCAGATGGTTGTCCATAATCTAGTGTTCTGTCTATTCTATTCAGGATGACTACAGTGAGAGTGAACAACTTGTAGATGACGGACAACAGCAGATTGGGCGACAGTTACCAATGTGTGGATGCCTCCCTTTTTTTGTACAACAGAACAGTCCTACTGATTTCCCATTGGGAGAGATCCTTGCAGTCAGACAGGTAGCGTTTTAAGAGCTGAACCAAGAGCTGAACGAGTACTTGGGGCAGATTTTTCAGGTGTTCGGGTCTGACCTTCTCTAGACCGGGTGCTGTATGCATCTTTACTGATGAAATGGCATGTAGGATTTCGGAAGGGGAAACGTTGGGAATGACATATCCATCCTGCGGAATTTGGTATGTGGGCAGGTGCATGTGGCTACTGAAGAGATCTGAGTAGAAGTCGTGAATAATCTTCTCCATTGCACTTCTGGAAGATCTGATAGATCCATCAGGACTTTGGAGGGCAGTCATCTTGATCCTGTAGTTGGCGAAGGACAGGCGAGCATTGTGAATATTTTTCCTGGCTTCTGCCACATTGGCCAACACTGCTGGCCTTCTCTTTTTGAGGTCTTCCTTTATCGCTTCTGTCACAGCTTTGCAAGCTCAGATGTTAGCTTGTGATTGCCTGAGGCTCATGCCAAACCATGTTGGTGAATGAGCTTGAGGGTTTCTGAAGACAGGCGTCTGTTTACGGCTTTCCCACTCTCACTCAGCATTCCTCACACAGTCAAAGAGGTGCTGAACCAGCCGATCGTATTCCTCTATTCCTCGACAATGTTGTCAATGATGGCATCTACACACATTGCCACAGTACTGCCAAAGAGCTCCCAGTTGGTGGTCATTCTGGGAGTTCTCTTCTTAAACTTAAACTTTGTAGAAATTTCTCCCCGCTCTGTGAAGTAGAATTTTGCACGAAGGAGATGGTGGTCCGATCCCGTTCATCATTTTGGGACAACAGCAACATTGGTCAGACAAAACTGTCGATTGAATACGATGTGATCAATTTCATTGTGAAACTGTCCACGGGGAGACTATCATGTCCAACATTTAGATTTGGCCTTCTGGAACTGTGAGTTACCATGGATGGTCTTGGTTGACATGAAGAACTCAGACAGTCTCTCACCCTGCTCGTTCCATTCTAGGCCATGGGTCCTGATGTGGAGTTCTTCTGTCCACATTCTCGGTCCGATCTTGGCATTAAAATCACCAACAATGATCTTGTAGAAGGTGTGGTCTTCTTTGTAGAACTTCTCCAGCTCCATTTAGAACTTCTCAATTTCTTCTTCATCATAGTTTGATGTTGGTGCGCAGACGATGAAGATAGAAACTGCCGACAGTGAGCCACATCTATTCAAGAATAATCGTCTGATTCGGGTTGTTTGGCAATTGAATGAATCAATGCTCATGGCCAAGTTCGTGTTGACAAGGACACCAACACCACCAAAGCCTCTACTGTTGCATGTTCCGAGTCACAGTTCTTCTCCAGTTTTGAAAATGGTGTAATGTAATTGCTGCCTTCTCGTCTGGGTCAGACCAATGATGTCGTACTTGATCTTCTGTGCTTGCACCACCAGGTCTTTGATGGATGCTTCTGATGCCAGCGTAGGTGTGTTGAAAGTACATACCGTCATTTTAGTCCTTCTTCCGTAGTTTCATATTTTAAATTACATTTTGATTTTTGCTTTATTTTGGGTCACACCCAGCGATGCTCAAGGGTTACTCCTAGCTCTAACTCAGGAATTGCTCCTGGCAGTGCTTTGGGAATGGTGGGATTGAAGCCGGTCAACTGCATGCAAAGCAATCACTCTACCCACTGTACTATTGCTCTAGCCCCTTAAATTCCATTTTTAATTTCAAATTTTCAAGTCTTTATACATGCAAGATATCAGCTTTAACCCTTTGAACTATAATCCTAGCTTTCATTGTAGACATTTTATGTGTGCTATTAAAGTTATGCATAATTGATTTCTGAACCCTTAATGCTTATGTGCTCATGAGTAAAAGTATCCTAAACAAACACAAATAAGTAAAAAATGCAGTACAATTTCAGACTTTAATAGTTCATTAAAAATTAAGAAAATAAGATAAGTCTATGTAAATTTGAAATATAAGGTAGTAATTTTACCTATGGTGGGTCAATTATCTCAGAAAACCTGCATCAAACATAAAGGACTTGAATGATAGAGTATAGATTCCATGGACACTTACTGAGAAAATAATTTTAGGTATACGGAAAATAAATCCCATGGCCTTAAAGCAAAACAATTTTGGAAATTTAAGTTATTTTCTAAATACCTTATACAAAGTATCCATAAAGTATCTTTATGAAAATATCCATAAACTTTCTATAAAATATATTTTTGGAAAAGCAATATAGGTTGCAGGATGAATATTATAAAGTCAGAGATATAGTAAAGAGAAATTGCCTTAGTTGTCAAAATTAAATTTTCAGCATTTCAGTATGCCAGGTATGTATGTGTGTGTGTGTGTGTGTAGATATATATTCTCATGTAAAGCAATTCAATACTTTAGAATTAAATATCTAATAATTTTTATTTAGATAAATTTTCACATGCGTGTCCAACCTGTTTATTTGAAAGGATATTAAAGAATTCATTTTGTTATTTTTATCCTAATTATCTCAAATAAGTTTTTTCTAAAAGAAATATAAAAGTTTTCCTGTGAGATTATAAAAATATATAAAAATATTGCTGTTCATATTGTAAATTATCATCCTTTTTTGAAATGGACTAAATTTGTTATTTTTAAGTAATATATTTATTGTTTACTTGTATTTGCTCTCCAAAAGTTGACTTGTAGACCACAGTTATTCTGCACTTATATACTACTCTTTTATTCAGTGTAAACACTGGAATATGCAGACAACCATTGCAGATTTTTATATGATAACTATCCTAGTAATGATCAAGATGTTATGGATATTAACATTGTCATCATCCCCATTGATTGAAAGGTACATTTAGAAAGTTCTTCTTTATCAATAGCTTATTGAGACTCTATATATAATATTGTTATTGGTAACTAAATTGTTAATGATAAACAAATAGCTTGCTTACATAGGCATTAATAAACAAATATGCAAATGGTGATATTAGATGAAACTTGATTCAACTGACTGGTCTGACTGCAAGTAAAATAATAATAGGCATTTATAAATACTCTGAATACAATATATCCTTAGAGCAGTGACGTGAAGTCAGTTTGAGAAGCTTTCTTGACATTAAACCCATAATCCTGACACTTCACTCAGGCTTTAATGAAAAATGTGAGTAACATATTTTCAGGGTAGTTGTTACCAAAACTCTCTCTAGTCAAGCACAGACTATCCTTAAGCCTCTAGTTCTTTTTTGTCTTAGTGTTTCATATAGTGCTACACTACTGCCACTTCAATTGCATATTTAATTTGGTCCTTTAAAATAGATTTTATTGAAATTTTATGTGATTGGTTTCATATGAGAAACTTCTTTTTTTTTTTCTTTTTGGGTCGCACCCAGCGATGCTTACTTCTGGGGTTACTCCTGGCTTTGCACTCAGGAATTACTCCTGGCGGTGCTTGGGGGACCATATGGGATGCCGGGGATCGAACCCGGGTCGGCCGCGTGCAAGACAAACGCCCTACCCACTGTGCTATCGCTCTGGCCCCTAAAGTGAAACTTCTAAACCTAGCTAAAATCTAGAACTTTGGGGATCAAATCTTATATTATAGCATTGTGGTCCTTATACAACTTATTAATTCCTTATTACACCCACAAAAATCATCCAAAACTCTATAAGATATTTTATAGTTTCCACGATATATTTAAATTCTCACAGGAGAGAATGATTCTAAGTTGATTAGATTTGTAATACAAATGAATTGATCCTGTCTGTTTTTAGACTGTATGTTAATTTTATTAAAATTTCTTCATGATTGCTTGTTATTAATAAAAAAAGAGGCACTATACCTTGACTGATGATTTAGTAAGCTTCTGGTTTCTCCTTTTAACACACCTCTATCTCTTTTTCTCTCAGTCTTTCTTACACAAACGCACACATACTGTTCATATTGTACACATAGGAAGAGAGCTCCACCTGCACCAAATCTTTCTGATAATATATATTATCTGATAATATATATAATATATTTCTGATAATCCATATAAATTTATATATAAGGGCTAGAGTGATAGCATAGTGGTAGGGAATTTGCCTTGCACACAGCCGACCAGGGTTCTATTCTTCTGCCCCTCTCAGAGAGCCCCACAAGCTACTGAGAGTTTCTCACTTGCACTGTGAGCCTGGCAAGCTGTCCATGGTGTATTTGATATGCCAAAACAGTACCACGTGTCACAATTGAGATGTTACTGGTGCCCACCCGAGCAAATCGATGAGCAATGGAATGACAGTGATACAGTGATACATATGTATATTAGATAAGTTATACCTACAACATATATAAAGATGTATAACACATGTCATGGAAGAGCCTGACAAGCTCCCCGTGGTGTATTTTATATGCCAAATACAGTAACAAATAACAGATCTCATTCCCCTGACCCTGAAAAGAGCCTCCAATCGTTTGAAAAAATGAGTAAGGAGAGTCTGCTAAAATCTCAGTTCTGGGACAAATGGAGACATTACTGGTGCCATCAATGGTGAATTTACTGGCGAGTAAATCAATGAAAAACGGGATGACAGTGATACAGTGATACAATGATATAGCACATATATTTACATAATATATGTACTATTTCAATCATGAGAAAGAAACAAAACTGGTATAATTATGCCTCCTACTTTGTATTATAAATTCATAATAAAAATTGCATAAAATTTACATGAAAACAGACATAAAACTACTGAGCAAAATAGTTAATCCAAGAGGAAAGCATGCATATGTGGTCAATGAGAATATGACTTATGATTCAAGAATAAAAATGAAAATTAGGTCTCCTGAATTGTTTTGGGAAAACTGGATATCTATATGCAAAATATAAAGGGAAATAAAATGCCCCTTAGATGATATGCAAATTTTATTCAAAATGGGGCAAAGATTTGAAATTAAAGACTGAAACCATAAAACTCTCAGAAGACAACATTCAGTAAGTTCCTTCATATTGATCTGTTTGTCTCCTTGGTCTTTCCTTGTGATACTGGGGATTAAAAACAGGGCTTCAGCCTTGCAAGGCAAATGGTAGTCTACCACTGAGCTACATCATTACATCATGGGGCCCTTATATTGGTCTCACTGATTTTTTTTAAATTCTGGGGCTGGAGTGATAGCACAGCAGGTAGGGCGTTTGCCTTGCACGCGGACGACTAGGGTTTGATTCTCAGCATCCCATATGGTCCCCTGAGCACTGCCAGGAGTAATTCCTGAGTGCAGAGCCAAGAGTAACGCCTGTGCATCGCCGGGTGTGACCCAAAAAGTAAAAAAAATAAATAAAATTGACATTATAAGTTAAAGCTACCAACAAGCAATAAAAAAAAATTGTGTTATTTAAGTCTTCAAAATATGAGCAGTCAAGATACACAAGAAAGGCAGACAAGCAGATTTATTTATGCTTTCAAATATTATGAACCATTTGCATTTAATAAAACAAATAGATCTATAAATTAAAGAATGAAAATACTTACTAAATATAAATAGATTTAGAGGTTTGTTTTTAGGACAATGCTGTAATTTCATAGTTCAAAAAACTGTAAATTAATTGAAGGCATTTATTTGGAATGCATTAATTAATTTATTAATTCGGATCCAAAAAAGATGGAATGATAACATTATTGTGCTATATCAGCATGTTTAAGAATCACTTAGTTATCCAATACAAATTATTTTATTTTATTCTAAAATTATACTAGTATAGAATTTTACATGTGAGAAAATCACTAAAGGACAAACCAATTTTGTAAAAACAAAAGAATTATTTAGATCTATCTTTCATACGAAACGTGCAAGCAAAATAAGCTGTATAGGTAATAATATTTTCTAAGTATTCTTCATGATATGAGAGGCAGGTGTTAGCAATTTTTCACTCAGTCCAATAATCAAATATAATATAAGGGAAATTAACATAATCAATGGGAAAAATGTGAAATTGCTATATAATCACAATCAGGCAGCATCCTCCTGGGCTTGATAATCACGACCAGATGCATAATTCATTGAAATAATTAGGGAACACAAGTTAAACATTGTAGAGGCTTGGTGTTCTTGTTCTAAGAATTCATGGCTCAAATGAAACAATAAGGGAGATTTGTGACTTGTCCACATTTGTACTCATGGAAAGAGTAGCCACAGGTGGTAAACCAGATGATTACACATAAACACGGTCTGGCACTTTGTGAAAGGAAAATGCATCAATAATTAGAAGCACGGTAGGTGTGTAGCTTCTTGCCAGAATAACAGTGGTTTGCTTGTACGATGATAATTGCTGCTGGTGGTAAGAGCACCAGGACAGACTGGAAATGCACAGCAGCAAATTGAAGGTTAGAATATATGCCAATTATGCAGTTCCTTTGGACTCTATTCCCTAAACACAACAAATATCAAACTGGAAGAAAAGGCAGTCACAAGAGAAGGACTGATGTAAGGGAATTCTAGAAATGTAAAATGTTCTTTACAAAAAGAAACTTGGAAGCATTCTAACTGTTCTGCTTCTCTTCCGATTGTGAAATGTTCCACTATGTAGAGATTGCATGTTATGGAACAGAAAACCTCTAAGTTAAAGATTTGAAATGAAAGAATAAATTTCCTTTCCAGGTCAATAGTTTCTTGTTACCATGCAATGTTATTGTCATTGCTAAACTTAGATGCAAACAGATAATGAAACTAATATATATATATATATATATATAATATGTGTGTGTAATGTATACATACATCCCGTTGCTCATCGATTTGTTCGATCGGGCACCAGATACGTCTCTCATTGAAACACTTATTGTTACTGTTTTTGGCATATCCAATATGCACGGGTAGCTTGCCAGGCTCTGCTGTGCGGGCTCCGTACTCTCGGTAGCTTGCTGGGCTCTCAGAGAGGGGCAGAGAAATTGAACACAGGTCGGCTGCGTGAAAGACGAATGCCCAACCGCTGTGCTATCACTCCAGCCCATACATACATATTACATAAATATACATATATTATATATAATATGGACATATACATATAACATATATATAACTATACATATAAATTATTACTGTGCTAAGCGTTTCAAGTTGTAACATTTCTAAATGGTTCCAAGGCATTTTTCTTAAGATCTTTCCCTCCCTTTCTCCCTTCCTTTCTCCCTTCCTTTCTCCCTTCCTTCCTTCCTTCCTTCCTTCCTTCCTTCCTTCCTTCCTTCCTTCCTTCCTTCCTTCCTTCCTTCCTTCCTTCCTTCCTTTCTCCCTTCCTTTCTCCCTTCCTTCCTTCCTTCCTTCCTTCCTTCCTTCCTTCCTTCCTTCCTTCCTTCCTTCCTTCCTTCCTTCCTTCCTTCCTTCCTTCCTTCCTTCCTTCCTTCCTTCCTTCCTGTCTTCATGCCTTCCTTCTCTCCTTCTTACCTGCCTTCCCTCCCTCCCTCCCTTCATTCCTTTATTCTTTTCTTCTTCCTTTCTCCCTATTTTGACTACAGCCAGCAGTGCTCAGGGTTGTTGGCCCCATGCAAGGCAAACACACTACTTGCTGCAGTAACACAATGGCCCCAGTACAAAGTTTCTAAGGGGGGGGGGTGCTCAGAAGTTAGTTCTTTTTTTGTGGTATCATGGATAATTATGTTGTTTGATTCTAGCACTGTGTAGCCTGAAGAATAACCTTTCATTTTCCTAAATTGCTCTATAGAACAGTCTGCCAGGTTATCTTTCTCTGCGCATTAAGAACTCACTTAATTTCTTGCTTCTATGCATAAAATTTAGTTAGAATATACCAATCTGCTTTCAAAATGTTAAATGTTTCCTTTAGAACTGGAGTTCTAATATTGGATTACCCAGTCTTCATCTTCACTTTTTTTAATGTGCCTCTTTCATTTTTGCCCTGAGTCAATGCTAATTATTCCTAGGACATGGTTTTCTCATAATATAAACTCATCTAAGAATGTTACATTTTTTTCTGCTGTAAATCATATGTTCTATCCACTGTATATAATTAATCTCATTGCAATATACTGTTGGGAATTAATCTTATAATTTCTAGTCCATAAATATATAAAGTTTAAGTATTATTTTTAAGGGCAGAGAAATAACTCAATGGACTCAATGTATCCATTGCATAGTTAAGGTCTGGCCCACAGCAGCACACTGTGCCTATAGCAACACAGGTATGGTTGTGGTGTAATTCTAGGTATGGCCTAGAATTTAAAATAAAGAGAGATTTCAAATATGTAAGCCAATATTAGCAGACTCATAAAAGAACATCTTTTTATTCCATCTTATTTTGTTGCTTATATTGAAAAATGCGTGCTATTTGTTTTACTTAAAATCACAGTTTCATAATGATAGCACAGCGGGTAGGGTGTTTGCCTTGCAAGAGGCCAACCTGGGTTCAGAGAGCCCGCCAAGCTACCGAGAGTATCTTGCTCACATGGCAAGCTACCAGTGATATATTCCATATGCCAAGAACCGAGAGTATCTTGCTCACATGGCAAGCTACCAGTGATATATTCCATATGCCAAGAACAGTAACAAGCTCACAATGGAGACGTTACCCATGCCCACTCCAGTAAATTGATAAACAAGGTGACAACAGTGATACAGTGAACTATTTGATTAAGACCACTTATGAGTGAAGATGTTGAGGAAACATACATGATATGTCTGAAGAATGTTTCAGTAGGTGGTAAATAAACATTTTATATGCTCATCTTTTACATTTTCTTCTCTTTCTTCCTTCCTGCCTTTCTTCCTTCCTGCCTTTCTTTCTTTCTATCTTTCTTTCTTTCTTTCTTTCTTTCTTTCTTTCTTTCTTTCTTTCTTTCTTTCTTTCTTTCTTTCTTTCTTTCTTTCTTTCTTTCTTTCTTTCTTTCTCTCTCTCTCTTCTTTCTGTTTGTCTCTCCCTTTCATTCTTTCTCCTCTTTCTTTCTTCCTTTCTTTCTCCTTCCTTCCTTCCTCCTTCCTTCTTCCTTCTTTTTCTCTTCCTTTTTTCTTTCCTCTTCTTTCTTTCTTCTTCTATCTTTCTCTTCTTTCTTTTCTTTTTCTTCTCTTCTTCCTTCCTTCCTCCTTCTTTCCTCCTTCCTTCCTCTTTCTCTTTCTTTCTTTCTTTCTTTCTTTCTTTCTTCTTCTTTCTTTCTTTCTTCTTTCGTCTTCTTTTCTTTCTTTCTTTCTTTCTTTCTTTCTTTCTTTCTTCTTCTTTCTTTCTTTCTTTCCTTCTCCTTCCTTCCTTCTTTCTTTCTTCTTTCTTTCTTTCTTTCTTTCTTCTCTTTCTTCTTTCTTTCTTTCTTTCTTTCTTTTCTTTCTGTCTGTCTCTCTTTTCCTTCTCTCTCTCTATTCTTCCTTTCTTTCTTTCGTTCTTCTTCCTTTCTTTCTTCCTTCCTTCCTTCCCCCTTCTTCCTTTCCTCTTTTCTTTCTTTCTTCTTTCTTTTTACTTTTTTTCTTCCTTCCTTCTTCCTTTCTCCTCTCTCTATTTCTTTCTTCTCTCCTTTCCTTCCTTCCTTTTTCTTTCTTCTTTCTTTCTTTCTTTCTTTCTTTCTTTCTTCTTTCTTTCTTTCTTTCTTTCTTTCTTTCTTCTTTCTTTCCTTTCTTTCTTCTGTCCCTTTCATTCTTTCTCTCCTTTCTTCTTTCTTTCTTCTTTCTTTTCTTTCTTTCTTTCTTTCTTCTTTCTTCTTTCTTTCTTTCTTTCTTTCTTCCGTTCTTTCTTTCTGTCCCTTTCTTCTTTCCTTTCTTTCTTTCTTTCTTTCTTCTCTTTTCTTTCTTCTTTCTTTCTTTCTTTCTTTCTTCTTTCTTTCTTTCTTTCTTTCTTCTGTCCCTTTCTTTCTTTCTTTCTTTCTTTCTTTCTTTCTTTCTTCTTTCTTTCTTTCTTTCTCTTTCTTTCTTTCTGTCCCTTTCTTTCTTTCTTTCTTTCTTTCTTTCTTCTTTCTTCTCTTTCTTTCTTTCTTTCTTTCTGTCCCTTTATTCTTCCTTCCTTCCTTCCTTCCTTCCTTCCTTCCTTCTTCTTCCTTCTTCCTTCTTCCTTTCCTTCCTTCTTCCTTCTTTCTTTCTTCTTTCTTTCTTTCTTTCTTTCTTTCTTTCTTTCTTTCTTTCTTCCTTTCTTCTTTCTTTCTGTCTCTCCTTTCATTCTTTCTCTGTTTTTCTCTCCTTTTTCCTTTCTCTCTCTTCTCTTTCTTTCTTTCTTTCCTTCTTTCTTTCTTTTCATTTTGAGTCAGCAATGCTCATGAGACACTCCTGCTCTGGGTTCAAGAATTACTCCTGTTAGCACTTCTGGAACCATATGGGATCCAAGCTCAGTTTGCCATGTGCAAAGCAAATACCCTGCATGCTATACTGTTGCTCTGGTCCCTCTTTTTGTGATTACTTAGTTTATGTGACTTATAAAATGATGTACAAATAGGTTAAATACAGAAAGTAAGCAATTTTTAATTTTATTATACGTGGTGTCAAGTCATTACAGAATAAAAAATGAGCACAGAAAACAATAATTTATTTATAAACAAAAAACCCTAATATATAAAAAACTATAGTGCATAGGAGACTTTATATAATAGAAAGTCTCTATTATATAAAAGATTTCTATTATATAACAGACTGTATATGATAGACTTTATATAATAGGTAGGAAGATAAATGTAAACCATCAAAGGAACATGAAATTAAAAAAAGAAAATCAATTATATCACAAAGTTAAATTATAGTACTATGTTAAATTAAACCTTGAAGTCACCACTACTTAATCAATGGCTAACCCTGAATTAAATAATGTGTTTATTAGTTGTCAGAAAAAGGTGATAATTTTAACAATTTATCAGAAAACAAACTCTTAAGAGTTAGCTCTCCTCATGACCTTGTCATCTGGGAATGGCGATTGAGTTGAAAGAGCTGTGAGTTAAGAAAGCAATAAGCTGGCAACCAGGAGATAGCTATATGGGCTCATATATGTAGAATGTGTGTCTTGCATGTAATATGCACTGAACTTAACTCTCAGCATGACATGGATCCCGTTGAATCTTCAAGTATAGCTCTGGTGGCCCTTGAACAGGACTGGGGTGGTCCTGGAAGCACCCAGCTGTTCTCTGACTGAGAAACTTTATATTAGCTAGATTAAACACAAAAGCTGCAGGTCAAATATCACCCACATGGCCTTTGAGACCCCACACAGTATGGGTGGGTGTTTCTATGTGAAAACACACAAAAGAAATAGGTAAAATATCATAATTTAAACATGTCCACATGTATCACAAATATAAATCAAATATGTATATTAGTATACTTATACCATTATACATATAAGCATCTTAACCAGTATAAACCATAATGAGAACACATTTGTAGGATAATATTGGTTTGTTGTGGAAGTCGATGTGGAGGTCTCGTTCTGTTCAGCAGGGAGAACCCTTCGGAGGGCGCAGCTGAAAGAACAGACGCAGAGCCCGGAGGAGGGAGAAAAGGCATTTATTCTATGGCAGTTACAGTATTTATACCTCCCTGCTGTGGGGAGGTGGTGCCGGGACCCCTAATAGAAATGCAGGGTGTGGCACGGGATTTAGCTAGTAATAAACAAATGCTGATAGGATAAGATCAGTAAGATTAGGAGTGGCAACCTTTGCTAGGTGTGGCATGGGGTTAGCTAGTGATTAAACAAATAGTGACAGGATAAGATCAGTAAGGTAAAATGGCTCCCTACAGTTTATCCTTTCTGCCTTGTCAAAAGGAGCTTAGATTTATTGGGTTACTCCAATCACAGTGCTCCCATACCTCTGTGTTTGTTTGTAACCTCTTTCTCTGTGCTCTGCTTCCTCAACCAGTCAATCACCTTTATCATCAAATCAGACTCTGTTAACTCAGAAGTACTGCTTTTCTCTTCTAAAGTCCTTTGCATAGTAAAATCAGAGCCGTGTCCTTTTTGTACAGACACAGGAAGACAGTTAATGCTACACTTTTGTAACTTGGGAGTCACAAGAAGAATAAGAGAAGAAGAAGAAGAAGAAGAAGAAGAAGAAGAAGAAGAAGAAGAAGAAGAAGAAGAAGAAGAAGAAGAAGAAGAAGAAGAAGAAGAAGAAGAAGAAGAAGAGAAGAAGAGGAGGAAGAGGAAGAGGAAGAAGAAGAAGAAGAAGAAGAAGAAGAAGAAGAAGAAGAAGAAGAAGAAGAAGAAGAAGAAGAGAAGAAGAAGAAGAAGAAGAAGAAGAAGAAGAAGAAGAAGAAGAAGAAGAGGAGGAGGAGGAGGAGGAGGAGGAAGAGGAGGAAGAAGAGGAGGAAGAGGAGGAAGAAGAAGAGGAAGAGGAGGAAGAAGAAGAGGAAGAGGAAGAGGAAAAAGAGGAAGAAGAGGAAGAGGAAGAAGAGGAAGAGGAAGAGGAGGAAGACGAGGAGGAAGAAGAGGAAGAAGAATTAAGATGTTAATTAAGTTATTGGACTAAGGAAGGGAGAAAAACCGCTAGGTGGTGTTTCAGCCCTTGAGCTTGATCTCCTCACTGCAGGCTCTCTGGAAAAGGTTTGACATGTTGATTGTGCTACCAACCTAGATGTGTGGTTGCAATCTCCAATGAAGGAGACAGGGAGAGACTAGAGATAGACCAAGGCATCTAGTCAGTGCACTGAGAGACAGGAAGAGACCAGAATGAGGGGCTTAGTGAGACTGGAACAAGCGCATGGAGGCAACCAACCAGCCTGGTCCTCGTTTCCTCCTTCTTCTGCTCATGACATCGGTCATCTCATGTGGGGAAGTGGCCTGAGACCACCAAATGCAAGCGGTGAGAGAGAGCCATGGAATTCCTAGTCAAGTGATACATTTAAAACAAGACACCGAGGAAAGAGTATTTTCTAATACAAATTAAACTCTAGTCACAATTATACCATGGCTTTTTCTAGAGAAAATATCAGTGTGCTTGTGAAAAGGAGCAAAAATGACAGTAGCAATAGCATATCCAGATCCCAGATCTTAATTTTAAGTTACATTCTTCAACATAATAAACAATTTCTTAGATAAATGATTGATTCTAGTATTAAGGCAAGGGATAAAATCATGAGTATGAAATTGGCAGTCAAATGCATTGATTTGTAAATGTATATACATGTACATACTAGTCACTGTCATTGTCACTGTCATCCCATTGCTCATCGATTTGCTCCAGAAGTCACCAGTAACGTCTCCATTTTGAGACTTGTTACTATTTTTGGCATATCGAATACTCCAGGAGTAGCTTGCCAGACTTTGCCGTGTGGGCGAGATAATCTTGGTAGCTTGCAGGGCTCTCTGAGAGGGGCAGAGGAATTGGACCCGGGTCAGCCGCATGGTATATACAAGTAACCAACAATAATGATGGTATAATAAAGAGACACAGGTGGTAATTAAGAGCTCTATATGGTCATGTCTATAATAATTATAGCAACAAAGAAAATTAACTTGTATTAGATTATGATTCAACATGTGTAATAAACAGGAAGGTCTACTTAATATCGGTCTGAATAAAGAAAGAACAAATTATGAATACCTTATTTTTTATATAAATTATAGAAAAATGTATATAATTTTCCTACCAGAAACGAAGCATAATTCTTTCCCCATTAATGTCAGAATAACTTTCAAAAGACTAATGGGTTTACATTTGAGTCATTCTAATTAAGCTCTACTTCAATCTGGGAAAAAGTGTCACCACTAGCACTAATATCACGTTGGGATCATCGATATAGTTGTGTTTTTTTTTTTAATAATCACATTACCCACAAAAAAACAAAATAATAGAATTTAAAGCCACAAAAGGGAATTTTAATTTATATGGGGGTTTTTTGCTCTCACAAAGTCAACATTTTTGTATTTCGAATACATGATTATAACAAAGGTAGTAAAAATAAGATATTGTGCGACATAAATAAAATAGAAAGATAGTTAACTGAGTTTAGAAAGTAATGGGCTATCTTTCATTTCAAAATTATAATGTTTTCAATAGTTAATTCTTTTTGGATCTTTAAAATTTTAAAACTGAAATATAAAAAAGTAGAAAAAGAGGCTATGAAAATAGCTTTTAAATTATGACCAGCTTATATCCTACACAGTATTTTACACTAGTCATCATCTGAATTTTTCTAAGGGAAAGGTTTTCAGGTAGATTATCAAAATATAGGATGCCAGATACTAAGTGCCTCAATATTGTCATTTCTTAGTCTATACACACAAATTGGTGAATAATAGTCAATATATGCCAGCTTTGTATGAGAGAGGTTAAGGACTTGTCCACTGAGAAAAATGCAGAGAAATGAAAGCATGAGCCATTAGCTTTGTATAATCAACTTTGGCAAAATAGCAACTTTGAAAGTTAACTCTATTATACATTGTGTATGGTAATCAAACAAACACCATGTGACCCTGGGAAAAAAAGGGAGGTGTTCATCAATGAAATTTCAGAAGATACATAAAATTAAAACATATATATTTACCATTTACTCTAATTTTTATCTTTGTTAATACATACCCTGCCAATGAAAAATATTTCATTTTTTGTGTAGTCCCACAGTGTTAAAAATAAGTGGTTCCTAGGACCAAGAATTACATTTTCTATAATTTTGCTAAGTCTGCTAACTTAGGTGAAACTCAAATCGCTGCAGCTTCATTTTGATTCCATTACATGAAACAGGCAAAGCAACCTTCACTGGATTATCCTTGTGCTTCAGTAGAAAAAAATTAATTGGCAGGTTGTTCTTGAGAATTAAGACCTGTTTCTTAGTCACACGGCTTCTACTTACCGGCTTTTTAAAGTTGCAACAGCAGTGATAGCCATACTAATCAATAGCACTCATAGAGATAACATTGTAGCAGGAGCTGAAGCGACCAATTTCTGTGTGTCCAAGATTTCGAGAGTCTTCAATGTTTTTAAGGAGAACATTGAGGAATAAAGATACGCAGGCTCAGATTAGGAACGTAGAAAGGTTTATCGGAAAGTTGAAGAGAAAGAAAAGGAAAGTCACCAGGTGGAGAGGAAGTTAGCATAGTACTAAGTTAAGTATGGCTCTTTTTTTTTTTTTTTTTGGTGGGGATGAGGTTAGGAAAACTGGGTCTTTGTGTTACAGAGAATGAAGTAGAATAAAAAATAAAGTTTTCTTATAGACACCTTTAAATAAAAATTGAGCTCTGTGCATTTCTTATCCACATGCTCTGTGCATTTCCGCACACTCGGGTCAAGCCTCAAGCATGAGCGAAGTCCCATGGAAACCAAGTCACAGAACTTTGTGATCTTGGACTCTGGGCTCAATGGGACTCGAAAGCAGAGGTCCTCTGCCTGCTTCCTCCAGTCTCCGGCAGCCCAGGGGTCACACCCATACGCCATCTCCTGCCAGCGCCAGATAATCTCCTCATTGGCCACCCTCCAGAACTCACAGCTGCTTCCCCTGGAAGGGAGCATAAATTGAGAGTCCCATAACCATGCCACCGGACTCTGCACCAAAGTCCACTTGGGGCACCCCAGAGAAGGACAGGTGAGAGCCCTCCTTGCCCCAAGGAACCCAGCCCTGGCAGCCGACCTCCACTACCCAACCACCACCATGGTCCACGCTTGGGCCAAGCCTCACCTATGAGTGAACATATTCCTGGACCATGCGGCCGACAAATCATAAGACACCCCCTACCCATTTTCCATAAAATCATAGAGAGGGAAATACACACACCTATATATTATGTATATAATATATAGGTGTGTGTATTTATTATATGTATATTATATATATATTATATATATATGTATATATATATCCTCTCGGAGAGCCCAGCAAGCTACCGAGAGAATCTCGCCCACACGGCAGAGCCTGGCAAGCTCCCTGTGATGTATTCAATATGCCCAAAATAGTAGCAATAACAGGTCTCATTCTCCTGATCCTGAAAGAGGCCTCCAATCATTGGGAAAGACAAGTAAGGAGAGACTGCTAAAATCTCAGGGCTAGAATGAATGGAGACATTACTGTTGCCCGCTCGATGTAAATTGATTGAACAATCAAATTACAGTGATACAATATTTCTTATCAAGTGTTATAGAGGGATTCAAGGAACTAAACAGATCCTTTGTGGCCACTTGCCTTAGTATTTCCCATTTTCTTAGCCTCTGGGAAGCCTAAACTCAGGGGCAAAATCATTATGTAACGCAATTGTTGACTTTATCTGAAAGAGCCCAGGATTTCCAGGGAGACAAAAAGTGTAGGATGGGACAAATCAAAACTGGGAACTGGAACAGCAGCTGACAGGGTAAACTGAGACTTCCTTTTTCAGTATTTTACTCCAGTCTTATTTACTACAACAACTTGATAGGGCTTGTGTGTGGAGTATGTATGTTGTGTCGTGGGCAGGGGGGTGGGTATGTGTGTGTGTGCGTTCTTTTTCTTTTCAAAAACAAACCTTATGCCCAGAAGTTCAAAGTAGCTTACTCTCATTAATACAACTATAAAGTGATTCAAGTCCTTGGACCCTGATTCCAGAACTCCTGTTATTATAATCCAAACTTCTGGTTTCTGGTCTCACTTATGCACCAGGGCCAATCAATCAGAGATTTGGTGGCCTAGTAATGACAGCTTTAGTGGCATCAAGCTGATATATTGGATAAAGGGATATATGCCCTCAATGCAATTGTCTTAACTATATGGTCAAAGGAACTTAAACTAAGAAAGGGAACATGGAAGTATATTTCTTTTTTTCTTTTTATTTTTTAAAGGTAGGTGTTAGAATAAGATTAATATAATGCCCTATGGGCTGGTCCTCTGAAGCACAAACCATTTTTACCTGTAAATCTAAGCAAAGTAAAGATTAGGATTTAAGGAGATGGTAAACTTAATTTTTATCACTGGCTTCTGAGTGTTTTTGTCTGCATAAATTTCCTTCAGCCTGGTTTCAGTAAATCTTATAATGTATTTATTGGCATTTTAATAAAACCTCTCAGCATTTTTTTAATGGGATATTTTGTTCGGCTACTATTACCTTCATTAAAAATCAATTCAAAACAAACGAGCAAAACAAATTACCAGGAACAAATGCATCAAAATTTTAGATCAGTTAAGTATAAGTCTTTTGTAAATCAACTCTAAGACCTGTGTTTCTCTAAGGTGACAGTGAAATAGGTGGTCCCTGCATGAGGCTCATATGAAGCTAGGAGGAGAGAGAAGGTCACTTTCTCCTGATCTGCCTCTGCCACGCTGAGACCACTGCGAAGGCTAGGACTGATAACATCGGCCAATACTCCCCTGCACAGCACGGGCTAGAGCCCCACCAGCCACACAAGGTGGCTATCAAGCCACACCTGAAGTTGTCTTGGTCATCTTGGCATGGGAGTTTGTAAAAAACTAAAGAACGCCGAGGGGGCTCGTGCACTCGCGGGCTCTCCGGGCGGCTCTGTCTCACCACCCGCGTTCGGTGCTCTGGAACCGCAGTGTGTGGACTGGATCGGGACTGCCGGTGGTCAAGGACAGGCGAAGGAAGAACGAGGACCAAGCTGGCTGCTGATTAGTTACCGTTTATTCAATCTTCAATCTTTCTCATCTCCCGCACTCCCAGCTCCCGCCTCTCTCTGCATCTACTCTCTCAACTCCTGCCTCTCCCTGGCTTCTCTCTCTCCTCCTACTTGTCTCTCCCGGTGGATCTGCCCCATGGATCCGGCCCGGAAAGAAGATACAAAACCAAAACCAAAGCCCTCTTTGGGCTGAAAGCACTCAGATTTACATCCCAAAGACCAGGCTGGGCTACAGCAAGAAATCTACATGTCAATTACAAACTAGACAGCACCTGAAATTTACATCCCAAAGACTATGCTGGGCCAGAGCCTGGAATCTAAAATGTCAAGTCAAGCTGGCTAGCACCTTAGATCTGCAGGTCAAAGATCAGCTAGGTTTCTGTGACAAAAGGTTTCTGACAAAACTGCTGGAAAAGGGGAAATATTCCAACAGGAGTTGACCCTCACCATCTCGGGAAGCCATGAACTCAAATTGGAGTGAAGAATTGCTCTTTGCAGGAAAGGAGAGTGAGTCCTGGGCCTTACCTAGGGTTACCAGTTTCTTTCCTTGCCTCGCAGAAAACAATTTCAGGAGTAGGTGAGCAGTAAAGTAAAACAGATTTTATTTGGAGGGTTTTAGGAAAGGGAAGAGGGAGGGGAGAGAGAGAGAATAGGTGCTCAAGAGAGAATGCAGGCTACTCCAAAGGTGGAGAGAGCCCTTACACAAAACCTGAGCATTAGTTATGAAAGATGAAAGTACTTACCTCAAACATGAGAGATGAGGGTAACATACGTGCTCGGCCATGTGGGCACAAGCAGCACATGCGGTCAGGCAGTATATGTGCACCCTTCCTTTGTTCAAGTTGGATTTTATAGGGTTTCTCCAAGTTGCCCCCATGTGAGGCTGTCTGGCTAGATCAGAGTCAATTGCTGGGGTTGTTGCAAAGGGGGTAGAGTTGGTGTAATGACAAATGAGAAGCTGTATGTAATAAGAATTATGAAACTGTAATGAAAATTGAGAAAATGTGATGGGGACTGGGAAACCGAATCTGACCCTCTAAGTTAAACAGAAGAAAGGAGGGAGAAGCATTCATTTTATTACCCCAACTAGCCTAGTTAAGGGCCCACCGAACCAGATTAATGGGAGCACACTGGGCCTGACAGATTTATGGGAGTGCATGGGAGATGGTACCTGAAGGCCGCACCAAAATTGGTCAAGATATGACGCTGACTGTTGTCCTTTTAACACCTGAAGGCTGTACCATGTGGGAATGGTGCAATGATTGTTTTTGTTTTATTACCTCTGTATTTTCTGTCTCACTGATACAAATGTACATAGACTATAGCCAGCATTAGAGGATCCAAGACAGACCTCTCAACAAACGGGGCTCCAAGTCTCTTTTTCATCTCACTTGGGCTCCTCAGTACTGAGATTCTAATAATCTCACTATTCTATCTCTCTGTTCATTCACTGCAGTGCCAGTGCAAAAGATGGGAATGCTCAATGATCCTCTTTGTAAATTCCTTTTCTTGAACTTTTTTTCCTACCGGATTCCGCATCTCTCTGTGAGGCTGAATCCAATCCTCTCTGATATGAACTAGCTGAGGATTAAAGGAAGGAATTGAGATTTTTTGGAGAAATTTCCTCCAGAAAAATAGCAATGAAATAGCAATGAAATTCTGGGAAATAACAAAGCACCAGAATTTCATTGCTATTTCATTGCTATCTTCATCGTCTATGCACCAATATCCAACTACGATAAAGAAGAAATTGACAAGTTCTACATGGAGCTGGAGAAGTTCTATAAAGAAGACCACATCTTCTACAAGATCATTGTCAGTGGTTTTAATGCCAGATAGGACCAAGAAGATCACCGAAAGAACTCCACATTGGGACTCATGGCCTAGAATGGAACAAACAGGGTAAAAAACTGTCTGAGTTTATCATGCCGACCAAGACCATTCATGGTAACTCACAGTTCCAGAAGGCCAAATCTAAACGTTGAACATGGGAATCATGTTCCACCATGAAACTGACCACATCATACTCAATTGAAGGTTTTGCCTGACCAATGTCGCTGTTGTCCCAAAATTCCAAACGAGATCGGACCACAGTCTCCTTCATGCGAAATTCTACTTCACAGAACAGGGAGAAAGGGCTGCAAAGTTTAAGAAGAGAATTCCTAGAAAGACCACCAACTGAAAGCTCTTTTGCATTATTGTGGCAATACGGGAAAATACTGTTACAACATCAATGAGGAATACGATCTACTGGTTCAGCACCTCCATGACTGTGCAAAGAAGGACGAGAGTGAGAAAGCCACAGACAACTGACTTCGGAAACTCTTGAACTCATTCGCCAATGTGGTTTGGCACGAGCTTCAGGCAATCACAAGCAAATGTCTGAGCTCTGTGCAGAGAAGAGATAAAGGAAGACCTCAAAGAGAGAAGAGTAGCAGTGTTGGCCAATGTGACAGAAGCCAGGAAAAGTATTCGAAACGCTCACCTGTCCTTCGCCAACTATAAGACCAAGATGACTGCCCTCCAACATCCTGATGGATCTAGCACATATTCCAGAAAGGCAATGGAGAATACTATCCAGGACTTCTACTCAGATCTCTTTTATAGTCACATCCACCTGCCAACATACCAAATTCTGCAGGATGGATATGTCATTCCCAATGTTCTCCCTTCCAAAATCCAACGTGCCATTTCATCTGTATGGAAGCATACAGTACCCAGTCCAGACAAGGTCAATGTGAACACCTGAAGAATCTGCCACCAGTACTCATCAATGCACTGGCTTGGCTCTTCACACATTACCTGTCTAAATGCAAGGTTCTGTCCCAATGGAAACCAGCAGGACCGCTCTGTTGTACAAGAAGGGAGACATCCATGACATCGGTAACTATTGCCTGATCTGCCTGTTGTCTATCGTTTACAAATTGTTCACTCGTGTCATCCTGAATAGAATAGGCAGAACACTAGACAAAGGACAACCATGTTAGCAAGCCAGGTTCCGAACAGGATTCCACACGATCAACCATATCCACACAGTGACCAAGCTTATTCAAGTTTTGCGAGAGTTCAAGATGCTGCTCTGTCGAACGTTCATCGATTTAAAGAAGGCCTTTGATTCTTTTGAGACTGAAGCGGTCAACAAAGCCCTAGCCAAACAGGGCATTCAATATCAGTATATCAGGTCCCTCCATGAGCTTTATTACCAATTCACCACCAGGATCTCACCATTCTACAAAGAAGTGATCATTGACGTAAAGAGAGCGGTTTGGCAGGTCAATACCATTTCACCAAAACTCTTCAGTTCCACCCTCGAGAACATCATGCTACAACTGGAATTGGAAGGAATGGAGTGAAGATAGACAGTTAGCACCTACACCACTTCCGCTTCACTGATGACATCATTCTCATAACACCTCTCCACTTCGAGGTCCAATTTCGACCTCGAAGTGGAGAGGTTTGTCTCCAGCTGAATCTCATTAAGACAACGTTCACGAGAAATGGACTGATCCCTGACATTCCTTTTGCATTCAATGGAATAATCATCTCAGAATGCAGCAGTTATGTGTACATAGGTCAAGAACTCAACATGACAAACAACCTGGCACATGAGCTGCCCAGGAGGAAGAGAGCAGCGTGGAACACCTTCAAGAGTGTTGAAAAAGTGGTTAAGAGGATGAAGGACCTCCAGCTCTGAGCACATCTTTTCAACTTCACCATTCTTCCTGCACTAACATATGTCTCATATGTTAGTGGGCTCTACGAAAACAGGATAAAAACGCCATTTGGGTCTCCCAAAGAGGAATGAAACAGCTATGCTCGGTGTATCACGCTTCACTCAAGTGAGAGAAGAAATCCGGAGTTCTGACCTCCATTGATGATCAAGGATCAGGGATGCTGTCTTGTTTGCCAAGCTTTCCAGAATCAGATGGACCAGACACATAGTGCGATTTAGAGATGATGGCTGGATTAGATCTGTTACCCACCGGATTCCATGGGACATCAAAATAACACCTGGTCGCCCACTTATGAGGTAGTTAGACTTCTTTGTTAAGACACTGAATGAACTATTTTTCTTCGTGTTCCTGGAGCAAGCAGACGCCATTGGGCTACACAAGCAAGCGAAACGGATGAATGGAGATGGTTCTGGTGCCCGCTCGAGCAATTGATGAATAACGGGATGAGAAGTGACAATTGATTATGGGGGAGAGGGCGTAGGGAAGCTGGCTCCCCTAATCTACCTTTCTACATCAACAGGGCATAATCATTGAGATGTTAATTAACTTTCAATTTAGAAATCAATCCCAGATATCTATGTACCAATTCTGATGGAAAGTATCAGCCTACTGCAGTATGACCCAGAAGGGAAAGACCGCTAAGGTTTGTCAGTGAAAGATTGTTGCTTTTGTTTATTTTTTTTATGTTTTATTTTGACTGGTGGAGGTTTATTTGGGGGGGCATACCTAGATCTACTAAGAGATCTCTCCTTGAGGTGCTGGGGGGTCCATAGGCTGTGCTGGGGATTGAATTCTGGTCAGCCATGTGAAAGGCAATGATTTTATCTGCTATGCTATCTCTCGAGCCCCAGAGAGTAATTTTCAAGATTTGCTACTCCACCTAAGATTTATTTGATCTAATCCTTGTGGGAGCTGGTCCTTGCAAAGCTAGTTTTCTGAGACAGTTATGGTTCCCTAGCTTAGTCTATGTCATGCACATTCCAGACCTTCACTCAGTTTAACTACTTTGTCTCTCAGTCTCAAGAGAGAAAAAAATGAAGAATGCAGTAAAGCAAAACAAGTAAGAACCTCGGAAAGTATATAATAAATGGAGTTTCAGGAACATAAGTGTTTACCTTATTAAAACTTCAGAATGCAGCGTTCAGATATCTTGGAAAGATGGTTCTATAGGGGTTTCCTCAAGCTGTTTTAGCTAGTGGGACAAATCAGTGCAGATAAAAGTTCTTTCCTGAAGGTGTCTAAGCAAAAAAACTTTGAACTCTGCTGGCCTCTTTATTCTAGGTCTTATCAGGATCTTTGTTTCTGCTTAATTGCCCTGTCCAAGGTTATTGTGGGATCTGCCTTAGGGGTTTTGACTTGATATCTTCTTCAGGACCATATCTTATCTCCCCAGACACTTTTTGATTTTTATGTCTCCTTAAACCTCTTTTTGAATTGGGGAGAGGGGAGCACCCCTACAAGAATACCAGAATGCCAATCTCATTTCCATCAAGTAAACCATATATATATTATATATGTATATATCGCAATATATATATATATATATATATATATTATATATCGCACTGCAGCAATAGCACATCAGTAGGCCATTTGCCTTGCATGTGGCCAACCCGGGTTTGATTCCTCCACCCTTCTCAAAGAGCCCCGTAAGCTACTGAGAATATCTCGCCTGCAGGGCAGAGCCTGGCCAGCTACCTGTGGTGTATTTGATATGCCAAAAAACAGCAACAAGTCTCACAATGTAGATGTTACTGGTGCCCGCTTGAGCAAATCGATAAGAAACAGGATCACAGTGACAGTGATAGTATATATATCATATACATATTATATATATATGTATGTATATATATCACTGTTACTGTTGTCCCAGTGTTCATAGTTAGATCTACTCCAAAGCAAACAGCTTTCCAGGGAAACATTCCTTCATTTGCTCTAGCAGGAAACAAACATTGTCTTTGAGAATGAAGAATGTGATTCTCTCTTGATTTTACTTGCATTTCCCTAAAAAATGAAATTTATTCTTGAGGCCATGAAAGATTAGCATAATATTCTGCTTAAGAAGTTAGTTTTGGGGCTGGAGTGATAGCACAGCAGGTAGGGCATTTGCCATGCACTTGGCCGACCCAGGTTCTATTTCTATCATCCCATGTGGTCCCCCAAGCACTGCCAGGGTAATTCCTGAGTGCATGAGCCAGGAGTAAACCCTGTGCATCGCCGGATGTGACCCAAAAAGAAAAAAAAAGTTAGAGTTTATTAAAAAAGTTTATGTTAATGGTGCCAAGTCCCTCTCCAATAACCAGGGATCTGCATTTACCTGTGTCAATGTGGCACTTGCCTGTCCATCATTCTGTCCCTCATTCTGTCCCTTGTTCTGTCCCTCGTTCTGTCCCTCATGCCTGTCCTCTTCTCCCGGTTATAATTTCTCAGCTGTGCTTGTGCCGTTTTCTGCCTCCTGGTCTAAAAGTTGCAGCTGGACCCCTGTAACCGGTGTCTCCTTGCTGGGTTCTGCTGCTCTAGACTGTCACATGGCCATGTGCTCATAGGCAGGAACCTATGATAACCTATGTTACCCCTTAGAAAAAGAAAGTCATTTTCTCTTGGACATGTGCTGAGAGTGGCTCCTTCTATACTCTTAAGAGCTTCTGTGGTTTCCCAGTGTCTCCTGGCTGCTAAGGGTGTCTCCAATTCCCCAGCGTCACATGCTCTGGGCCTGGGGTTGGCTCACTGGACCTTGAGAAATAATAAGAGGTTATGCCAGGGCAAAAGATCAGAGGAGCCCTAAATAACCAAAACCTGCTAAGGAGGATGACATTCTCACTGGCCTCACTGGGAATTTGGGCATGCTAGCTTAACAGGAAAAGGTCTCAGTTAATAGAATCCCTTGGGAGACCAAATCCTTTCTCTTCTAATTTCTTTAAATTATTGCTATTTTTATGTTTTGGTTTACTATAACATTCATACTGCTTTTTTTATGGATATGAGAAATAATTTCTACTTTGCAATAATTTAATCACAAAGACTCATTTTTTTTAAAGGCCTTATAAAATGAACCATACTTTAACTTGAGGCCTAAATTATATTCCTCCCTGGCTAAAAAGTTTTATTTTTCTCCTCCTACTCTTTTGTTTGTTTGTTCATTTGGGGTCCTCACCCAGTTGTCCTCAGAGCTCACTCCTGGCTCTGTGCTCAAGAATTACTTCCAATGGGTGCAGAATGGGTACTGGGATTGATTCAGATGAAAGTGTACAAAACAAGGCCCTACCTACTCATTGTACTATCTCTCTAGTCTCCTTATTTACTTGTAAACATTCTTTCTTTCTTTCTTTCTTTCTTTCTTTCTTTCTTTCTTTCTTTCTTTCTTTCTTTCTTTCTTTCTTTCTTTCTTTCTTTCTTTCTTTCTTCCTTCCTTCCTTCCTTCCTTCCTTCCTTTCTTTCTTTCTTTCTTTCTTTCTTTCTTTCTTTCTTTCTTTCTTTCTTTCTTTCTTTCTTTCTTTCTTTCTTTCTTTCTTTCTTTCTTCTTTCCTTCCTTCCTTCCTTCCTTCCTTCCTTCCTTCCTTCCTTCCTTCCTTCCTTCCTTCCTTCCTTCCTTCCTTCCTTCCTTCCTTCCTTCCTTCCTTCCTTCCTTTCTTTCTTTCTTTCTTCCTTTCTTTCTTTCTCTTTCTTTCTTTCTTCTTTCTTTTTTTGGCTTTTTTGGGGGGTCACACCCAGCGATGCTTACTTCTGGGGTTACTCCTGGTCTTGTACTCAGGAATTACTCCTAGCAGCGCTTGGGGGACCATATGGGATGCCAGGGATTGAACCCAGGTCAGCCGCGTACAATGCAAACGCCCTTCCTGATGTGCTATCGCTCTGGCCCCCATTATTTCTTTCTTATCCTGAACATTTTTATTACTTACTATTTCTATTCTTGAAAATATTGACAAACCTGGGGATCTTGAATGGACACAGAGACCCATGTAGGCCACTGGTCCTAGATTATCTCTAGCATGGGGAATGTGCAAAGATAGGATGCCTAGCTGGGGACTCACTTTTATCATCTCTCTTCCACCCTCACCCTCCCCGTTGCCTTATATGATTGGGTAGATTTTCGTGGTTGAGATTTAAGTGACCAATTAAATTGTTAGTTTACTTGGTGCCCCTCCCATATACTCACACTGTAAAATCTGAAATTCATTAGCAAAAATGCAAAATTGTTAATGGTCTCTAATGCAAAAAGTGAATTGGATTGTTTCAGTGTATCTTTCAGGTTCACCTCAGCTAGTCTAAACTTTAGACTATATATTTTCTTTTAATTTCCTGTTGTCCTGATATCACCTTTACTTTTGAAACTGCAAATGTAGATTTCTCTGCCCCATGAGATGCAAAACTTCTCTTAACCTATTGCATCTCTATTAATCACTTGCCAGTTTTACAATCTGGAATACTATCTGTCTCAAGAACCTTAGAGCCTCTGTTGACAATGTAATTAATGTGCCAACTTGGAAGCTAGTGTCTCCAACCTTAAGTCTCTGGCAGTTAGCAAATGTGTATAGCCAGTTCACATTTACAAACCATATGCCTCACTTCCTCTAACACATTTTCACTAGCTCACTCTAGGACTTAATTTTATTACCTTTGGTTTCAGTAGAGTTAAGACAATCTTTATATCCTTATATCAAACGTTTTCTTGAAGGAAGTCTTTTGTAGCTACTTATCTTATGTAACATATTATTTCTTTGATAATTTTTTCTACAAGTACATAATGTTTTAATAATTGTGAGAGTTTGTTACCTCATCTCAGGCAGTGACCCCTACCTCTGGAATTTTCACCTGTGCCCCCTGTGGGGGCCTACTATGGCCCATCTACTCCCTGGTGAGAAACATTGATCTAGAATGATTTAGTCATTATCAGTATACATTTCAGGTGACCAAAGTTACAGGTGACCAAAATTACAAGCCAACATCTGTTTATGCTTGCAAAACACTTTTGGCAGGGGTGTGGCCAGGGGAGAACCCTGGCGGCTCTTCCTGTCAGCGGCCCCTGGGTTTCAGGGGGTTGGTCCCAGGCCCCTCGCCCTGAGTGGCCCAGGCCATGGGGCAGATGAAAGAGGAAATGAGGGCCAAGCCGGTTGACTTATCAGTTACCGTTTATTCCATTTTCTCCATGCGCCTGCTCCAGTCTGAGCTCCCCATTTCTCCTGTCTCCTCTCTCTCCCCTAGCACTCTTCATTCCTAGCTCCTCACTCCTCCATCCCGTGCTCTGGATTCTCCTTCTCTTCACTATTCTCTCCCCCTACTTGTCTCTCTCCACCTGGTCCTCTAAGCTACACACAGTCTGGTAGCAAAATCAACCTAAGAAAGCCCTTCCTGAGGGCCTGCTAGGTTCAAAGGAAATCCACCTAGGGGCATTCCAAAGCCCTTCCTGAGGGCCCACGGGCAAAATACCTCTTAAGGTGTTTCTCTCCTTTCCTTAGCCCAAAAACTCATTAACCCCTTAATACTAGTTATTTTTGTATGGCCATAGCAAGAGATACATTGAGGCTTGCAAGGCAGCTCTCCTGGCAACATCTTGCCACAGACTCAGACTGCAGCACTCAGGCCAGATTAACCATTCCTAACCCTAGCAGGGTCTGAATCTAATGATCACTGTTTGGATCATGACAACATTTGTCCATGGCCAAGCTCTTAACTTATAGTTAAGCATTAGGCACTTTGGCCAGGTCCATCTCGATGCCAGGGTAGCACACAACTCACTGTTTGTCCTGGGTCCATCATGTCCCTCCTCTGTGTTAGAGCAGGACTACCCTGGGAAGGGTCAAAGACCATGAAAACCGTGTATTTTCCACTCAGGCCTTTGCTATCTACTTGCTCCAAGAGGAATGTGCGGGCTCCTGAGCTACAGCCATATAAGGGTGTAATCTAAACAGACAGCCTCCCAGGCCTGGGCTCAGCCCTCGGACCCGT
Source organism: Sorex araneus (assembly GCF_027595985.1). Taxonomy (NCBI): domain Eukaryota; kingdom Metazoa; phylum Chordata; class Mammalia; order Eulipotyphla; family Soricidae; genus Sorex; species Sorex araneus. Next base: position 277,056,975 of record NC_073302.1, on the reverse strand, counting down.
GCAGGCGCTTATGCAATTGTGACCTGTAAATCTATAGGCTGGACAAGCAGATGGGCCTAATGGGATTTGGAGGGAGAGGCATGTCGAATTATGAATGTACTGGTTTAGGGAATGCGCTGACTTTCACACTTTCAACATAACGGCCGACATGGGCCTATATAAGTAACCCCTGCACCCTGGGTCGGGGCCTTGCCTTGCACATGGGACCTCTGTGTCACTGTGTGCGTGTGCACAACCCTGGCTAGCCAGCTTCACAAACTACCCTCTTGCTGATTGCATTCCTGCGTAGCCCTTGTCTGCGGTCGGAGATCCAGAACCGTGCCCTAACAGTCTGGACCCTGCTTTGGGGGGTGCTAGGAAGTAAGGGCAGCTGAGGCTTAGATCGAGAGAACAGATGCCCAGGAGGAAAATAATATTTAGAGTCAAATGACTCCCAAGTTACAAAGCATAACATTTGCTGCAATCTTCCTGTACCCATACAAAAGGGCATGGCTCTGAATAAACTATGCAAAGGACTCAAGGAGAAGAGAAAAAGAATATTTACAAGTCAACAGAACACTAAGAAGGAAGTTACAAATAAACACCGAGGAACAAGAGCACTGTGATAGGAGTAGCCCAATAAACCTAAACTACCTAGGCTCTGTTATCCTACAATGCTACTTTAATTTCACCACCCAGAGTCTACTTGTACCTTTCCTTTACTATTGAGAACTTTAGCTATGTTCCTCACTCCTCCTTTCCCTTTCCAGTCTAGTAACCAGTAATTTGGCTTTATAATACAGAAGTTATTTCAATTTTCTTTCACTCATCTCTTTTATATGTACAAGAATTTGTTCTTTAATTCATTCGTTGTTCCATATACAGCAGCTCTCAGGACTTATTCCTGACTCTGAGATCAGGATGTCACTCCTGATGATGCTTAAGGGACCATCTAGGCTAATGGGGACTGAATTGGCATCAGGACAATATGCAAAACAAGTGCTTTAACTCTTCCTCTACAGTTCTCACTCATTTCAAAGTACTTTTATTATCATCCAGTTTTTGCATGTTTTTTATTTCCTAATTTTTCTTATGGTTAGGGAGAAAGCTGATTTCAACTCCTAAAATCTTTAGAAGCTTCTAGATTACCTTTGTTACTGAATGATGTACTTAATTTACTTTGTCAAATGTATGGTTTGATTTGTGTACCAGCATATTTTATATCTGTGTAATATATTGAATTAAGGATTAATACTACCAAAGTTATAATTCTGACATAATCTTGATATCTATTAACATCTTATTAATACACTATTGATTTCTAGGTAATTTAATTTAGTAAATTTATTAAAGTACACGATAGATTATAGTAAATACATTTATCACAATTAAATTATATTTGACTTTTGTCTAAAATATTTTAATAAATAACACCAACTTAGATTGAAGTTTTAAAATTAAAATTCATACTTGATAATTTCCCCTATAATAAATATTAATTGCCAGAACAGAGACAATAGTACACTTTAGATCATTTTAATTTGGGCACATTTCCTCAAACAACATTGTTGTTTGGCATATTTAAAGAGTACCAAGTAAACTAATACACTATATTAATTCTAAATGCAAATATAATTTAATTCATAAAATTTTGTATACCTGACCAATACTTTCATTGCTTCCTATGTTGTATTGCCAGTCTTATAATATTAAATGGTATTCAACACCTCTACATCACTGTCACTTTCACTGTCACCCCATTACTCATTGATTTGCTCAAGCAGGCAACAGTAACATCTCCATTGTGAGACTCATTGTTCCTTTTTTTGGCATATCGAATATACCACGGGTAGCTTGCCAGGCTCTGCCGAGCAGGAGAGATACTCTTGGTAGCTTGCTAGGCTCCCCGAGAGTGGCGGATCAATTGAACCCAGGTCATCTTTGTGCAAGGCAAATGCCCTACCTACCCTCTGTGCTATCACTCCAGCCCACCTTTATGTTATAACTTTTTAAAATGCTATTTTCATTTAAAAAATATTTTGAAGCTTGTAAACTTAATCTAAAGAAAGGGTATGAAGAACAAATTTTAGTGCATTAATTGCATATTTGCAGAAGTAGATAAATATGCGCAAAGTGGCCACATGATATCTTGTAGCTTGCTTCTCCCTCTGGGAGAAACTGACAAGCTACTGAGAGTTTCCTGGCCACATGGGACTTCCTTGCAAGCTTCCCATGGTGTATTCATATGCTAAAGCCAGTAACAAGCTGGATCTCATTCCCCTGACCCTGAAAGAGCCTCCAGTGCTGTATCTTTGGGAGGGCCAAGTCAGAGAGACTTCTAAGATCTCAGGGAAAGGTTAGTGAGCCCGCTCGAGAAATCGACGACTAAAGGGATTTCGTGATTTGTGATTCGTGTGATAAATATGAATTCCCAAAACAATCAAAATGTAGTTAAACCCACATCCCATATACTGTTATATGTAAATATTCATCAAATAAGATAACGTTGATATCTGGGTTATGTTTGATATAAACAAAGAGTTTATGTCTGAACTTCCATAATAAGAAAGGTGACATGTACATATTAAGTGGTCAAATAAAATTTTGTTTTAGAATATTCAACAAATATCTTTAAAATTTTTTGTTGCATTATCTCAGCTGGCTTATTTTTATTTCAGCATGTGTTCTAAAGCAGTGCTTTATTCCAAAGATCTGCCTAATACACTAGATTTGGCATGTGATGATTGTTTTGTTCTTTAGGGGGTGTCACACCCGGCAATGCACAGGGGTAACTCCTAGCTCTGCACTCAGGAATTACCCCTGGCAGTGCTCAGGGGATCACATGGGATGCTGGGAATCGATCCTGGGTCGGCTTCATGCAAGGCGAGCACCCTACTGACTGTGTTATCGCTCCAGTCCTGTGATGATTTTTTTTTCATAGCTGAAATATTGGCGTGGGTTACTTCACTGGGGCACCCAGTAATCCACACCTTAAAGTTGCTGATATGGTACCTATGATTAGTATGATGCTCAGATTTCAGAATTTCTCTGTCTATGAGGTTAGGAAACATTGTAGCAAAAGCCATGAATCAATTTCTTGCTGTTAGAAAAGAAAGAGGTTGGAGATATTTGTTCTGTGTTATTATTATCTCTCTTTTTCCCTCCCCCTCTCTTTTTCCTTTTCTTTTTACCTCTCTATCTCAATATATAATTACCAGTTCTACTTGCAACCATTTCTGCAAAACTAGGCTTGCTGTTCATATAGAGCAAATGTGTGAAATTCTAGTCCTGAAATAAAATCAATATAAATACACTATGAAACATGACATTTTTAATCTTTCAATGGAGTCATTTTAAAAATAAATTCTTTAAACATAATCTGTCGAGTGTTATTGTCTCTCTGAAAGTTTATATCAAGCCATGCTTCCTTCAGCCTTTTGTTTAGTGAGAAAAAAAAAAGGAAAAAGAATCTATCCTGAAAATAGGAATTGTTAATTATTGCTCATTGTAGGCTAAACACTAAAGTAATTTTTGTATCACAGATAATCCTAAGCAATATTTCTCTATTATAATAATGAAGGAATACAAATAGGAAATAAGTTGTATTGTCAAATGCAGACTTTTTATCACATCAACTATATGTTTTGCACAATAGCAACATTTTAGTTTATAATACACAAACTAAAAATTGCTGAAATTGGCCTTGGCAGGCCAAGCTAATTGGCTCCTAAGGAGCTGTTATGTTTTACCTGGCGAACAGTCCTTGAAGTACACAGCCATTTGTCCGAACCACTCACAGAGCTAATTATAAAGCAGCAGGAGATATCACATGGTAATAGGCCGTGCACTGTTATTAGTACATAATAATTTCAAACCCAAATCATCAATTATAGTACTCTCACTACGTTGAAGAAAATGGTATTGTGCAGGAATGATTACTTGGGGACCCTTTCTCTGCAGTAACCAAGCTATTTTTATTGTTTTAAATGACTAATTCTCTGTTTTTCCCTAGGAGATTAGAAACCCTGTCTGGTCACCAAACACAAAACAGAATTAAATTAAAAATAAAAACAGAAAAGAAAAAGAAACAAGGAAAAAGCATTTTTTTCGGAATTATAGTCAGAAAATAAAATATTTGAAGCAGTAACTATTGCTTTATATTAATTTAGTTGGCAATTGTTCATATTTCAATGTTTTTAAATGGTCTTATTTTAGTACATTTTGGTTAATCTTTAAGACACTGTGGCTTATATTAATTAGCAATTGAATAGTTATAATTTTAATACACAAGACATTATCTTTGCTGTCATCTTTTAATGATGATCAATTATATTTCTATGAAGTGTTTGGTTTTAGCTAGTGAATGATTTGAAAATAATACCTAAAAAAATGCATTGATAATCACTGTCACTGTCACTGTCATCCTGTTGCTCATTGATTTGCTCAAGCGGGCACAGTAATGTCTCCATTGTGAGATTTGTTGTTACTGTTTTTGGCATACTGAGTATGCCATGGCTAGCTTGCCAGGCTCTGCAGTGCGGGTGGGATACTCTCGGTAGCTTTCGGGCTCTCCAAGTGGGGCAGAGGAATCTAATCCAGGATGGCCGCATGCAAGACAAATGTTCTATCCTCTGTGTTATTGCTCCAACCCCCATTCATAGTAAGCTTGAGATTTCCTGCTTATTAAATTATTTCTTCTGATAATTTATTCTATAATCATGTTCAGTTCTGTCCCAGAATTGTTTAATCATAGTTTGGGGTCAATAACTATGATCTGTTCTTGTCTATATAGAAAACATTAAAAACACTGCAATAAGACATCCTACTAAAGTTTTACTTTCTTTCACTTCTTCTCTTTAAAAATAATTTATTACATTTCATTTAACTATAATTTGCACTATGATTATATATGTATTAGGGCATACTTTCATTTTTTGTCACTAAAATGGAGTATAATTACTAAATTCTTACTATTCTGTTGGTATTAGAATAATATCTTAATTCCTGAAATTCAATAAATATCATAAATGAAGACAAACTGAGGTTTAATATCCATAGAAAGGGTATATCATAAATATTTTTAGTGAAATTAATGGATTGAATCAGATTTTTCAGTAATTTGCATCTGATTAGAAAATGTATTATTGATAATCCATTATTTAGAAATAGGTCAATAATATTTGTTTATCATCATTTTACTTTATACATATTATATTGCTAAAAATTTCTCCATCTCTACATTTCTTAAGTAATTCAAATGTGCAATATAAAGAGCACCAATATCATGAAACACTTAAATTATCTTGTACCATTTGTTTACCAATATGTACTTTAAGAAATTTTGTTTCTTAAAATTACTTTTGGGAAAACAGACATAAATAAAGTAGAGAAACATATTTTGTATACTATAGGCTCTCAAAAAATATTAGGAACTCAGGATCATTCTTGACAGTGCTCAGGGGACCCTTTAGGATGCCACAAATTGAACTCAGGGAGCCTATATGCAAGTGTCCTTCCCACTGTTCTGTGTTTCTCCAGCATCTTGAACAACTTTTAAACAGCATGCAATTATCTGTTAATACTTCTCTGATTTTAAAATAAATCATACAGGTTGACACACACATCTTTTTATATCAAGTATAAACCCTCATTGAGTTAGTTATGTTTATCTGCAGCAGTTATATTCTGTAAGATCCACTGAGTTAATAAATACTGAGCCATTGCATACAGGGAAATACAGAGCTAGGATCCTATGAGCCACTGGTCACAGTTCACTCAACCAACCAGTAGAAAATGTTGTGCATGTTTTTGCTGAAAGATGCTACTTAGTATAGATTTTAGTTTTATTAATATTGGTGTGTTAGCATATTATTTACTAACTTTTTTGACTTAGTAGCATCACTTCTATATTTCTCCTTTCAGAGAAAAAGACTTTTCTAACCAGATCAATATTCACTGGGAAATATTCTACAAGCTTATTATTAAATAGCATTTCAACACTAACTTAAAACCCACTTTTAACAGTGAAATCACCAGGACAGACCTCTCTCCCAAACAAATACCACACAAACACATATTTGATAAACAAGCTTCCACAATAATCTTCAGTGTTTGTATCCTTTAAAAGAGACTAAAAGGTCTCTGTTGCAGAATACAATATATACTGACTCATATGATTTGAGATATGTTCTATAAGAAACACAAGATTGATAAACTCAAAGAATTATAAAAGCTTACTAAAGACAGTTATCTTGATTTAAAGTTATAATCTGAAGATTGTATCTCAGTTGGAGTATTATTTCAATAAACAATGATATTTATATTTATGAAAATAAGATTCTAAACTGTTTGATACTGAGATAGAATTAAAATACACAGAGCAGTGGAATGGTATAGAGTCCTGAGTTAGGTTCTCAGGCATTTTTGCATTTTTCTTTGACAAGGGGGTTGACGAATCTAACTTGAAAAAGGAAAGTCAAGGAAATAAATGATTCAGAGTAATTTTACAGCAACATGTTAAAGAATAAGATCATATAGCTATTTTATACCATGTACAGAATTATAGCAAACTAATTCAAATCCTTGGATGTTAACCTTCAACATAAAATGCATTGATGAAAAGGCAAATTATCATTAATATTGGATCCAAGATGTGTTTAGGATATGATTTTAATAACAAGAAAACAGAAGCACAAGTAAGCGAATGGAATCATATCAAACTAAAAAGCATATGTACAATTAAACAAACTAGGACTTAATTTAAAAAGTACCTCTGAAATCTGGAAAATATTCTCACACCATGTATCTGACAAGACCCAATAGCCAAGACCCAAGATCTGGAACTACAAAACTCAACAACAAATAAATCTGTCAAAAAATGAAGAAAAGAACTCAGCAGACACTTCATCAAGGAAGATTTTTGGGCAGACAACAGGCACATGAGAAAATGCTCATTTTCACTTATTATCAGGGAAATGCAAATAAAAATGACAATTAGGTGTCACTTCATAACTGTGAGACTAATTTACATAAAACAGTCAGGAACATAATGTGCTGCAGTGATGTGGAGAAAATGGAATTTTTAGTTTACTGCTAACGAGACTTTAAATTACTGCAGTCTCTAGGGAAAGCAGTAGTATTAATGTAAATGTTTAATAAATATTGTTATTTAAAATCATCTTTAAATTTTTGTATATTATGATTGCTTTCTAAATTTTATTATACATCTACTGATTACTGTTTCTAGAAATTGGATATTCAGAATCAATGCTAATACTGCACTATAGCACTGTCATCCCGTTGATCATCAATTTGCTCTCTAACGGGCACCAGTAACATCTCCATTGTGTTGTTACTGTTTTTGGCATGTCGAATACTCCACGGATTCCTTTATAAATCTAGGTCCTTTATATATGTCTTATAAGACTGTTACTATAACATTTTAAGACCATAACTTATTGTAATAAAATTAATACAAGATATATAAGAACTCCTATAATTTACTAATAAAAATACAAATTAAAATTTGACTGTAACTGTTCTATGGAACTGAATAGACCTCTCTGAAGATGGAAATAAGAGGTGAAGAGTTGCTTTCAAGAATGGAAGTGTGAATGACATAAGAAAGAAAAGATTTAAGCATATCAGTTGCTTCTATGTGTCTATTATAGTATGGTTTAAGAAATAAATACAGACCTGACTTTATGGAGATGTGATATTTTACTAATAAAATAAATTAAAGATAGCACTACTCAAGCATCAAGGTTTTTTTTTTTATTATTATTAATGAATCACAGTGAGGGTCCAGTTACAGATTTACATGTTTTCGTGCTTGTGCTTCAGTCATACAATGCTCGAGTACCCTTCCCTCCACCAGTGCCCCTTCTCCTCTACCGATGACCCCAATATCCCTCCCACCCCCATCCCACCCCTGCCAATCCCACCTCTGTAGCAGGGCATTCCCTTTTGTTCTCTCTCTCCTTTTGGGTGCTGTGGTTTGCAATAGAATTGGGTGGTCATCATGTTCAATCTATAGTCTGCTTTCAGCACACATCTCCCATCTGAGCAAGCCCTCCAACCACGCTTTACTTGGTGGTCCCTTCTCTATCTGAGCTGAATTTTCCGCCAACATGTGAAGCCGGCTTCCAACCCATAAAGCAAACCTCCTGGTACTTATTTCTACTATTCTTGGGTGTTAGTCTCGAATTCTGTTGTTTTATATTGTGCAGATGAGTACAATCTTTTTATGTCTGTCTCTATCTTTCTAACTTATTTCACTTATCAAGCTTCAAGTTTAAAACAAATTACATGATAATTTAAAGTGTAAGCAAATAAATATGACTATTATAAAAGTCTGTAAAACATCTCATATAAAAAATTAGGTGCTGCAAACCATAAGGTACATTGAAGACAAGGTCGGCAAAACCCTCCATGATATTGAAGATAAAGGTATCTTCAAAGGTGACACAGAACTAAGCAATCTAGTAAAAACAGAGATCAACAAATGGGACTACATTAAACTAAAAAGCTTCTGCACCGCAAAAGATACAGTGGTCAGAACCCAAAGACTATCTACAGAATGGGAAAGGATATTTACACAATACCCATCAGATAAGGGGTTGATATCAATGGTATATAAAGCACTGGTTGAACTCTACAAGAAGAAAACATCCAACCCCATCAAAAAATGGGGTGAAGAAATGAACAGAAACTTTAACAAAGAAGAAATACGAATGGCCAAAAGGCACATGAAAAAGTGCTCTACATCACAAATCATCAGAGAGATGCAGATCAAAACAACCACAAGATACCACCTCACACCACAGAGACTAGCGCACATCCAAAAGAACAAAAGCAACCGCTGTTGGAGAGGATGTGGGGAGAAAGGGACCCTTCTACACTGCTGGTGGGAATGCCGACTGGTTCAGCCCTTCTGGAAAACAATATGGACGATTCTCAAAAAATTAGAAATTGAGCTCCCATTTGACCCAGCAATACCACTGCTGGGAATATATCCCAGAGAGGCAAAAAAGTATAATCGAAATGGCATCTGCACATGTATGTTCATCGCAGCACTGTTTACAATAGCCAGAATCTGGAAAAAACCCGAATGCCCCAGAATGGATGACTGGTTGAGGAAACTTTGGTACATCTATACAATGGAATACTATGCAGCTGTTAGAAAAAAGGAGGTCACAAATTTTTTATTTAAGTGGATCGGCATGAAAAGTTTCATGCTAAGTGAAATGAGTCAGAAAGAGAGAGACAGACATAGAAAGATTGCACTCATCTATGACATATAGAATAACAGAGTGGGAGACTAACACCCAAGAATTGTAGAAACAACTACCAGGAGGTTGACTCCATGGCTAGGAGGCTGGCCTCACATTCTGGGGAAAGGGCAACTCAGAGAAGGGATCACCAACTATAATGTAGCCGAAGGCCATGTGGGAGAAGGGAGTTGCGGGCTGAATGAGGGCTAGAGACTGAGCACAGTGGCCACTCAACACCTTTATTGCAAACCACGATAGCTAATTAGAGGGAGAGAACAGAAGGGAATTCCCTGCCACAGTGACAGGGTGGGGTGGGGGGAGATGGGATTGGGGAGGATGGGAGGGATGCTGGGTTTACTGGTGGTGGAGTATGGGCACTGGTGAAGGGATGGGTTCCCGAACTTTGTATGGGGGAAGCATAAGCACAGATGTGTATAAATCCGTAACTGTACCCTCATGGTGATTCATTAATTAAAAATAAATAAATTTAAAAAAAAATAGGTGCTGATATTTCAAACTGTGATATTAATTTAAAATGACATTTTTTAAAAAATAGAGCTATATATACATACGCACACATATGCATATATATGTATATACATATGCATATATACATATACATACACACACACACACACACACACACACACACACATATATATATATATATATATATATATATATATATTAGGCAAGAGAGTCTCTTGCCTGCGCTCCTGGCTGTCTTCCCTGGGGCCCCTCAGAAGGGATGGACTCCAGCTTCCTTCCCCATCCCGAGCAGAGCTCCCAGTTGCTAAAGACCTCCGGAGCCTAGCCACAGCCATGCTCAAGGCCCCTCTCCACACGTTCAGATGAGCCTCACACATGAAGGTACCAACAGAGAAACCCAGGTGTGTGGGACCCGGGGCTGAGATCGCCAAGCCTGCTTGGATCAGGACTGGGCCTCCTCCGCCCAGATTTCCCATTTCCCAGTAGCTAGGCAGTCACACACAGGGACTGCCCCTGGCACAGTGTAATCTCGTCCACGGCCAGCATCCAGAGACTTAAAAGCAAGCTCCCAGAAGCTCAAGCCCGCAAGGTATCTTATAGCCTAATTCTTGTCTGGGAGAATCTGGAAAACTACCGGGAGTTTCATGCCCACATGGGAGATCCTCGCAAGGTTCCCATGGTGTATTCATATGCCCAAATCAGTAACAAGCTGGGTCTCATTCCCCAGACCCTGAAAGAGCCTCCAATGCAGCATCGTTGGGAAGGATCAGTAGAGAGAGGCTTTTAAAGTCTCAGGCCTAGGACAAATGGAGACATTACTGAGAGGGCTCAAGAAATTCGATGATCAACGGGATGATGATGATGATGATGATAATGATGATTTTATATATATATACATATATATATATACATATATATATATATGTGTTCGAGCAGGCACCAGTAACATCTCTCATTGAGAGACTTATTGTTGCTGTTTTTGGCATATTTTGGCATATCCAATATGCCACGGGTAGCTTGCCAGGCTCTGCCGATATATATATATATATATACATATATATATTATATATTATAATATAATAGGTTTGGGGACTTTACCTGGCATTTTTTCAAGTTTACTTCTGGCCCTGTTCTCAGCAATCCTTCTTAAAGTTCTCAGGGTAGACTATGTGGTGCTGGGGGTAGAACCTGGCTCAGCTGTGTGCCAGGCACGTGCCTTAACCCCTATACTATCTCTTTGGCCCATGGGTATGTTAAACAGTTTAAAAGATTTGATAGCGCATTTCAGCTATGATTCGCTTTGTTATGCATATCTATAAAATTGTAATAATTGTGGTAATTTAAATACTGACAGTGTTTGGTATTGTTGAGCAGAGAATTTATACAGGACTCCTCACATAAATTCAAGTTATCAGAGAGATAAACTGAAATATTCATTATAATTTTGAATATATATAACAAAAGTAAATGCAATTCTGTTGTTCTTTAAATGAAACTAACCTCATTGCTTCACAATGTTTACTATTTCAATTATATTGAATAATTTTTCGCAATTGTTGATGAGTAGGTAATGCTAGAATAAAAACCCCCAAATGAAAAAAAAATGATTTAAATGTTGACAATTTAAATCATTGTACAATAAAAAAATGTTAATGAGGAACAATCTGTGGAGTGTTATAGTGAATAAAATATATTTTCCCTTCAAAGTAAAATATTGATATAATTTTAGTATGTTGAAAGACTAAAACTATAGCAAACCATGTTTTCCATCTTCTGTAATAGAATGCCTAATAATGTATAGCATAGTAAAATGAAACAAACTGCATGTATAAATGGATGTGTTGCAAAATTTACAACCTTTATATGTACCTATACATAAATTTAGCAAATCACATAATCCTATATAGAAAAGCAATTTTGATGACACTTCAAATGTTTTAGTCTCCATAAAATAAGAATGTTTTAGGTAATAGAAATTATCATAAAATTTGTCTCCCTAAAGTCTTTTAAAATTTACATATACAATACTGCTCCTTATCAGAGCAGACATAAAATTAAGTATTTCAATTTGTCATCATTTGCAAAGTATTTTTATAAACATGACTTGATATACTTCATGAATAATATAGCTTTTAGTTTCAATTATGATGTAAGGGAATAGATGTATTCTTCTTCTCTCCCCCAAGCAATTGAGAAAGATTATGACTACTTTTGGGGAAGTGATTAAGAAATGCAGCCGAATGAGTCACAAATGCTCTAAGAACATTGAAATGGTGAATTATTTCAGAACAGATGTTTCAAAGAAATGAAACCAACATTCTAGAGAAAATAACTAAAGTAAACTTTTTAGCGACCTCTCTTTTAATCCACTTTTAAGACATGAAACTTACCAAGTTACTGACTACATTTATCTTTATTCATACGATTACTCTGAATGAAGGCACTTAACAATTCTAAGTATAACAATTATAACAATTGAAAACATTTCTGTAAACAGGCATCCTATTGCTATATGAATACAAATATTATCTGTATTTATTGATACCCATAATAAATGACAGTAAATATGATTAAAGTACTCAAAATTATATTACTATCTTTGATACTAAGAAACAAATTTTATGAGTCTCTTGAAAATATTTTGGAGGCAAATAAATTTTCGTTTGATTTTCACCAAGATCCAAAATTTTCCTTAGGCTAATGTTGCTTTATATAGATAGGATACTATGGTTTTTTTTTTTTGGATCAGACTATTGTAATAAAGAATGTTTACCAAAAATGAATTCTTATTAGATATTAATGTATACTTGTGAGTATCACATTGTTATTTAAAAATTATTGCTAGCTATCTAAAAGCAACAAACAACTATGACTGTGCAGTGGGGTCGCTATCAAAAGACCACCAGAGACCAAAAAATAGGATTTGGAGGAGTCTTTATTGGTACCAGTCTCCCGGCTGTCCTGCTAGGCTAGAGTGGCAGCCTCACAGCATGAGCACTGGCCCTTTATTAGAAAAGACCTCATCCTGGTGCCTGAACACTTTCATAAGCACATGCAAAACTTGTTTTGCCCACCAGGGTTCACATCCCAGTACCCGGTGAATTCACACAACCACAGCAAAGCAAACTTTGTTATAGAAGCAAGAGCAAGGATTTACAGCATGAGTCCGTGAAGCAAACGATCAGTCATCTTTAACCTTATCCCTTTAGGACCCTAGCTCATCGCTTTTGTTTGCAATCTGTGACAGACATCCGGGTCCCTGCTGAAAATTCAGTGTATTTATGAATGTCACAGTTAAATCAGCTGAAAAAAATCATCTTCTAAATAAACTAAACTACTTATCCCTCCCTTTCACTTTCAGTTTCTTCTTTCAAACTTCTTGCTTTAATAGAAAGGATCTTAGACTTACAAACATATTATTCTCTGACTTTTCAATCTGCGTGGTTATTTAAGTTACATGACAAGAGGAAATTAAGTTCACAGATGAAATCGCATGCTAGTCAATTGACCTGATCTTAGATGGCAAAATTACTTTGGATAATCCAGCTGGGCCTAACATTATTACAAGGAACTCTACAAATGATTGAGGGAGATTAAAAACAAAACAAAACAAAACAAAAAAAAACACAGAACATGGCATCCTTATCACTACCCACCCAGCAGTGCTGTGTTTGTTGATAGAGGAATGAGGTTAGGAATTAGTGAAAGTGAGCAGTGTCTGGAAGCTGGAAGCAAATGCATATTCCCTAGATTTTAGAGAAACAAAACCTTGTCCTTTGATCTATTGACTTCCGGGTCTCTGCAGTGATACATCGGTGTCCTTTGAAACCACTAGCAATGGAACCTTGGGTTGTTATCTTTAAATGGAAAAGCAAAATGTTGTGAGGAATATAAAAAACAAAAGGATGTATTCTAATGTGTCATGAAGTGTGATAGTCTGGGGTCTCTCACAAGATAATATAAGAACTGAGAACTATAAAATTAGGAGCCTGCTATGATCAGAATGCCTTGAAATAGAATTTTAAGGAATAGTGAATTTGCAGATTTTGCTTACTAGAGCTTTATGCTTAGCGAATAGAATTAAGGTGCTTTGATAAGAAAGAATGTATGAAGATGAAGGATATGAATGAAGAAGAGGTTAGCAGGATGTGATGAAGACTCTTGCATGCCATGGTAGATAGTATTTATAGAAATTTCAATGGAAATTATTAAGTTTTATGGAGGGGGTTCACACCCAGTTTTGTACTTAGGGGACCACATGGGGTGGTAGAAGTAGAACTGGAAATAGCAGCCTGCAATGCCTTTCCTATATGGCTGACATGGAATTTTTTTTATTTTTATTTATTTAAATTTTTATTTTTTGCTTTTTGGGTCACACCCGGTGATGCTCAGGGGTTCCTCCTGGCTCATGCATTCAGGAGTCCCTCCTGGTGGTGCTCGGGGAACCATATGGGATGCTGGGAATTAAACCTGGGTTGACTGAGTGCAAAGCAAAGGCCCTACTCGCTGTGTTATGGCTCCAGCACCAGAAACATTTTTTTTTAAGAGAGAGTGATATTACCAGATATATATTGTTTAAAGATGAATTCTGGAGATAGGTAATGTTTAAAGGAATATGAATTGCAACCATTTTGCCAGTACAATTTATTATAGGGTGAAGAGGTTGCTAAATAATAATTAAAAAAACTTAGACTTGAATTTTATTTTATTTATTTATTATTGTTACAAGCGTTTTTGGTTTGTTTGTTTGTTTTTTTTTTTTTGGTGGGGGGCGGTGATTGAACCACAGCTGACCTTGGAGCTTAGTGACTGTTCTCGGGTATCATTCCTGACAGTGCCCACTAGACCTAGATTTCTATTATATTAGATGAAATCGAAAGGACTAGGGAAATTATATGAAAATACTAAGCAAATTAGTTTATTTGATAAATGGGCACATTCATATATATGTATACACAAGCATACAGATGCATACATAAATGGATGAACATAAAGTGAGGTCACAAATTTGGGGAAGTTTTTGGGAAAGCCTCTTACACAACATTTAGAGGACTCGGGGACCATTTCTGGGTGAAGGTCTTCCGCCCTGGGTGAAGACCACCAAAGCCACCCTTTGATGGCCTCCAGGCCAGACAGGAATCATCTAGTATTACATGGAGGCCACAGCATTCAAACTCAGGTCCCAGAACAGGTACCTTAGATCACAGAACCATGTCATGGAGACCATCTGCATACACTGCTTAGCTGACATTTAAATGTTTGAAAGGTAAAATAGCTAAATTGCTATTTATTATTAATATTATTGAGATTATAAGTAAACTGTTACTTATTTGGTTGGTTGATTTGCTTTTATGCTATACCCTGCCATGCTCAGGGACTACTTACTTCTCACTCATTCTCAAAAGTCACTCCTTAATGGCGTGACTCAGGGAACAATGTTGGGTCAGGAATCAAAATCCAGGCTTGCATATGCAAAGAAAGTACTAATAAGCCACATCCCAGATGCTGTAAAATAATTTAGAGGTTGTAGTTAATGAGTTGTCTTAATGTGAAGACTGAGACAGATTATCTATGAGAGATATAGGTTTAATTTAAGAGTAAATTAAGTGAATAATCATTGTTACAATATTGTGAAGAGCCATCATAATATTATCGATTAAAGAGTTTGCTAACCAAATAAAATAATATATAAAACAATAGCTGTGGTACTATGTCTTTTCAGGTTGTTTTTACTGCACACTTACATAATGAATAAATATTTTAAGTGACAAGACAATAAGATCTTCATTTACATTGTTTGGTGACTGGTATGTAAATATTCATTAGTATGTTTCCTTTTCTAACCAAATAAGTACTAATTGTTAGCTGTTTTGAATTCTCAGAAGCATTTGTGTCCTGTCAAGCTTTCTGCTATTGGCATATGGCATATGGTGTTAATCAAATTTCATCAAGAATAAATTAAAGCTGTTTATGGCTTAAATATACTTATGGTTTATGATTATAATTTTAAAAGTGTGACAGTAGAGCCAGAAGCCAGGGAGCGATCAGCACGGAATTTATATGTTAAGCTTCAGGATGGAATATATGATTCTAAAAGACTAAGGGATAAAATGGAAAATTTAGGATATGGTATTTAGGATATGGGTTTCTTAGTTTTTTCTTGAGAAGAATACAAATCTTAAATAAGTAGTAGGGGGAAAAAAACATGAATTTAGGAAGACTTAATTAAAGATAGGGTCACGTGAGAGTTTAATTATAGCTTATTACAGGAGGCACATCTCTTGCCTTATTTACATCTGAGCCTGGCTAGTCCCCAGCATCACATATCATTACTTGGGGGTCACTTCTGAGCACTAAGTTCAAGTGTCAATGGCCCCAAAACAACATGCAAAGAATAATATCATAAAAACACTTTTATCGTTAAATTAGTGGTTTGGGCAACTGAACCTGGAGTGCCAGCATTGCACTTTCTCCTGAACAGAGCTGACTATATTAGTAGTGAATCCAGAATATCGTGGCTTGCCATGGTGGGCCCCAGTTACATCCTCTGACTCTTACGCAATACCATCTGACCAATGGCTGGCTGGGTATTATCAGAAGTGACACTATGCTTTTTGAATATTATGTATTGCTTGGATGCTACCCTCCCCCTACTCCTCCCAAAACCTCCAAATGAAACAGTCAAGTAAGATGAGAATAGAAATCTCCACTCAAATATATTTTAAGGTTTCATTTTCTGAGATGAAAATCCCTTTGAATGACAACTGAAAAAAAATCCACAGTTTTAATTCAATGCTGGACTCAATTGCCCTAATTTAGAGCAGCTGATGTAAAAGATAATTTTTGAGCCTCATCTGAAATGAGGACAGAAATGAACTCTTTGCCTTAGTGGAGAAGAAAACAGACAGACTTGTGTGAACAAAAACAATCTAACTGATAATTAGCTGTAAAATCATTACTGTATCAATCAGATTTCTGAATCGAATAGCCACTTTTCTGTAGAAGGCAATAACTGGAATAGAGACGATGATCATCATGTAGTGAACTAGAAAACTTCCAGTGCCTTTAATTATGCCATTTTTGGGTCTTATATAATAAAATAATAGAATACATATTATAATCTGCTTATCCGCTTTCATTCAATCACTAGTTTGGGAATTTTGTGCATGTTCAGTAATAATGTTTTGTTTATTTTATTGCTGTTCAGGTTCTCATCTTATATTTGTACTATATTTTACCCATATTTGTGCAAATTAAAACATTGACATTTGTGTGCATCACAGAGTATATGTTTTACACTTGAACTAGGACACAACTATCGACATGACCTGTCATTTAAAAAATTAGGAGGAGATAATTTCAACTGACAGCCATAAAATCAATACAACCTGAATTTTAGAAGGGTTACAAATCATCTCAGTATAGAATGCACATGCACACAGACACAAACACAATCACACACACAGACACACACACACACACTATTCATAATGGAAAGACTGGAATATTAATTTACCCAAGCAGAAAGGAGCCAGATATTTTAGAATTTGTCAATAATGTCACTTGTCATCCCATTGATCTTCAATTTGCTCAAGCAGGTGTCAGTAGCATCTCCATTTTCCCTGTCTTGTGCTAGTGTAGCCCAGTGGTATCTTCTCGTTCCAGGAACAGGAAGAGCCTCAAACTGAGAGTGGGAAAGCCACAAACAGACGCCTTTCAATAATAAATAAACTTAAATTTCTATAAGAGCTAATAAAATCTTGTTGTTTAATTGAGGTCTGAAAAAATCGGTATTTATATGGTAAGTTATTTTCTAGGAAAAGGATGCTAATGAGTGCTATATACATTCAGCAAGATGAGAGCAAAGCAGATTTACTTGGGAAGCATAATTTAATTGATAAATTAGTTAGTTGGCATAAAATTGAATGGAAGAAGTGTCAAGTAGAACTCTTACATTTAAATTGCAGCAAATATGCAACTCTTACCCCTCCAATGACCGGAAGAGATTTTGGATTGTTGATGAGCTAAATAGGGAACGTTTAAAACTTGGTCTCAGAGCTAAAACATAGTATAATGATATAATCCTAGACAGCATCGGATGGGAGCATCCTAGTTCTAGCCCTGGTGATCCCCCAAAACAGCACAGCAGAATCTGATCAGCATTGCCCCCTAAGGGCCTGGCATTAAACTAGGGCTGAGATGTTCCAAGGACTGCACCCTGACCATGTGAGAATAACTTGGGAGGGAGTCCCTACACCCCCCAAAGGTCACATTTATATAAATACTGATGGCAATTGTGAAATTAGTGCTCATGACTATTCATTTCCCCCTCTTTTAGTCCTTTATAAATAATATTTTCTCTCCTTTTTAAAAAGAAAAATTGTTTGTTTGTTTTGGATAGAGGACACACACTCAGTGATGCTTAGGGATTACTCTGGTGCTGCACTTAGGAATTACCCCTGCCAGTGCTCAAGAGATCACATGGGGTGACAAGGGTCTGACCTGGGTAGGCTATGAGCAAGGCAAATGCCCTACCCTCTGTACTATCTCTCCAGCCCCTAGAAATAATGTGTCTCACACAAAGGATTGTTATTCAACTAGGGGACAACTCATATCTAATTTGGTAGAAAAAGGATATGTACGTATAAAAATATGTTTATATGTATGCATATACATATGTATATGCATACATATAAACTTTCCTCCAATTAAATATAACACCTTACTATTTATTTTTTAAAAATTATATAATAATGATAATAATAAGCAAATATTATATTCTGCTATTAAAAAATTTAAGCATTTTCCCTGGCATGTTTTTCCCATAAAATGCGATTAGTCAGGATTTTTCTGTAAAATAAATTGCAGGAATTTCTTTAGGTTTCTTTCCTTGGGACATCATGGCATTCTTCTGTAGCAATGCTCTGGTGTTGACAATTACTATAACAAAGCAACATAATTATAATTGCAAGTTAACAGCCTTGGAGTTTGATGCCCCTGGGTTTGGTGACAAGACAATAGTAGATACTATTATAAATATGGAGACTAATCTTTGGAGGCCAAGTGTTTATTATTCTCCATTTTGTAACAAATAAAATTCATGATTTAAGAATTCTGATTTTTTTACATGAAATTAATAAACTACCTGTATGTAAGTAAAAAGAGCAGATACCTGGTGTAGGACATTTTCCAAATTTCATTAAATAATGAGGCATTTTATGAAACTTTATACAATGGTTTTCAATTGCTAACAATAATGACAAATTTAGTGTCACTTAAATATTTTTCCAAAGTATGGTAAAATGGCACATTTGTGGCACATTCCCTAAACTAAGGTGAGAGTATGACATGACAAAGCTACAAGTGTTAACGAGAAGTGACTCTGAAGGACTAGAGTGACAGTATAGCTAAGAGTGATTGCCTTTCATGCAGTGGACACTGGTTCCGTATTGGCATCCCATATTGTCCCCAAATTCCACCATGAATGATCTGTGAGTGCACATTCAGGAGTAAGCCCTGAGCATCATTGACTGTGGTACTAAAACAAAACCAAGAACCCCCACCTCACAAAAAAAAAAAAAAAACAATAAAAACCCCAAAACTGAAAAAGAATATAGAAGTTACTTTGAGTAGAAATTAAATTGAGATTTCTATTAATTTATTTACTATGCCTTTGTTTTCACTTTTTCTACTTTATTAGCTACTTAATTTGTTTACATATTGCGTTTAGTCTGCTAATTTTTCAAAGAATACACCATATCTTTATCAATTAGTTGACAGTTCCAACATTTGAATTAAATGATATGTTACCAAATCATAATTATGAATCCAATGACTTATGAATCTAATCTGTATTCTTTGAAATAGATGTTAATGTCATTTGATCTGGGCAATTTCTATATTTGCTTAAATATAATTTAATTATGGAAATAGAACTCAATGCAATTAATGTCATACTGTGCAAAAAATATGAAGCTGTATTTTTAGAATCATGCTTAAAACAATAAAACTTACAGAGACAGTTCCAAGGAAATATTGTAAGGCCACTTACCAAGCATGTGTGAAATCTCAAATTAAATACCCTGCATTTAAGACTCACTCCACCCTGCAGAATCCTCCCCCTCCCTCCTCCCCCCCAGTCCCTTAGCCCTACCCTGTGTCCTTGATGGTCTTTCTCACTGCAGAAGTGTCTCTAAGTCCCAGAATACCCCTGGGTGTGGCTCCTATAAAACAATAAGGACTTCCTTTTTTTGAGGGATTATTTTTTAATTTTTTTTTTTATTTTTTAATGAATCACCATGGGGTACAGTTACAGACTTGCAAACTTTTGTGCATACTTTTCAGTCATACAATGATCGAGTACCTATTCCTCCACCAGTGCCCATTCTCCACCACCAATGATCCCAATAAGCCTCTTATCCGCCCATCTCCCTGCCCCCAACCCCCGCCTCTGTGACAGGCGCATTCCCTTTTACTCTCTCTCTCCTTTAGGGTGCTGTGGTCTGCAATGCAAGTAAAGTAATAAGAATTTCTGAGTAGCATTTCCAGTATAAGCAGTAACAGTGATTAGGTTTTATTACTTTAAAGGAGAGTGAATAATTTCATTAATAGTGCAGCTAAATTTGTTGGTGAATCTATTATGTTTGTGTGAGTTTATATAGCTATTCATACATACCAGTCCTGTACATATGTTGAATAATTTTTTGATGTATTATCTAATGACCTTTCATTTGCATCTATTCTTTTTACTCTGTAACTCCTGATTTCTGAAATGGGACCTTTTAAATTTTAATATTCATGGGTTTTAGAATGTAATTCTAGAATTCAAGAAGCAAGTTCTTGGCCTTTAATACTTATAATATATTGTAAGTAAGATTTTGATTAGATAGTAAATAGAATGATAGAATTTAGATATATTATTCGAGGCTAAACCAGTTTCTCCTGCCTCTGTCTTCCCTCTAAGATATTGAAAAAAAATTATGTCTTAAGAAGACAAATAAGAAGACAAATAATAATATCAAAATGGAAAACTACCACAATAGTTATTCTTAGGATACCTGCTTTTTGCTTATTTACTTCTAAATTAAGTTCTTAAAGACAGGTTGGAGGTAGAATCATTAGAAGCTCAGTTACTTGGTTTTTCAGCTGAAAGAGATTATGGAATTGTTGTTTCCAGGAATTATATACAAATAGCAAAAATAAAAATAAACTTCACAGTGAAGAAACAATGCTCAGATTAGTATCCAAACAATATAGAATATGCACAGCGATTATATACAATGCCTAAGCAGTGCACATGATATCAGGTATCATCTTTTAGTCCTTATGCAACCCCTAAAGGAGAGGAGCAAGGAAGACATTTGGGGTCAATAAACATGTGAACCATGTAGTGCTATAGCACTGTTATCCTGTAGTTCATCTATTTGCTCTAGCTGGCGCTAGTAATGTCTCCATTGTGAGACTTGTTATTACTGTTGGCATATCGAATACACCACGGGTAGCTTGCCAGACTCTGCCTTGCGGGCGGGGTACTCTTGGTATTTTGCCCTGCTCTCCTAGAGGGACAGAAGAATTGAACCCGGTAGCTGCATGAAAGGCACAGACGCTCTAGCTGCTGTGCTATCACTCCAGTGAACTATGTATAAATGAAAATTTCTCTAATCTGCAGGTAGCATGGAGGACCACAAGAAAGGCGCATAACTCAGTACATACTAACTTGGGTGAATTATAAGGGAAAAAAATGCCAGGTCAGTTCTTTCCAAGTTCGCAATTGAGTTCCTTATATGTGCTTTATCCAAAATAAAGTTAAGGGGTAAAAAATAATAAAATGTGTTTAACTTGTAATTTTAACTTTATTAAATAGTCATCCACATTGAAGTATTTGTGACTAAAATTAAGTCTTCCCATTTGAACAAATCTGAATTTTCTACTAAATTTGCAATTGTTGCTCAAAACTGACATTTAGCAATTACAGAGTAGAGAAATTGAAATATGTGCAAACTTTAGCATATAATGTTTGAACTCAGGCCTTCTTTTATTTAATCAAGGAAAGTTTCCTTGGTTCAGAAGAGTCTTTCAGTGATGGAGATAAAGCAACCCAAAATGATCAAAGGCAGCATAGAAGAAAATATTTTGACATTTTAATTGAGGTTTCAAAAGAAGGTATGATTCCTAGGTGTGATCAAATTTATTTATACTGACAGTGATATATATCTGGTAATTTTCTTTCCTTCTCATTCATCTGAAGTTGTCAGATACTATGGACTGTTAACTAAGTTATATACTATGAAAATGAATTGCTTACTTCTATTTTAAGCACAGAGAATGAAGTATCGCATTAAGGAACCGTTACCAGATATGGAGAAATCATATTTACACTTTGATTTATAGACAACGACTGAGGCAATTTATAAACCAAGGAATATCTAGGTTCTGATGATATTTTTTTTCCTATGGAACTGAACATTTCTCTCCATCACTACATGTTTAAGGAGAAATAAGCATTTTAATCTTATACTTTCCTGGTTTGATTTTCTGAACATCCATATTTTACCTAAACTGTATATTTATTTTAAAAATGTCCAAAGTCATCAGAACTGCAAAGTTGTCTTACAGAACTGAACATACGAGCGCATGGCATGTTTGGGCAGGGGAGAGTCCTGGGGACATTGATGGAAGGAAGTAGACACCATTTGACACCATCAAATGCTGGTGGAGGTGGACCATGGATATGAATAGGGTGATGAGGATGGAACCCAGGTTGTCCACATGTGAGCAAATACCTGACCTACATATGATCACTCCAGCTAGTCACATATGCAGACGTTGAGAAAAGATCTGAATTCTGAAATCAAGTACTAATCAAAACAAAATGAAAACGATGGCAAAAAGTATGTAGCATTTGGAATTTGAATTTCCATTTTACAGAACTTGATTCATGGCCAGCCTGTGTATAAAACACAGAGAGAAGATAACAATGACCTGAGGCTTCTTTTTACAGAGGATTTAATGCACTTTTCATGACCTGTTCAATGAACCATCTATCAATGACTTGAGGATAAAAATGGGAGGATGCCATGAATTTAAATGATATCTGGGCAGTTCGGGCCACATCTCTCGGTACTCACGGATTCCTTCTGGCTCTGCACATTGAACCTTGTTGAATACATGGAAATACAAGTGCCCTGCCTGCTGTACTGTCTGCCTGGTCCCTACATTGTACGTTGTCACTCTTGGTCACAAGCAAGAGTAGCAACATCAATAATTATGAAATTTATTTTTACTAATGCCTACATATTAAGTTAAAATTATTGTATATATCTCTAGACATTGTTTCATGCTCATGACTACTTTGAAATAACCAGGGCATTTTACTAAAATGATTATAAAATGCATTCCGTACCTATAGTGCAAACCGTAATGCCAAAAGGAGAGAAAGAGAGACAGATTGAGAAAGAGAGAGACAGACAGACACACACAGAGACAGAGAAAGATCCAACAGAAATACTGACAGACAGCAGACTGAGAGTCAGAGAAATTGAGAGAAAGAAAAGTGCCAGCCATAGAGGTGGTTTGGGGTATGAGAGGGTTGACAGGAGTGAAACTGGGGACGCTGCTTGTCAGTAATATACACTGGTGAAGGGATGGGTGTTAGAACATTGTATGACTGAAACCCAATCACAAATAAATTTGTAACAGTATATCTCATGGTGATTCAATAAAAATGTAAAAATAAGTAAATAAATACATAAATAAGTTCATATAGAAGACCATGATATATTTTTATAACTGTTAGAAAATTTAGTATCTATTTCAATCTTGGAGGTAGTTTTTCTCTTAATCCATTTGAAAATATTATTCTGAAAGGAGAAGTTTCATTGCAAAATAAAAGTTTAAAACCCTTGTTCGGCTACAGATGTGGAGAAAATCGCATGCCATTTCTATGCTGTCTGTGTCTGACAATGTGTCTCACAAGAATATGGCAATGGGAAATCTAAAATCTTTATTTCAATATTCTCCCAAATTCAATGCTAGAGGACAAAACCCTGATTTATTCAGTGTGTATATGTGTGTGTGTGTGTGTATTTATATATATATGGCTGGAGATATAGCACAGTGGATAGTGTGTTTACCTTGATGTGGCTGACCTGGGTTCGATTCTTCTGCCCCTCTCGGAGAGCCCAGCGAGCTACCAAGAATATCTCGCCCGCATGGCAGAGCCTGGCAAGGCAGTCAAGGCGTATTCGACATGCCAAAAACAGTAACAGCAAGTCTTACAATGGAGATGTTACTGGTGCCCTCTCGAGAAAATCGATGAGCAATGGGATGACAGTGATATATCTATGTATACATGTATATATTTTATATATATCATGTAATATATATTTATATAATGTACAAATACTGTATATGTATTATGTGCCAAATGCTTTGCACTGAGAAGTGTTTTGATTTATGTATTTCTCATCATCCCTAGAGCTCTCCTTTCTTCCTTAGTTTTATTTCTCTTTCATTCTATCTCCTGCTTGAAGTCATACTCTCACAATCACTCTCTCTCCTGCTTCTTTCTCCCTTTTACTACTTTTTTCTTCATCACTTTTTCCTCTTCTCTCCCCTATTATAAATAGAGTTGGCCATTCATTTTTTAAAAGTATAAAAAGGCAAAGGAAACAGCAGGATTTGCATATATTTCTCTTAGTAACTTATCTGCAACTTAAAATGATCATCATAATTACTGTCATTATAGACAGACGTCTACGCAGCCACTATTAAATAATTAAATCTCTTGTCACTAAGAAATATCCACTGCTAAAAAAAAACATTCCTTAACAACTGCAGAATTCTAAATAAAGTTTTGTAGTATTTGTTATTCATAATTATCATCAAAAATTATACTGACTGCAAAATTCCTTTTGTTTTGGGGTCACAAAAATCAGTACTCAGGGATTACTACTGGCTTAGTACTCATGGATGACTTCTACCAGGGCTCATGGGACCATATGAACTGTAGGGGATTGAACCCCTTTCCTGTGTGAAAACAAGACCTAACTCATTGTATATCTCTCTGGCAACAACAGTGTCCTAATTTTTAAAGAAAGGACTTGACGATAAAAACCTGTAATGGAAGGACATCCTACCATTACAATGATATTTTGGATGCTTCAAAGTTTTTAATATTTCAATTTTCATAGTGATATTTGAATCATTTCAAACATTTTTCCATGTATTAATATGAAAAATTTTTGCTAGATTTTTTTTATTTGGTTGCTCATATATTTGATCTGGGAATAATTTTAATTATCTGATTAAAACATGAATATAATATTTTCATTTATGAGACATTCAAAATAAGGATATTTTTATTAGTATACTAAGTTTGAAATCATATACCTTCAGCACATTTATGTGAGTGTAACTATTCTGGGTGTGAGTCAGCAAAGTGGGATCTTTGTAAGTAGTACCTGTTATGTCCTTCCATTATCAAAACGTGTTAACAAGAAATAAAGCTTCTTCAGGAATCCAGTTTTCTCTTACGAATCACTATTATTACTTTCATTCCTTCCTTCTCTCTTTCTAGTGTTAATCATTATATACACATGTATTTTTTTTCTAGTGGTTCTTTTTCCAGATACTGAGTAAACATAATATTTTGTAATTTGATTTT
The DNA here is from genome assembly GCF_027595985.1 of Sorex araneus. Taxonomy (NCBI): domain Eukaryota; kingdom Metazoa; phylum Chordata; class Mammalia; order Eulipotyphla; family Soricidae; genus Sorex; species Sorex araneus. The sequence goes on along the minus strand of NC_073302.1, from coordinate 277,031,571 downwards.
TGCTGTAAGGAAATAATTGCAGGTAGTTTATTTGTACATGCAGGACGTTTTCATCAAACTATAAATTCTGTGGATTTTCTAAGATCACCATGCAAAACCATGTTAGTAAGGTCTAAGCCATGTTTGATTTTTACATAAAAATCAAAAAGAGAATATTTCCCCACAAAATCATAGATACCTTGTTTACTAATACACATTCCTAGTGGCCAGAGTACTAATAGTATCCCAGTCAGACTCTTGTCATTCAGTGGGCCAACGTGGGTTCAAATCCCCAGCACCCTGTGGGCTCACACCAGGTGTGATACCAAAGTACAGAGCCAGGAGTAAGCCTTGACACCACTAGTTGTGGTGTGGCTAAAAAGAAGCATAGTCCAATAAAGTTTTTTATCCTATTTTTTTACTTACCAGTTTCTTCAATACACATCTTCATTTGCTGTAATTTTAAGATTTTTCCAAGATCATTTCTATGTACTTGATAAAACGCTATTTCACCCATAATTATCATTTTAATATGTGATTAATTTATGCAATATATATTTACTATTTCTCACAACAAGTAGAAAAAACTGAATAGCAAAAACATTGATTTGATAGGTACAATCAAGACTTAAAAAAATCTTCTAAAGGGGACTGATATAATAAATTGTTATTCAATGTTTTGTTCTTCATAGTTAATTTTGGTCCAATAAACAGAAACAAAAGTAAGGAATTATTGGATGGTGAGAATAGTTGTGCCTGGAGAGAATAAGGAGTAGGTTGATGCCAGACAAGTATAGGCATTCCAAAAGAAAGGAAAAAATAAAGCATAGAAACATGATAGTACTTGCAAAGTAAAACACAAATATACAGTTGCATAATGATTATATACATCTGGTATCAGAGATGTGAATATATACTATATACAAAATGTTAAGAATGTATTTTATGAAAAATAATTTTAAAAATTGATTACATTTTCTTTTTTTTTTTTCTACTGAGAGTGACTTGGTAAAATTGTATGTAACTCGATTGACAAGATTCTGCTTCCAAGTGGATAAAATGGACTAATGGGGGGAAATCAATAGACTAAAAGAGATTAGCTAAAATGTTACAAGGATCATTAAGAAGAAACAGATTTTAGCCCAGGATCCTAAATGCATACAATAAAACATCATAGGTGTCAAGGCAGGGACATAAGGATTAAGAAGACCGTGTCATAGATCAAAGAACTGAAGTGAATGCATTGCATGCATGAGACTCACGATCAATCACCTAGCTCCATAGCAACTACATGTAGTCCTCCTAACCCCTGAATCTTGGTAAGAGTGACCACTACCCTCTTAGCATTGCTATTGAGGCCCGTTTAATTAAAGAAAAGAGAGACAGAAAAACATAAGATTAATCTATCATGTAACCAAGAAACAGAATATATAGAGATTTTTATTTGAACATATGTCAAAGTTTAAAAAGTCTGAAAAAATAAAATTAATACACTCAAATTGAAAAAGTGCATAGACCATACATATAATCTCTCCTTAGTAATATGCATGTTGTAATTTATACATAAAAGGAAAACCACGAAACAGTGTCCATGGTACTCTCTGCTTTGTAGATTCAAGATGATAGCTCCTCAGTGCTGTTTTACTACATATAGCAATATTACATAACTAGGGAACATTTAAATATTTAAAAATATCTGATGTAAAAGTAGTTATATAAAACAAATACTAAGAAGTTTTAAAAAGTAAATATAAGTGGAAACTTAAAGGTAAATCAAATGTTGAATAGATAGATTAAAAATTGTAGGGAAAGCACAGGATTAAAATTAAAGACAGGCATAGAAAGAACAGATTTAGGGAAGCCATATGTAGACTCTAAAATGCCTATGGCAAATATAAACAAGGGAGTTCAGCAAGACAAGGGCATATATTGTGAAAGCACGTTTGTGAAAACTATACTAGAATTTATATGTAATTTTTTGCACCCTGTCAGACAGATTTTATTGAAAATGAAGGAAAGAAAATACATAAATTACTTTAAATAACAGTTTATGGTGAAAATGTAAAAATGCTAAATAAAATTAAAATAAAACTAATACTTGAGAGAAACATGAGATTATGTTTTTATATAGAATATCCATATGAAGATAATCTTAAAAGGTAGTGATAAGCCAAAACTTTTGTCTGAGAGAAGTATGTCAATCTAAACTGGATTTATATATTCTTTAACATTTAAAATATAAGTAGCAATTTAATGAATGAAAGTAAATAAATATCTTAGAGAAATTGTAAAGAAACAAGTAATTGCATAAAAAAATGGAAAGGAATTATGGCTAGTAAGTAAATGGCACTAAACTGGTTTTTGATAAGTGATCTAGAAAGAAAATGCAAAAAAAGATAGAAATAAAAGCAGTAGAATGTATTGAGGAGCAATTTGAAGAAATAAATTTAAAGTTATAATAAACAACTTAAAGCATATCTAAATTTTTCAGGGCTGGAGCGACAGCACAGCGGGTAGGGCATTTGCCTTGCATGCAGCTGACCCGGGTTCGATTCCCAGTAACCCATATGGTCCCCCAAGCACCACTTGGAGTAATTCCTGAGTGCAGAGCCAGTAGTAACCCCTGAGTATCACTGGATGTGACCCCCCCAAAAAAAAGACATATCTAAATTCTCCTACAAGCAATAGACTCTTAACATCATTGTCAAGAATTTTTGTGAACTGCCAGGATATGGAGACATCAAAATACATGAAGGGCAAGGATATTTAAGAATATTGCCAGTTGTGCTACAGAGATCAGAAACACTAACCTGACATCATCCAGAAATACTGGAATCTAAATAGGTACTAATTTAACAGCTAAAGGAAGGAAAAGATCATTGGGTAAGACTGATTGAGTTTTAAGATTTTTCATAGATGCTTTCCTGTTCTTGCTGAACCAGCAATATAACATAGACCTAATTTGGACATATGACAGTTGTAAATAAATAAATTTCATCATGCTATGTTTCAGAGAAAACCCCACTGAAGCCCAAATCAATCCTTGGCTTCATTTTTCTTCAACTCACACTGCCCGAATAGAAAACACACCCATTGACACTGGTAGGGAGTGTGAGAAAAAGATAAATCATGACTATTACGTCAAGTATAATTTGTGATATTCATTCTCAGTGGATTTTTAAAAAATCAATGGGGAGGCCACGTCTGGCCTTGCCCAGGGCCCACCAGGATCACTCTGATGAAAACACCCACGAGGATGTTTTCATCAGAACTGCAACTAACGAAGCTGGTGCTAGGACGTGCAGCAGATGATTGAACCGACCCTCACACATATAAGGCTGGTGCTATACGTTGATTCATATTTGCAGTTCATTAACACTGGAATTTTGAAGTTAAGAAATCATCTCAAGAGTGAGAATTATGTTGTCTATTATTCTTCTTTCTAAAACAAAGTAGATATATAGAAGAGCTTGGAAGCACTTTTCTGGAAAAATTGCCACCTTCTGAAAGTTAAGCCTTTACTGTGATTGCCATATTTAGTACAAAAGAAGGACTATGAACAGAAGATATTACATAGCATTATAACTGAATCCAATAGCGCAAATACCAAAGCAAGCTATCCCTGTTTCTGTCTCTTTCTCTGTCTCTGTCTCTGTCTCTGTCTCTCTCTCCCTGTCTCTCTGTCACCTCTCTCTCTTACTCTGTCTCCTCTCTCTCTGTCTCTCTCTATATCTATCTATCTCCTCTTTCCCCATCCCTCTCCCCCTACTCCACCCCTGAGCATGAGCGCACACATGCACACATATACATACACACACACAAACACACACACATACACCATGAAGTACAATTGGAGAATATCCAAGTTTTCAGATGATATAATCTATTCTGATCAAGGAGCAGCTATGCTTCATTATCACTGAATAGTTCTTCAAAATTTTCTGACCATTGATGTAGCTTTCCCAGAAGATCTCTAGATGTTTTTATTTAGAATCACTATCAAATGTCTCTGAAGGCTGAAAAGCATCTAACTCAAAGGTGTTTGCTCATTGCTGAGAGAAAACGCTGCAGATATAACCATTAACATCACATGATAATTTGTTAATACAAATTTAATTGTCCTTAAACTATATTTCTTTTTCTACTAAAACTTTCAAGTTTGACTTCTCTTTACTTTGCTTTTTTAAATCTTTTTAAATTTTATTTTGATAAACTTGTTCATGATGAGATATTACATTCAATATTCCCACATCAATCCCACCACCATTACACTTTCCCACCACTATTACTTCCAATTTTCACAAGTCCCATGCAAGCCAGCCCTATATATAATTTATTTTGTATTGCTTGTTTTGAATAATTTGCTAAAAATTATCAAAAAGAATTTTCTGAAAAGAAAGCATGTGAAGAATTTTTTTTTATCTCACCCTGGAGCAATTAAGCCTTGTAAAAAGAGATTACTTACATATTACAGGTTAAACCTTGACTATTTTCTTAATGTAGATTGGTTCTCTTCTACTTTACATCCCACCCAATGTGTTGTGCTCCGCCTGGTATACCAGTCGTGTAGACTACGCAATTTTAAACGTGATGAACTTAATTTTTCCTTCTGGTCTTGGTATAGGGCAAAAGAGACACATGGACTTCTTTGACGATCTTGAAACATATTCTAAGAATGTGAAGATAATCTTAGCGAGCAAATCAAGATCTAACAGGGTGATCTTGGTTATAGGATGACATTGTCCTTTTCCTCCTTGCCACAAGTAGCTTGTCCCGGTTTTACCCAGAGTTTAGGCTTACCCCAGTCACACCCATCAAGGTGTTCCCGAATCTCTCCCATCCCTTTGTTTAGCTATAATCACTTCTCCATGTTCTCTTCCCCAAAACAGTTAATCCGCGGCTTTCCCTTAATCTGACTGCTAATTTGCAAGGTCAGACCTTCCTAGGATACTGAATTTATATTACATAAATTAATATTGCCTTTCTCCTCTTCTTGTGCCTTTTGAATAATTTACTTTAAAGCTATGTCTATTTTGTATAGACACAAGAAGACAATATTATGTTTTTATAACTTGGGAATTAATTGGCCTCGAATATTATTCCCTCCCGGGCCTCTGCTTTCTCCACTTAAGCCTCAGTTGCCCTCAGTTCCTAGCACCCCAAAGTAGGGTCCCCGACGTGGGACGGGAAGGATCCAGGGCAAGCGGTGAGTTATGTGCTACCCTGGCATCGAGATGGGCCTGGCCAAAGTGCCTAATTCTTAACTATAAGTTAAGAGCTTGATCATAGACAAATGCTGTCATGATCCAATAGTAATTATGAGACTGGGACCCTGCCAGGTATAGGAAAGACTGATCTGGCCTGAGCACTGTAGTCTGAGATTGAGATGGCCCCAGGAGAGCAATTCTATAAGCTTTAATGCATCTCTTATTGTGTCCATACAAAATAATTAATATTATGAATTCTTATATGTTTGCTGGCCGAGGAGAAGAGAAACACATTCATGGGACTCCGCCCTTGGGTGGATCCTCCTGCTGAAAGAGAATTAAGTCTTAGGAGAAGCATCCCCTAAGGGAAAGGAACCTTACCCTATTGATGGGGACCACACCTATGTGTATGCCCCAACCCCCTCATGCTGTGGAGATTTAACTAGGCTGTAAGAGTGGGTTGGGGGGCCAGATCCACGGGGCAGATCCACGGGGAGAGATCCAGGAGAGCGGGAGAGAAGCGGAGAGAAAGAATGAAATAAACGGATCGAGCAACCAGTTTGGCCTTCTTCCTTCTTCCTTCTTCCTTCCGTCGCCTGCCCTTGACCGACAGCACACACAGCGGTTCTGGGGCACCGGATGCGGGCGGTGAGACAGAGCCTCCCGGAGAGCCTGCTAGTGCACTGGCCCCTCGGCGAGCTTTAGTTTTTTACACTTGGTGACCAAAGCAAGCAACCAGTATGTAATACCCTATTTCAACATATGTTTTTTTTTAACAGTTACAAAGCTTTCATGTTTTAGTTTTGCTCATACAATGATCAAACAAACATCCCTTCACCATTTTCCACCACCAAAATCCCAAGTATCGCCTTCAATTCCAACCCTCCCCATGCCTCTGTGGCAGACAATTTCCATAATTTCCATAATACTCTCTCTCTCTACTTTGATTACATTCAATATTTGGACACCAGTCTCATCATTATTATTTGGAATTTTCCTGCCACCAATCAAACTTGCCAAAAAGGCAATGCTAGACAATTTATTTTGTATTGCTTGTTATGAATAGCCTAAGATGACCTTGCAGCCCTGTGCTCCTGAAATTCTAAAATTTTAGAAAATTAGAGGTTGGAAAGATCTCTGCAGCGAGCTGCTTGGTTCTGAGATTCTTTTTGTGTCACGGGATCAGGGCTGTTAAGGAGCTTATGTAGTAGCTGGAAGCAGGTGATGGGCGTCATCTCCAGGTCCCATTGGGATGGAGGGGTGAGAAGGGCCAGCCCGTGCCCCATCCCCTGCGGCCTGGCATTTGCTGTTACTGCCCCCGAGTGCCTGGGCTTCTCACTGGGTTCTGGAAGATGGTGGCCCCTGGAACTCTTAAGGAGCAGGCAGACAGTTCCTACTTTCGTCTGGAGTAACCCATTGCAATTGAACTACTGCAAAGTCCCACAGGCACCTCTGCAGGAAGCTGCTCAGTTCCGAGATTTTTTTTTTAATTTTATTGAATCACTGTTAATAAAGTTACAAGCTATCATGTTTGAGTTACAATCACACAATGATCAGACACCCCGAGATTTTTTTGTGTCTGACTTCTCTTTACTTTGACATTGACTGAAATGCATGCTTTCTATCATTTGTAAAATTAAGGTATAATTTAATGCTCAGGTGTTGAAATCAAATATGGCTCATAGCTCTAGCACCTGATATTCCCAGGTGGCATCTATTTTGAATGCCTGATGCTTGTCCCATACAAGAAGTGACGTGTTTAGTTTTGGGTCACCTATATCTGTATATTTAAATCTAGACTTAGTTTCTCTTTGACCTCCCACTGACAAACTTGTATAGAATTTACTATGAAGGTTTTATTTATGCTAACCTATGTCCTTAGCTTGTTACTCCTTATTTTAGAAAGTTATGTTTATAATTTTTCTTTTGTTAAAGTATTTTTATTCATGGCATATAGAACCCACCATGGAGGAGGAATTGATATGATTCTTACTTCCAGTTTTTAAAGTTACTTTTGCCCATTATAAAATATCTAGCTCCTCTGATTATTATGTCTATTATATTTTAATAATTTTCAAATAAGTGCATGCTGCTTTTATTATGATGACATCATAACATCCTTTAATAGCTCGTGTTCCTATACCATATCCTTCTACTTTTAAAAACTTTGCATTGATTATATTACCTAAACATCCATTTAAATAACCCATGAATCACTGATACTCTCTGCCATTTCACCAATCTATATTTAGTCACAAGATTAAATGTTTTATAATACAAATTAAAATAAATCACAAACAAGTTATTTTCAAATTGAACTTCTTAATTTGATGTGCATGTATCCAAGAATATTCTAATTGCTATTAATTTCATCTTATTTTCTCTTCACTAACAAAATAACTTACTGCCTATCTAAAAGTCTGATTTATAAATGTGTTTTTTTTTTCTTAATTTTGTACCTTATTGATACATTCTGAATAGACTTTTTTTTAAATATTACATGCATCATCTAACTTTATATCCCTCTATCTTAAGACAACCATCTGTCTTACCCATATGTAAGAAGGTGCTTCTAAAATCAAATAAATTGAGAGGAAAACTAGGTTGTATCGCTCATTATCAGTTTCAATGAAGTCACAAGCATTCCAGAAATATCACTATGATAATGTATCAGACTAAAATTCTAGATGGCATCTGATACAAGAGATTTGCTCAAAGAAAGGTCATAGGCTCAAGTAAAAGAATCGTCAAGGCTAGAGAGGAAGTGTAGAAGGTGGGGTGCTTGCCTTGGATGCAGTCCACCAGGATTTGATACCCAACACCACATATGGTCAACGTTGCATGTCAGGAGTGATCCCTGAAAGCAGAGCCAGAAGTAATCACAGAGCACCTCTGGGTGTGACTCCCAACACCCCCTTTGCCCCCCCCCACCTCCCCACAAAAAAGGAAGGAAAATAAATGACATACACACAATGGAAGAGTTAAGAAACCACTAGCTTGACTATTTTCTGGATGTTAAAAGGAATTTACCTAATTTGACAAAACATAAACTACTTCAGTGGAGTGGGAAGATAGAAGTAGACCATTTGCTTCATATGTGCAGAGCCCTGGGTATGATCATTGGCAACAGAAAGGAAAGTGAAAAGAAATACTAAAACTTAATTTAAAACTACTACCATATTTTAATTAAAGTAAAATAGTATTCATTTCAAAAGTTGATTGTGAAGATATTGTCTATTTCTTTAAATTTAAATTAAATTGTAAATTAAATTAAATTGTAAAATTTGTTAAATTAGAAAAATAGATATGCCTCTTTTTTTTCAAATATTTAGGGAGTTTTCCTTCCTCATATCAACATGCTTTCATTCTGCTTTGTTTTTATTTCTTTACAGTACTGATTAGGGACTTACGTATATTAAATAATTCTGAGTGCTCGCATCTCTCTCTCTTATATTTAAAGGGAATATATTTTTAGGGGTGGGTTGGAGTGATAGCACAGCGGTTGGGCATTCACCTTTCACGCGGCAGACCTGTGTTAGATTCCTCTGCCCCTCTCAGAGAGCCCAGCAAGCTACTGAGAGTATGGAGCGCACTTGGCAGAGCCTAGCAAGCTACCCGGGCGTATTGGATATGCCAAAAACAGTAACAATAAGTCTCTCAATGAGAGTTGTTACAGGTGCCCGCTCGAACAAATCGATGAGCAAAGGGATGACAGTGACAGTGATATTTATAGGGAAAGGAGACACAGTGTTGAAATTAAGTCTGGAGTAAAGAATTTGAAAGGTGTGCAAAGCTACTAGAGAGCAAAATAAGTTAAAAGCTTACCAAAGGCAAAGGAGCAGAACCTCCAGATGGAGCCATCCTTGCTGACACCTTGAATTTAGTTTAGTGAAACTAATTTTGGACTGTTGGTTTTGAAAATTGTAAAAAACAAATTTGTGCTTTTTTAAAGCCATTGTATTGTTGTAATTGATTACTAGAGCAATAGCAAACTAATATAGGTGACACTCTAAAGAAGAAAAATAACTATCAGGCAAAAATTTCTCCAAAATTGCCATTAAGTTGCGCTAAGCAATACAGACAAGATGTAAGTTATCAAATCCAAACTGATCAGCAAAAAGAAAACAAAAAACTGTTATGTATTAGTTTTGGCTGAAAGAATCTTGTTGAGAACAATTTATAGTTCTGTAAATGGGCAGACCAAAAGTAATCTTGAGTTAATATCCACTGTCACACTCTTACTGTCACCCCGTAGCTCTTCGATTTGCTCAAGCAGGCACCAGTAACATCTCCATTGTGAGACTTGTTACTGTTTTTGGCATATCGAATACAATGGGTAGCTTGCCAGGCTCTGCTGTGCGGGTGATATACCCTCGGTAGCTTGCTGGGCTCTCCAAGAGGGGCACAGGAATCGAACCCGGGTTGGTGGCGTTCAAGGCAAATGCCTTACCGCTGCGCTCTCCAGCCAACAGAAAGGCACCAGAAAACATATTTTGAGATTTACTTTCTTTTATCTGTGCTAAGTAACATTATTCTGATTCCTCACCAATTACATGTATATATTAAAGGCATGTGAAATGTATTTAGGACAGCATAAAATAGGTCACTATATTATTGAAAGAAAATATATTAATGGTAGGAATCATAATCCAATAGCAATAAGTCAAATTAGTTATTAGTAAGTTAACATTATAGTAGTAAACTAGTGAAAAACATTAAAGCACACATATTTTGAGATAAAATAATTTGAGGAGTGACATTATGGATTTAAACTTTAGCGCTTATCTTCTCTGTCTGGTGAATACGCATAATCTGCACTTCAAAAAATTAATTGCAGTTTATAAAAACAGTCTCCAAGGAATGTTTTCTCTCAAATTCCCTGTCTAGGAATTTGAAATTAAATTATTTGTCCTCCTATTAGATTTTATGAACCTATAAATTTTAAATGTTGTTGTGTCCAGATATATTTTATTTTTCAAAATTATTTCATTATCTGCTAAAAATAGTTATGTAAGATCATTGCAATGTAAAGAAACTTCCTAAAGTTTTCATAATAAAATAAAATTTTACATTTTTTATATAAGCTATAAAATTAAAAGTTAAATATCCAAACAAAGACAGCAAATTTTTTTTGATAAAAGATTAGGGCTAAAACATGTAGTGTATTCATCAAAAATCAAATATTCATATTTGGAGACAGGCTTTCTGTTAAGCTCTCTTGTGTTAAGCTGCAAATATAGACACAAATGTTCTAAACTTTGAGGAAATTGATCATTTAGCTATCTTACAGGATGGAATATGAATCACTCACAGTCTGCCTGGTATAAAATAGGAGTCTGAATTAATATTCAAAATGTTCAGCAGATAATTGCAAGAAATAATTTTGTAGTCCAAAAAAAAATGAAGTAAAAGTGGTCTTTTTGAAGTTTCAATTGGATGCTTTAGGGTCTCTGTGAGATTTCTGTTGTCTGGTCATGTGGAGATTCTAAGGATTCTTAGCCCAGGACAGCCTTCATCATTTCATTCTCCTCAGAAGCAGAAAGCAATCTCTCCTTAGTCATGTATAATAACATGAGTTCACATTTTTTTGTTCTAATAAATTTTATTTTATTTTTGATTATTGCCTTCACATTTTTATTTTCTATGCTTGTTTCAGGGACAGTCAAACACCTTCTGGCTTAGTCTCACTTATAGATAATATACTTGGTATTCAGATAATTTCAATTACTGATCTAAGAAAACAAGTCAAAGACTTGAATTAAAAAGTCAATCTAATTTCAAATTACTGGTCTTTATTTTGGGAAAAGCAATAAAAAGGACAATGGGATTTTTTCCTAGGAAGAAGAAATTACAAGATAGACTCTAAAGTAATAAATTTCTATTACTACTGAAACCACCCCCTCAAAAGGTAAGAGTTAGTAAATTGAAAAATCAAAAACTAGAAATCACTTATAGAAAAGATTGTTGAGAATGAATGTAATGTTTCCTGTATCTTGCCCTTCCTCTGAAAAAGTAAATGAGGAAGATACTTCCCAGTTGTGGTTGGGGACCACAAGACAGTCCTGGGGTTCCTTGAGATCAATACCTGAGAGTGTTCTGGGATCATGTGACACCCAGGATTTAAACTGGAACCAAAAGCATTTCAGCCCATTCAACTATCTCTCTGATCTTCATATGTTTTTTATAATAGCATATCTTATTTCAGGATACCTTGTATAACTTCTTATCTTATTATTACACTTAAATTTCAAAGTCAGTTATTAACTCTAACAAGAAGTTATAATAATGTGAGTGTAAACTATCACCTTTACATATTTTTCTAAACTTTCCTAGTATTAAAAAAATATAAAATCTTAACCATTTGGTCAAAATTAGAACCTTATTAGTAGATTTCTGTTAACTTGTGTATTGAGTTTAATACCTCAGATTACTGAGGCTACTTAATTTTTAATTTAATTTAATTTTTTTTTGCCAAACACTTGAGTGGGTTGTGAATATGTCCAGGACAAGATTTTCATTCAAATATAGAAACACAATGGCCTAATTTTTCCATCCCAATGTTACAGCTTATATCCTTGTTTGTTTGTTTGTTTGTTTTGGAAAGGTTGATTTAAATTAATATCTTAATCTTGTTTTTGAGCTAGAGAGATAAGCAAGTCTCCATCTGCTCTCACATCAACTTGCATGCTTAAGTAACAATGAAGTTTACCATTGGGGGAAATTCTATATCATCCAGTGCTAGAATTGAAATTTTTCCATTTAACCCTAACTGTTTGATACTATTACACTATTATATTAGATTTAACACCATGCACAATTAATGTTAATGTGTGTCTACAGGATAATTTCTCTCACTCATTTCTCTCTGTTTTTTTATTTCTTTTCCCATCTCCTTCTTTTTCCTTTCATTCTCACCTATCAGTATAAACGCCACTATACTTATGTTACATTACTACTTGCATATCTACTACTTACATTAAAATTACATAAGGATAAGTCTGGTATATTTTCTAAGTGCTTATTTGAATGCAGAACTGAATACGTAAAAATACTGTAGAAATCCTTTTCCTAAATATAAATTCAGCTTTTTGTTTTTTTTTTTAAATTTTGGTGAACGTCTAATCAACATGCTTTTCTTTCCATCATTTTACTGGAAGGGTGAGGAATTAATATATGTATCTTATGATATCTCAAAGTATGTTTATATAACCAACTTTTTAGTATAAAGAATTTCAAGGTTAGAAGTTACATGAATAATGCTATAGAAATTAAAGCGCACATTGAAAATTCTAACAAAGGCAACACTTTTCATAAATTGTCCATATAGGTGTTAATGTCAATGCAATAAAAAATTACTTTCTAAAAATTAATTGCCTAATAATTCCTTATTTTCTGCCTACCAAAGATACAGGACAGTAGTCAATGGTAAGTGAAGAAGAAATGCAAGTGTCTGTTTTTTATTAATAAGTGTAGGGAAATTAACATTTTATTTCTGTGCCATTTGCATTTGGGGGGTCAATCTGAACATGAATTAGACGCACAACAGGTAAACAGAGAAAAGAATTAAAAATTAGGGAGTTTTCTTAAGGAAATTAAGAAGAAAAGAAAATGAAAATAATATAAAAATGCTTCTATACTGTTGCTCATATAGATACTGTTTAAAAGACACTAAAATATATCGACAAAAAGAATGAGTTATTTATACTCAATGTTTCTCTTATTCTGAATCCCTTTGATAGAATCATTCTTCCTCTTAGTTCAAGGAGGACATCTTTCACATGTGAGTTTTTATATTGTGCTTTCTGGAAGCAGAGAGAAGATTAGAATGTCTCTTTTGCATCTGTTCTTTCTAAAATGCCTATAGCTCAAAATAATCCTTATGCAAAGTGACATATTTTGGGGTTATATATTCTGCCACCCTTCACAGGCTAATTGGAGTAAGTGGTTCTAGATCTAAGGATCTGAATATTCATCTCCATCTTCAACTATGGAATAGGCCTTCAGAGCAAAATACTGGTGTAGTGGTATCTTCTAAGCAGGCTTGCTTCTCACAGTAGTATGTGGTGAAGGGATAAAAATGAAGATGATTTCTCTTCTTGGTAACTATTTTACAAACTATTCTTTAAAGAAATGCAAAACTATATCTTGCACATGCCAATCAATTTGCACGATGAGAAAAAAAATGAGTACAGATGGAAAAGATAAGGAAATCATTATATTAAAACATCTTCTCCTGGTCACATTATTTTAGGTAGTTTTCTAAATAGGAACTAGGGAGGAAGGGGAGAAAAGGAGAGAATGTGGGAGAATTACTGTGAACAAACATGACATTATTTATTATATCTAGTGAAAAGCAAGGGGTCTTGAGAATACAGTTCAGGGAGCGCTGTGGTTGCCAACTTCTTTATGAACAAGAGAGGTATGTGGAAAGAGAAAAATTACAGAAACCACATATTTAAAAAATTTTAAAAAGCTGTGTGAACAAACCCCTCCCCCAAACAGAGAAAACCTACAGTGAACTGCTTTTTAAAATGAGTACTAAATCGGTAAGAAAATATTTGGCCAACCAAAGCCTTGTTATGGGCCAAGATGTAGGTATAACCCACTTAGTGGCATCAAAAGGAGAAGAAAGCAAGATGGAAGCTCCAAAAAGCAGAATGTGCTAAGGGGATGGGTGGAGGAGACTGTAAATTAGGTAAATGGAGATAGAAGACAGCAACCCGACCCCCTCAACACTCCTGGAACAGCCATTTCTCCTCTGATTGTGTGTTCTGTGCACTACATCTTCAAAGTGCAATTTCACTTGAAATAAATATGATCCCTTTACATTTTCTAACACTGGGCTCTTTCTCATTCTAAAATGTAATCTGGGACTGACTGCCTGGGGTTTGTATGTCAATAGTCCAATTCTTGGGTCAAGATAAATAAGTCCCTGGGAATCCCAAAGAAGGGTCATTGATTTTCCTTGTCAATAACAGTATGAAGAAAATGAACAGATACAGAAACAGTCCCTCTGTTTGTAAAACATAATAGTATACTTGTAAGGGGAAGTTAAAAACATTACATATTTTATTTAAAAGACTATGTGAAGCTCAGTTTTTATAAGACCTTTGATACATAGAACGGAGTGTGGCATTGCTATGATGTTTGAACTATTAAGGTACCTAATAATGTGTCAGTGACAAAATAGCATCAGCTACAAGCATGTAGGTCCCAGTCTTATCCCAATGCTACTGGAATGTGTTAAGTGTGGTCTCAGTCCCTATGGTATAAAAGCGCACACCACAGATGTGTGTCATCTCCAAACCACAGGTGTGCATGAAAACACCACTGAAATGTTACACTCATACTAGGTGGATCCAATTCTTTAATTTGCTGTAGGACCTCAGGCCCTTCAAAGAAATTCTACTCACATTTTTTTTCCTACACTTATTAATTTTCAAGAATTAAATACAAGTATTTGTGTGAGTTTAATATATGCTCATTTAAGATTGATAAACTGTTACAATCAATTTTTATATGTATAATGGTTATTTTCTAAACAACTATGCAATTGTTTTAAGCTGTGTTGACTGGCAAAATATCTTTCTTTTTTGTTTACCATTTACAGCATCCATTGTAGAATTTTCACAACTCTTGTCCCTTATAAAAATATAAGTTGTGCTACTGCTTTTCAGTATTCGTACTTTTTAGACTATGTAATGATCTCTCATATTTTGTGAGAAAATGACTTCTTTTCAGCTGGCCAAGATAGTAACAACCTGCCATTGTTGTGTTTTCATAATATACTGCTAACTTTGTAATATAGGTTTACTAGTTTCTCTTCTTTTCATGAATAAATGTATAAAATAATTGGCATACTGTCTTTTCATATAAACTTTTGTACTTAGAATACAGATTTGATTTAAGTTATAATTTTTAACTTAGCAATAAATTACTGAATAGAGGAAAAATATTAAAGAAAAACAGAAAGTAATGATAGATACAAGTCATCACATCACTGTATCACTGTATCACTGTCTTCCCATTGCTCATAGATTTGCTTGAGCAGGCACCAGTAACATCTCCATTGTGAGACTTGTTGTTACTGTTTTTGGCATATCAAATACACCATGAGTAGCTTGCCAGGCTTTGCCATGAAAACTATGTAAAAATAATAAAAATAATTGGGTTTTATTTGAACCAAATAGTTTTTATTTTTAATTTCATTTAAAAGTTTTCATTTAGGGGCTGGAGCAATAGCACAGCGGGTAGGGCGTTTGCTTTGCACACGGCCGACCCAAGTTCAATCCCCGGCATCCCATGTGGTCCCCCAAGCACTGCCAGGAGCAATTCCTGAGTGCAAAGCCAGGAGTAACCCCTGAGCATTGCTGGGTGTGACCCAAAAAGCAAAAAAAAAAAAAGTTTTCATTTAATTCATCCAATTACTAAAACAAAGTTCCTCTATGTCAGACACACTGCAATCTTTATAGGGTAGATGCAACTGTGTGAACAGAAAGCTACATTTGCTCTTAGAAAATTTTATTTTTATCTTCTTTTTATAATTTTACAATAGATTATAAGTTTATAGATGGTAAATATGATCCATGTTTATTTTTTTTATCAATTTAACTGATTTCAACTTAAGTTCTTGGGTTTTACTAATCACTGGGTTAGTCCTCAATTACTGTCTAAACATAAGGTGCAAAATAGAAAATATTAATAATTTTAACAATAACTACATGATTGCCTATTGGACAAAAGCACTTCCACCACCTTCATTGTTTTACAATATCCTCGTATGTAACTTTCCATGTTTCATCTGACATGAATTCCGAGTAATAGGTTTCCTGGCAAATCGAAGTCACCATTTGAATAAACTTGGCTTTGTCTTTTCACATATATTTACTTTCCACTGACAAACACCTAAGGATATTATTATTACTTACAATATATCTCTAGATTGTTTTCAAGCATCTCTCAATATCGAAACCGTTCAATATCTTTCTAAAGTACTCTTTTCTCATCTCTTGGGATTTGATGAAGGCAATTTCTGATAATGATTTTTATTTTCTTCATTTTTGTATGACTGTTGCCATGGGTGGAATGAGCAATCTTTATATAATTTCTGTGATTGAGGACTTTCAATAAGACTTCAATATCTTCCCCTTCTACTTTCTTTCTCTAGATTGTAGCACAAGATCTCTTTTAGAAAACCAACAGTGTTATCTTCCAACAGATTTAATTGCAATTGGTGGAAATTGTGAATCATTTGTAAACAATTTATCCATGCCCTATGTATAAACTGTTATGCTAGGTATAACTTTGAGATAGCGCAGAGGGTAGGGTGTTTGCCTTGCACGGGGACAACCCAGGTTGATTCCTCCGACCCTCTCAAACAGCCCAGCAAGCTACTGAGAGTATCACACCTGCACGGCAGAGCCTGGCAAGTTACCTGTGGCATATTTGATATGCCAAAAACAGTAATAACAAGTCTTATAATGGAGATGTTACTGGTACCTGCTCGAGCTATTCGGTGAGCAATGGGATTACAGTGACAGTGACAAACACAAAAAAAAGTGGTGTTGCTTCTTCCATGATATTTATTCAGCATCACGTATCCCCAGGTTGTTCTGACCTGGGGATATATATATATACGTATATATGCATATACATATATATCAGCATCACATTCTCATACTGCCTCATTTCTCTCCTTGTTTCATAAGGCATATTTACCAATGATGCTCTTATAGACTTAAAAAGTCTATATATTTATATTCACTATTTGATTTGGTAAGGAATGCTCCAAGTGTTTTGCTTGTCTTTTCAGGAAAAAAAAGTTTAGCTCAAAAATAACTTTTTTATTTATAATTATGTAAAGCGTATTATTAGTAAACCATTTCGATATGTAATTATGAAACATGATATTTCATGAAAATATCATGAAAATATTTGGTATAATGTAAAATATCAGTGCATGCCTTATCAGTGAGAGTAGGCATGCCCCTGGCAGTAATCTGCAATCCTGTCCCACATATGTGGGCACTAATATAGTGGGGCAGGTCAAAGAACAAGAGGATAGAACTTAAGAGAGGGATACTCAATTTCTAATATACTATGAATAATGAATAGGTGACAACAAATTTTCCCTATGACCCATGTGACTAAGGGCTATGTACCTTTTTTTTAGTGCTCCAGTGATCAATAGATTGGCAGATGTGGCATGGCATGAAAGGTGAATATAATATTCAGATGTTCTGAAATTGACCAAAGTGACCTCAGGCATGAAATGCTGAAAAATAGTTACGATTATTGACATCAACCTATTAACACTAGTGAAGCAAAAAGATAATTAACATTTAAGGAATATTTCAAAGAGGGTAAGGCAATATTATGTAGATTCCAGAGTTTAAACTTATTCCAATTTCTCTTTATTTATCTAATACCTAAGTAACTTAAGTTTCACCATCTTGCAAGAACCTACCACATAGAGAACCAGGAAGAATGAAATGTCTATGAAGAAACAAGTTTTGGCTTAGTCATACAATAGCTTAAATTGAAGGAAGTACAAATGCGTTATTGCATAACAGATACCTCCTACCTAGACTCAATTTTCCCCTTGAAATAGGAGAAATGAACTCCTTAAAAAGAAAATCTTGTAATGCATAACTAGAATAACTTCATAATAATACTATGAGTAATTTTGAAACTTATAGGCAATGATACTTTGAAAAATTTGGCTTCATTTTACAATATGTCACAAATGAAATAAAATAAATTAACCCTAAATATAGTCCTTTGTTTGTGTTAAGCAAGCTATATTACACCTCTATTAACCTAAACATTGATATTACAAGAAGTAATTTCAAGAAACATTAGTTTTATGTTATTAGTTTTATATCCATAGCCACAAGGTTTAAACATTTAAAAAATGTGATTTAAGTAGTATATAATGATGTTAAATTGTATTTTCACAGTTTTTAAAAATGTTTATACTTTGGGGAAATTTATCATTATAGAACATTTTTAATTTGTATATTTTTTGTGAACCAATACTTTTTTATTATTTTATTAGTCTAGTTTTAGTGGCTTTAAAATTATTTTTGTGCTCCTTAATATTCTTTCTCAATGTGTAGTTTGATATAAGCATAAATTGAGCTACTAGCTGAAGTGCATGTTCCAAAAATACTTCAATAACTAATATATTATTGTGAATACATTGATGCATTTGACTTTGATACTTTCCCAAACTTATTTCACTTTGAGTGGGCACCAATAACGTCTCCATTGTGAGACTTGATGTTACTGATTTGGGCATGTCGAATACGCCATGGGTATCTTGCCAAGCTTTGCCAGATGGGCAGGATACTCTTGAGCTTCCGGGCTCTCTGAGATGGGGGAGAAATCGAACCCGGGTCAGCCGCATGCAAGGCAAACAAACGCCCTACCTTCTGGGCTATCGCTCCAGCCCATTATTTCACCTAATTCATTTATATTATACTATACGTATAATATAGTATAATACAAAAAATGTTCTTCCTTCAATTTAATTTCTTTCCTTTACCAAGCTGCATGTGTATACTCTACTCGCTACATGTGTAGTCTACATGTGTAGACTTCACTAGGGTGTGAGACTGGAAATTTTCTATGATCTTGGTAATGTCAGCTACCTTTTCTATTCTTCAGCCCTCAGCTCTAAAATGAAAAAAACTTCTATCTTCCACATCGTAAAGCTGAAAGAAAAAAATAAATGCAAATAGGTACATTATTTAGTAAATTTGAGAAGTAATTTTAACAAAGTAAGCTATCAGTAAGTTTATAGAGTTATTACTGTTATTTTATGTCAGGTAACTCAGAATAAAATAATTATTATTTCTATATGTCCATTCCAGTCTAGTTTAAAATAATATTTTACTAATATAAGAAACTATTTTATATGAAAAATATGGTTCAACATATTTAAAGTTTAAAGTTTAAAGAAACTTCAGATCTAAACAAGGAAGAAATACAAATGGCCAAAAGGCACATGAAAAAGTGCTCTACATCACTAATCATCAGAGAGATGCAGATCAAAACAACCATGAGATACCACCTCACACCACAGAGACTAGCACACATCCAAAAGAACAAAAGCAACCTCTGTTGGAGAGGATGTGGGGAGAAAGGGACCCTTCTTCACTGCTGGTGGGAATGCCGACTGGTTCAGCCCTTCTGGAAAACAATATGGACGACTCTCAAAAAATTAGATATTGAATTCCCATTTGACCCAGCAATACCACTGCTGGGAATATATCCCAGAGAGGCAAAAAAGTACAATCAAAACAACATCTGCACATGTATGTTCATCGCAGCACTGTTTACAATAGCCAGAATCTGGAAAAAACCCAAATGCCCCAGAACGGATGACTGGTTGAGGAAACTTTGGTACATCTATACAATGGAATACTATGCAGCTGTTAGAAAAAAGGAGGTCAAGAATTTTGTAGTTAAGTGGATGGGCATGAAAAGTTTCATGCTGAGTGAAATGAGTCAGAAAGAGAGAGACAGACATAGAAAGATTGCACTCATCTATGGTATATAGAATAACAGAGTGGGAGACTAACACCCAAGAACTGTAGAAATAAGTACCAGGAGGTTGACTCCATGGCTTCGAGGCTGGCCTCACGTTCCGGGGAAAGGTCAACTCAGAGAAGCGATCACCAACTACATTGTAGTCGAAGGCCATGTGGGGGAAGGGAGTTGCGGGCTGAATGAGGGCTAGAGACTGAGCACAGCGGCCACTCAACACCTTTATTGCAAACCACAACAGCTAATTAGAGAGAGAAAACAGAAGGGAATGCCTCGCCACAGTGGCAGGGTGGGGTGGGGGGGAGATGGGATTGGGGAGGGTGGGAGGGACACTGGGTTTACGGGTGGTGGAGAATGGGCACTGGTGAAGGGATGGGTTCCCAAACTTTGTATGAGGGAAGTATAAGCACAAAAGTGTATAAATCTGTAACTGTACCCTCACGGTGATTCTCTAATTAAAAATAAATAAATTAAAAAAAAAAGAAAGAAACTTCAGATCTAGAATATTTTTTATCAATTATACTTCATTTATTTTTTTTACATTTTTAAAATTAGTAAAAATTATAAATTTCTACTAATATACAGACAGCTAATTTCTATATCTTACAAAATCAGAACCAGTAAAATAATAAGACATTTAAGCTCTTAATTAAGAAAAGAAAAAAATAAAAGGACCCACTTTAGAATGTTTCATCTTGCCCTCATAGTATGAGTAAGGATGTATCACACAATTTAGAGCATATGAACAAAAGAACATTAGTGAGCTTTTTCTTGCTAAATGAAGTTAAAACTTGGAAATGCTTTTCAGTAATAGCATCAGTTCATGGCACATTAGAAAGGTTCTGGCAAGGTTAGGAACAAAGCAGAGAGGTTACATTCCCTGTGCCAGACGACTTCCCCGGGGCTCAATGCTGCTCATTGCCATAATGAGCTCAGAACTAGTTTTTCAAACACCTAGCTGCATAAAAACTGTATCTTAAAATTATAACAAGAAAAACATTTGCAGAATATAAATGTTCCAATGGCCCTCCTACTGTTCCTATTTACTTGCTTTCTCCTCCTCCTGCTCACTTTCCTCTTCATTCTCCTCATCATACTTCTTCTCTTCCATTCCTCCTCCTCCTCCTGCTCTCTCTCTATATAAACTTATATGCTCATAGTTTATATATATACACATATATAAACTATAGCTTCTACAATTAATATGATGCATGGTTGCTTTTTTTAATTTTATTTTTTATTGAATCACTGAGATACAGTTACAAAGTTTTCATATTTGATCCACCACCAAACCCCCGCATACCCCCCCTCCCACTTCCCCTCTGCCTGTGTGGCAGACATTTTTCACTTTATTCTTTCCTTATTTGATTATATTCAATTTTCAATAGGGACCTCACTATCACTATTTGGAGGTTTTCCTCCAACAGTCAGACATGTTGGATGGCATCAAAAGATTGTATGTTTTCATTTTTCAGGAAAGGTAGTGCGACCGCATTAGCATCCGTGCGGTTCGGAGCTGTCCCAGTCCCGCATCCCAAAGCAGTGTTAGTTGCTGCTCAGTGTCTCCGGGGCTCCATCTGGAGAAGGTGTGCTGGCTGTACCTCCTCCGTCTGGATCCCCGGTGTTGCTGACCTGGTCTCGGGTCCGGAGCATTCTCCGGCCTCGTAGCTTACCGGAACACCCGGCTTTTTCTCTGTTGAATGTGGCAAGATGGCACCAAGGGTGGGTCGAGGGCGTGACTTCCGGCGGCCGGGGCAACCTGGAGGCTGAGCTGGCACCACCTCACTCCAGTGCCCCCTGCGGCTTGGATCTGTCCCAGTCCCGCATCCCGGAGCCCTGTTAGTTGCTGCTCATTGTTGCCGGAGCTCCATCTGGAGAAGGTGTAGATGCATGGTTGCTTTACATATTTTTTTCTTTATGGCTTAACACAATTTCTTCTCTTGTTCAAAAATTACAACTCAGGTTAGAGAAATAGTAAAGGTTCTTGCCATGCACATGACCAATCCTGGCTTGATCTTTGGTAATCTCATGTGGTTCCATGAGAGACCCAGGAGTGATATCTGAGCACTTATACTAGCAGGAGTATTCCCTGTGTAACACTGGGTATGGCCTAAAAACACAAGGAAAAATATGTCACAGAATGACAATTTTCTTTATGTATCAAATATAAAATTAAATGGTTCCAGATCCAGAGTGATAGCAGAGCTGGCGGATCATTTGCCTAGGATACAGTAGACCGGGTTCAGTCCCCAGCAACCTTTCTGGTCCTTCAAGCTCCACCGTAAATGATCCTTGAGCAGCAGAGCCAGGAGTAAGCCCTGAGCACAGACAGGTCTGGCCCCCAAACCAAAATTTATAAATGTACATGAAAATTCTATGAAAAGTAGTACACTGTTGGAAATTTAGCATTATTTTTTTTCAAGTATGAACTAATATTCTTTATATTTTGTTTTTACAATATCTTTAAAAATAACATTTAAATTTATTTTAGGAAATATTGGTTTAGAAAAGAGTAAATATATATATTTGTATGTGTGTTTTAGCTACTAAATTATGACACATATCACCAAAATGCTAGTGTCCTTCCATCACATTTATTTGGACCTTTATAACCCTCCCTATTTCTCTAACCCTCCCTATTTCTCTCAATTCATTTCTCAGATTCATGGATTTATGCTTGTTTTTTCATTTTGTTTTATTTGGGTTTTGAGGCCATGCCTGGTAGTGCTCAGGATTTGCTCCTAGCTCTGTGCTCAGTGGTCATTCCTAGCAGGGCTTAGGAAACACGAGTGTTCCCAGAGATAGAATCTAAATTGGCCATGGATACGTCTAGTGTCTTACTCATACTGCTATATCTCTTGCCACTCATGTTTGGTTTCATCTTTTTCCAGCTTTGTTTATTTTATATTGTAAATGGATCTGTGGAACTATTGGCTACTTGTCTATCTACTACTGACTTTTGTGTTTACCAGGACTTCCCTCTAGTTCTGTGTTGTAGCAAAAGGCAGTCTTTCTTGTGATTGTGTACTGTTTCATTTTCATATATATATGAGATATATATATGTATGAATATATATATGTTTGAGCATGTGTATATATATCTATATACATACATATCATGATGTTTTATTATTCATTAATCATTCTTTGAACACTTTGGTCATTTCCAAATATTGTCACTGTCACTGTCACTGTCACAGTCATCCAGTTGCTCATCAATTTGCTTGAGCAGGCTCCAGTAACACCTCCATTGTGAGACTTGCTGTTAATGTTTTTGGCATAACAAATAAGCCACGGGTAGCTTGCCAGGCTCTGCCGTGCAGGCAGGATACTCTAGGTAGCTTGCCGGGTTCTCGGAGAGGGATGGAGGAATTGAACCCGGATCAGCTGAGTGCAAGGCAAAGGCCCTACCCGCTGTGCTATTGCTCCAGCCTTTCCATATATTGAGTATTGTAAAAAGTACTGCAATGAGTGTAAATGTATTTACATCTCTTTAAATTATTTTTTAGGTACTTTAGATAGCTACTTGTAAATGGAATGGCTGGATTGTGGGATAGTTCCATTTTTAATATTTTGAGATATTTCTATACTTTTTTAAGATTGCTTTAATTGTTTTGCCATTCCAGCAGTGCTCAGGGCTTACACCTGGCTTGGTGCTCAGGGCTTACACCTGACTTGATACTCAGGGATCAATTCTGGCAAGCCACCAGTGGACCATATGCCATGCTCAGGATCAAAACCAGGTTTGCTACATAAAAAAATCAAACAAAATTCCAACAAGTAACTCACCAACTGTTTTATCTCTACAAATCCATCTATACCGTTTGTTAAAATAGGAATGGAGGTAAGTTATTTGAAGGTAAGTTATTTTCTATTAAAAGTGGGAAAGTATTCATTTTCTCCATTTTCGTGCTACACTCATTCCTTGCCCTTTTAATAAAGGCTGTTCTCAGAATGTTATGTAATATCTCATTATTTTTTTTAATTTGTATTGCATTTCCCTGAAAATAAGTCATAATGAACAATTTTTATACCTGTTGACCAGAAGTATGTATTCTGTTTAGCTTTTCTTCCATATTTATCTGAGACTGTGTTTTGTGTGTGGTTAAATTTTGTAAGTTCCTTATGTATCCTGGATATTAGTCCTTTGTCAGATGTTCAGTAATCAAATGTTTCCCACTCATTATGCTATCTTAACTTTTGTGTAGATTTTTTTACTTATTTAAATTTTATTTTAAAAAAACATTATTTACAAAGTTGTTCACTATACAGTTGTTTCAGGCATTAGTGCTCCAACACTACCAGTATGATCTTCCCTCCACCAATGTCCCCATTTTCTCTCCCATGCCCAACCTGCTCCCTTAAGCACATAACAAATTTACTTTATATTACTTATTCCAAAAACCTTTAAGAAAAGACAAACAGAATAATTTAAAACTAAATCAGCTAGAACCAATTTGAGATTGCTTTATGATTTTAACCTATTTTCATCATCATCATCATCATCATCATCATCATCATCATGATCATCATGATTATCTCATTGATCGTCAAATTTCTCAGGCGGTCTCAGTAACATCTCCATTTGTCCAAGCCCTGAGATTTTAGAAGACTCTACTCGTACTTCCAACGGTGCTGTACTGGAGGCTCTTTCAGGGTCAGAGGAATGAGACCAATTTGTTACTGGTTTTGGCATATTAATGCATTATGGGGACCTTGCCAGGCTCTCCCACATGGGCAGGAAACTCCCTGCAGTTTGCCAGGTTCTCCAGAGGGAGAAGTAAGCTATAAGATATCACGTGGCCGCAAAGCTTGCTTTTAAGTCTCTGGATGCTGGCTGTTGACAGAATTACATGGCACCAAGGGGGCAGTCCCAGGGTGTGACCGCCTAGCTACTGGGACATGAAAAATCTGGGAGGAGGAGGCCCAGTCCCGATCCAAGCAGCCTTGGAGGTCTCAGCCCCGGGTCCCACACACCTGGGTATCTATGTATATATGAAAAATAAAACCCGTTAATATAAAATAATAAAATGCTTATTCTCATTTACATAACTAAGATTTCAACTCCTGATTCTAATGCATAACGCATCAAATTATAATTTATATTTGGATCTCATTACAATAATATTCATGCCTTCCCTGTCACTAACAAAATGTTTAAAGAAATTCTATGCTAATATATTTTGGGGTTTACACAAAATAGGTAAGGCCTACTTATGTAAATTTTCCCCTTATATTTTATATAAACACTGTGATTTGCAAGCCTGTTCATGATGATTTGTGGTAGGCATTCAATATTCCAACACTAATCCTACTCATTCTCACCTTCCCTCCACAATTATCTCTAATTTTCTCAACTAACCTCGCAAGCCTGGCCCCATAGCAGGACCACGATAATTTATTTTATATTGCTTGTTATCAATAAATTGCAAACAGAATGATCAAATAATATTTTGTTAGAAGAAAATTAGTGTAAATTGCTGTATTTCACAATGGAGACATTAAGTCCTTACATGAGGGATGATTACTAAGATGTTGTTACAGTTGTTAACCCTTCTCCGTTATTGTTCAGTTAGTTGAGATTGGTTGCCTTCTATGTTACATCCTATCCAATATAGTGTGTTACTACTGGCTTATCAGTGTTGTTGAGACTGGAGATGTTACATGCCTGGAAATGCAGCTGTATGCATAAAATTTTTAACTGGTAGTACAGTAAAATTTGGAGCTAAATTTTTGACTGTGTTGAGGCTTTAGGGTGTGGACATGACTACTGGGGCTTCCAGAAGTACACAGAATTTGGGGGGAGGTAGGTAGCCCATCCTGACTCCAAAAAAAACTAGAAACTTCAGTCACAAAGACCCATATCCCTGAACTTTTAGCAGGTTGATTTCTAAGTAGGGTGTGGTCCCAAGAAATGGAGTCAAGCTAGATGCACCGTAGTGATTTTTCAGTGTGGGAGCAAGAGGATGCTATGGCTCTGTCTGGGCAGGCAATCCCAGGCTCCTCCCCGTTCCGACTGCAAGTTGATCTCTTTTGAGATTTATTTATGTCTCTGGAGCAAGGGCGGTAGATGAAATTATTTATTTTTTAAAGGTCACTATGCCAAGAGCCTGGCTTCCTTAACTTATTATAGTTTCTTTAAAATACATTGCAGAGTTTAAGGTTACTCATAATCCACATTTATCTACTTACAGTCCAAAAGTCAGAGTGACAGCACGTTTGCACTCTAGTGAATGCGCTCTTTCAAATTTGTAGGTTTATTGCTTCACACTATACCTGCACTTGATAGGAAATATTTCATTTGCATCTCTTTCTTACAGGAGAAGTAACCAGTCAGGTAGGAGTAATCCTTGGTATCAATTTCAGGAAGCTATAAACTCAAGAAATGTTTGACTAGACAATAAACGATTAGAAAGAGGGTATCTTCCTTCTAGCCTAAGACTCAGGATCTAAGAGGTCAGCTCAATCGTGAAAGCTAGAAGAAATCAGGAATGCAATTTGTAGGAACAGAGGAGACTTGTTAGCATCCGCTTTGTGTGTATGTGGTCATTACTCAAAGGTGTGGTGTCCTGTAGGTACAAAATTGTATCCCAGAAGCTCTGAATTCTAAGTCTGAGAGGCATGGTAGCTCTTTCCAGCCATTCCATATCCAGATGTATGTAGCACTGTAGCACTGTCATCCCATTGTTCATCAATTTGCTTGAGCGAGCACCAATAACGTCTCCATTGTAAAATTTCTTGTTACCGTTTTTGGCATATTAAATATGTCACGGTAGCTTGCCAGGCTCTGCCAGGCGGGCGGGATACTCTTGGTAGCTTGCTGGGCTTTCCGAGAAGGATGGAGGAATTGAACCCGGGTTGGTCGAGTGCAAGGCAAACTCCCTACCTGCTGTGCTATCGCTCCAGTCCACCAGATGTATGTAAGTACCACAAACAGGGATGTGCCCTGAGTATCCCTATTGGAAAGATGTGCAAGCACTGTGATGAAGAGGTGCAACCTCTGACTGGCAAGTTTGTGAACAAAGCATTAACTCCTGGCAAACAATACACCCATACTTGTGTTATGCTTATTCCTTGGTGAGTTTGTGGAAAAGAGCCACTAAAGGAGTGCAAACTGGTGAGAACTGCAATAAAGTACACAATCTTCACAACCTATCTTACAAACCACACTGTGTACCTTAGCCAGGCATGTGGGAAATCCCAGACCATAGTAATACAAAAAAACAATGAGAGAATAACAAAGGAACAATAAAACCTCTACAATCTCTCTCTATTTAAGATTGAGTAAAATCCGCATGTGATTCTTTACCCTTAACAAATGGTAAAATTATAAGTTATTTTACATTTTGTTTTAGATGTCCATTTTCTTTTACTACATAAAATATGAAATATTTTACATAGTTTCTAATAAATATATTATTTGGCATGCCAGGCTGAAGCTAAACTTAGAAAATTACTGATGATCCAAGAGGAAATAACAGAAACAATCCAAACATACTTGATAGAAAAATAGATAGATCAAAGTTTCAATGAATCTATTGTAAAACATAATTTAAAAACTTTTAAATAAGCAGTAATAGTTTCCAGAGAATATTGAGTGAAAATCTATAAATCCCTGATTGAGAAACAGATTTGGCATAAAATAATTGACATAAAAAAAGAAAGCTAGGAGAAAATCCTTCAGGGAATAATAAATTCCATATTGCTTTATGGAAAAGACAGTTTCAAGTATATATACATACATTATATATGTGCATATATAAAAAAGCATATGTGTATATATGTGTGTGTTTTCATAAAAGTCAACACTCAAATTCTCATGAATTGCTTTTGTAAAGTACAATGTTTTCTTTATACATTAGCAATAATGTTTGTGGGAAAAACAAGTGTTCGTATTCCAGACGTATTCCAGATACATTCTCTTATTCATGACACATATTTTACCCTAGTATAAAAATACTGTTGTGTCCACAGGCTTGAAAATTGTGTAAGTTAATGTATCATCACTTTTCTTTGAATTTTATTTATATTAATATTTTCCTGATAGGATATCTGATCAACAATGCTGCGGAAATCTTTCTCTATCGAATCTGTTTTCTATTTGTCATGTAATGTTATATAAAAACACTCATTTTTATGCTCTACAGCATTCAGTTCCAATAAAAAATATCACTGACAGGGGTCATAAAAGTCTTATAATATAAGACTTTCATAACATCATTAATTATTCTTAAACTATTTTCTCCTCTTTACTTTATTTTCCATGATAATTTGAAGTAAATTGTACTATTTGTCACAATTGCTAATAGCCTAATTATGATTAATTACTTTCCATGTTCATTAATTTGCCTTAATAAATTAAAAGCAATTTAAATTGTGGCTTGCATTGAAGACCCCAATTATAATTATGCAAGTACAAAAGTAATGGATAATTTGCTAATAATATTTTAGAAAAGAATAATATAATAGATTGTTAATTTGGTATAATTATGTTTTTTATAAAGCAATTTCTTCTTAAGTTATGTTTTAGGTTCACAGAAAAGTGAAGGGCAAGTATTATATTTTCCCATAGCGATATAGAGTTCCACTTATAACTCCACTATTTTCAACATCACCCAACAAAATGACATAGTTATTATGAAAGATAAATCCACATAGACTAATCAATAAAAAAATCAGAAGTTGATACTAAAGCTAACTTTTGGTATTACACATTCAGTGAGCTTAAAAAATTAATAATTATATTTTTATCATCATGCAGTATAAAATATATTTTACTTAAATATTTTTTGATTAATGTACTCAAGTTTCCATTCCCTTTGTCTTTTGCTACCATCAAACTTTCATTATGTTTATAGTTAAACATTTTTTAGAATAATTTATAGATCTAAAATAAAATATATGATTTCAAGATTTGTTTATTTTTGGGCTAGAGCAATAGCACAGTGAGTAGGGCGTTTGCCTTGCAGGCAGCCAACCTGGGTTCAATTCCCAGATTCCCATATGGTCCCCTGAGCATTCCCAGGAGTAATTCCTGAGTGCAGAGCCAGGAGTAACCCCTGTGCATCACCAGGTATGACCCAAAAAGCAAAAAAAAGAAAAAGGGCATTTCACTTATTAATATGTAAGCAAGTTTTCACAATAAATACATGATTTAAGAGCCATAATTTAAAAAAAAAACTGATTAATATCCATTACCTAAATATACTAGCTTATTTATTTATTCTGAGTATTTTGGTTGCATACAAAAGTAATCAATTATAAATAAAGTTGGTATAGATACTCATGCACAGATGTTTTCATGAATATCAATTTCAACTCCTTTGAAAATAAAAAAGGCTATGATTCTAAGTTTTTGAGTGCAAGTGTGTTTGATTTGTAAGAAACTGCAAAATTGCCTAAAATAATGACTGTATCATTTTGCATATCAATCAATCATGTATGAGTATTCCTGATATACCACATACTTGCCAGCATTTTGTGTTTTTTACTATTCCAAATGTTGGCTATTCTAAGGTTATTTGATATTCAAACTAAATTTTATAGTCATTTTGCCTACATCTTTAAAACAATTTTCTTTAATTTATTGGGATTATATTGAATCTGTAGACTAGTTTACAAAGAAATATCTTGATGCTAGTGAACTTCCTCTCATCATTGTAGATTATTTGTTTTTCTAGTCTATTATTCCTTTATTATTTAAAATGAAATTTGTTAATCTGAACTTTGTAGTTCCTTCATATACTTTATATTTTTTTTAAAAAAAATTTAAATCTAAGTATTTCATTTGGGAAGTCAGCAATACCAATGGTATTATTTATGGTTTCAAATTTCACTTGTTCAATGTTTATAGACATTGATTAACTTCTGCATATTAATTATATAAAAGTATCTATTGCTTTGTTATTGTCAATTATTGTTTAAGAAGTTTTAGATGATCTTTTAGATTATCTACATAAATTATCATGTAATCTACAAAGTTTAACTTTATAAACAGTGACTATTCCTGGTTCTGTGATTAGGGATCTTCTTTGTCATGCTCACGGAACCATATATAGTACCAGAGACTGGACAATGGGTGGATGAGTGGAAAGTAAGTCACTTAGCCCCTGTACTGCCTGTTTGTCAAAAGTCTAATTGCAGTTTTCAGTTCATCAATGTTTATTATAAACGCATTGCTTTTTCCCACTTTTGAAATTTCACATGCACTGTTTCTTCAACTAAAACAAATTCTTTCCTCTTCAGTATTAAGCCATTCGAACCTCAATCTCGATCTTTTGTACCCACTTTATTTTGAAACCTTTTGATAAAATATTGGGAACACATTCATTAACTTTTATCCAGTTTCCAAATAACAATTCAATCAAATATTTATCAGGGCTCTAATATGACTGTTTAGGCGTTGTTCCTTGGAAATGACATTCATCTCATATTTATAGTATTTTGCACAGATTTTAGCTTTCAATTTCAAAGGATAATTGCTAACTTGATTAATGTTTGATAATTCAATTGACGTCTGTAAAGTTTACATTAAAATTCCTCAACAAATAATAACTGATGACATTATGATAACATACTTGAATTTATGCTTAGTAACATTACACAATATTTTGTGGAAAACGTGGTTTGTTCCTAATGATATTTTGACGCATGTCTGTCTGTGACTCAGAGACACAGCTAGCTTTCAAAAGTAACCCACTTCATAAGGCCACCTTTCAGTACATACACTTTAAAATGTATAAAAGTATAAATATGCGAATAAAAAAATGAGGTCTTTGATAATACAAAAGAGTTATCATCTTAGAAATTCATTATGATGAGATTAACAATCATCTAAGGGAGTCCAGCATCATATTTTAACAAGTAAGTAAAAATAGGCAGGACTTATTGATAAATAGTAATCTCTCAATAGTTCCAAGTTTATCATTAATATGATATATAAGAAATCTAAAAAATTATATGGACTACTAAAAATATTTTTAAATCCATGAATATTGCTTAGTAAATTTAATGTTTGTTTAAATATCCTTAGTAAAGTTACATGTACATATAAACTATTTCTTAAAAAAACCTGTAGTTTCTTTTGAGCTTCACAAATATTTAATCTTTTTAATATACAAGATACCTAGAGTCTCTAGCTCTCCTGCTGTTACTCAAAAAAAAAAAATAAAAAGTATTTCTCAGCATGCACATACACTGAATAAATCACTACACAAGCCAATTATCAGGGTCATCTAAAAAGTGCATTGCTTTCCTGCAGTTCAGAAAACTTCAGTACCAGCAGGAAGAATGTGTAATCCTAAATTATGCCCTTCTATGGAAAGAAGAAGTACCTTGAAAGTAAAAACATCAAAGTATTGGGCTGATGATACAAGCTTTTCAACATTACATATGTTAGAATGTTTAACCTTTTTTTAAAGAAGCACCAACTTTATGCCAAAGTCTGACTTTATACTTCATCAATGTAGAGAAAGAACGCTTTTGCAAAATTCACCACACATTCATGAAAATAACTATTAACAAAATGGGTTAAAATTATCAAGATTTTAATGGTCATAACCAATAAATACTCAAAGGCAAAAAGACTTTGTCTTTCCTCTGAGATCAGGCCCAAGGCAAGATTGTCTACTTTTCCATTAAAATCTTGAAAGTCTTCACCACAACAATCAGGCAAGAAAAAAGATAGCAAAGAGACAAAAGTTCAAAACTAAGTCAAGCTATAACTATTCACAGATAAGATAATAATATACATTGAGGGGCTGGAGCAATAGCACAGCGGGTAGGACATTTGCCTTGCACGTGGCTGACACTGGTTTGATTCCCAGAATCCCACATGGTCCCCCGAGCACTGCCAGGATTAAATCCTGAGGGTATGAGCCAGGAATATCCCCTGTGCATCTCGAAGTGTGACCCAAAAAGCAAAAAAAAATAAATCGAACAGCCTAAAGTTTCCACTAAAAGAACTCTTGAGGGGCTGGAACAATAGTACTGCGGGGAGGGTGTTTGCCTTGCACACGGCCGACCCGGGTTCAATCCCCAGCATTCCCATACGGTCCCTCAAGTACCACCAGGTGTATTTTCTGTGGGCAGAGCCGGAAGTTACCCCTGAGCACCACTGGTGTGACCCAAAAACAAACAAACAAACAAACAAACTTGAAAACAGCAAATCAGTACAGCCAAATAGCAGGCTACAAAATCAGTGTACAAAAATTTCTTGAATTTCTAGATATAAGTAATGAACTATAAGAGAGATTAAATAATAGATTATCTCTTTTAAAATACTGTGTACTTTTAAAATCAAGTACTAGGAATCAAGAAAATATGTGAAAACCTATATCATGAAATCTATGTCACTTATGAAAGAAATGGTATGGGAAACTAATATTAAAGGAAAAAATATCTACATTTATGAGTTGGTCCGATTGTTTTCTGGGTGGGTACAACCAGAGATGTTTGGACTTAGTCCTGTCTCTGCACACAGGCATCACTCCTGAAGGGTGTCAAGGAACCATATTTGATACCAGAGATTAAACCTGCAAGGGGTCAGTTTCTGTTATGAAGGCAAGGTCTCTACCTCCTCTCTCTTGCTCTGGCCATGCATGGTCATGGAATGAGGAACTAATATTGTCAAAGTGACTGTTGTACCAATAGTATAAAACATTCAGAGCCAAATCTAATGACATCTTAGGGTAAACAGAAAAGGATTAGAAAAAAAAATTTTTTCCAAATAGCCAAAGACATTTTGAACAGAAAATTGGGATTTCTGACTTTAAATGATATTATGGCTATAGTAGTTAAAACAGCACAGTACTGGAATTAGCATTGATGGCCTTGGCAATGGAGATATACCCTCAGATCAATAGATAGTTAGTCTAAGACAAAGGATTTGAGAGCATAAAGTGGAATAAGGAAAGTCTCTTCAACAATGTTGCTGGAAAATCTAGTAGATTTCCCCCACTGCCAGCCCTTAGATTTTATTTACCTATTTATTGATTCATTGTGGAGGTTTTCCCTGACACTGCTTGGAGGAAAGTAGGGAACACTCTGTGATAGATGGTTCATACTAGGGCATACAAAGTGGCTCTACTTGGGTCCAGTGTTGCTGAAGACCTCACTACACCTAGCAGTGCTTGGGGGTTTCTGCTCTGTGCAGCTGTGTTCAAGCATGAAGTCAGGGTTTGAATTTGAATCCATATGCATACAAGACCTATGCCCTGCCCTGCAAACTGCCTTCCTGCTTCCAACTTTCAATTAATTACAATGACTTCCTTACGGATAACTTAGTATATAACATCAGTATACCCCAGAATTTTACCTTAGAAATGCCATTTTCCAACTCACTAATGCAATATCACATGATCATTTGCTGCGTTTCATATATAATTTCTTGACAATAATTTCTAACCATTATGTGATTCTAATGTTTTTGAGTCTGTGATATTTTATGTAAAGTCTTTCTCCTTACCTGTAGCTTTTACAGAGGCACAACTAAATATATATTTTAGTGAACTGCTGAAGTTCTAATCCAAAGTGTATGTTG
The DNA here is from genome assembly GCF_027595985.1 of Sorex araneus. NCBI lineage: Eukaryota > Metazoa > Chordata > Mammalia > Eulipotyphla > Soricidae > Sorex > Sorex araneus. The sequence continues at coordinate 276,998,295 of NC_073302.1, read as the reverse complement.
AAAGAAATTTGAGATGATGATTTTGGGGGATTTTACTTTCAATACTACCTGTGGCCTATTCGATATGCTAAAAACAGTAACAAATCTCATAAGAAATGTTACTGGTGCCCGTTTGAGCAAATCGATGAACAACGGGATGACAGTGCTACTTTGAATAAGGACATATTAGTTTCACTTCTTAAATAATAGTTCTTCTCACACCATTTAACTTAAATATCACAAGAACAAGTAACTATAAACAATAATATTTTCTCTACTGCTTCTTCCTTCAATTAAGGTCTCCTCTTTCCAAGAACTCCTTAGAGGTGACTTTCATTATTGTATATGACATAGCCATACCATCAGCAAGGTCTTGTAGATAAACTGTGGACTATCATAAGAAGCCAAATGTGTTTAATAATTATGTTAAAATAAAAATATAAAAATATAGGAGACATAAATAATATCTGTTCTCATAATTTTGGTAGTAGAGTTTTGAATCAATAATGTAACATTTTTATAAGAAGGCTTAAAATTACATAAATATGTCTAAAGCTTACCAAAAATATCAACATTCATTTATTTTGTTGGAATACACCACAATCCAAATAATTTCATCTTATTTCAGCTGATATTTAAGTCAGTTTATATTTACCATGATAAACAACTGTAATTATGTTTTGCATTAAATTTTATTCATTATAAAAAATGCAAGTATTTGTGTATGACTAATCTGAGTAATAGAATATGTTCATGTCTTAAATTTAAAACGCAATAAAATGAGTCAACTATTAAAAGAAAAATTATTACAGCTGCAAATCGCTTGAAATTTGTTTCCAAATCTATGTTTTTAACTTGTGGTATAAGAATTGTTAGATCAATTGTTTAGTTATATTTTTCAGAGTGTATTTGATAAATATATCATACATTGCATTTAATAAGTAATAAAATAAGTGTATTTTAACTTCTTTGACCAGCATAAATATTTTCAAAATTTGTGGTTCTTTCTCATTAAAAAAAGGGGATGGTGGGGGTGGTGGGAGGGATACTGGGATCATTGGTGGTGGAGAATGGGCACTGGTGGAGGGACGGGTACTCGATCATTATATGACTGAAACACAAGCACGGACATTTGTAAATCTGTAACTGTACCCGACTGTTGGATATCATTGGTTTGTCCTGCTCTCCTTGCCACAAGGAGCTTAGGTTTATCAGTCACACCCATCAAAGTGCTCCCGAGTCACTCCCATTCCTTTGTTTATCTGTAACCATTTCTACCAGTTTATCTGCTCTTCCCCTAATCAGACTCTGTTAATTTGTAAGGTCAGACCTTGCTAGGACAGTGTAAGTTACTATTGTCTTTAAGTTAATATTGTCTTTCTCCTCTCTTATGTCTTTTGAATAGTTTACTTTAAAACAATATCCTTTTTGTATTGACAAAGAAAGACATTTATTAATATGCTTTGGTAACATGGGATTTAATTGGCTTCAAATATTATTCATTCCTGGGCATCTGCTTTCTCGACTTAAGCCTCAGCTGCCTTTGCTTCCTAGCACCCCCAAAAGCAGGGTCCCGACAAGGGACGCGGGATGGACCCAGGGCAGGCGGTGAGTTGTGTGCTACCCTGGCATCAAGATGGGCCTGGCCAAAGCGCCTAATGCTAAACTATATGTTAAGATCTTGGTCATGGGCATGTGTCATGTCATGATCCAAAAGCAACGACGAGACTAGGGCCCTGCTAGGGCTAGGAAAGACTAATCTGGCCTGAGTGCTGTAGTCTGACATTGAGGTGACCCCCGGAGAGCAATTCTATAAGCAATTCTATAAGCTTAATGCGTCTCTTTCTATGTCCTTACAAGATGATTTATAATATGAATACTTATAGTTTAATCTGACAAAGAGAGGAGAAACACACCCATGGGATTCAGCTGTTGGGCTGATGTCCTGCTGAGATTCTGTCCCCGTGAAAGCATTCCCTAAGGGATAGAACTTTACTCCCTATTGATTGTAAGCACACCTTTGCATAAGCCCTGGCCTGAGGCATCCTGGGCAGATGTGGGGGGTTTTAAGGTAGCTGGATGAGGGGGCTGGGGGTGAGTGCTGAGTGCTGGAGAGTTCCAAGGGAGAACTCTCATTCTCAAGAGAGAGAGAGAATGAAGTAGGTTGGGGGAGGAGAAGCAGGAGGAGAATCAGAGGAGAGTTATGTTCCTTTTTCATTTTAATATTTATAATATACAAAGAAATGTATATACTTCTTTAATCATGTAGCAACAAGTCATCATATTATTTATCCTCTTCTAACAATAATCTAGACTGAATTTTAAAAGTATTACTAATTTAGTACATATATATACATACATGTATATGTGTGTATACTTAAATATATATACATGTACATGTATGTTCTTATGTTCTTTTCTTGTGAATTTCCATGCCTATTATGTTTAGAAATATTAACTGGTTTTATATTCCTACACAATTCATTGAATAATGGTAGACAATGATTCTTTTCAGTTTGTGGTTTCTCTTCAATACATCCACAAATGCCTTGAATATTAAGTTGATATAAAAAAATTTATTTCCTCTTAGTCACTCTGGATTCATCTTCCCTTTGGGTTGAATACGAATAGCATCAATCATTCTATGGTACTGATATGTTACTTCAAAGATTGATGGCCCTATTAACTGTACTCTCTGTGTATTCTCAAAAGTCTGAAATTATTTTTGAGATGCAGCTTTAGTATGCTTAATTCTAATCAAAGTTTTTCTTTTGCCATGAGTTCTGTGACTTCTGCTTGTTTTAAGATATAGTCTAGAAAATTGTATACTCCCCATTGTCATTGTGGGTTTATTGTGTGTGAGTAAACTCTGTCATGATTACTCTTCTTCAAAAAGGTAGCTTTAGTTGTCTTCATTGATAGTTCAGTTCAGCTACTCCATTTTCTTACTACTTAGCATCCATTTTGTTTGGCCAAATGAACAACAGAAGTTTTATATGGACGTTTGTCTCTTAATGTCAATCTAAGCAAATGGTCTGCTTAAATAGGACCATAGAAATTATGTTATTGATAAGTCTCCTTATATAGAAATTCCCCAATATCTCTTCTGCTCAATAGTCCCTTTATTTCTTAGGGCCTTTCTCTTGTGCTCCCTTAGAAAAACTCCCTTTGGAACTTACTAGTTTCCTCTTTCTTTTTGTTTGAATTGGCCCATCCAGTATTAGGACTAAGATTGAAAACGCAAAACATCCTATCTCTGAAGCCTTCTGAAGATATGTCCCCAAGATTGTGTGGTCTCTTTGCCTTGATAATCCCTTTCAAGTGTGATTTGCTTCACATTCACACTTATAAAGAATATTCTTCTCTGTTCAATTTTCTGTAGTGATCCTATATTGAAGCTCACCATTAGGTATTCCATGTGCAAATATCATGGCATATATTACATGAGTTACAAGGTCATAATATAAAGGTCTAAAAATGTCTTGAATAATGAACATATGGCTTTAAAAACTTGTATTAACTTAAGATAAAAAATGTTTTCTTTATTAAGTTTGTTAAATATTTTTTTCTGATGTTAGAATGATAGTAGATAATCCCTATTACCACTGGGAGTGATCCCCCCCCAACAACTACTGCACTGAGAAAATTCCCAGAGCATTGCCTAAGGTTGCCCCAAATAAAAAATAAATAACTAAATAATGTAGATACATTTAAACTAATTAAGTAAATCATGGCAGAATCTCTTGCCCCTGTTCCAGGTTGTCTTCATCTGGAAGCCCTCAGAGGGAGGCGGGTTGACTTTCCTTCCCTGCCCAAAGCACAGCTCCGGCAGCTGAAAACCTCCAGAACCCAGCCACAGGCATGCTCAAGGCTACCCTCCTTATGCTTGGATGAGTCTCACCCATGAAGAAACCAAAAGAGGAACCCAGATATGTGGGACACATGGCTGAGATCTCCAAGTCTGCTCAGATCAGGACTGGCACTCCTCCACCCAGATCCCCTGTTTTCCAGTAGCTTGGCAGCCACACCCACAAACTGCCCCTGGCACCATGTAATCTCATCAATGGCCAAGATGTAGAGACTATGAAACAAAGCTCCTGGAAGAGTGTGATGCAGAATTTCGCACAGCAGAGCCCGGCAACCTACTCGTGGTTTGTTAGACATGCCAAAAACAGTAACAATAATGGGCCTCATTCCCCTGGCCCTGAACACGACAGAGACAAATGAAGACATTACTGGCACCCGCTTGAGCAAATCAATGAGCAATGGGATGATGGTGATACATTGATACAAAAGTAAATCATATACCAAATCTTTTTTATCTATATTTTTATCACAAGCTCTGACAACAAAGTCTCTTCCCTACTTCAGAATATAAAGGATGAATAATTTCAACTCTCACTTTTCCTTAGAGGGATATGAGACAGTAAAGTGTGATGTTAAGAAAACCTTTATTATTTTTACTGAGATTGAATATACAAATAAATAGCAGAGAAAATAATGTAATATCTGTAAAAGGTTATATCATCAAGTAACTGCTTTTTCATTTAATGTGATATAGTGTGGTACATTTTTAAACTTAAAGAGAATGCTTTAGAGAAGCATTTTCAGCAAAATGAAAAACAGATTCATGAAAAAAGACAGTGAAATGCAACAAGAAGACTCCTGAGTTGTTCTCTGAGACTAAATTTTTGTAGATGAAATCTTTGGAAAGAGATTGAGTGAAAATTTCATATAATTAGCAACATGGAATATATACTTGCAGAAGTAAATAGATTATATGAATATACAGATTTGCTAATAAGAAATCATGCATAGACTAGCATCTATTTTTATGAGGAGATAAACAGCAATACATTTATTGAAATTGACTAAAGTTTGCAAAAGTATATAAAAAGAGTTTAAAGATTGAGAGTGAATTTACTAAAGAAATATTAAAGAATTCATTTTGGAGGGGAGCTGCTTATATTTTTGTCTTGACTTTTCCATAAACCCTTATATGATATGACATAAAATAGATCAAGATTTTGGGAGAAAAATAAATATCAGATAACAAAATATAATTTTTTTCAAGGGCATGTATTCAATTTTCACCTTCCATTCTGCTGTTGAGACTTGCTCCTCACTGTATTCCTTAGCTCCTTTATATGTACTGTGATGAGTTCTCCCCCGCCCCCTCCACTGGACTCTCTTCAAGTTTATTGATGCTCTGTTAAAATAATTTGTTAGATGAACTTCAAGAGGAATGTTGTTCTAAAGTTTCATTCTGGAAATATAGAAAGATGTGATATTGCTAAGGATATCCTAAGACTGTTGCTGCATTTCTTCATTGTTTTATGGATCTTGGTGCCTCACTGGAGCTAATGGCTACAGGTCATGCATCCCTAAAAGCTTCCCAATGCTATCGTGTATTTGTGGGGTTTGAAACTGGACCTCGTCATTTATGGGTCTTGTGATACTTTATTTTTTTTATTGAGCTACTGTGAGATACAGCTATAAACTTTCATGATTAACTTTCAGTCACACAATGATCTAGCACCCAGCCCTCCACCAGTGCACATTTTCCACACCAGTGCTCACGGTATCCCTCCCACCACCTCCATCCCATCACACCCTGTACCTCTGAGGCAGCCATCTTTCTTCTTACTCTCTAATTTTGGGCAGTATGGTTTGTAATACAGATACTAAGAGGCTATCAAGTCTAGTCCTTTATCTACTTTCAGCATATATCTCCAATCCTGAGTGATCCCTTGAACCATCATTTACTTAGCAGTCCTTTCTCTATCCTAACTGCCTTTTCCCCCAGGACATGAGGTGAACTTTCAAACTGTGGAACAATCCTTCTGGTCCTTATGTCTACTCTCCTTAGGTGTTAATCTTATGTTATGTAATTTTATATTCCACAAATGAGTATAGTCATTCTGCATTTGTCCCTCTTTTTCTGACTAATTTCACTTAGCATGATACTCTCCATGTCCATTCATTTATATGCAAATTTCACGACTTCATCTCTCCTAACAGCTGCATAGTATTCCATTGTGTAGATGTACCAATGTTTCTTTAAAGAGTCATCTGTTCTAGGACACTCATTTTTTTTCTCCAGATTTTGGCTATTGTAAACAGTGCTGCAATAAATATACAAGTGCAGATGCCATTTCTACTTTTTTTTTTTTTTTCATCTCTAGGATTTAATCCCAGAAGTGGTATTGCCAGGTCATATGGGCACTCAATTTCTAGTTTGGGGAGAAATGTCAATATTGTTTTCCAAAAAGACTGGACCTTTTTGGAAAAGTTCTTTCAAAGGTCTGCATTCCCACCAACAATGGATGAAAGTTGGGATACTTCTTTAATTCAGCTCAAATCTCTTCTAGAACTCTAGGGGCTGCAAAGTGTCCCCACATTGCTAAGCTAAAATTATTGGGAAAATTGCGCAGATCTGCTGGCAATTATGGAGTCATATAAAATTCAGTTATGGTTTCCTTTGGTGGACATCCAGCCAGACTCCTGTATGGCCAGCCTGTAGTCATCAGGGTGGAGTTTTAGACCCGCTGGCTTATGGCATCTCGAGATTCTCTCTCTAGTGAGTTTCTTTCTGAGAACTCATTAGGTTAAAATAATATTCACAAAGTCCATAATGTGATTAACCTTAAACCCAAAATGATATTGATGTGATAATATATTGTAGGTTCCTTTATTTTTATTTTTCTAAGGGTCAATCCAGAATAATCATTTCCATTCCAAAGCTGCTGGCAGATATACTTTTTTGAGAGATTTGTTATAACTGCATTGTAGTTTAGCTGATAATTTTTCTATTTGTTCCATCTCTATATTATATCTGGATCCTTAGGAGGCTCTTCAAAAATCTCCTGCTTTAAAATACTCATTATATATATATATATTTATATATGACTATTTTAAAGCAGAGCTTCTTCACTATATATATATATAGAGAGAGAGAGACCCATATAACTAATATATACTATATTAAGGCCCTGTTCTATTAAAATTGTATCAGGAGTATTTCTCAGACAGAGCAGACCCACAAGCATGCTGGTAATATATATCATAATATAGCTGTTAAATTAATAAAGACTCCTTATTTTTAAAAAATTCACTCTATCACTGTATCACTGTCATCCCATTTTTCATCAATTTGCTCGAGCAGGCACCAGTAATGTCTCCATTGTAAGACTTATTGTTACTGTTTTTGGCATATGGAATACGCCATGGGTTGCTTACTAGGCTCTGACGTGCAGGGGAGATACTATCAGTAGCTTGCTGGGCTCTTCGAGAGGGGCAGAAGAACCGAACCTGGGTCAGCCGCATGCAAGGCAAATGCCCTACCAGCTGTGATAATAAATTGTTTTTTTAAAAACCACAGCTAGTAAACTCTCCTGTGATTTTAATGGAGGGTGGAATGAAATGCTTCATGGATAGTGCACAATTCATACACAATGGAGTTAGATGTTGCTGTTGAGTACTTTTAACTCATGTGAGAAAAACAAATAATAAGGGCAAATCATGAGCCATGGGAGAGAGAGAGTATGAAAAGGAGAGAAAACTCTGGTATCTTATATAGATAAAAATCTCTTACCAGAGCACAGAAATATCATAATAACAAGCACAAGATTATTATTTATAGAAATGGCTTAACTTCACAGAATAATTCTCAGCCACTTCAAGATAGCTCCGCAAATGTCCTGACATTGTTGGGAACTGCTTGACCCTAACTGGAATGAAGAGAATATATAGTACTTGAAATTTAAAAAGCTTGAAACAATGCCATTTTAAAGTATCTATTTTCACAGAAATGACCAACCTCTCCTGTTAGAGGCTATTAACCCTTGATCATAAATATATGTAACTTGCGAGGCAATAAATACTCCCTCGAGTTTTACTTTGCCTTACTTTCTAACTAATAAATTTGTGTAATACTAAAACAATTTTTAGAACTTCTGAATCTCATAAGGAGTGAAAGAAATCCACCATCATAAAGCTATAAGACTTTCCCTGAATATTTTCAATATAGGGTATAGTGGGCTGGTCAATGAAGTTAGATGAAAAAGAATTTACCTTTGCCAGTGAATTCTCCTACAAAATTGTAAGTACCACTAAAAAACAAAATGTACCCAGAATTTCTGTAGAGAGATGGCTTAATAACTGCAACTAGAAATACTTGCACTATAATGGATAATAACGAAAATAGGAAACACATTATTCATACAAGTGAAGAAGTTATAATATTGGAATATGCATATTCAGTAGTGCCTGAGAGAATCACTATATTTCTTGATTATTTAGTCAGCAAATTCTTAATTTCTTATTTTTTATTTGGTGCGCAGGCAGCTTGGCCCACACTTGGTTTTGCTTTCAGCTTATTCCTTGATCTTACCTCAAAGATCATTCCTGAGAATTATCAAAGAAGCACAGGAAGTGCCAGAGATTGAACTAGGATTGGCTGTGTGCCAAGCAGGTGTCTTAACCAATATACTCTCCCTGGACTAAGATCATCGATTTTAATAATGGTGAATGCCAGAGGGAAATTTTGAAGTAATAATAATAATAGCATTACCAATAAAATATCTCTCATAAATGAATTCCCAACATGCAAATAGTAGCTCATTAACATGGTTATCATGTCAATATAGATAGTGTCCATTGTCAGAAACCTGGTAAGATTATCAAACTTTTTTGAAATTATGTGAAATATATTAGCATATATTTATATTTGTCTATGGAAATTATTAATTATTTAATTTTGTGAATTAACATAGTCCAAAGGTATCTGAAATATCTATTCATCATCCAGAACATTACACTATTTTATTCAAGATAAAATATGAATTAACCTGGGTAAGAAATAAGTGTGAATTATGGAGATTGAAACTATTAATAAAAATGGGGGGTGTTTTTTTGAAGAACGGTGGAATATAACTCCCATAAAGTGTTAGTAAGTCCTATTATATACATGGATAATTTGGAGGAAAATGATTTTTGGTATGCAAAATTATCATCTTCAAAATAATTGTTAAAAACTTTCAACTTCTGTGAATCAGGTATACCTATAAAAGCTGATTGAATTTTAAGTAAGGGAAATTACAAGAAAGTAATATCTAGCCATACTATATTAGACATCTATAAATTAAAAATAGGAAAAGATTCTTTAAAAATAGGAAATAATGTGTATCTGATAAAATTTGTATTCATGCCATATATATGTATATGTATATTTTACTGTTTTTGGCACATTGAATACGCCACAGGTAGCTTGCCAGACTCTGCCATGCATGCAGGATACTCTCAGTAGCTTGCTGGTCTTAAACTTACTATATTTAAATAGATTTATCTTCAGCAATATTTTACAGATTAATATAAATATGTATATATATATACTTGTGGTAACACTTTTGTTGAGAAAGCATAGAAACTGAATATTTTTCAGGTATTGAGTGAAATACTACATATACCACAACTTTGGAAAAATAGTTTAATAGTTTATTTTAAAATTACAGAAAATGAAGCTGAAGAAATAGTACAGATAGTAGGGCGTTTGCCTTGCATTGAACCAGTTCAGTTTATTACCCAAAATTCTATATTCTCACTGAAGCCCACCAGGAATAATCTCTGAGTACAGAGCTAGGAGTAAGCTCTGACCATAATTGGGTATTAACTAAGAACAAATTTTATAAAGTAAAGGAAGTAAGACCATAACACTCAATAACTATCCGTTCCAACATTCATCACAGATCAATTAAAACTTATTTTCATGTAGAAATTTGTGAACTGTGAGGAAAAGCAAATGCCATTTCAAAATATCAACATGGGGGCTGGAGTGATAGCATAGCGGGTAGGGCGTTTGCCTTGTACGTGGCCGACCTGGGTTCAAATCCCAGCATCCCACATGGTCCCCTGAGCACCGCCAGGGGTGATTCCTGAGTGCTGAGCCAGGAGTGACCCCTGTGCATTGCTGGGTGTGACCCAAAAAGAAAAAAAAATAAATGAAAATATCAACATGACCAATAGTATTTCGGATTGTCAAGTGAACCAAGAAAGAGCTATACATAATATAAATTATGTACATCAATAATACATGATACTAGGCTTTTATTGGTTACAAACACAAGTATCCAATAGATAAATAAATTATTTTGTATTGTTTCATGTAGTTGGGATGTTTCTAGATGCAATTTCATGTGATGTATTTGATCCAGTGACTTTAAATACTATGTAGAAAAAAATGAATTTCAAATCTACATAACTTGCTGCTAACATGTGCTTAAATTCTGTTGCAGCGTTGCATTGCTGTCCCATTATTCATCAATTTGCTCAAGCAGGCACCAGTAATGTCTCCATTGTGAGACTTGTTGTTACTGTTTTTGGCATATTGAATACGCCACAGTTAGCTTGCCAGACTCTGCCGTGCATGCAGGATACTCTCGGTAGCTTGCCGGGCTTCAACTTACTATATTTAAATAGTTTATCTTCGGTGATATTTTAAAGATTAATAAAAAGGTGAGTGACCATATCTGGTTGGAACAAACAATTCGGACACAGTGGAAAAAAAACAACGCCCAAGAAAAAAATCTTGAGATTCTTCCAACAGAGACAGGAACAGAGAAGAGAATGGCTTTCCCTCTTAATTATAAATATTTTTACAGTTCCCATGTTTCAGAGACAGTATGTCTTTTTTTTTTTTGGTGGGGGGAGGGGGAGCCTCAGCTGTTGGTTCTCAGGGCTTACTCCCAGCCTGACCCTATGTGGTGGGGGGTGAGGTGGGGTGGGAGGATAAACCTGGGTCCCATTCACTGGGCTCTCTCACACCTTTGTTTTGAAGAATAAAGAATAAACCCAGTTTGCAGCCATACCACCCTGAAGGCGCCCTGTCTGGGAAGAATAGAATGATGGGGCCAGAGTGATAACACAGCAGGAAGGGTGCTTGCCTTACAATCCACCAGTCTAGGTTCCACCCTGGGCATGATCCCATTTGGTACCCTGAGCACTGACAGGTATGACTTGCCCTCCGCCCCCTCCCCCATCTCCCAGCCAAAAAAACAAAAAAATCTCTAAAATATTTTTATAGGGCTAAAAGAAGACTCAAAGGGCCGGGCCCCCACGGGGGTGCCCTCCCCGGGGCAGAAACAGGCTGGGCCCGCAGCGAGGTCTGTGATCCCCAAGCCCGGGCTTCTGGATTCCCACAGGAACGGGTGCCCCTCACATAGCGGGACACAGCCCTAACAACGGAACCCGGCGACCACAACCGGTGAGCCCAGCCCGTGTGCGGCCCTGGAAGCATGGTCAGTCCCCTCAGCGCCCAGCAACCTGTCCCTCCGTCTGTTACCTCGCCTCTCGGCGAGGCTGGGCATGGTCTGGTCATTGCTTAGAGCCTGTTACTCTATCCCTTGTGTGTGTGTGGGGGGGGGGTCATTTCTAAACACACTTATTAAATAGTTACCTGAAAAAAATCTCCATCTGTGTATTGAACAGGCATCATATGCCTGTAACTCGCCTCTGATAGTCTGTGTTACTTCCACAAAAAAAATCTTCAGTTTTTCCTATCATAGCTGGGATTTTATTATTTACATCACAAACTCCTATGTGTTTCTTTAAAATCAATTTATTCAATTTAGCATCATTTTGTCACCTCTAAGACCCAAATTCAATGAGCCACACCCATCTTTGCATTAAACCTGTTTGATTTTAATTTTGATTTCTAGTTATTATGCATTTGCCTTGCAACACTTTCTAGTCATTGTAGTGTGTTCTTGAAACAATGTTATTTTGTGACTATATATCATTTTTCTGATCACAATCTTTCAATGGCTTCATGGCACATAAAATGTATGTTTTGCAATACCACACACAACTTTACAAATACCCTTAAATGTATTGTTAAAATATTCTTTAACTTTCTGTTTAGGATATTATCTCCTACATGCCATAAATGATAGTCACACTACTTTCTTTCATTTTTTTCTTATTTTTAAAATATTAATCTTACATCCATCTGTGCAAAAGTTTTTATGCATTTTATCTTCTAGCATAGTTTTTTGTTATACATTCCGGTACCAAATGTCACCTCCTAGGACTTTAATGGTTTTGTAAAAAATACTTATTTCCTCACAGTTTTTACTTTCTATCCTGATTTTATTAGCAGCATTGACCACATATTTAAATTGTATTTTAATTCTATTTTCAATTTTATGCCATCAGTAACAGAATTTTATATATATATATATAAATTTGATCCATGTCTAAAAGTCAGATTTAGTAGATAACCAGTAAATGTGTATTTATAAACATAAATAAAATAAGTTTTTAAATTAGAAATTATTGAAATATTTAAATTCTTGTGCATATTATAAAAAATAAATCACACAAAGATTAAAATATAAAAACTATAGGCAATAAAATTAGAGAATATCCTGCCAAATCATCACATATCAATTTAACATGAGTAGAAAATATTTTTATCATTTTCATATTGGAAAAATTCTTGCAAAAAATGTTATACTTACACTAAGTAGTGTAAATCGTAGTTTTACTATATTAACCAAATAAAATTTTTACTGTATTAGGGAAAATACTGTATAAAATTTAGTCAATTACCATATTAATATAGATCAATAAATTAAGTATCTTGTTAAAATGCACTCATAATTGAGAATAAATGAAAACACTTTGTGAAGCTTTATTTTAATGCAATCTGTTATTGGAATGGTCTTTTTTACCAAAAAAAAAAAAAAACCAAGTTCCAAAAGATCAATTATCATTGGAGTATCCACTTGATTAAATTACTGTCATCTTAAGTCATTCTCTAAAACCCATCAGTTTTTCACACATGCCAATGTGGTAATTGAAAAGAAATGGAGTAGGAACAATCCACACAAATCTCCCCCTTACTTTTAAAGGTTTTTCTAGCTAATGGGATTTCTCAAGAAATTCAGTACTACTTCTGAATGCTCCATGTCAATGTGAGAATTAGATCTAGCATTGGTCACATTCAAGACAATATTAGTTAAAAATTAGAGACAAACTTTCAGTGATGTATCTTATGTAAGTTAAAGAGAAGTTTGACCATAATGCATGTCTCTCAAATAGCTATGTATTTTTGTATTGCCTTTCAATCTGCATTATAAATTATTATTATGCTTGAAAATCTAGAAATTATTAGCCTGGTTTCATAATGTTTTCCAGTTGTCCATAATGTTTTCACATTTTCATTTAACTCTACACTCAATTTTAAGGACAAATATTTTCATTCTTTTTTGAGAAATTGTTGAAGTTTGACATAGATGTGTTTTTTGTTGATAGGTGTTTTGATACCTAGTAAAGAATATCATTGTTTTAACTGCTTCTTTATCTCTTCCTTTAGTCACACCAAGAAGTACTCAGGGCTTACTACTATCCCTGTGCTCAGAGATCACTCCTGGTAACACTCAGAGGACCATACACAGTGCCAGTAATACAGCCAAAGTCAGTCTCATGCAAGGAAAGGGCTATAACCCCAGGACTATGTCTCTGGTCTCGGTGTTCAAATTTATTTTAATGACAAATTACGTTAACATAAGCGTATAAATATAAAATTTATAAGTATCTAAAAATATAAGTGCATAAAAATGAGTAAAATTTTTTCTACAGATTTCTTTTTATATTGAGTCACCATGTGGAAAGTTACAAATTTTTCAGGTTTAAGTCTCAGTTATACAATGCTCGAACACCGATCCCTTCACCAGTGCACATATTCCACCACCAAGAATCACAGTATAGCTCCACCCCTAGCCCCCACACCCCTAGCCCCCCCACACCCCTAGCCATCCCCCATTTCCTGTGTAACTGATAAATTTCACTTTACTTTCACTTTGATTACATTCAATATTTCAACAAAACTCACTATTATTGTTTGGGGTTTCTCCCCCATACCTTTCTTTTTTTTAATAATAAATTTATTTATTTTTAATTAATGAATCACCATGAGGGTACAGTTACGGATTTTTACACATCTGTGCTTATGCTTCCCCTATACAAAGTTCGGGAACCCATCCCTTCACCAGTGCCCATACTCCACCACCAGTAAACCCAGCATCCCTCCCATCCTCCCCAATCCCATCTCCCCCCACCCCATACTGTCACTGTGGCAGGGCATTCCCTTCTGTTCTCTCCCTCTAATTAGCTGTTGTGGTTTGCAATAAAGGTGTTGAGTGGCCACTGTGCTCAGTCTCTATCCCTCATTCAGCCCGCAACTCCCTTCTCCCACATGGCCTTCGACTACATTATAGTTGGTGATCCCTTCTCTGAGTTGTCCTTTCCCCAGAATGTGAGGCCAGCCTCCTAGCCATGGAGTCAACCTCCTGGTAGTTGTTTCTACAATTCGTGGGTGTTAGTCTCCCACTCTGTTATTCTATATGTCATAGATGAGTGCAATCTTTCTATGTCTGTCTCTCTCTTTCTGACTCATTTCACTTAGCATGAAACTTTTCATGCCGATCCACTTAAATAAAAAATTTGTGACCTCCTTTTTTCTAACAGTTGCATAGTATTCCATTGTATAGATGTACCAAAGTTTCCTCAACCAGTCATCCGTTCTAGGACATTCGGGTTTTTTCAGATTCTGGCTGAAAAAACCAGTAAACAGTGCTTCGATGAACATACATGTGCAGATGCCATTTCGATTATACTTTTTTGCCTCTCTGGGATATATTCCCAGCAGTGGTATTGCTGGGTCAAATGGGAGCTCAATTTCTAATTTTTTGAGAATCTTTCATATTGTTTTCCAGAAGGGCTGAACCAGTCGGCATTCCCACCAGCAGTGTAGAAGGGTCCCTTTCTCCCCACATCCTCTCCAGCAGCGGTTGCTTTTGTTCTTTTGGATGTGCGCTAGTCTCTGTGGTGTGAGGTGGTATCTCATGGTTGTTTTGATCTGCATCTCTCTGATGATTAGTGATGCAGAGCACTTTTTCATGTGCCTTTTGGCCATTCGTATTTCTTCCTTGGTAAAGTTTCTGTTCATTTCTTCGCCCCATTTTTTGATGGGGTTGGATGTTTTCTTCTTGTAGAGTTCAACCAGTGCTTTATATACCATTGATATCAACCCCTTATCTGATGGGTATTGTGTAAATATCCTTTCCCATTCTGTGGATAGTCTTTGGATTCTGGTCACTGTATCTTTTGCGGTGCAGAAGCTTTTTAGTTTAATGTAGTCCCATTTGTTGATCTCTGTTTTTACTAGATTGCTTAGTTCTGTGTCACCTTTGAAGATAACTTTATCTTCAATATCATGGAGGGTTTTGCCGACCTTGTCTTCAATGTACCTTATGGTTTGTGGTCTAATGTTGAGGTCTTTAATCCATTTTGATCTGACTTTTGTGCACGGTGTCAGGTCAAGGTCTACGCCTATTTTTTTGCATGTGGTTGTCCAGTTGTGCCAGCACCATTTGTTAAAGAGGCTTTCCTTGCTCCACTTCACATCTCTTGCTCCCTTATCAAAGATTAGATGATCATGCATTTGGGGTTGTGTGTAAGGGTATTCCACCCTGTTCCATTGGTCTACGGCTCTGCCTTTGTTCCAGTACCATGCTGTTTTAATTGTTACTGCTTTGTAGTAAAGATTGAGGTTGGGGAGGGTGATGCCACCCATCGTCTTTTTCCCAAGAATTGTCTTAGCTATCCTTGGACGTTTGTTGTTCCATATGAATTTTAAGATTGCTTGATCTATTTCTTTGAAGAATGTCAGCCCATACCTTTCTTAATATACATTAAAATTACGGTAAACAACATAGTTAATAATTTTCTCCATTTCTAATCTATAAAAATTATTATAAAGTGTGATAATTTATAAAAACACTAAATTTTACAGCTATACAATTATGAAATATCAATATTAATTAATAACTGTACATTTATATGTGTATCTATTTGTTGATGTTGCTTTACTTAGGGCTGGTTTCCTAGAGTGCTCAAGCCCACAACAGCAGTAGTCCAAATATCTCTGTATTAAAAAAGAAAAACAAACGTGAAATTTGCAATAAGCAGTTACCAGCACTCTATTTTATGGCAGACTGACCCCAGATAGATCTTCTCTACTTGGACTCAGGAAACTTCTAACTAGCCACCCCTACGCTATGTGAATCAACACCCAAGTACTACCACATACCACCACCATTACTCTAACCCTGCTTAGGTGTCAGAAGGAAATATCTGCTTCTGCTCAATAAAACTCAGGTAGTAGGGACACATGGCAGATCATTAGCAGCTTGTATTGGGAGAAAACTTATTAGGCTGAATCTTCCTTGAGCTGACAGTGGTCATAGCGTATTCTGCTGTTCAGGTTTTTATAACAGAGAGGTCAGCTGGTGGCATTGGTAAGATACAGTAGCAAACTTCTTGTTTCTTCATGCCCCAGATCACATTCTATAGACTGGATTCTTGAACCACCATCTATACTGATACTTGAGCTCATGTCATCAGATGGTATTTTGTTTCAGCCCAATGCTTCAGTAACTGAAACCCAAGAACATAGGTGGATACCCAGAACATAAAATAACTGAGATATCAATCTATGATAAATTGCAACACTTACTCCAAATGCTGAGATTAATCCTTTAACACTTAATGTTTTAACTGTCACACAGAACCCTGGAAATAGAATTATCACCTGAAGGAAAGAATAAGACTTTTGTTGGAAACGACTGAACTTGTTTTAAAGTTGAAGCAATAGAACGCTGCCTATAATAGCTTAAAAACAAAATTCAGATATAAAATAATATTCTAAAACTTGAGCTATAGACTTTGAAATTAGTTATATATATGTATATAAATTACTAAAACAGAAACTATTTATAAGTTACATTATAATTTATATAATTATAAGCTACCAGAACATAGGTTACTGATATTTTATGTGGTTTAGCATAAGCCCCAGATGAATAAAGGAAATCAGAAGTCTTTCCTTGAAGGAATTTAAAAAAAAATAAAATGTGTGAATAAACTTTAAAACCAATGATTTTGTGAGAAAATATTTCTGTTCTATATCAAAACAATGTGTACTGGCAATTTTTATCCTATATATTGTCTGATATGTATATAAATACTTAAGTAACTGTTGAATAGATGGAATACTGACATGTTCTTTTGTTAGACTTATTTCTTATTATCTAAACCCATTTGTTAAAATAGTACTTTAAGTACTGCTAAAGAAACACACCTGAATAAATTTAATGTGAGTGTCAGTAATTGTCCAAATATTAATAGAGTATACAGTCTGAATCTGGCAAAATTTTCTCTCCTCAGAATTTACACAGGTAAAACTATAGCTTGAAACCTCTAAATGATTTCTAACTATATATGTATTATGCATCATAATTATTGAATTAATTTTAACTTTTAAAATATATGAATCATAATTTAATTCTGATATAACGGGCTGGAGCAATAGCACAGCAGGTAGGGCATTTGCCTTGCATGAGGGCAATCAGGGTTTGGTTCCTCCATCCCTCTTGGAGAGCTTGGCAAGCTACCGAGAGTATCCTGCCCGCACAGCAGACCTGGGAAGCTACCTGTGGCATATTTGATGTGCCAGAACAATGGGATGACAGTGTTACAGTGCTAATGAATAAACACAAGTTCATATTCATCCAGAATGAATTTTACAGTTTACTCAGGCTTGGACTGGAGCGATAGCACATTGGGTAGGACCTTTGCCTTGCAAGACCCAGGTTTGATTCCTCCGTCCCTTTTGGAGAGTCCAGCAAGCTACCAAGAGTATATCCCCGCATGGCAGAGCCTGGCAAGCTACCCGTGGCATATTCGATATGCCAAAAACAGTAACAAAAAAGATGCTTTTCAAGATGGCAGACTGGGGATAGGGTGCGGAGATAGAAGAGCAGGAACCTGATAACACATGTGGAGGGAATCTGACAAGGAGGCAGGATAGGCGATGGAACATTTTATGTCAGAAATTCAACTATGAATAACTTTGTAACTCCTGGTGCTTTAATAAAATAAAGTTTGATAAAATATATAGAAATTAAAAATAAAAATAAGGTAAATACTTTATACTGTCAAGTTCTTTTCAAACAGTTTTGAGTATTAGAACAATATAAATTTTTGTTTTGTAAAAAGTAAGGGCTCCTCTTGAGAGACTACTTTGAGGATTCTTTATCAAAATAATTCAAAAGATGAGATCTGAGAAAAGAGGTCCAGTGACTAATATGCTAATTTGGAAACATGAATTATTTGAATTTTTAGATATTTAATTTTATCTTTACATGCTATTGATAATTCTGGCTAGATTGCTAGATTGCATTTATATAATCATGATCTACTTCTAGTGAGCACTTTATGAATTTTAAATCATGCTATCAAACTTGTTTTGTCAAGAGCTACATCAATAATTTTAATCAATGCTAGCTAGCAACTTGGCATTCTCTAATGATCTCAGAACTCCTTTCCATATGTATAATATACTAAAATTTGAAATCCTTATTGTCTCTTTTGGTTGTTAAATAATGAGGGTTTCACTTAGGTATACATCATATTATCATAGCTAAGTGAGTTGCACAGATTGTATCAAAGTAAAATTGCTACAGAGAGAATATACTTGTTGGCTGTAATGATATAGATTCAATAGTAAATAAAAATTTATATTGCTTATAGCGACACCATCTCAGACCTCTTAGGACCCGTCATAAAAATATAAAAGTAAAGGTATGATTTTGGAGATAAAGTTGTGAAATTAGCAAGGCAAAAATGCGAAATTAATGCTTTTTTTTAGCAATTCATAACAATGTGAACTTTAATAAGTAGTTTTGGATTGGTGAAAGAATTATAAAAATATGTGATAAAATGAATAGTTCAAATCTCAGTAAAATTTTTGAAATATAGGATTTCTGAGAAAACTCTAAGTTTTTGTTTTTATTTTTTTGTATGGGGAGGTAGGTTTTGGACCAAACCCTGACATGTTCAGGGGCTATTCTTGGTTCTGTCCTTAGGACTAACCACTGGCTTTGCTCTGATAATCATATGTGGTGTGGGGGCTCACACAACACTCAGCAAGATACAAGCATATGTATCATAGCCCCTTTAACATCTCTCCAATCCCAGGCTCTGTTTTTAGAGAATTTAATGATGGCTATTTTAGATGAAGAGAATATATTAATGAAATATATAGATATGTGTGTATTTATATATATAATTTGAGACAATACATAGAGAAGAGAAATTAACTATAGCACAATTTGACATATTCTACTGAATTTGTAGTAAAATGTTGACTTTTTTATGTAATCGCATAAGTGTATTTAGAGATTGCTCACAAGAAATATATGTTATTTTTTCTCTTTTTATAAATAATTAACTGTAAAATGTATTTGAGAGTGACCATATGGTCACTGTCATCCACAGACCAGTTGGAAATGTAATAAAGCTTCTCTCTGTCTATGCTCACAAGTTCCTAAACTTGGGTTGCCACATGTTCAAACAAGCATTACGATGCAAGTAACTCTCTCATAGCTTATTGTGAAAACTGGTGACCACTGAATCTTGCTTTTCCTTGTGAAGAAACTGTTTTATTCTCAACTGCTCAATCAACTTCCTTACCCAACCACCCACTGAAGTGTGTACTTGTCTCAATTTTTTTTCCTTTTTAAGAAACTATTTTACTATTCTATTTAATGCTTACAAACACTGAAATATGAAAACTTAACGTATTGCAAATATGATTCTTTTCCACATATCTGAATCTGGATGTTTTGTTTAATTTAGTGATTGCTTGATGCTTTTTCTTTTATAATGGAAAATGTAAAACTAATAGAACAAGTATTTATTGTTTTGTTAATAAACAGAACCTCTGTTATTAAAAAGGTCTAAATATGATATATAAATTTGTATTTACATATTTAAATATAGTAGTATTTTTATGTAAATTGAAAGTAGCACTTTTTCCCCTATGAAAAGATAAAGTATCTTCCTTTTTAAAATGTATTTAGTTTCTTCTGACTTTTTAATTTATTTAATCTCATAAAGCATTAGTAACTTCAGTAAGTTCCTTAACAGTACAGGGAATAGAATAGTATTGGTAAGAAGTATGTTACTTCAAAACAACTTGACATTTTTCCAAAGCTCTCAACATTTAGCTTCATTTTAATAAGTTGTATGTCATTAAACTTGATAATGAGACAAGTCATGTGTCAGGGGTTATAAAGAACATGATATTTTTATGCAAGTCACATGTATGACTAATAGAATGGTATAATAAAGAGCAACATGGAAGAAAAAATTGGAAATAAATAGATAAAGCATATTGCTACATATCCACTAGATATGATTTCTCAAAAACATATATGGAAGCAGAATATGTACATATTTAATCAAAAAATGTTTAGAATTATACTTAAAACAATATTATTTTCATTTCATTGTATGCTGACTCCAGAGAGATAAAGGGGTAAAGGCACTTATGTTGTATACAACGCCAAGCCTGGTTTGATCCTGAGCAAGGCATGTAGTATGCTGAACAGGACCAGAAATGATAGCTGAGCACAGAGCATGAAGTAATCCCTGAGCACTGTTGGTCATGGACCCCAACCCTCCAAATATACGTAGCATATTATAAACTACTCACTTAAAACAAAATATATATTTTATCTAGTAAATAGAACATGACAGTTTGTTTTTCTTAAATTAGTATATGGATTAAAATAATTATTATACCACAATGTCTTAAAATTAAAGTTTATGATTCTGGGCTGGAGTGATAGCACAGTGGTTAGGGTGTTTGCCTTGCATGCGGCCGACCCGGGTTCGAATCCCAGCATCCCATATGGTCCCCTGAGCACCACTAGGGGTAATTCCTGAGTGCATGAGCCAGGAATGACCCCTGTACATTGCCGGGTGTGACCCAAAAAGCAAAAAAAAAAAAAAATTATGATTCTGATTTGTAGACTGCTTCAAATATTTTATTAATTATTATGCAATCATACATATGTGTATAGACTTGCGTTTGGATAAACACAAATTAAATTACTTACGTTATAATTTTGAAAATGGAATACTAGATGACACTGAAAATTTAAGTCCAACTTTATAAGACATATGCGAACAGTTTTTCAAAGTTGCTGCCTCATTCAAAGTCAAATACATATAACTTCAAATTACTTCACATTCTTAGCAAAAAAAATGCAGCTTGTATAGTTTTCAATTTTATTGTCCTAATAATCAATGATGTTGAGGAAATTTTTTTTAGTGTATCTTGTACACATGTATCGATAGTTTAGAAACCTTACCCAGGAGAGGGACAGGGGCAAGTGAAAAGTGAAGGGATAGGTTATTGGGGTGTGCTTCCAGGCAGAACCCCACGAACCTCTGTTGAGGTTAGGATAGAGCCAAGTCCCAGGAAAGACTAAGTGGGCTTTTAAGTTGTCTTGGGTGGGGAAATGGAACAGAGCCCAGTGGGACTGGTACGTTCGGTCTGTCCTTCTGTCATTCTGTGGGTCAATGTGAGGAAGCAAGAAGTGCAGTCTGGTAACTTGCAGGGGGGCGACAAGTCCTGTCCTCTGCACTTGGGAGCAGGGTGATCTTTGACAGCGGGAGTGTTGCTGTCTCATCAGCAGATGGCCATTGGGTTCGCATACCAGTGGTTTTGGTTATATGAAAGGGGTCGCTGAGAATTCTCTAGTTTCTTCTGGGGGAGAAAGAGTTGTAGTTTTTGGAGGAATGGTTCTCTCAGGGGCATGCATGTTGGGGGTGGGGAAGGAGGGCATTAGTTGGCAACCGGTAGAGGAGTTGATTGAAGGTGGCTCTGGAGACTTCTCATACCATTGCCTAAATGAATTTCAGGTGGCATGGTGCTAAGATTAAAAGACAGATTTTGAACAAAAAATATCCTTATTAAAATTTATGGCCCTACCAGTGTGTAAACCAGACTGATTAAACCCTATTTTAATAAACTCATCGAAATACATTTGTCCGATCACTCTGTAGAATTAGAATCTGATTTCTACAGAGGGCAATTGATGAAAAGATAGTTTTCTCTCCACCTTCACTTTAGCTTTGCCCGATGACTTCACAAACCTGGCTTGTTCTTTTGCATAAACACAGCAAGACTGGACAACTCTCCAATTGGGAGACCCCGTTATTTATTGAGAGATCCTAGGGGCTGACTCCGACATAGCAGGAAACACACCAATAAACACATTGATATTTACCTATCATCTCAGGATTACGTAGATTGACCATTGTTAAGATGTGAAGATCAGGTCCCCTGAGGAGCTGGAAATGGCCTTGAGTCTTCAGACTGAGTCGAAGGTGGCCTTGGACCTGCAAGGGTGAGCTGTAGGTGACCGTAACTCTTTTCCTAACAGTGTCCTGGCAGAAATGAGTCCATCCCATCTCTTCTCAGGGCTGGAAGAGGTCTTGGTTTTTAGGTTTTTCTCAATGCTAAGAGCAGAGCACAGGCTGCAGTCTGTAGTTACAGATCTGCTATACATCATAGCCCAGAGCAAAGATGATTTCCAGTCCTTCCTTATTACCAACCTGCCTTTTGGGTCTCCCTGAGGCTTGTAAGGTACTTGTAACAGTACCTGTATTATTTCTATATCTGCTCCTGTCATTTATCCAATCCCGTTGACTCTGTTTTCTTAGAAGAGGGCTTTGAGGTCACATAGCTGGGTTTGGGAATTTCCAATCTGTATGGGGTCGACCCCATAGCGAAGAGGAAAGACTTTTAACTGGATTTGTTCAAACCAACATAGTGCCTTACAGCATCAAAAACATACTGAAGATGCAAAAAAGAAAATCAAATATTTTATTTTACTCACAATGAAATGCAATATACCTATTTGCTGTGGGTCCCTGTTAAAAGAAGCAATAGGATTGTAGAGTCAGAGCCTACACTTTAACACTGTCTAATTCATTTAATTATTGAATTATTTATAAATTCACTAATTTAATTCATTTAATCCAATGTGAAAACCCTTGATTTCCAACTATCTAAGCACTATAACAGTAATCCAGACCATCTAATATCTTTTTCCATAGATCTCACCAAAAAAAGTATTAGAAAAATTCTTCAAATATAATTTTAAGAGTTCCTCGTAACAGTCCAGTTTGATTAGTGTCTTTCCTTAAAAATAACCTCAAACCTTCTATGCACTCCTTTGTATTTATTGTATCCTATAACTTTTCTTCATTCCAATTCAAAACCAGGTTCACTTTAACAGAATTTTTTCTTTATCCGCCACTGATATCGCCATTTGTAATTTTTCTTAGTTAAAATAGTTATATATTACAGGTTTAACCTTACATAACCTGCTGGTATGTCTGAGCAAACCTAACATATTTCTCTGAAGAAATGACTACTCAGCTCCTTTATTTCTGTTTTTTTTTTTAATTTCTGTATTGTGTTGTTATAATACTTCCTCTACATTCAGTATAAATTTTATCATATATTATACATATTCATACATATAGTACATATCATGTCCCAATTGGATTTGTATAATATAAAAATCATATATGTGGCTTTCCCACTTCTCCGCACCCGCAGCCCCAGAATGACTGAGGAAGAGGAGGGCGCTGCTTTGGACACCAGCAGCCCGCCAGCAACCTGCAGTATGTGACTTGAGCGTTTCCGCCAGGTCCCCCGTGCGGGGGCCCGGCGTTTCTCTTTTTTTTTAATCTCTCTCTCTCTCCTTCAACTTCTCCTGAGCACAGCACAGCCTCCACCCAACTTCTCTGAGCACAAAATGGAGAGACGAACCCAAATGCGCGGCGCGGCTGGCGGGAGATCGAGGGCGGGGAAGTACCGGTCTCCACCCACATCGGACACTTAAAGAGAGTGCAGCCACGTGGGCTTTCCCACTTCTCCTCGCCCGCAGCCCCAGTATGACGGAGGAGGACAAGGGAGCTTTCCCACTTCCGCCCATGCTGGGGGCCCGGTATTTCTCTAGGTTTTCCCATCTTATGAGCACCATAAAAGGGTAAAAGATTGTAGTGATAGAATTTCAGACAGAATTTTCCCTGGACTTTAGACAGAAACCCAAAACCACGCGGCCGCTGCCGCAGCCACGCCACCTAATGTCATCTTAGTATCAGCAATATGTAATGGTTCCTTCTTAATGGGTTGGACTTTTGTGGGAGATCCTAACAAGAATAGTAAGTATTTTGGTGAAATATTGAAGGCAATCAAAGTGGTAGCCATCTCTCTAGACTGAACTAAGCTATATCCCCACGCCGGCTGAGAAGAAATTTTCTTCTTTCCCGGGAAGAAACGCGGCGTGTCGTCAACTACAGTGTGATGGCCATTAAGCAAACAGACCTGGTGGTGTGGGAATGGGATAAAAGGGGAAAAGTTATGTACATGGAACAGTGGGACGCTGGTGGTATCTCGAGCCGGAGCCGATATCAGCGCAAGACCTTTGGTTCCAGAAACTGCTTGCAGACACTCTACTAGTCTATCAACTAAGCCAGAGCCCCACGCCGCCTGATGACGGGAAATAACCATCCTCTTCGGTTTTTTTCCCTTTGTCAGACAGTGTGGCGATTACTAAACAGGCGTGAACTCGGTGGCGTGGGGCAAGGGGGAAAAAGAAAAGTTATGTAACAAACAGCGGGACTTAATATCTCTATATTCTTAGCAATGGAGAACTATCAAATGCCTCCTTGGCAATAGGACTGTCTTTTTCTTTTTTGGGGGAAACCCCAGCAACGGCAGTGAGTTGTGTGTTGAAACATGGAATGTAATCGAGATAAGCGTAAATGAAGTGAAACTTATCACGTACAAGGGTGGGGACTGGGGAGGTGGGAGGGGGCGGCAGATATACTGGGGGGTTGGTGATGGAAGATGGGCACTGGTGAAGGGAAGGGTGTTTGAGTATTGTATAACTGACATAATCCTGAGAACTTTGTAACCCTCCAATTGGTGATTCAATAAAAAAATTAAAAAAAATCATATATGTGAATTTAAACATATAGTTGACTACATGTATGATAAATGGCATTTTGTCCTATAATATAGTTGTCTTAATTTTTAAAGTTATCTTTGTGAGCACAAATTATTTTCAGAGCCTTTAGAATATGTCACACTCCTGTATCTGTCCTTCATGATTTTTCAAAATAAATTAATTACAATATCATTTATGATTACTTGTTTACAATGATTTACAATGAATAACTTTTGTTTTTACTACTGAGACAACGTGCACTTTGATTTTTTTAAAGTTTCACTGTAAGTGAGATGTATTTTTACCATTTCTCTATTGTTGAAGTACTTGAATGCTTAAATTTATATTCCTAGACAAATTTGAAAAGCTTTAAGTCACTGTTCCAATATAACCTCTGTCTCTTTATATGGAAATTGCACAACATACATTTGGTATAATTAATGCTGCTCCATGCATCTGAGATTATTAATTTTTTGGATTACTTTTATTTCTGTGCTTCTCATATGATCATTTAAATTGACATCTCCAAGTTTTTTTAGTTGTTTCTCCTGTTAGCTTTAATCTATTGCCTTACATTTAATTTAATATAATTACTTTTCATTTTTTCCATTTTATAAGACTTGGCTACTTTATACTCTGTCTCAGTATTGATGAATTGATATCTGTGAGCTCAAGCATGGGTGTGAGGCTGAGAAATCCCTCCCCACGCCAGCCAACCGATGAACAAAGGAATGGGGCCACAGACTGGTTAGCAATCAGTGACCCTTTATTCAAGTTTCACAGCATGAGTTATATAGAAAATATGAAGGGAGGCAGTACACATAGGTGTGGCTGAACTTTATCATAAAAATAAATAGATGAAAAGCTCTTCCTTCAGGAGAAATTCTTCTAGGAGATTTACTAAAGGACAAAATCTCATCTAGGGATTCAGCATTCTAGATTACTAGGAGATACGCTCAAGACTGGAATTCTGCTAAGGGTATACTGCTTCTTAGTTAGTAACCTACTTAAGCAATCATATTAATTTTCCTTATGACCACTATTTCTTGTCATTTTATATGGAAACAAGAAAAGATATATTAAGCTTAAAGGTTGGCTCTTCCTAGGGACATCTCACTCTATATCCTAGACTACAATCCTCAGGCCAGGTGAGTCTTTCCTAACCCAAGCAGTTTCTTTATTTAGTTAATTCTCTTTGGGTTATGACAGAGTTTGTTCCATTAACATGCTCTTAACATATTATACTTATTATGATGCTTAGCCAGTTCCTTTTCGATGCCAGGGTAGCTTAAAGCTTGCCCAGAGTTATTTGTTCTTAACTAGAATGTTTAAATATTATCTTGCTAGCTTGCAAATCAACTTTGGTAAGTTTTAAATCACCACACACATCCATTCATGGTACATCCATTACTTTTTACTGTTGTAATGTGTTTTTACTAACTTTTAAAAATAATTTTACTTGCTAAAACAAATTATTTTGATCATATAGCCAATGTAGATTCTTAATGACTTGTCATCTGAAGACCATAATATCTCAATGATATCTTAAACTAAGGTGTCTAACTTTTGTTTTTATCTTTCTTTTTTTATGGGGGGGTGGGTTTGGGCAAAACCTGACAGCGCTCAGGAATAGTACCAGTGGGACTTGAGTCACCATCCATGGCGCTGAGCATCAAATCCTGGCTGGCTATGTGGAAGGCAGGAACCCTACCTGCTCACCTATCTCTGCAGCCTCAGAATCTACATTTCTAATTTGAATATTAGTGGTGAAAAAAAAATGTAGGTACCCAGGAGTGATTTTCAATCACTAGCTGGAGTGATAGCAAAGCAGGTAGGGCGTTTGCCTTGCACACGGCCAACCCAGGTCCAATTCCTCTGTCCCTCTCGGAGAGCCCGGCAAGTACTGAGAGTATTCTGCTCACATGGCAGAGCCTGGCAAGCTCCTCGTGGCATATTGGATATACCAAAAACAGTAACAACAAGTCTCACAATAGAGACGTTACTGGTGCCAGCTCCAGCAAATTCGATGAGCAACTGGATGGCAGTGACAGTGACAGTGATGAATTTAGAAACTATATAGTTTGTATAATGTACCATCACATCAAAAAAAGGTCTTGATTATGGAAATCCATGTTCATTTTTGGAGCTGTTTTAAACCCTTGAAAGTTTGCATCTCTTTTTTGGTTTTCATTTTTTACTTGCAATGAGTTTCATGGTCAGCTAGAGATAAGTGATCAATAATTTCTCAAATATTTTTTGGCATGTACGGAGTTCTATGCACATGCACAAACTTCTAAAATCTTAGCAATATATTAGAGTTTCACAAATATCCCAATGGCCATGCCATTAACTAGCTTTCCTTTTTTTTGGCCGCTGTGTTTTTTTCCCCTCATAGAGAGGTATCACTGTATCGCTGTATCACTGTCATCCCATTATTCATCGATTTATTCAAGTGGGTGCCAATAACATCTCCATTTGTCCTTATTGCATGCTAGTGTAGCTCGATGGCGTACTGGGGGCTCTTTCAGGGTCAGGGGAATGAGGACTGTCATTGTTACTGTTTTTGGCATATCAAGTATGCCCCGGGTAGCTTGCCAGGCTGTGCCGTCATACAGAGGTAATGTTAATTAATTTCTGCCAATGCATTGACTGTGATTTCAAAAATCACTGCAGGGAAGTGGTTGATAGCACTTCTTTTCGTTCAAATAACCATAAACTTACAAGAATTTATAAATAGTATTTAGACAGATTAAATATGGCAATTATGCAGAATAGAGCTTTTGAGCACTTTTACTCTCGATTAGCACAAGGTGGTTACAAGGTGGCCATTTTACATGATACTTGTAGTGTTAATATGTTGGTTTTCAAGGCTACTATATGCTAAAAGAAGAAGTTGCGAATAATACAAGTAAAAACATGGAAAATCTCATTGTTTTTGTCCTGAGCCATTAAATAGAAACAGCCCTCTTGTGTTTACAAAACTTCTTATTATAAAGTAATTTAATTCTTGATTTTAACCAATATTTTGCATAGTTTTTGTTTTTTTCTTATATAAAGAGTGGGTATTTAAAATCTCTTACACTACTATTTTAGAAATGACATTTTATTGAGAATGTTAAAATATTCCTTTAGATAATACTTTTAAACTTTGGTTTAAATTTGTAATTAGTTTCATCTATCTTAAATATACCATGACTGGATCTACTAGTTTAATTGATGCATTTATGAAACTCTAACATTTTTCTATTTCTGAGTTCATGGAGTGTGATTCAAAGAATAGAGCAGAAAACTGGCTGTGTGAAGTCCCATGGTCCATGATCCATGGCACCTCAGGGCCACTAGAAGCCATTGGGAGTGGCCAAGTTGACGTCCAAGTCATGACAAACACAGTCCCAAGAGAAGAGACATAAAATTTTTTAAACTTAAGCTTGACATTTATAAAATATTAGGGAATGTGATTTCTTTTATGTGACCTCTTTTATTTTTGTCTTTTTGAGGACACCCCAGTTGGTACTCCTGTTTCTAAGCTTAGTGATCACTCCCAGTGGGGTCCAAGGAACCATATGTGGTATCGGGGATCAAACCTGAGTTGACCACATGCAAGATAAGCACCCAACCTGCTATGCTATTGTTCTAGTTTCTAAATGACTTTTTTCTAAGGTGTGCCCAAAATTATGGTCACCTGTGATACATAATATTAGAAAGTAGCAAGTGTGTTGATCCCCAAGACTAATTTCATGTTTATTATTATTATTTATAATTATTTATTTTTGTACTTAGGCCACATTGAACTGTGTTCAGGAATTACTCCTGGTTCTGTACTCAAGGATAGCTCCTGATATTGATTGTGATTCATGGAATCAAAATGAAGTCAGTTGCATGGAAGGAAAAATGCCTTATCTGCTCTTACTATATTCTTGGCCCCTAGTATTATGCATAATTTTTTAGTAGAGTTACTGAAACAAGTCCTTTGAGTATTTTGTAGTTATTCACTATAAATTCTTACACATATGGGGTTGGATCCCCATGGTGCTTGATTCATGTAGTACAGCAGATAGAGTGCTTGTTTTGCATGCTGCCTACTGCGATTCAATCCCCAGCATCCCTTACGGTCCCTGGAGTCTCCGCCATGAATAATTACTGAGTGTGGAGCCAGGAGAATCACTGGGTGTAGCCAAAAAACAAAAACAAAAACAAAAGCTCACTACAAATCTTTACACTTAAAACTTTGGTTGATTACAGAGAAATAATACACATTAACATAACAAAAGAAAAAAAGGCTATGTGGAACATATCAGGACAGTTAAAACTATTGAACATCTTATAGTCCCTTCCCAGTGGAATCCTGACATAACATTTGGACTGCTGGGAATCAAAACAATCAACAAATGATGATGTCCAGAGTTTGTATGTTGAGCTGGACACACAGAATTGGCAGACATACTACTGGCTCTGTGCTCAATAAAAAAATGTGTTTTAAGATAGGGAAATAGAACATTTAATACTCAGAATGAAAAGGAAAATGACCTAATAAGGTGGAAGATGTAACAGGAAATTCAAAGTCCTAGACATAGTTTTAAGAAAAACTTAATGAGCATAATATTTAGCACTATATTTTAGGCACTTGTCTAAATGAAAGAGCTGCATTTTATTTCACACTGTCACTGACACTGTCATCCCATTGCTAATCAATTTGTTTGAGCAGGCACCAGTAATGTCTCTCACTGTGAGACTTATTGTTACTGTTTTTGGCATATCCAATACGCCATGGGTAGCTTGCCAGGCTCTGCCTTGAGGGCGAGATACTCTCAGTAGCTTGCCGGGCTCTCAGAGAGGGGCAGAGGAATCGCACACGGATCGGCTGCATGAAAGGTGAATACCCTACCACTGTGCTATTGCTCCAGCCCGATTTGAGTGTCGATGTTGCTAAAACTGCCATGTGTCTCTATTAATGAACAAAATCCTTTCTCAAACAATGGACAGTTTAAATGAAAATTGAAATACATCTTAGTTATCATTATTTTTAAATGGTGCTTGGAAACACATAATAAATATTAATATTATATGGGATGCTGAGAATCGAACCCAGGTCAACTGCATGCACGGCAAAAACCCTACCCACTGTACTATTGCTCTAGCCCCTTAACCAACTTCTAAACCTAAACCTCTAGTTCCTAAAGATATTTTTAAATAATGATGATAATGATGATGATGATGATGATGATGATGATGAGGAGGAGGAGGAGGAGGAGGAGGAGGAGGAGGAGGAGGAGGAGGAGGAGGAGGAGGAGGAGGAGGAGGAGGAGGAGGAGGAGGAGGAACCAGGTTTGCTTTTTTATCCACTTGTCATTTTATACCAACCTGCTGATCCAGCTCTAGCCAACACCACATGCCAAGAGGACTGAGGAGGCAGGACAGCTTCAGACACTGATGTCTTCACGTTGATGAAGGTCCAGGGGGGCTTACCAGGCCAACCCTCAAATACTCCCTGGTTTATGACTGAGCTGCATAGTATTTCACCTCATGTCAGTCTCACGGTACCCAGGTGGTTTGTAAGATGATTCTATAACCCTACAGACAGAGATGTCGCAGTCTCTCAAGGGGCTACTCAGACTCAGATCCTCGGGGGCTTGAGGGGTAGGACAGAAAAACAATTCGCCAAATAGTGACAGCAAAGGAGTAAGTTTATCCAAGAATACCCTGGTCAGAGGGACACAGCAGAGCCCCAAGAAAGGTCTGCTTTTCATCTTTTCAACTTTCTTGGGACCCCACAGGGCTCTCTGTGCAGTGAAGTGAGTTAAGGCAGACTATTGGGGTTGTTTTCCCTCATCCAATTGTCACTTTTTGTTTGTCTTGTTTTTGTTTGGGGGCCACACCAGCAGTGCTCAGGGCTGACTCCTGGCTCTGGGCTGACTCCTGGCTCAGAGCTGACTCCTGGATCTGTGCTCAGAAATTGTTTCTGGTGGTGATAAGGGAGCCATTATGTGGTGCTGGGAATGGAATCTTGGGCGACCATATGCAAGGGAAATAAATGCTTGCATTCCTATCTCTCCAGCTCCTAATTTTAACTTGTGTATTTTGAAGAGATTATTAACTAAATGAAGTTCAATAGCACAGCGGGTAGGGCGTTTACCTTGCATGTGGCTGACCCGGGTTTGATTCCTCCATCCGTCTCGGAGAGCCCGGCAAGCTACTGAGAGTATCCTGCCCGCAAGCTCCCCATAGCGTATTCTATATGCCAAAAAACAGTAACAAGTCTCACAATGGAGACATTACTGCTTCCCCTCAAGCAAATCGATGAGCAATAGGATGGCAGTGCATGACAGTGCAAATAAATATTATAAACTCTATTTGCAAAATACTAATCAACTGCCAAACAGATAAGTTTTAATTGTAGGATTATGTGATTAGAAACCTATGTCCTGCTCCTCGAGAATCTTAGTATAGCATTTTCATGGTAATAGCATTCCAAGTATTTGGTGATTACAGACTAAATTTCAGAAGGAAAACAAAATAAACACCAAAACAATGAAAAATACGAACTTGATCCGTTACCTTATCCAGGGATACCATGAAATTGAAATAGTATGAAGATTAATCTGCCTTATATCTATAACGTGACCAGACCTTTCAAGTCAATGTGGCTGTCAGTATTCTGATTAGGATTGAACATTAGCCATTCACATAATGTTGGCTTGAACAGTAAGTAAAATTGGAATTTCTGGCTGACATGATTTGGATAGAACCACCCTGCTCATTTTTTTTTCTTTATTTAATCTTGTTATATGTCTTATTTGATGTTAGAAAACAAACACAATTTTGAGATCTTTTTTTCAGGCAAGCCAACATATTATGGTTTCTTGCCACAATAGAGTAATTTATCTTCACAGTGAGATGAAAAGCTATAAAACGATCACTAATCATAACTCGGCATGACATTATTTTAAAGTAAAATTTATTCCTCTGGATAGTACTTACTACACGGAAAGTGATTTCCATAGAAAAACACTAATTAAATAATATGTGAACCCAATTTTAAAAAAACTATATTATACTGAAATATATCTTAGGCTATCATAAACAGTTTAGTTTACTTACGTGTGTATGAATGGTTGCACGTCATTATTTTAAATATATTTTCTGGTTGGATTAAAGACTTTAATATTTGTTAATAACTAAATAGCCATTATATAAGACATGCTTTGGAAGCAATTCACAATGGAAAGTGCCAATAGAATTTTAAAGGATTAAATAAGTTCAAGCAAAATGAATTTAGTATACTAAACTAAGTTTCATTTGCTATTTCATTGATTTTCAATATGCACCTAGTTAATGCTTATTAAGAGATATGGGGCTGATAATCGAGTGAATCAAATAGTTATTCTGTGCTGTTCCTTCAAATAAAACTTAGAAATTGAAGAAGATTATGCATTTTTCTTTTTTATTTATTTATTTTTATTGAATCACCATGTGGAAAGTTACAAGGCTTTCAGGCTTAAGTCTCAGTTACACAATGCTCAAACACCCATCCCTTCACCAGTGCACATATTCCACCACCAAGAACCACAGTAAACCCCCCACTCCCCCACCTCCCCAGCCCCCCATCCCCCTGTGTAGCTGATAAATTTCACTTTACTTTCTCTTTACTTTGAATACATTCAAACAAAAAACTCACTATTATTGTTTGGAGTTTCCCCACCCAAAGTTGAATCTGCTGGAAAGGAAGCATTTGATAATTTGTTTTCCATCACTGAGAATGAAGATTATGCATTTGATAAAAAAAAAGAAAAAAAACGTGGACAAGAAACCAAGTCTGTGTATTCTGTATTCTTTGTTTTAATTTAAATTTTTTATTTTTATAAGGCACTGTGATTTGCAAAGTTATTCGTGATTGAGGATCAGGTACACAATGCTCCAAGACATCATCAAGTTCAACTTTATTCCGCCAGTGTAGCATCCCAGCTTTCACCCCACCCATCACTCTGATAGAATGCATAGTTTATCTTAATTTTATGCATTGTTTACAATACTGTTACTGAAGATATTTCATGTCTCACAATTTCCAGCTTGACATTTGTCTCCTCATTTGCTATTATAATTATGAGTAGTTTCCTAAAAAAAAAAATCATGGTTCATATTCTTAAATTCAAGAATTCGAAATTACTTGAAAATAGGTTATACTATTTTGGAAATGTTTCGCATTCTTACCTTGACTCCTGATGCAGTCTCTAAATACAGTGTCCAGTTCTTTCTTCTTTTTTCACAAAGACCATTTGCATTAAAATACTTATTTTTTGGAGTGATAGTTAAGTGTCTGAGGCACTTGCATTTAACCCTATAAACCAGGTTTTAATCCTGGCAGTGTATAGTTTCCCCCAGCATCACCAGGAGTGATCCCTGACCACAAAGTCATGAGAAAGCCCTAAACACCTCCAGGTGCAGCCCTCAAACAAAAAGCAAACCAACATATCTTTCTTTCTTCTTTATATGACACTTCTTTTATGTTTGGGGTGAGAGAGTATTCAAAATTAGCAACATGAAGCAAATTCACTGTCACTATCACTGTCATCCCGTTGCTCATCAATTTGCTCCATCGGGCACCAGAAATATCTCCATTGTGAGACTTGTTGTTACTGTTTTTGGCATATCAAATACACCATGGGTAGCTTGCCAGGCTCTGCTGTGCTGGCGAGATACTCTTGGTAGCTTGCTGGGGTCTCCGAGAGGGGCGGAGGAATTGAAACCAGGTTAGCTGCGTGCAAGGCGAACACCCTACCCGCTGTGCTACTGCTCCAGCCTATAAAGCAAATTTTAAAAAATATATAATTATGGTGGAATTGTCACTGTCACTGTCACTGCCATCCTATTGCTCATCGATTTGCTTGAGGGGAACCAGTAATGTCTCCATTGTGAGACTTGTTGCTGTTTTTGGCATATACAAATGCCAGGGGTAGCTTGCCAGGCTCTGCCGTGGAGGCGGGATACTCTTGGTAACTTGCTGGGCTCTCCGAGAGGGATGGTGGAATTACTAAAAAAACATACTTTGGCCTTGTCTCAGAGTAATATATTACATAAAATTATTTACAGATTATTGCCCACAGCGGTTGGGCATTCGCCTTTCACGCAGCCGACCCAAGTTCGATTGCCGGGCCCCTCTCAGAGAGCCCGGCAAGCTACCGAGAGTATCGAGCCTGCACAGTAGAGCCTGGCAAGCTACCCGTGTGTATTGGATATGCCAAAAACAGTAACAATAAGTCTCTCAATGAGAGACTTTACTGGCGCCTGCTCGAACAAATCGATGAACAATGGGATGACAGTAACATCAGGAGCTGAGGTGTGAAGTGCCAGGTCACTTTAAATCTCCGCCCACGGAACAGAGAGCCAATCAGAAAAGATAACGGGATAGCTGGTGGGGGTGGGGTGGGATTTGGCAGCAGATCAAAGGTGGCCCTCAACTCCCTCTCTTTCTCCCTCTGTTTCCTCTGTCTGTGTGTCTGTCTGTATCTCTCTCTCTCTCTCTCTCTCTCTCTCTCTCTCTGAGCAGCACAGTCTGGTCTCCTCCCGCAAGTAGGCGGGTAGGGCCATGCTCCCCAGAAACAAGTCCAGGGGCAGAATAGAGAGAATATTGTGGCCGTGCTTAGACCCTCAGGAGAGCTCAGGCTCAGGCCCGGCTCAGACGTCCAGTTAGTGACAAGGTGTCCAGTACACATTTCTCACCAGCGCACAAGTAGCCATGGCCTGGGACAGGATGTCAGGAACTGCTGGGGCACATTTGAGAGACCCAGTGATGGACACAGAGCCCAGGGAAGCATGCACAGGATAGAGAGAGCAACGCAGGGATAGGAACTGGCCGTCGTTCACAGGAAATGAGAGACTGTGGGGGCAAGACTGGGAAGTCGTTCATGGGACCAGGCTGCATCAGGGACAGGATCCTTGACGAGGCTCACGGGTAAGGAGAGGCCTGAACAGCTGGCAAGGGTCCTGAATCCATCTACTTTATCTGTACAATAAACTAACTTTCACTCTTCCTAGCTTTGTGTATTAATCTCTCATACAAGTTTCAAGAATCACTAGCGCAGGAAAATCTGCTTTTGTGCTAAGAGTCCTCTACTCTATCATTTTTCAATCAGGGGCCATATGGCCTTCTGTGGGCCTCAGAATGTTCCCAGAGGGCCCCAAGTGAGAATCATATGATTTGGGGGTCAAAATATGAAGGGTAGCAACCAATGGGATCAAGGCGGTGATACACGGGAAGAAAAACAGGTCAGGAAAGAAATTGCATTGCATTGCATTGCAATCCCGTTGCTCATCGATTTGTTCAAGTGGGCACCAGTAACGTCTCTCATTGAGATACTTGTTACTGTTGTTGGCATATCTAATACGCATGGGTAGCTTGCCAGGCTCTGCCGCGCAGACTCGATACTCTCAGTAGCTTGCCGGGCTCTCCGAGAGGGGCGGAGGAATCAAACTCCGGTCGGCCGAGTGAAAGGCAACGCCCAACCGCTGTGCTATCGCTCCAGCTCAGGAAAGAAATAATAATAATAATAATAATTATAATTATAATAATAAACGGAGTTTAAAAAAACACTTGAGTGGTGTAGGAAATTTCCTTAATTTCAAAATGAAAAAATTAAAGTGAATTCTCCAAAAGTAAATGAGATTTTGAGATGAAAGCTCTGACTGACTTCTCTAACATCAAAACCTTTACCTTAAAGTTATAATTATGATGCAAAGCAAAATAAGATCCCATTTCATATTCTTATTCACTTTATTTTCACTTCATAAATTCACTAGTTATAAATATATGCATTTCTTCTTATTCACTTTATGACTTTATTTGACAAACTGCTCCTTGATTTGAATTAGACAGAACTTTTCATAACCACTCTGAAACATCCTTTGACCCTTGACTGTCTTTGTGATTTTTTTTTAATGCAAGCTGTCTGTAATTGCTCACAGAAAACATAAAGATAAAACTTCAATGCACCTATCTTCTTGGTCTGGTCTAGTATATGTGCTTGAGTATCTTGTCCCATTCCATTTATCTTAGTTGAAAAGTCATAAGTACTTTCATACTTTCCATACTTTTATAGTCATAAGTATAAAATGATAGCATCTTATATCATGAAATCAAAAGTCAATAAATGTCTCTTCTGCTAATTTAATTTATATACGTTTAATCTTTTGAGATAATATGGTAATTATCATATAAATCAGTAAGAAATCCCAATGTGAAATTGACAAAGTTATGAATTCCAAATTATATTCAATCATCTAGCACATTATATCATTACCAATGCTATGCTAATTCTATGATAGTTTATGAAGATCAGAAATAATTTCTTTTGTCAGTTTTTTATAGTTAAAATGCATCTTTCAAAATATTTGCATTAAATTCGGATTGTTTGAGAGCCCTTTAGTAGGATAAGCATATATAGAAGTTGGGTGAGAATATTAAAGGTGGTTCTATCAAATGTTCACAAAGAAGAACACCACTAGTTCCTATGGTGCTTTGAATAACAATTTCATTCTCAATGTTCTTGGTCAATTTTCAGCTGGCTATTGATATAGTAGTGGATTCTCTGTCCAAGTTTCCAGATTTTCAATATTTTCACAAATGAAAATATTGAGCAATAAAAATGCTCAAAATCAGAGTTAAAGAAGTAGAAAAGTTTGTTGGAAACTAGAAAAGAGAGGAACAGAAACCCTCCATGTTTGGAGGAACTTAATATAGGACTAAGTTAACGATGGTTCTTTTGTGTGGGGGGGGATTTAAAGAAACATTTCATCTATGTTATGTTATGCTGAATTCAGAGATGTTAAAGATAAGGGTTTTTGTGTTGGTCTTTTTAATGAAAATTGGGCTCTTTTCATTTTATATCAATTTTTATATCAATTGACAAGTGTTACAAAGTCTGCATGGAATACGGGGGGGGGGTGTCTAGCAGGTTTGATGTTTCCAGTCATTTGCCTCAGGCATTATCAATTATCTTAATGAAGTAGTCAGTCCACACTGGGGCAGAATTATTTCATAACTTTTCCTAACCATATGGGATGTTGTACAATCATTAATGGGATTTATCAATCATAAAAAGAGAAAACAGTGACATCATTCATTTTTGAAATAAAAAATGAAGCAGTGATCATTTGCAGTCATATGCAACCTAGAGAACTGCAATCACCGTTTAGGAAATGTCATTGATTTATAAAATTGAAAGGTGGACATTCTAAATGGGACACTTGAGATTCCCAAATTACATTATAACAAAATCTCTGGAGCATGAATGCAAGTTAAATATAAAAAGATTGTGCTGTGCTCACAAGCCATTTTTTATTTGCAACAAGGAAACTTAAGGACATTGGTCTTATTTCTTCCTTAGATGCTCAACTACCCCAAAACAACTCTGCTGGGAAATAAGATTGCTGAACCCTGGTAAGAATATCACCTCCCGCATGGACAATTGTGTGATTAGTGATTCTGAAACAGACTCCAGCTCCATTTAACATATTACATACGGTTATGTGGTTATGCTCATATTCAATCAAACTTTCTTGCTCTCTATACACAAGGGAGGAACCTTTTGCTGCTGTATTTTATCATGCTGTAAACAATATAAAGTTGAAGTTAGCTACAAAATAATAAGATACCAGAATTGGAAAACATTTTTTTTATTTGTTTGTTTCATATTTTTATTGTTGTAATTTTGGGGCCACACCTGGGAGTGCTCATGGTTTACTCCTTTCTCTGTGCTCACGGGTCATACCTGGTTGACTCCAGGGCCTATATGGGGTATCAGGATCAAATTCAAGTTGACTGCACACAAGGTATGTGTCCCATCTGCTGTATTATCACTGTGTCCCCTAGAATATAGAACACACACATTTCTATTGCTTAACTGTATGCATAAAAATTATAACCTTCTTTCTAAGTAACCTTCTATTGTCCTTTATGAACTTTATATTTAAACAAAAAGATGTTCCTTCAGTTATGTAGCAATTTGCTTTTAAAGCCTGTATTTTAAGATATTACAAATGAGTAGATTTATCAATTCATGATGAATTAATATCATGCTATGGCAAATGTAAACTATGGATCAGCAAAAATGAATGACTTTGGAGCTTATAAAATGTCAGATCCCCAAACCTAGTTTATTAAATTGTTATTTTGTTTTGTTTTGCTTTTGAGTCACAGTTGGCTGTGCTCAGGATTTATTTCCAGTTCTGTTCAGGAATTATTCCTGGCAGTGGTCAGGGAACCATATGTGGTGGCAGACAGATACCAGTTCAACTACATATAAGGTATTGTTTACTATAAAATCTCCCTCAAATTGTAAATTAAAAGTTCTTTTAGAATAAATTTATTAGTGATTTATTATCAGTAAATATCTTTTATGTATATCTACCTTAAATACTTGTATACCCAGGCTCTTGTAAAATTTTCCCAGAGAAAAAGAGGTCATAAACCTACAAGGTTTAAAACACCCTAATCTATAGTACCACTTCAGAGCTACTGAATGAATTTGCAGTTTAACACTCTCTTTGATCATTTATGAGTTCATTGAAATGCATAGACATTCTATATTCTCAAAGACACTTGAAGTTTGATGAGCTCTGCAAGCATGGGAAAATGGGAAAACAATTTTTTTAAAAAAGAATAAAAAAATGTAAAAAACAGTAAAACAAAGTGAACATAATAAAAAGAGAGTTTCGAAACTTTGAGTCTACGTTAATTCTTGAATGTAGTCTGTTGGAATTGAGGTGTTCTGACTTACTGTAAGTGCATAATCATCTACTTAGTTTATGCAGCCTGCTGATTTTCTTACTTGCCTTTAAGTTTGAGACCCCTGATCTATAGGAAAACAGGGCTAATTTAGTGAATATCTTTTCAACATACATTTTAGCATTTTTCTTTCAGGCAAAAACTGATTGATGAAACATGGTTCCAACTCATGTCAGGTGCATTTTGCATATCTACCTGCACCTGTTAGGCAGATGTCAGAATAGTCTGCTCATTGCCAGGTAGAACCAAAGTACGAATTGAATTAATGCTAAAAGTTCAATTTGATATTTATATCGGATTAGTGAACATAAAATCAATGCCAAGGAAAGCCTGAATAATTTCTATAGCTATTAGCACGGAAGTATATCTTGGCTTTCTCCCCAATATGCCAGGATAGGGATATTTAAGACTTAGCTTAGAGGGTGCTATAAGACAGCAAATAAAAGATTCTCTTTGACCATCAGATGACGTGGTAGAAGTAGTTGGCTACTGATTCACCAGCCCTTGCAGTAGTTCTTCAGTCACAGATATAAATCTCTCTACCTTTACACAACACCGTAAGTGAAAGAGCCACTCACTCCCTTTGGGGAATTCAAGTGTGAGTTGCAAACTCAATCATGATGTGCACATAGCTTATTTGTTGATAATTCTAGTTGTCTTCTCAAATTTTGTATACATTGTTTTCACCAGTGTTTGTATTTGAATTTATAATGTCAAGTTTCACCTAGTGTTCAATTTTTAAGTTTCATTAAATAATGGCTTTACCAATGTTTTACTATATTTGGGATATTATCAAATCATGTTTTTCCAATTCATTTAGGCTTTAATTTTAATTAGTTGCAAAATTAACTTACAACCCTTGTAAATCAAACTGACTTCAAATTTATATTTATCATCTAAGAATATTTCATATATATGAAAAATCAAACACTACTGTTTCATAAGGGAGTAACCATATAAATAAGAGTAATTGGTCTAACTTAGCAACATTTATATACTAGTGTCACTATTTTAGGTTTCAAAAAATGTGATATGAGTTTATGTAGGATAACACAGCCTCAGGTAGTTTAGGTTTATTGGGTTACTCCCATCACAGTGCTCCCATTCCTCTGTGTTTATTTGTAACTTCTTTCTTTGTGTTCAATCAACTATCTTGGCCCTCATTTCCTCCTCCGTCTGCCCCATGGCCTGGGCCACCCTGGCTGGGCGAGTGGCCCAGGACCGCGCCCCTGAACCCGGGTGCAGCCAACTGGGAGAGCTGCTGGGGTTCTTCCCTGGCCGCTTCCTGCCAGATGTTTTTGACGGGTCTAGAGAATAACTTCTTCAGTAAAGGATTAATGGGAAATAAAGACTCTTTATGTTGATTTGGGAGTAGAGCAACTATTTCCAAAAATATTTTAGGTAGGTAAAAGGAATATTTTGTAGTAGGTCATGTTTTTACTGGACTTTTGCCAAGGCATTTTTAGAAACATGATACATGCAACCTAAAGTCTGCTATAAGTATACAGCACAGAGATAATATTAATAATTCTAAACATTAATGACATTCTAATAAAGGGACTTATATATCAAAACTAGAAAAAAAGAAAACTAACCCTTAAGTCTTTGGAAGTGGTCCCTCTGTTTAGAGCTAAGGCTATTGATTTGCTGCATAGAGAATCCTCTGTCAGTTTGAAGAAGCAAGGTGTTGAAATTGCAAAGCAAGTAGTTCAATTTGGTGATTAGATGAATATTAGGGTAGTAGACAAGTCTGTAGCTTGGGTAAAAGGTCAGGATGTTCCCTTGCTAAGGCTATCGATTAGATACCTAAAGTACTTGTATATTTCTTCTAGTCCTTGAGACACAGGAAATGAAATGATGATATCTCCTTGCGAATCCAGTATAGTGCACTCCACCAGCTACCCATTGAAACTGCTTTATTTCTGAAAAAAAATAGTGGCAGGATGTACAACTCTCAAATGCTCTCAGAACAACCTGACCTTTCCCGTTTCTACATTCAAGTTTGTTCATATCCATAATGTCAATGTGTCCAAGTAAACCATTTTATATTAAATTTTGTTTCCAGAACATGGGAGACTTTAGATAAAAAAAGAATCAGGCTTGTCTAACACTAGGATTTAAAATTATTCATTTGTCTTGCTCTTTAGTTTATTTTTATAATGCAAAAAGTATAGATTCATTTAAATTAGTTGATAATTTACTTTGAAAAATTCTGATCTAAAGCTGAATCGATAGTACAGGAGGTAGGACACTAACATATGGCAGTTCCTCATGTGAACCTCTGCACAGCACATGATAGCTAGACCACTAGCAGGGTCACTCCTGAGCTCATAATCAGGGAAAGCCCATGAGCACCGCTGAGTATGGCCCCAAACTCTTTCCCCCAAAATGCTGCGGCTGACCTGAGTTTGATCTGCCATCCCATGTGGTTCCCTAATCACCATCAGGAGTGATTCTCAAGTGCAGATTCAGGAGTCACCCCTGAGAATTTCTAGGTTTGGCCCCCAAAACAAACAAAACCAGATATATGCACATTTTAATATGATGCTTCTGGAAATGTAGATAATCTACATATTATCTGAAGATATTTCTTTGTTTCTATTGTATTTCTAGATGTGATGAAAGCAAAACATCAACAGCCTTTTGTTGTTAGTAGATTGCTTTTCTACTTTTTCAACGATGTGTGTATAAAGAATCACCACGGAATGTGCAGATACAATTTTAGTTGAATTAAAGGGGAGGAGATACTTCTGTTCATTATAATGAAGGCAGCCACTGATACAAAGTTGTCTAGTCTGCAATACAGCACAAAATATTTGGAGCACTCAATATGGGAAAACCAAACAGTGATACAAGTTAACTGCATACATAATATTGACCTTGGTCATTCAGGACCACTAAACCCAATAACTACCCTTTCCTTCTCATGCACTGTAGCACTGTCCTCCCATTGTTCATAGATTTGCTCGAGTGGGCACCAGTAATGTCTCCATTGTGAGACTTGTTAGTGTTTTTGGCATATCAAATACGCCATGGGGACCTTGCCAGGCTCTGCCATGTGGGCGGGATACTCTCGGTAACTTTCTGGGCACTCTGAGAGGAACGGAGGAATTGAACCCAGGTTGGCCATGTGCAAGGCAAATGTCCTACCCACTGTGCTATTGCTCCAGTCCTTCTTATAGTCCTCCAAATACTTGGGTTCTAGAGGAACTGGTGCCATAATTAGGATTATGCTATTTAACACATATTGGGAAGTAATATTCTTTATCTGTATCATAGACGGCCTTATCATCCATTCTTACTTCTGCAATTGAATATGATAATGTGTAACATAAAATCTCAGGCTCTATATTACTTGCAACAAAACATAATGCATTCATCTTTATATAAAGTCAATATAAAAATGTCATGCTGTCATCACTGTCATCCCCTTGTCCATCGATTTGCTCAAGCGGGCACCAGTAACGTCTCCTTTCATCTCAGCCCTGAGTTTTAGCAACCTCTCCTTATTCGTCTTTCCCAATGACTGGAGGCTTTTTCAGGGTCAGGGGAATGAGACTGTTATTGTTACTGTTTTGAGCATATCAAATACACCACAGGGAGCTTGCCAGTCTCTTCCAGGGATTTAGAATACAATTTCCAATCTCTGGAGGTGAGTTGAACAACACTGGGGAAGTGGAGCCCATCTGCAGACACCTACTGCCACACAGAGACCTATCCTTAAAATCCTGATGTGGCACTGAGTTATAACTTCCCTATTTTAAGTGAGATTTTGAGTAAACTACTTGATGTATCCTGTTATTTTTTTTTTCTAAATACTCTAATGTATGGCAAGAACTTTTGACATGTTTAATAAGGTTCTAACACCCTCTAAGACACTTGGCCCCCAGATGTGGGGTGGGGCCTACCCGTGCCCCACACCTGTCCCCATCAGCTCCAGCCGTGCTCCCCTATGGTGGCTGACCCTCACGTGTCCAGTGATGGTCAAACCACCCCAGGGAGCCCTGGTTCCCCAGACAACCTGCAGGACACAAGCTACAACTCATCCAAGCACGGACCAGCTTTTAACTTAATCTTTAAATGAATGCACTGTATTTCTCCATAAAAAGGATGACATGCAACACGTAGGGCAGTTCCCTGCAGACTCGGAGCCTGTTATATCTGGGTGTCTTTGCACACGAGACGCTGTAGCTGGGAAAGGTGGAAGTGGCTCCTAGGGAATTCCCACTGCGTTGATTTTGTCACGCCAACGTCCCGTTCTAGGTCAACCGCCAAGCAGGGTTTGCGCCAGGCTCTAGAGACCAACTCGAACATAGCGAGTAGCCTCAACTTCCCTGGAGAAGACGGATTTCCACGGGCCACAAAGGCGAGGGCCAGGCTGCCTGTGGCCCGGTGCTGCTGTGTGGCTTTGGGCCTGTGTCCCCAAACAGCTGTGTGAGGCCCGGGTGGGTCCAGGGCACCGCTACAAATGTCCTAAAATAACAACCTTTTTATAAATGACTTTATGTATAGTCAATATAAAAATGTTATTCTAGCCTTGAACTATT
This sequence comes from Sorex araneus, assembly GCF_027595985.1. Classification (NCBI taxonomy): domain Eukaryota; kingdom Metazoa; phylum Chordata; class Mammalia; order Eulipotyphla; family Soricidae; genus Sorex; species Sorex araneus. The sequence continues at coordinate 276,955,054 of NC_073302.1, read as the reverse complement.
ATACATGGGGTATTTTATTAATCTTTATTCCTTCTAGAGGACTAATAATCTGTTACAAATAAGCCAATCGTTTGCTAGTATCTATAATTATTTAAAGTACACACATGTTGTTTTAAACATACCCAAATTAAATTAGATGTAATTAATATATTGGGTTTATAACATACCCAAGTTATATGCAAATAATGGTAAAATGTAAATTTACTTCAATAAGTACAATAAGATACAAATTGTAGACTGCAAAGTTTCAATTTTACTAGGTAAATTGCAGAGTATCTGCTGAATAATTTGTTGAGAGTAGAGTTTATATTAGGTATTATTATCACACTGAAATTGCTTTGGTTTATTAGCTAAATAATATAACTTTATAATAAGTTAATATTATTGTAAAATATGTTCAGATTAGGGCAGTCACCTAGATAATGAGGAGAAAAATAGGTCATAGATTACATTAACAAGATAATTTGTCTTCAGAGAAATCTTTCAAACATGCTATTTTAAATGAAAGGATAAAATGTCTGTATAAATGAGATCAAATTAATTATCATGACAGAATATCTTCATTTTGGGGTGAAAGAGCAATGCTAGATAAAAAAGAAAAGAAAGTAGTCTGTTTACATAAGCAGATATTTTGAAAGGAGACATTCATTTAATTGCTTTTTTATGCTTTAATTTGCTTTACTTATTGACAGCTTATTAAAATCTTAAAATCTTCCTTTAAGAAACAATATAACTGGGGGCCAGAGCGATAGTACAGCAGACAGGGCGCTTGCTTTGCACTCGGCTGCCCTGGGTTCAATCTCCAGCATCACATATGATTCCCCAAGAACTGCCAGAAGTAATTACTGAGTGTAGAGCCAGGAGTAACCCCTGATCATCACTGAGTGTGACCCAAATACTTAAAAAAAATAGGTGTATTAGCAACAAGCTCTTAGGTTAGAAGATGACAGACTCTTGTCCTCAAGGTAACAATTTTATCTGCACGGTCACAAGAAGGATTTATAGCAAAAATGGACAGGGAAGGTATGTTTTTCAAAAGGGTGGATTGCAGATTGGCGTGAGCTAGCATAGTCAATAAATTTTCTCTAAAAATTTACCTTCTTACCTGCAAACATATATTTCTGAGTGAGTGCTCATTCAGGTTTTTTTTTTGGTATATTTGGGAAGGATAAAACACAATTGTCCATGCACACAATCTGTTGAATTTTAATATTTAATTCAATTCTTCATTAATTTAAGTAGGTCTCGTCAGTATATCTTTATCTACTTAAGTCAATCATTCATGTATGTAGGCATCTCATATTAGTTCCATAAATGCAAGAACATTTATCTTTCATGATTAATAGGGCTGGAGCAATAGCACAGCCGGTAGGGCGTTTGCTTTGCATGCAGCCGATTTGGGTTTGATTTCTTCGTCCCTCTCAGAGAGCCCTGCAAGCTAACGAGAGTATCCCACCCACACAGCAGAGCCGGGCAAGCTACACCTGGCATATTCGATATGCCAAAAATAGTAACAACAAGTCTCACAATGGAGACATTATTGATGCCCGCTCAAGCAAATCGATGAACAACAGGATGACAGTGACAGTGACAGTGATTAATAAATTAGAATCCTCTATTCTTACTATAAAATTTCACTTCTGGTTCTGATAGAATGACAATTATTTATGTCCCTAGCTAAAAGTTGTCTCAAAATTGCTTCTTCCTTTTATTTTATCTTTTTGGTAACTCATTGGATAAAATCTTAAAGTATGTGTATCAGAGAACATTTAGTTCTCAAAATGTTCTTACTACAGTCGGTTCTATAAATGGGGAGGGGGGTTGGTAAGTCCTCTCTTAAACTCTTTGTGGAAATTAAAAAGGGCCTGACTTGTCAGTTAAAGTGTGCTAAAACCTTAAAATAAATTATTAATTTTAAAAAATCAGTCACTTTGAAGTATACAATCTTTAGAATACACTATAGGAATGGATAGAACAATGCTTATTAGTAAAATAAAAATTCTACAATAACATGAACTCATAGATAGTAGTGATCAATTTTACATGGTCTCTCTCAAAATCAGATAAAATAGCCTATTCATCTGATTCTCTTTCCTAGAAAAGGAAGTATATTCAAATAAATGATTCACTACTAGAGACAGACTGGGAGCTGATATCTGATTTGCATTCAAAGTGTTAGTATTCTTATTAAGAAAGGTGTCTCAAGAAAAATTCACTTCAGACGCATCAAAAACTTCTCTCACCTGGGGCTGGAGCGATAACACAGCTGGTAGGTTGTTGCCTTGCACGAGGCCAACCCGAGTTCAAATCCCAGCATCCCATATGGTCCCCTGAGTCCTGCCAGGAGTAATTCCTGAGTGCAGAGCCAGGAGTAACCCCTGTGCATCTCCAGGTGTGACCCAAAAAGCAAAACAAACAAACAAAAAAACCAAAAAAAACCACTTCACTCATAATTAATAGTATAAATTTTTTTCTGACCCCACAAAATGCATTACTGCTAATGTAGTATCAGTAAGCCTCCAAGATAGGATCCCTTCAAACATGATGAGTGGTTATCCTCCTAGCTCCATGTGGCATATTCATATCCCAAATACAGTAACAGGTATATAAATACTTCTCAAAGTGCCCGGCAAGCTACCAAGAGTATGCTGCCGGCATGGCAGAGTTTGGCAAGCTACCAGTGGCATATTCGATATGCAAAAAACAATAAAGATGGGTCTCATTCACCTGACCCTGAAAGAGCCTTCACTCATTGGGAAAGACGAGTAAAAAGAGGTTGCTAAAATCTCAGGGCTGAGTGTAATAGAAATGTTATTGGTGCACGCTTGAGTAAATTGACAACGGGATGACAGTGATACAGTAATATATGCATATATTATCTAATGCTTTTCTTACTTAGCATCTGTACTATTATTAAATATTATAAAATTAATCAACTTTCACATTGCTGTTTGGTCTTTTCTCCCCTCAAATATGTGAATTATAGGCCAAAATTCTTTGGTTTCTTGGTTCAGAAATACTGCTATGCTTAAAAAAATAAAAAAAAATCCAAATCATCAAAGTAAGATGATTATTTGAAATTATTTTAATTATTATTATCTTACATTAAAGTAAGATATGTATTTCTAAATACATTAGAAATATATAAACACATACATATTTCCATGACAATGATATTTTCTTTATAGAGGAGATTAAAACTTGCTCTTTTGGAAGAAACATGCAAAGGAAATATTCTTGCTCCTTGTGAATAACAATGATTACATGAGCCAAAAATGCTGGGAATGTGATTATAAACACAGAGTACTGTGGACATAGTCTACCTTTGTTTTGAGAAATGTTATACAATAAAATGATTTGATAGAGATCATTCATATGTGAGTGAGATGTGCTACATTTCACATACAGGTAGTATGTTAGGTTTTTTTTTTTTTCTTTTTGGGTCATACCTGGTGATGCACTCAGGAATCATCCCTGGCGGTGCTCAGGGAACCATATGGGATGCTGGGAATCAAATCCGGGTCGGCCGCGTGCAAGGCAAAGGCCCTACCCGCTGTGCTATTGCTCCAACCCCTAGGGTTTTTTCTTGAGCTTTTCCAAAGTATCAGTCAGAGATCTCAGGTTCTCTACATGGTCATTTCCACAGAGTTAGGAGAGTAAAATGTCCAGTGTATTTACTTCAAAGAGTAAATGTCCAGAATAACTAGAAACATAAGTTTCACATTTTTGTTTGCTTGGTTTTGGGGTCACCCTTGACTATGCTCAGGGACTATTTCTGGCTGTATGTTCAAAGTATCACTCTCAGCAGGGGACCACATGAAGTGTTGGGGTCAAACCTGGTTGGCCACTTGCAAAGCAAGTGTGGAACATGCTCTGTTATTTCCCCAATCCAAGCCTTCAATATTAAAAGCTGCATTGGAAAACTGACATGGCATACCCCTTATGTGTCATTGCTTCAATCCTATGTGTCCCTGAAGCTATATAGGGGACACATAGAATTGATAGAGAGTACTTCATGGAAGCTCTGTCAGTGAATTTGTAGCTAGGAGTAAACTCCACACTTCCCTCTGATCTCTAAATTACTCACAAGCCTACCGTGTACAAAATAAACTCCCTTCACCTCAAGATCTTTAGAAGTATTTCCATTGGTGACATAGGGTCATGTTCAAAGTTCAATGTAGCGCAATCAAAATTAGACCTAGGGACAGTGTAGTCCTGCTGAAATATATTAGCTTTAAGTTCAGGATTATGTTTTACTCCTTTTCTCCAAGGTATCCATTATAGGTTAGCCATAGGTTTGCCACAAAGGAGAATTTTGTTAACATAGGGGTCACATGGTGGGCGGCCAGGACCTGGCAGACAATAGGAGATGGGTTTTATATATTACTCCCTCCTCAGGGGAGGAATTCTGGAGGGTAAACTCATGGGATGAAGGGGGCAGAGCTGGGGGACTTGTAGTTCCTGACTGATGATTCTGGGGGAAGCTTCTGATTTGTGTGGTCCGTGTGTGTGTGTGTGTGTGTGTGTGTGTGTGTGTGTGTGTGTGTGAAGACTGAACCACATTCAGAGGTGCTCAGTGCTTACTCCTGACTCTGTATTCAGGAATTACTGCCAAAATGCTCAAAGGACCATATCCAATGACATTGAATGAACCACAGTATTTTGTTTTTATTACAACAATGTTAATAACTGACATCTGTAATCCAGCATCAGCCTTGTGAGTATTGACATATATAATAGTTGCAAGGATTCGAATGTGTGTGTGGGGGGGGAGTGACTCAGTTTATGCCTTCTATGCATGAGTCCTAGGTTTTCAGCACTGGAGTTAAAAAAAAAGAGAAAAAGAAAAGAAAGAAAGAAAATGGTTGCAACCACTTTGGTCATGTCATAGAAAGTTTCTTGATTATTGGTAGATGTTTAACAGAATTTAAAGGGCTATTTTTACCTGGCAAACTACCGAGAGTTTCCTGACCACATGGGAGAGCCTAGCAAGTTCCCTGTGGCATATTCATATGCCAAAACCAGTAACAATGATGGGTCTCATTCCCCTGACCTTGAAAGAGCTTCCAATTCAGCATTGATGGGAAGGACAAGTAAAGAGAGACTGCTAAAGTCTGAGTGCTAGGACGAATGGAGACATTACTGAGACTGCTCAAGAAAATCGACGATCAACAGGATGATGATGATGATGATGATGACTACAGCAATGTATCTGGACAACAATATATCTGGAGTAATAGCACAATGGGCAGGGCATTTGCCTTGCATGCGGTCAACCTGGGTTTGAAACCTCCATCCCTCTCTGAAAGACTGGCAAGCTACCGAGAGTATTCTGCCTGCATGGCAGAGCCTGGCAAGCTACCCGTGGCATATTTGATATGCTAAAAACAGTAACAAGTTTCACAATGGAGACGCTACTGGTGCCTGCTTGAGCAAATCAATGAGCAATGGAATGATAGTAATTACAACAACATAGGAACTTCACCATCAATATATCTGGTGTTATGTATTTTTTGTTATGTTTTGTTTTGTTTTCCAGCTCTGTAGAGATTCACACTGTGCCCAAATGCTGAGTATTACAATACCAATTTTTTACCTACTCAACAATATTAGATTTGGGCATAGTTTAGTGGGGAAAAAGTGAGCTCAAATATACATTTTATGCTTATATAAGTTCTACTTGGGTTTATTTCCAAGTCATGTGTTCATCTGGATTGGAGGATAATATCAGCTCATATGCTAGACAAAGGGTCTACAGATCTCTCACTTCTATTGCCCATCTTCATTGCTTACCAATTCTCTTAATAATTCTGCTTATTATTTTGCGCAACATAACAATTCAGTTTCATGAAAATAGTAAAACAGAAAGGAAATGTAAGTAACCAGTTCTTAGCAATGGGACATAAAATATTATGGAATCATATTTGTTATTTCACTTACACAAAATAATTGCAATGTCCATCCATATTTCAAAGTACAAAGGCATTGACTTACATTTTGGTGGGAAAACATTTCAACTGTTTTTCATCATTTTAATATACCATAGAAAATTATTTTATGTAATATTCCAAAAGTAGTTTAAAACACTGAAGTTTTAAATATTTTACTACTTCACTTGTATTCAGAGTATTAGATTTTATATAAATTAAAAATATACTAAATTTTTTTTTATTGAGTGGGTATTAATTAACAGTACTCTTTAGACTTTGGGGGTACAACTTCAGAGTTCTAAACATATATTACCACATCAGACTCAGGATGAGTTTTTCTCTCCTACTGTCCATCTGTCCCCCTGTTTAGTAATCTCATTTCGGTAACCAGAGTTCATAGAACAGACAAAACCAAATGAAAATAAAAATTAAATATGTTGAAGCAATTTATGTTTGTATTTTTGGCACATTTTTTAAGTTGTTGATAAGTTTTCTCATGAATGGTTTCTAAGTGACGCTTTGTATTGACTAGTTTTTTAGGGTATTATTTAGAAGATGAGTGCATTACTGGTTTTAGAAGAGGACTCCTACAGGCTATGGGGGATACTTTTATATGTTATTACATACAGGATCACATTTTAAGTCCAATAATGACTTTATTTCTTAATCTCATGGCATTTGTGGAAATATTACTCTCAGAGCTAAAGTTTTATGTTGTTTTTAATTTAAATTTATTAATATTTTATTTCATTTTGTGTGAGCATATTATTTCCTTAGGTCAGATATTAACTCTATCACAATTTCTTGATAGTTAGAAACCAATAAACTTTAATAGGAGGAGCCTGAGGGAAAATATGTATTTAAATCAGGTGGTGGTATTTTAATATTCTAATAACTTCCATCAATGTGACAATAAAATTAAATTTCAAAAGTTCTAATGAAAGAAATACGTGATTTATTTTGCTGGATGTTCATGAATCCTGCAAGTGCGTTTTTTCATAAAACAAACTGCTCAACATTGCTTTTCTTATAGAGTGTTTCTGAAAATCTACTTCTAGAAACGTTAATGAAGTGAAATGCAGTTTAGAGTAGAAATAAAAACATTTGATTCATGTTTTTTCTTTCAGCTGTAAATCTAAAATATATCTATACATATAATCTAAAGTATATCTTCATATATCTACATAAAGTAAATAACATATATTAAATATAAACTTTTTCAGAGTTTGTCACTGAGGGCTAATGATTCTAGTTTCACTCACTGGAAAAATATTTCCCATTTTAATTCAAAATAAATTAAAAATTTTAGTTATTAAAAACTTGTTGGAAAGTCTAGAGGAACAGTTAGGGATTTTTTGTTTGTTTCATTTTATTTTTTAAATCTACTTTTAAGAACTGCATTCTGAATAATTGGGAAATAATTTATTAGGGAACTATAACGACATCTTGTATAAGACCTTGAGGTGAATAATATTTTGCAATGTTCAGTCCTTGAATCTGAAAACTAAGTAAAAAACTTACTGTGCTTTTTTATTTTCTTACATTATATATAAGCAGGTTTTAATTATGGCCACATATACTCCCATATATATTTTATATTTTTTCTGATGCTTGCAAAGTTGAATACTGGATATTGGTAGATAAGGACTTTCGTTTTTTATTTTATTTCAGTTATTAGTATGTTTAACTCAATGCAATGCCAAGACAAATAGGTAGCCAGATAGTTTTAGGGTAACATAAAATACATTGTATCTAATCAATATGTAACAAGGCAGAAAAAAGGGTAGGATGTTGCATCTTAAAAGTAATTTTCTCTTGAGACAGACATAGAAAGATCTCACTCATCTGTGGAATATAAAGTAACAGAATGGGAGACTAGCACCCAAGAGTAGTAGAGATAAGGACCAGAAGGTCTGCCCCACAGCTTGGAAACTGGCCTCACATACTGGGAGAAAAGGCAGCTGAGATAGAGAAGGGAACACCTAGTAGAGGATGTTGGGAGGACCCATTAGTATTGAAAGATGCGAGCTGAAAGTCGACTATAGACTGAACATGAAGGCAACTCAATACCTCTGTTGCAAACTACAACACCCAACAGGAGAGAGAACAAAATGAAATGCCCTGCCACAGAGGCAGGGTGGGGTGGTGGGGCCTGGGCTGGGGATGGTGGGAGGGATACTGGGAACATTGGTGGAGAAGAACGGGCACTGGTGGAGGGATGTAAATCACCACTGTATGACTGAAATGCAAACACGAAAGTTCATAAGTTTGTAACTGTACCTCATAGTGATTCACTAATAAAAATATTTTTTAAAAAAGTAATTTTCTCTTATAATAGCACAGCTTTGCTTTAATGTCCCCTTCATTCTAGAATCATTAATAAATCTTTCATTGTCTTGATTTATATTATTACAGCTGTTTTATTCGTCTGTATTTAAGTATTTTTATTACTGTTGCCCCACCCTAAATTATCCAGCAGAAGATTTTTGTTTTCCTGTTTGGCCATGAAATATAGACAACAGCTGCTATGAATGAGCAGGTAATGAAGGTTATGGTGGTATAAAAGGAGGAAAATTTTGCTTAATCTCTAGGAATTCCATAGAATTGAAAGTCATTGAGTGTCAATAGTGAAAACAGACACTGTTTAGAAAAGTAAGAATATTTTAGCAACAAATTGGCTAATTTGTGGAACTCTTTCATCTACATGTTGTAAATAAAAGGTATTAATAGCAACTGAAAGGAACATAACATAATAGCAACAACAATTTAAGAATTATTGGGGCTTATTGTCCCAATCATCCATTAACATAACAAAAGTATAATAAATAAAATGCAAGGGACTTTCATTCACCTATTCTTCACATTACAATTCTCAAAGTGCACTTTTTAAAGTACATTTTTAGATATAACTCCAAATAACTATTTCTTCTTTGGCATCTCTAAGGGTAAGTAAACATATTTTCCCTCAGTTTTACCAACATAATCATGGTTGCCAGCCCACCCACAGCATGGTTCTAAATCTGAAAGCCTGGAGAGACAATACACATGACTGAGGCAACAAATCTTAATCAGTGTCTAAAGTGAATGCTGAGACTAATAAGTATAAAATCAAACAAAGGAAAGGCATATGGAAGTTTACATTGAATTCACACCTCGGAGAAATCTGTGAAACTTGTCAACTTTTATTACTCTGTCTCATTCTTTCTTGCAGAAAATGTTTTTACTAATCCATCTAGGATATAAAATTGATGCATCAATCCTGAAATATAATCATACTTTTTAATATTGTTGGCCATAAGGAAAGCTGGCTAAATAAAGCGTATTCTTTGACATTTTCCCCCAGAAACTATTAATCTTAAACAAATCCTATAACTGTCTTGCTAAGGAGAGGAACAAACAACTCTAACATGATTTTTTAAAAAAATCTTAATTTTTTTGAGATGTGAAATATACAGGTATAATAAAAATGATTCACTCTTCTCTTAATTCTTGTCTCTTCTCTTTCCTTCTCTTTCCCTTCAAAACATGGAGTCTTTTAAAGCAAGTTTGATAGATGTTAAAACTAGACTAAGTCTTAAAGTTTGGAGAATGTGACAACCCCTCTCTGAAAGAAAATATTTCACTAAGTTATTTTATTAAAATTATGTAAATTAGTCAAAAACCCTCCTGAGTTCCTTTGTATTGATAAGAACAGGTCCATGGCTGGACAATATTTTTGAATGGTGACTTAAAATGTACCCCTACGTTATTTACTTTTCTTAAGACGGTACTAAACTTGCCATACTAATGTTTCTTTTTTCTGCATATGAAGTGTATGTATATTGTACATTTGTCAACGCAATATGCCCATACAATCCTTTCGTAACTATGAACGAGTTTCCTAAAAAAAAGTTAGATATGTAAATATATTTAGTCACCTTAACACTGCCAGACAAAAAATTAGGAATATTTTCAAAATATTTATTGTAGGACACATTGGTTTGTCTTTTCTGCCTTGCTTCAGGGAGCTTAGGTTTATCTGGGTTACTCCCATCACAGTGCTCCCATTTCTCTGTGATTATTTGTAACTTCTTTCTTTGTGCTCTGTTGACTTGTAAATATTGTTTTCCTCTTCTCCTTTAGTCCTTTGCATAGTTTATTGAGAGCAATGTCCTTTCTGTGTGGGCACAGGAAGACAGTAAATGCTATGCTTTTGTAATGTGGGAGTTAATTGATTCTCAGTGATATTTACTTCCTGAGCATCTGTTCTCTCAACTTCAGCATCTGTTGCACTTACTTCCTAGCTCCCCAAAGGCAGAATCCCCACGAGGGACTGAATGGACACAGGGCAAGAGGTCAGCTATGTGCTACCCTGGCATCCAGATGGGCCTGGTCAAAGTGCCATAATACTCAACTATAAGTTAAGAGCATGGTCATGACAAATTTTGTCATGATCCAAAAAGTAATAACTAGATTCAGACCCTGCTAGGGATAGAAATGATTAATCTGGCCTGAGAACTTTGTCTGAGTCTGTGGCAAGGTGTTCACGAGAGAGCTTCCATACAATGGAGCTCTCTTCCTGTGTCCATACAAAAATAACTAATATTGCACTGTAGCACTGTCGCACTGTCCTCCTGTTGTTCATAGATTTGCTTGAGCTGGCACCAGTAATGTCTCCATTGTGAGACTTGTAACTGTTTATGGCATATCAAATATGCCAAGGGTAGCTTGCAAGGCTCTGCCATGTGGGTGGGATACTCTCGGTAGCTTGCTGGGCTCTCCAAGCGGGATGGAAGAATCTAACAGAGATCAGCCACATGCAAGGCAAACACCCTACCTGCTGTGCTATCACTCCAGTCCAACTAACATTAAGGTGTTGACTAAAATGCTAGGAGAAGAGGAATAACCCTAGGTGGTGTTTCCACCCTTGAGCCTAATGGGCAGTCAGGAAGGGCTTTCTTATGTTGATTTTGCTACCAGACTGGGTGTAGTGTGGGCCCAGAGGGCATTGGATGGAAAGAGAGTGGGGGAGAGGCAGAAAAAGAGAGTCAGGGAATCATAAGGGAGAAGCAGTCAGTCAGAATCCAGAGGTCTGAGTCAGAGAGAGAATCCAGAGAGCTGGAACAGAGGAATGAGGGGTAGGAAGGAAGAGTGTGTGAGATGGGAGAAACGAGAGATTGAGGCAACTAATCAGCAACCAGCTTGGTCGTCATTCTTCCTTCACCGGCCCATTGTGAACAGCCATCCCGATCCATTCCATACACCATGGCTCGAGAGCACCGAACGTGGATGGTGAGAGAGAACCTCCCTGAGAGCCTGTGAACACACATCCTCCTGCATGCGTATTTTTTACAATTTATGAGCTCATCAATATACATCAAGCAATTTTTCTTATATGCCTCTATCCAATGAAAACACACACAAAATCCAATTTGATACATATGTTTATGTAACTATTGACTGTATCACTGTATCAAGGGCACCAGCAACATTTCCATTGTGAGACTAGTTGTTACTGTTTTTGGCATATCAAATAAGCCACAGGTAGCTTGCCAGGCTCTGCCATGTGGGCGAGGTACTCTAGGTAGCTTGCCGGGATCTCCAAGAGGGGCGGAGAAGTAGAACCCGGGTCGGCTGCCTGCAAGGCAAATGCTCTACCCGCTGTGCTATTGCTCCAGCTCAAACTATTTATAATTTTTAAAATATGGAAATAAGCCAAATCACCTATGATAGACATACAGTATGGTGGGAGGAGGCAGAGATAGTACAGATGGTCAAGTACTTTCTTTAAACACAGTCTATCAGGGCTCATCTGTTGCGTGAACATTCATTCAGTCATAGGCACTGAGACATGGAATTCAGAGAAATTATTATATTTCATGGTGGGCCACTGGATTTGCTCAGATCCTGTGACAAAAGGCAGAGTGTCCTACGGTCTCCTTTTATTGATCCTGGTACCTCTAAAGGGCACAACACAGTGACATCATCAAAAGAAATTACAGGAAGAACATTGAGGCAGCAAAACATGTATTGTTTCCTTGCATCTGCAGGCCTCCAGAAAAAGATACAAAACCAAAACTGAAAACTTTCTTACTTTGGCCTGCAGAAAAAGATACAAAAGCAAAACTGAAAAACAACTAACTGAAAAACAACAACAACAACAACAACAACAGCAATAACAACAAAAAGAAAACTGAAAACTTTTTTGGGCTATAAGCACTTGGGTTTGCATCCCAAAGACCAGTCTGGGCTAGAGCCTAGAATCTATATCCCAAAGACTAGGCTGGGCTCCAGCCCGGAATTTACATGGCAAAGGTCAGGCCAGGCTAGCCCCTGAGATCTGTATGTCAAAGACCAGCCAGGCTTTTCAGCCAGTGAGAAAAGCAAAACTGCCTTTCAATATACTGAAATGATGAAATTATTTACTGAAGGCAGATTAAAGGAAAAAGATGTTCAGCTTCATCCAAACCAGTCAGGAAACACAAGAAATCTCGCCCATTTTCATGGGTCCCAATGTACCTGCCCGTTGTAATGAACAGTCTACATGGGCTCATCCTGACAGCTCAGTCCAACCCAACACTCATCCATTGCATCCCACATAGTGCCCCAAGCACTTTGAGGAATGATCTCGGAATGATCACTGAGTGAAAAGCCAGGTGATCCTGAAAACAGCCAGGTTTGACCCAGCACCTCCACTCCCATAAAAACTAAAAAAGAAAATATGGTGTATATGCACAATGGTATATTACTCATGTATGAGAAAAGATCACTTACTATACACAACAAAATTGGTTGAGTTGTAGCAAATCCAGAAGTAATGTAGAAAAGTGGCAAATATTGAATGATAATATGCTGATAGAAAACAAAAAGAAAGAGTTGACAAAGCTGAATGAAAAGAAATGCTTGAACTCTGAAAACAATGTTTGTCTTCAGAGTGAGAGGGGAGAGTAAAGTAGAGAGGCACTCATACCAATATTGTATATTAGAGTGCCTCTCTACTTCTTTGTTTGGTATGGTGTTTGCCTTGCACGAGGCCAACCTGGGTTCAGTTCCTCCGCCCATCTCAGAGAGCCCGACAAGCTACTGAGAATATATCGACCGCACAGGAGAGCCTGGCAAGCTACTTGTGGCGTATTTGATATGCCAAAAACAGTAACAACAAGTCTCACAATGGAGACGTTACTGGTGCCGGCTCGAACAAATCGATGAGCAACGGGATGACAGTGACAGTGACAGTGACAGTGATTGATTTGTTGGTGGTGCATATTTAATGTAAACATTGAGGTGATTGATTTGGATAAATATGGCACTACTGGGTTTGAACTCAATGATTACTCTTGGTGGTGTTTATGGGACCAATATAGTTCTTAGGAACAAACCAGATACCTAAGCTCCTTGGATTCGTTAAGTTTGAAATAAGCAATATATGCATAAAATTTTTATGAAAAGGAAGAGGGATATTTATACTCTCTACAATCACTTACATTATAAAATATTAAAACATGAATAATTAGCAAGTTATAAAATATTGCATGAGTTAAAGTCAAGTGATAATTTCACAGCTAGACAAATCATCCAATGAGTAAGAAAGAATTCAGAAACAGACCCTCCATTATAGCTGAATACTAAACAACTAATGTGTTTCTAAAAAAATATTATTTTAAATAAATGGTGCTGAGTCAATCGGATAAATGTTAAAATAATTTACTGGATAATTATAACTATTCAGCTTGCAAATGGTCAATCCAGGAAAGTTACTCAGCATATTTTCAGTAGATCGATATAAAATTGAATAAATAAACTTGTATCAAAGAATTTACAATATAAGTATAATTAATCATGCCTTACATACTCTATTGTCATAAACACTAACCATAAAACTCTAAATTAAGGAGGACTTCAAAATTTAAACTTGACATTTGGAACTTGAAGTATATCACCAATAGAATGAAAATGTGATTTTTAGATGTAAAATCAGATTTTAGAGGTAAAATCAGAGTTAAAACAGAGTTAAAGGTTGTTTGCAAAAATATTGCAACAATTCAGTTGAAAAACAATAAACTAATAGAAAAAGAGTGTCACAATGTTCAATTTATCATATCCAATTAATAATCAGTCATTTGTGAGTTGAAACCAAAAATGAGTCTTATAAGATTATCAGAATACTTGAAACATTATTGAAGTCCTATGCAAGTGAGAAAATGCCACAACTGCCCTCCCCTCCGGACTGCCGGCCGAGTGGCTGGCACGCCGACCCCAAGCGCCGCTGCCGTCCTGTCTTCCGGCAAAGCAAAGGTCTGTGACGCTTCCTCGACCCGCCCTTCCGGACCCAGCCTGCTCCGCGGCCCTGAGCACCCCGGGCTTCCCTCCCCTCCGGACTGCCGGCCGAGTGGCCGGCATGCCGACCCCAAGCGCTGCCGCCGTCCTGTCTTCCCGCAAAGGTCTGTGGGAAAGGGGCGTGGCCTAACCACCAGGGGGCGTGGCCTAAGAAAAGTGGGCGTGGCCTCATTGCCGGCGGCCAAAGCTCACGCGGCAGAAAGTAGTTTTCTCAACATCCTGTCCAAGACTAACATCCTAGCTATTCGCAAGCAGTAGGACAATAAAACACAAGACTTCACATAAGAACTGAAGAAAACATCTCAGTAGGAGACCAGGTTCTACAAACGGCAAGTAAAAAGCCAACCACTATTAACTGAGCCTATCCACAATCCTTTTTCGCAACAAAAGGAAACAGGGACACTCATCATCAAGAGCCCTCTTTCATATCACCACAAACAACATGAAGAAACAGCGAAAATCCCCATTGCAACCAGAGGACGATCAAAGGAGTCCGGAAACCTCAATGGGCGCCTCCTACAAACTTGACCTCTCTGAGAAAGAATTCAGACTTGAAATCCTCAACATGTTCAATCAACTCAATGCAAAGATGGACAACTTCAAGGAAGACTTGGCGGAAACAATACAACAGACAGCCGACAAAATACGGGAAGAAATGAGAGCAGAAATAAAAAACCTTCAAAAAGAAATGAAGGATTCCGTACATGAAATCAAAAACTCTCTGACTGCCCTCAACAATAGGATGACTGCAGCCGAAGACAGAATCAGTATGCTTGAAGATGAGCTGCAAGAGGCCTACAGGCAACATCAAACCATGGCAAGAGACCTCAAAATAGCTCTAGCCAGAATCAGAGTCCTAGGGGATGAATTCAAGAGGAACAACATTAGAATCATTGGACTACCAGAACCACAGGGAACCAACCCCAACGAAAAAGACACAGTCAAACAAATCATTGCGGAAAACTTCCCACAGCTGGACAATGCAGGCATCCAGATTCAAGGCGCCCGGAGAGTGCCAGCTAAAAGAGATCCTAACAGAAAAACCCCAAGACATATCATAGTTACAATGATGGACATCTTCCAGAGAGACACAATACTCCAAGCAGCAAGGTCCAAGCAGGAAATCACATACAAAGGAGCACCCCTTAGGCTCACAGCAGATCTATCAGAGGAAACCCTCCAAGCTCGAAGGCAATGGTGGGATATAGTGAAAAAACTCAATGAAATCAACGCTTCACCAAGAATACTTTATCCGGCTAAACTCTCATTCAAACTAGAAGGAATCATACACTACTTTGGGGATAAACAACAGCTCAGGAACTTCATAGACTCAAAACCAAACCTAAAAGAAGCACTAAAGGGGCTATTGTAAGACAAGAACAACCTCTACAAGCACAACAAACCCTTGCACAAAGACGGCACAAAATCCCATAACAATAATCTCCCTTAATGTCAATGGTCTGAATTCACCAATTAAGAGACACAGACTGGCAAAATGGATTCAGAGACTCAACCCAACCTTCTGTTGCCTGCAAGAAACACATCTGAATAGCCAGAACAAACACAGACTCAAAGTCAAAGGATGAAAAACAATCCTGCAAGCAAACAACTCCCTCAAGAAAGCCGGAGTGGCTTTACTAGTATCGGGCAACATAGACTTCAGGTTGAAAAAGATTAGAAGGGATAGTGAAGGCCACTTTTTATTAATCAAGGGATGTGTACATCAGGAAGAAATCAAACTCCTAAATGTCTACGCACCCAATGAGGGACCAGCTAAATACCTACAACAGCTGCTAAGAGTCCTCGAGAAGGACATCTCGAGCAACACAATAGTAGTTGGAGACTTCAACACTGCACTGTCTCCTCTGGACAGAACTAGAAGATTAAAACTCACCAATGAAATACTGGCTTTGAAGGAAGAAATAGAAGAGAGAGGGCTAATAGATCTATACAGGGCTTTATATCCCCAAAAAAAAGGAATACACATTCTTTTCCAGTGCACATGGAACATTTTCCAGAATAGACCATGCGCTGGGCCACACAACATGCCTCAACAGAATCAACAAGATAGACATTGTACCAGCTATCTTTTCAGACCATGATGCACTGAAGATAAAACTTAACTGTGGACAGATGCAGAAAACCAAATCAAACACCTGGAAATTAAATAGCTCGATATTGAACAATGAGTGGGTCAGGAAGGAAATCAAGGAAGAAATCAAAAGGTACCTAGAAACAAATGAGAATGAAGACACGAGCTACCAGAACCTGTGGGACGCAGCTAAAGCCGTTTTAAGGGGAAAATTTATAGCTCTGCAAGCATATCTCAGGAAGGAAGAAAGGGCCCACATAAATAACTTGACTTCACAGCTCAAGACCTTAGAAAAGGACCAACAAAAGGAGCCAAAACCAGGCAGAAGGAAAGAGATAATAAAACTTAGAGCAGAAATTAATGACATGGAAACCCAAAAGACAATCCGGAAGATCAATGAAACCAAGAGCTGGTTCTTTGAGAAAATAAACAAGATTGATAAACCACTAGCAAGACTCACAAAGAAAGAGAGAGAGAACCCTTATAAGCCGAATCAGAAATGAAAAGTGGGACATCACGACAGAAACCAATGAAATTCAAAAGATCATCAGAGACTACTTTGAAAATCTCTATGCCACGAAACAAGAGAATCTAGAAGAAATGGATAAATTCCTCGACTCCTATAATCTCCCAAGGCTGAACCAAGAAGACCTGGAGTACCTGAATAGTCCAATTAACATCAAGGAAATTGAAATGGTAATCAAAATTCTCCCCAAAAACAAAAGCCCAGGTCCAGACGGATTCACTAGTGAGTTCTTCCAAACATTTAAAGAGGACCTTTTGCCAGTCCTTCTCAAGCTCTTCCAGGAAATTGAAGAAACAGAAACCCTCCCTAACAGTTTCTATGAGGCTCATATCTCCCTAATACCAAAAGCAAACAAAGACACCACAAAAAAAGAAAACTACAGGCCAATATCCCTGATGAACACAGATGCAAAAATTCTCAACAAAATATTAGCAAATAGAATTCAACAACTCATCAAAAAGATCATACACCACGACCAAGTGGGATTCATCCCGGGGATGCAAGGATGGTTTAACATCCGGAAATCAATCAACATAATCCACCATATCAACAAAAGAAAAGATAAAAATCATATAATCATATCAATAGATGCAGAGAAAGCGTTTGACAAGATCCAGCATCCGTTTATGATGAAAACACTAGCCAAAATAGGTATAGAAGGGACCTTCCTCAATATAGTCAAAGCCATTTATCACAAGCCTATGGCAAGCATTGTCCTCAATGGGGAAAAACTAAGAGCCTTCCCTCTGAGAACAGGGACGAGACAAGGATGCCCACTCTCTCCACTTCTGTTCAATATAGTACTGGAAGTACTTGCAATAGCGATTAGGCAAGAAAAAGACATTAAGGGCATTCAGGTAGGAAAGGAAGAAATCAAGCTCTCACTATTCACAGATGATATGATACTATACTTAGAGAACCCTAAAACCTCTACCAAGAAACTCCTAGAAACAATAGACTCGAACAGTAAAGTTGCAGGCTATAGAATCAATACCCAAAAGTCCATGGCTTTCCTATATGCAAATAATGAGAGAGAAGAAAGTGACCTGAGAAAAGCAATCCCATTCACAATTGCGCCTCAAAAAATCAAATACCTCGGAATCAGCTTAACAAAGGAGGTAAAGGACTTGTATAATGAAAACTATAAAACACTACTTCAGGAAATAAAAGAGGACACGAGGAAATGGAAAGACATCCCCTGCTCATGGATTGGAAGAATTAATATTGTCAAAATGGCAATTCTCCCCAAAGCATTGTACAAATTCAATGCGATCCCTATAGGGATACCCTTGACATTCTTCAAAGAAATGGAGCAAGCGCTCCTGAAATTCATATGGAACAATAAGCCCCCACGAATAGCTAAAGCAATCCTTGGGAAAAAGAAAATGGGAGGAATCAACCTCCCCAACTTCCAACTCTACTACAAAGCGGTAGTCATTAAAACAGCATGGTACTGGAACAAAGGCAGAGCGGCAGACCAATGGAACAGGGTTGAATACTCTGACATACACCCCCAAATATATGATCATCTAATCTTTGATAAGGGAGCAAGAAATGTGAAGTGGAGCAAGGAAAGCATGTTTAACAAATTGTGCTGGCAAAACTGGACGGCTACATGCAAAAGAATGGGCTTAGACCTCCATCTATCACCATGTACAAAAATCAGATCAAACTGGATTAAAGACCTCAACATCAGACCAGAATCCCTAAGGTACATTGAAGATAAGGTCGGCAAAACCCTCCACGACATTGAAGCCAAAGGTATCTTCAAAGCTGACACGCCACTGGCTAAGCTAGTGAAAACAAAGATAAATAAATGGGACTATCTCAAACTAAGAAGCTTCTGCAACTCAAAAGAAACAGTGACCAAAATACAAAGACAGTCTACAGAATGGGAAAGGATATTTATGCAGTACCCATCCGATAAAGGGTTGATAACAAGGATATACAATGCACTGGTTGAACTCCACAAGAAGAAAACTGCCAACCCGATCAAAAAATGGGCTGATGAAATGAACAGAAACTTTTCCAAAGAAGAAATCCGAATGGCTAAGAGGCACATGAGAAAATGTTCAACATCACTAATCATCAGGGAAATGCAGATCAAAACAACAATGAGATATCATCTCACACCACAGAGACTGGCCCACATCCCCAAAAACAAAAGCAACCGGTGTTGGCGTGGATGTGGGGAGAAAGGGACTCTCCTTCACTGCTGGTGGGAATGCCGACTGGTTCAGCCCTTTTGGAAAACAATATGGACGATTCTCAAAAAGTTAGAAATTGAGCTCCCATTTGACCCAGCAATACCACTCCTGGGAATATATCCCAGAGAGGCAAAAAGGTATAGTAGAGATGACATCTGCATTTCCATGTTCATTGCTGCTCTGTTCACAATAGCCACAATATGGAAAAAACCAGAGTGCCCGAAAACAGATGATTGGCTAAAGAAACTCTGGTATAATTACACAATGGAATACTATGTAGCTGTCAGGAAACATGAAGTCATGAAATTTGCATACAAGTGGATCAACATGGAAAGTATCATGTTGAGTGAAATGAGTCAGAAAGAAAGAGACAGACATAGAAAGATTGCACTCATATGTGGAATATAATGTAACTGAGAAGTACAAGTTGGCAACGATGTAACTTCTGGCAGATATCTCTCTGGACTTAGTTACTAAAATACTAAAATACAGAAACCCAAAGCCGAGATGCCGCTAAGTGTGGTCACTCGACCTCACACTTCTTCATCCTCAGCAATGGAAAACAAATTACCTAATGCTTCCTTTTCAGCAGGTCTGACTTTAGGGGAGAGACTCTCCAAACAATAATAGTGAGTTTTGTTGAAATATTGTATGCAATCAAAGTGAAAGTAAAGTGAAATTTATTAGTTACACAGGCGGGGGGGGGGCTTAGGGTGGGGGGGCTAGGCGCGTGGGGGTGTTTGGGGTGTGAGGGGGCGGGGTGGAGCTATACTGGGATTCTTGGTGGTGGAATATGAGCACTGGTGAAGGGATGGGTATTCGAGCATTGTATAACTGAGATTTAAACCTGAAAACTTTGTAACTTTCCACAATAAAAAATTAAAAAAAAAAATAAAATGCCACAACTGCCATTCACAAAGTAAGCTTTTGAAGTGTTTGATTAATAGTTTATATTTATATTAATAGTTTATATTTATACTAATAGTTTCTTCCTTATATTTTTATCATCAATGTTTGGTGTTAATCATAATTTATCATAATCTTTAAATTTCAATAAATTAATTCTACTTAACTTTTGAAATATAAATGGTGGGACAAAATAACAGGGAATTCTAGTCTATTCTTTTTTGTTCTGAGATAAAAAATAAGGTAAAGGAAAATATAAATAATGGAAATAAAACACTAACATGTTTTTCTAATATTGTGTAGCATTATCATCCAGTTTAATATATCTTATTGCAGATTATTAGCTAAAACATTTTGTTGTGCTTCAGAAGAACTTTAATCATTAAGTATATAGACACAATCTTTAAAGCTCAATTAATACAACGTATGAAATAAGTCTCTGAAATACAGCTGCAAGACTACTCTCTCAACTATATGAAAAATATCTTCCAAAAGAAATGCATTTAATTAACCTAGATTTGATAAGAATTCAATAGTCATATAATGTTTTAGAAAGCTTTGAATTATTTTTCTCTACCCCAGTGGGTAGGGCATTTGCCTTGCATGCAGCCAACCCGGGTTGAATTCCTCCATCCCTCTCAAAAAGCCTGAGAAGCTACCAAGAGTATCCTGCCCGCAGAGCAGAGTCTGGCAAGCTACCCGTGGCATATTCGATATGCCCAAAACAGTAACAACAAGTCTCACAATGGAGATGTTACTGGTGCCCTCTCAAGCAAGTCAAGGGGAAGACAGTGCTACAGTGCTACCCCTTATAAATATTTCTTACAGACAAGCAAAAAACATACAAAACACCCAACATCCTTTAAATTGTTAATATAATTACCATATCATCATTACTTCCTTATTTACAGATCTTCAATGTTTTGAAGATGAAGTTCTCAAGGAAAACTAGAAAGAAATATTATATTGTATCTAATTCTCTTTTTCCAAGTGTTCACATTATACTAGAAAGCTCTGGTTCATATATTAGAGTTACTTAAAGTTGTTAAATATTTAAAAACTTAACATTCAATGTGAGCTTTTTCATATGATCTCATTTGAAATACTGGAATGATACCAATGATATCAATTTCCCGTTACCAGATAATAATAGCGATCCATTAAGTGAAGTGCATAAAGTACAAAAATGCCCATTTAATGTTTTTTTGTTAAAGCATACATCAGGTAGCTAAATAATCTCATTGGCACTTACTAAAATAGCCTACCTTACTCATTTTGTAAACTATATAGCAGAGATACTAATGTGGCACTTTGCTTTTCAATTTTTGTTTGCTTTCTGTGTCTTGTTTTTGGGTAACAAGAGGCATTATTCAAGACTCACTCTTTTCTTTGCATTTAAGGATCAGTCCTGGTGAGGCTTGAAAACTCTACCTGGGGCCAGGGATAGAATTTGATTTTGGCATGTAGCTTACCTATTATAATATCTTCTTCTTCCAGTGACACTTTACTTTTTAAATCAGATTTAAACTAATTAAATAAAAATTGAAAATAATGATAAAAATCTTAACTTCATAGAAAATTAAGAGTAAATTTTAATTTAGTCTTAAAATGGCATAAAAATCTAAGATTAAAATGGCAGGATAATCCATAGTATAGCTTTATTTCTCTTATCACTAAATTTCATTTTATTCATAATTTTATTTTTATAGGAATAAATATGTATTTATATGTTAATGTGTTTTCAAAAAACTAAATTTACTTTATTGTTTGGAAATGGGAATTGAATATTTTACTTAACATTTAGCTACATTCTGTATTTGCAATCATATTCTCCAAAATTATATATGATGTTTTTTAAACTTTGAAAAATAAAAATTTCTTAATTCATGTAATATAGCATACTGGTGCTTAAGCTACCTTCATGAATCAAATGTCGCACTTTTACTTATTTTTATTTGGGGGATTTCCTAAGCACAGTTTGGTTGCCCCAGTGGCCACTCCCCGAATTACTCAGCCAGCTGAGTGGAAGTTTTCAAGTCTGGGTTTAAGAATTCGGGGCTGGAGCAACTGTACAGAGTTGTTAAGGGGTTTGCCTTCCACGTGGCCAATCTGGGTTCAATTCCCAGCATCTTTATATGGTCTCCTGAGTACCACCAGGGGTAATTCCTGAGTGCAAAGCAAGGAGTAACCCCTGTGCAATGCCGGAGGTGACCCAAAAAGCAAAAAAAAGCAAAAAAAAAAAAAAAAAAAAAGGAAAAGGAATTGAAGCTGTTCCTCTGGCTAATATAAGTATCCTCCAAATGATCACCACCAGGATCTCACCATTCTACAAGGAAGTGATCATTGATGTAAAGAGAGGGATTTGACAGGGTATTACCATTTCACCGAAACTCTTCAGTGCCACCCGAGAGAACGTGATACGATGACAGGAATGGGAAGGAATGGGACTAAAGATAGACAGTTGGCAACTACATCACCTCTGCTTCGTTGATGGCATTGTTCTAATAACACCAAACATTAGCTATGTGACACAAATGCTGGCTGACTTCGCCTGAGTGTGGAAAGGTCAGACTGCTGAAGCTGAATCTCACCAAAACGATGTTCATGAAAAATGAACTAGTCCCTGATGTTCCATTTGCTCTCAAAGGAATGAACATCTCCAAATGCAGCAGCTATGTGTACCTGGGTCGAGAAATCAACATGAGGAACAACTTGGAGCCAAAACTGAGCAGGTGGAAGAGAGCAGTGTGGAACGCCTTCAAGAACATAGAAGAAGTGATTAAGAGGACGAAGAACCTCCAACTTCGGCCACATCTTTTCAACTCTACCGTTCTTCCTGCACTAACATATGCCTCAGAGACCTGATCCTAAGAAAGCAGGATGAGAATGCTATTAGGGTATCCCAAAGAGTAATCAAAAGAGCTATGCTAGGAGTAACACGTCTCACTCAAGTGAGAGAAGGAATCCGGAGTTCCAACCTCCGTCAAAGATCAAGAATCAGGGACACTGTCTAGTTTGCCAAGGTGTCAAAAATCAGATGGGTCGGACACGTAATGTGATTTCGAGATGAGCCCTGGACTAGAGCTGTTACTGACTGGATTCCATGAGACATCCAAAGATCATGTGGCTGTCCACCTACGAGATGGTCAGACTTCTTCGTCAAAACCCTGAATGAACGGTTTGAGGCTCTTCGTGCTCCTGGAGCAAGCAGATACCATTGGGCTGCACTAGCACATGACAGGAACAAATGGAGATGTTACTGTTGCCCGCTCAAGCAAATCAAACATCATTGGGATGACAAGTGATACAAGTTATACCTTTGAAATTCAAATATTATTATAATTATGTACTAATATCAATGACTAGCAAGTCTGACTCAAAATAATTAGACGTATTTGCAAAAAGATATATTTTTAAAATGCTACATTATTCTTGAATTCTGATATAATAGATATGTTAGGTTTCCTATATAAAATTATAGTACTTAAGAGAGTCTCTTTCCCACGTGCTTCGCTCTCTTCCGCGGGGCCCCTCAGATGAGATGGGCTCCAGCTTCCTTCCCTCCCTGAGCAGAGGTCCCAGCTGCCGCAGACTTCTGGAGCATAGCCACAGCCATGCTCAAGGCCCCTCTCCACACATTCAGATGAGCTTCAGGCATGAAGGTACCAGAAGAGGAACCCAGGTGTGAGGGACCCGGGGCTGAGACCTCCAAGTCTGCTCAGATTGGAACCGGGCCTCTTCTGCCCAGATTTCTTATTTCCCAGGAGCTAGGCGGTAACACCCACGGACTGCCCCGGGCGCTGGGTAATCCCATCAACGGCCAGCCTCTAGAGACTAAAAAGCAAGCTCCCGGAAGTGCATGGCCGCTTTGTGGCCGCACGACATCTTATAGCCTACTTCTCCCTCTGGGAGAAACTGGCAAACTACCAGAAGTTTCCTGCCCACATGGGAGAGCCTCGTAAGGTCCCCATGGCATATTAATATGCCAAAACCAGTAGCAATGCTGGGTCTCATTCTCTTGACCCTGAAAGAGCCTCCAATGCAGCATCGTTGCGAAGGACGAGTAGAGAGAGGCTTCTAAAATCTCAGGGCTAGGGCGAATGGAGACGTTACTGAGACCGCTCGAGAAAATTGACGATCAACGGGATGATGATGATAGTACATAATGCATGTTTTATAATAGCACTGTGGGAATCGCTCTGTTGTCCTGGTGTTCATCGATTTGCTTGAGTGGGCACTGTTCTTGGCATATCAAATATGCCACAGGTAGCTTGCCAGGGCTCTGCGGTGCAGGCAGGATACTCTTGGTAGCTTGCCAGATTCTCTGAGAGGGATGGAGAAATCAAAACCCAGGTTGGCCACATTCAAGGCAAACGCCCTACCCTCTGTACTATATTAGTGACAAAAATTAAGATTTAATGATATGACTATGTATGGAATAAATTAATGGGTTACAAGGTTTGTAGTATTAAAAATATTGACATGTGCAATTGTGATTATCATGAACTTTATATTCTTGTATTGAGATGTGACCATAATTTAACTCTCACTGGTTAACATACAAAAGTAGCAACGACTTTTCCAGAGTAAGTAGAACCCTCCCATCCTGTGGCCATCATGAGTAAATGGACTGAGCAAGATCCCATGTTTCCATTGTAGGGGAAATTGTAAAATAAAATAATCACAGATGGTGATGGCTCAGAAAACACTACTTTTTTAACTTGACAAGGATTTTAATGCATATTTTTAAATATGGGATTTCAGATGCATGAGTGAAATGAAAGATATTGATGTGTCTTCTTTCCCATGAAATGAAGAAAGTCACAAAAAGACCTTAGAATCTATAGCAGTTACACTGAGGATCTTCCTTCCTTATAATGATTCTCAGCTACATTGATCTGTATGCTTTGGAAGTAAAAGTCATTGACCTCAAATGAAATGCTTTTGGATATTTAATAAGTCCTATTATTAACAATTATCAGTTTTGTTTATAATTACTTGCTTTCTATTTTTACTCCATTACGATTATGTAATATTCCACTTCAATCCTTTTAAAAGACTGATTATTTTAACTCTAATATTCTGGAAAATGTCTGAATAAAATATAAAATCTGTCAACAGAGTATTAAATATCCATCTATATACTTTATGTTTTACTTAAGAAATGAAAACTACAGTATGAAGAAAAATTCCCCAATAATAGATATTTAATTGTCTTAACTTCATAAACACAGTCATTTTTATTGTAATCATATTTTCTCTTTCCCTATCCTATAACATCAGCATTTTATTCAGAGTGTACTTATCCCATGAACCACTGGTGGCTGGAAACTGATATTTCAGTACTACACTTGCTGAATCTGGTTTTTTAGGCACTCAGATAATTTTGTGACCCTCACTGCACACAATCCAGTCTATTAAATGGAACGGAATAAATCCACAGAGTGCCTGCACTTGAACAAAGACCTGTGTCATATCTACTACAAATTGCCCAACCTTCACTTGGGATGCTTTTCTGTGGAAAGAATGGATAAAGTACTAATCCTATCTCTGTTGAGCCATGGTTTTATCCATTTCTTCTTTCAAAATAAATGCTCCTTTATATATGACATTGATTAATTTCGCTCAAGCAGTACATATTGGACCAGTCTTGCATAACACTGGAACAATGGGAAATCATGTACATTTCTTGTGGGAATATAGATGAGAAAAGCAACTTATGGTAGGATTTTTTTCTACAACTAGTAAAACTGATGCTGTGAGGACAGTCAGAGAATTCCCTAGCTCTTTGCTGGAGAGAAATGATTCAAAGTCACAAATTGAAATCATTTGCAGTATGTTTTGTAATTTCAGAACATTAAATACATCCAAAATAATAAAAAAATTTGCTTCATTACAAATTCTGACATATAGTCATACAAATATGAAATAAATAGTACAGAAAATTTATTACATAAATTCTTATACATTTTTATATTTCAAATATAAACAAAAACTTATAATTTTCCTTGCATTTACAGTGGAAATATACAGAATAATGTATATAATGTCTAGCATAAGTATATGTAACATTGTTACATATATGTAACATATGTGTTACATATATATTCTTTAAATGTTACATATATATGTAACATCATTGAAAAATGTAAAATTATGTTTTTTTTTAAGTAAAAGAATGAAAATGGACTATGATTTAAAATTCTGGTGATGACCCATTTATGATTCCTCTTTGTTTCTTCTTTATCAGCAGGATTTCCTTCATATGATATATAAAAAAGAACCAACTAAATGAAATAAGACAAATATAAAATTTGGGCTACAACAGCAAATTAGTTGTTATCAGAAGGGATGGGGAAAGGAAAATATGTGAATCATTCAAATGGCTTGGCTGTAATGCAAATGATAGCATTCAATTTCTAGTGGACTTTTTTTTTTCTTTTTGGGTCATACCTGGCGATGCACAGAGTTACTCCTGACTTTGCACTCAGAAATTACTCCTGGCGGTGCTTGGGGGACCATATGGGATGCTGGGAATTGAACCTGGCTCGGCCACATGCAAGGCAAGCACCCTATCCGCTGTGCTATTGCTCCAGCCCCTCTAGTGGACATTTTAATGTAATATATATATGTATATATATATTTTTATTTTCAATGATAGGGTGACAAAAACAAATGTAATGTTAAAATTTTAATATACATCAAAAGCACCTGAGTCCGTTTATGTACTGCTATGTTTCATTCTGCCTCTGCTCATTTATTTTTCTATCACTTCCTTTCTATTGTCGGTCTTCTTGTTCCTTTCCTTGATATATGAGTTCTATCACTTTGTTCTTGTCTCTTTTCTTTAATAAATAGCCACATGATAACTTTCATCTCATACTAGTAATCTAGCATCATTTACTTCTCAGATGTCTTAAATTTATCACCTGTTCAAACTGCAGTTTTAGGTTCTCGGAACTAAAAACATAGACACATTTGAGAGTAATATGTCATCAACCATTTCTCATTAAATGTCAAAACTTGGAAGATGAATTAAAATAGTTGGTATCAGTGGCCTAGTATCATCAAATTGTGCTCTATGTGTGATACATGGGATAATCACTGGTTAAACTTTAGTTGATGTCTAAACAAATCTATTGAATTTAGTTTATACAATAGTAGATTCCAAAATTTTATTTTTCCTAAATTTCAAATTTCTGCACAAGAATTATTAATAATAGTTGGAATAGAAATGTTTTCTACTTACATTTCTTATTAATTTTTCAGGATTCTTTGTCTCTATCTCTCTCTGTCTCTGTGTTTGTCTCTCTCTGTGTCTGTGTCTCTGTCTCTGTGTCTATGTCTGTGTGTCAGTGTCTCTCTGTCTGTTTCTTTCTCAGTCTCTCTCTCCTTTGATTTTGTTCTTTGGTTTCATTTTTTTTTTATTTTGGACTTCAACCAGCATTGCTCAGGGTTTACTGCGAGCTCTGAATGAAGGATCTCTCCTGGCAAAATTTAGGGGCTCATTTGGGAAGCTAGCTATCAAACTATGTCTGTCAGGTGAACAGCAAGTGCCCTGCTGGCTGTAATCTAATCACAGGACTTTGTCTCCTTCCTGGTGTGTTGAGTGAGAAGTTAATTGATTTTATAGAACACGTTTTGATAGTGTTGATCTTCTGTATAATCTTTAAAAAAATTCAATGTTCCTTGTCATTTTGGTTTCTATGTTTATTTGTTTTCTATTTTATTTATTTGCACCCTATTCTGTGTTATATCCTTCTAACTGCTGGCCTTTGTTTTTCTTCCGCTTTAGTTCCTTCAGGTGTAATGTTTAGTTGTTCCTTTGAGACTATTTTATTAGTGAGACTCGATTGCAATGAACTTCTCTCTTAACACCACTATTACTGTCTTCCTTAGAATATATTTGCTTCTTTCTAGTGTTGTTGTTATTCAGGTAATCTTTTTGTTTCTTCTTAGTTGATTCTTATTGAATCAGGAATTATTCACAATTGGGGATAGAGCCTTGCAAGCCTCCGCCCCTGGTTCGAATCCCGGCATCCCATATGGTCCTCTGAGCACCTCCAGGAGTAATTCCTGAGTGTACAGCCAGGAGTAACCCCTGTGCATCGCCAGGTGTGACTTGCAAGCAAGCCTCCGCCCCTGGTTCGAATCCCAGCATCCCATATGGTCCTCTGAGCACCTCCAGGAGTAATTCCTGAGTGTACAGCCAGGAGTAACCCCTGTGCATCGTCAGGTGTGACCCAAAATGCTAAAAAAAAAAAAAAGAAAAGAATTATTCACAATTAAATTGATTAGTCTATACTAACTTAAGGAAAAGATGTTTTATTTCTGTTGCTTGTTTCAAGTTATAAACCTCAGATTAAAAATGCAATATGATTTTAAGTATTTAAGTAATGATTTCGTGTATTCTTAAATAATTGTTGGAATGTACACTTCTTATCTATCTTCAAAAGGAACATGTATTTATTATGTGGGGATTTGAATTTCTTCACATAGCTATTAAATTCACTTCTTTTAATGCTTATATCTAAATGCCATAATTTTCTCATTAATTTATTTCTTGATGCTATGTTGAAATATCTTAAAATTACTTTTTTATTGCCAGTATTTCTTTTAGATCTATTACAATTTGTTTTGTGGACCTAGGACAGACCAGAGTTTTCTAGAGTTCATCCATGGTACGCACAGGTTAACAGCTTTTATCTCTAGCTTGGTCTCCTGAGCATGGCTGGATTTCGTGATTTAGTGCCCTGCTCCAGTAATTTACAGTATTGTTTTGATTACTTGAAATCCACTCTGTTGGGAACATATAAATGTGGTGTGTGTGTGTACACTGATGCACATGAAAAGACTGACACCTTAACCAGTATGTAATACCTGTATTTTACTTCTCTCACCCTTTTTTAGTTGAAATTTCTTTTAACAGATGTGAGAATAGCAGACTTTGCCCTTTTTTCTATTTTACTGTCTTGAAACACTAGGCTTCACTTTTTTTCCCCTGAGTCTCTGTTTTTATTTGTATCTATTGTGAGACTCCACTATATAGATGGACTCTTTTTTTTCACTCATCTACCTATTCTGTGCCATCTGGTGACTTCCAACTGTACAGCTTTGGATTGATATTGATATGTGGGTTTTACTTACTGCTATAAATCTCTTGTTTTATGGTTATGTTTATGTGAATATTACTTTCTTCCTTTTGATTATATCTGCCTTTGTATGTGTATAGTGTTTTCTATTGATTCTCTCCAACTATTTATGCTTTTATTCTAAATATCTCTCCTTCACTTTTGTTTTTCTAGTACAAGGGGGTTATATAAACAAATATTGCATACTATGAGAGAGATGTTTTAATCATAAATCCATCTAATTTCATTCTATACTGCCAAAACCTAAATAATAATTTGTTTCCAAAGTAACTCGGGTGTGTGTGTGTGTGTTTGTGTGTGTGATGCAGTTAATTTCTTGTTGTACTTTAATGAAGGGTTTTGTTTGCCAGTACTTATTCTAACATTTTCCATAAGTCCTCTAGATTTTTGATTTCAGAAATTTTGTGTTAACTTGTTCTTCACTGAAATGGAACTTGGTAAGAAATATAGCGATCACTTGCTGTAGGGGTAGTAATTCATTTTTATGTATATTAGAAGTGACATCCAGAGGAATATTTAAAAGGCAATTTATAGGCAAATCTGGTGTTTGAAGATACAAAATCCTGAAGGAACAAACAATTTTCATCACATTATATGAAAGTTACAGGCTGTGTTTGCCTTTTCTATGCTAATTTGGACTTAGCTGACTTCAAAACTCTGATCATCAACACTTAACATTTATTCTAGTTCCTGTCCTGAACTGGAGAATCATCCACTGCACAAGGATTTATTTTTTTACCAGAAAATTTTCAAAGGGAAAATGGACGAAGAAAAGCTACATATATTTTTTTTCTATGATCAAGAATTTCTTGCTTTGGTTGCTTTTATTGAAACTTCTCTAGCACATTACAAAGGCATTCTAAAATCAGTGAAGTTGAATATTACTCAAAATGATAATAATGCTGCAGAAAGAAGAATCTAATCTCTAAATGTAATAAAAATTTAACATATTTATGGACTATGGTTCCCTTTAACATTTTATTGGATTATACTTTTAAATTAACCACAATTTAATTAATAAATCCTAAGTGCATTGCATTGTTAATTCCTAATTCATAGAAATATTTCCTTCCATGGAAAATTTCTAAGAAAAGACTAGTTCTGATAAGGATATTTTTTAAATTAACTACCACTTATCTTGTTAATTTTTTAATAATTAAATAATAATTTAATAATTATCTTGTTAATTTAGTATCACAATGCTTTCACTGCCCTGTCTCAGAAAATGACTTTTTGAGAACAGTTAAAAAAACAGCACTAACTCACATCAAAGCTCACACTCATTGCTCTTACTCGATAGACTTTCCTATTAAACTGTACTTAAGAACTATGTGTAGTTTGATAAATAGTTGCATATTCTTTAAAAGATTTATCAACTGTTTGTATAGAATATGTGTTCACTTAGAATATATATCTGTATTCTAAGTGAACACATATTCCTCTGAGACACAAAGGATACTTCCATTTGTAATAAATCTTGTTTGAAAATAATAATTTTCATTCACAATTCATACAATTTGTACTAACATAGAAGTTTAATTGGACGATGGGTCATTCTACAAACTTAGAGCTCATTCTCTCTCTAATCTGCTTTATTTGAAGTTCATCTTGTTCTTATTTTGACCCACAAGTAATGTTTATTTTTTGTACATAATGATAAATAATTGGGATGTAATTCATATTGCCCTGATTTATTTTATATTTATTTCCTTGAAGAGAGTTAGAAAAAATTATATACTATTGAATTTGATCAATATTTTGGTATTAAGTACTTTTTTAAACATATGTGCAGAAAACATACTATAAAAATTTCTATCACAGATTGATTATGGAAAAATCAATATCACAGAATCTATGAAAGTAAGATAAAAGATATATATATTTTTGACTATGCATCTGTGTGTCTGATTTTTCTTCACTTTTGTGGCAGTCGGACTTTATAATGCTTGGAGGCATGAGGATCCTGATGCTATCACAAAAAGTACATATGTTCTACCATTTAAACCATATTTTTACCACTTTAAATATTTATATGGGCTGCAGATATAGCAAACTGATTAGGGTATTTTTGCCTTGCATGCGACCGACCCGGGTTTGATTCCTCCATCCCTCTCAGAGAGCCCAGCAAGCTACCCAGAGTATCTCACCCGCACAGCAGAGCCTGGCAAACTACCCATGGCGTATTTGATATGCCCAAAACAGTACCAACAAGTCTCACAATGGAGTCGTTACTGGTGCCTGCTCGAACAAATCGATGACCAATGGAATGACAGTGATACAGTGACACTGAAATATTTATATATTTTTTAATAGTTGTATTGAGATGATAAATCAAACAAAGCAAATTAAAAGAAAAATGAGATATCACCTCAGACCCATGAAAACAGTCTGGATCAGAAATGTTAGACACAGTATCATTGGCACACGTGTGAAGAAAAAGTAATACTCATACATAGTAGACATTAAAACTGATTCGGCCTCTATGGGAAAAAGTTAGAGTTCTAAAATTATTTAATATAAATCTACCATGTTATGGTCTAATCCACTCAGTATTTCTCTAATGAACAAAACAACAGAAAAATGCATGTTTAGTTATGCTCATTGCAGCACTATTTACTGTAGTCAGGATACGGAAACAGCTCCTGGTGCTCAGTAAGAGGACCAGATAAGGAAAATATAGTGTATGTGCACAAAAAAATACCCCATATCCATAAAAAAAATAAATCTTACCATTTACTACAATGTGAGTGGAAAGGGGGTTGCTTTACTAAGTGGAATAAGACAAAAGGAAAAACGAACAAAAATTCTGATGTTCTCAATGGTCTCTGGAATATAAGAAAGTAACACAAAGAAATAAAAAAGGAGAATTTATGAAGAAGGTATATAGCACTGTAGTACTGTCGTACTATTGCTCATCAATTTGATCGAGCGGGTACCAATAATGTCTCCATGGTGAGACTTGTTGTTACATTTTTTTGGCATATCGAATATGCCATGGATAGCTAGCTAGGCTCTGCCGTGTGGGCAGGATACTCTCGGTAGCTTGCTGGGCTCTCTGAGAGGGACGGAGGAATTGAACCCGGGTCGGCCTTTTGCAAGGCAAACGCCCTACCTGCTGTGCTATCTCTCCAGCTCATGAAGAAGAAGTATACTGGTGGTGTAAGGAATGCCCAAGAAAATGAAACGAGAGAAGTGGTATTCAATAGGAAACATGTCATTTGGAGAAGCTGAGGATCAGGACAAGAAAGTAGCAACAATTAAGTGAAAGGCTTCGTTCAGCTGGAAGGAGGAGGTGGTGCTGAAATGTGGTAGAGTGGTATGTGTGAAACCCTATCAGCAACAGTGCTGTAACCAGAGTACAAAACCATATATTTTTTAAAAAATATGCTCCTCATAGAGGCAGTCTGGTGGCTTGAAGCCAATGGGGGTGCAGAGGTTGTGGAGGGAATGGACACTGGTGAAGAGATTGGTGTTGAAACACGGTATGCCTAAAACCCCATCATAAATGACTCTGTAATTTCACAGTGAAAAAAATTCAATTTTTTTAGAGTGAAAAAAAAGCCTAGAATTCAGACTGCATAAATGAAATTATCAGAGTAGGTGGTAGATGCAAGGATTACCAATTTGAATTCAATGAACAGGAATGACAAGTTATTGCTACTTTTTGTTAGACTAAGTATAGTAGCAGACTTTTTGAAAAGGTATCATATTGAACTCTTCAACATATACAGTCTTATAAGACAACAATATCTCAATAAATCATCATCATCATCATTATTATCATCATCTTCATCATCATTATCATCATCATCATCCTGTTGATCATCGATTTTCTCGAGCAGCCTCAGTAATGTCTCCATTCGTCCTAGCCCTGAGATTTTAGAAGCCTCTCTTTACTTGTCCTTCCCAAAGGTGCTGCATTGGAGGCTCTTTCAGGGTCAGGGTCATGAGACCCGTTATTGTTACTGGTTTTAGCATATGAATACGCCACGGGGAGTCTGCCAGGCTCTCCCACACGGGCAGGAAACTCTCTGTAGCTTGCCATGTTCTCCAAGAGGGAGAATAAATATGCAAACAATTTAAAATGAACTTGATTCTTCAGTCTTAAAATGTAACCAGAGAAAACAGTATGTGACATTCCAGAGAGTACAGAATTTTTGTTTATTTAGGTTGGGGACCACACCCAACCGTCCTTATGTCTTATTTCTGGCACTATTCTCTAGGATCATTCCTGACAGTGCTGAGTGATCAGATATAGGGGATAAATGCTGGGTAGGATAAATTCAAGACAAGTGACTTATCTTTCGTAGTATCTCTCTAGTTCCAAGAGTAATCTTATTCAGTAAAACCTAACAAACAAAAAACCTGAATTAAAAAAATGTATATTCTGTATAGTACTCATATGATTTATCTATGCACTTCAAAGTCACTTGCAATATTTTTCTGTTGTTATTTTTCAATCTACAATATGTTTATATTTATCTTTGCTTTTCTTTGTGTCCTTGTCTTTTTGTCTCTCTCATTTTCTCTCTCCTTCTCTCTCTCTTTCTCTCTCTCTCTCCCTCCCTCCCTCCTTTCTCTCTCTGTCCCTCTCCCACTTTCTCACTCTCTCTCTCTCCCTCCTGGTTTTCTGATTTTTTTTTTTTGGGTCATAACCCAGCAATGCACAGGGGATACTTCTGGCTCACACACTCAGGAATTACTCCTGGCAGTGCTCGAGGGACCAATGGGGTGCTAGAAATTGAACCCAGGTGGGTTGCGTGCAAGACAAATGCCTTACCCCCTGTGCTATCACTCCAGCCCCGGTTTTCTGAATTTTGAATATGTTCAGAAAAGAACATTTTATGGGTGGAAGGAAAAACAACGACAACAAAAATAGGTAAGTGAAAAATTAAACTCCAATTTTGACAATTGGAAACTATGGAAATGATTCTAAGTCTAATTAGAGGCTGAAATTTACTATTCTGCTATCTAACAAACAACTACAGAAGCATCACTGTAGCACTGTTGTCCTGTTGTTCATTGATTTATTCTAGCAGGCACTTCTCCATTGTGAGACTTGTTGTTACTGTTTTTGGCATATCAAATACACCACGGGTAGTTTGTCAGGCTGTGCCATGTGGGCGGGATACTCTCAGTAACTTGATGGGGTCTCCGAGACGGACGGAGGAATCAAACCCTGGTCAGCCTCATGCAAGGCAAATGTCCCACCCACTGTGCTATTGCTCCAGCCAACCACAAAAGTATTGGATTAAACTAATACAGGTGTGCTATCCCAGTCAGAAATTCAAATTTAA
Organism: Sorex araneus; assembly: GCF_027595985.1. Taxonomy (NCBI): domain Eukaryota; kingdom Metazoa; phylum Chordata; class Mammalia; order Eulipotyphla; family Soricidae; genus Sorex; species Sorex araneus. The sequence goes on along the minus strand of NC_073302.1, from coordinate 276,920,628 downwards.
TTTCAATGAGCTGAAGCAAAGATGATAGAATTGCTACTTTCTCTGGAGGTTATAAAGGAGAATCTGTTTTCTTAGTGTTTCATAAACCTGAAGTTTTTGATCTTTGCTTATTTTCTTCATTGTTCAAGTGAACGATTACCAGACAAGCCCTTCTAGCATAACACCATTGGGTCTATGCTCTCCTGATATCCTATACTTTGAATAAGCTGACAAAGCTTTAAATCAACAATAACCCCCAACTCAATATCACTAATTGAATAAAATAGCATTTCTAGCAAAGCAATATACATCCATCCTTATATTTGTAGGTTTCATGAACAAAGATTTAAATATCTTCAGTGGGAAGTATGATTCTCTCCTATTGTACACAACTCGATAAGAACACTAGCAATAAAAATAAAATTTCCAAAATTTTGATCTTTCTATAAAACCAATGATACCTTAAAGAATACAACACTAAATAAAACATCAAAATCATTTCAAGAGAGAAACTGTTGAGAAACTTATCTTCATTAAAGTAGAAAATGTCTCTGTGAAAGACACACTGTCATGGAATTAAAAGGTAAGCAAAGGAGTGGGAGAAATATTTGCAAAATAATATCTGCCAGTGATGGTTATCCAAAATCTAGAAAAAAATCAGTATTTGATAATAAGTCAAGCAATAATAAAGATGAATCAAACACCTCAAAAATTCCTCACCATATTGGAAAGTTGTATGACTAAAATTCAGTCATGAACAACTTTGTAACTATATGTCTCACAGTTATTCAGAAAAAAGAAAAGGAGGGAGAGAGAAAGAGAGAGAGATGCTCGCCACAGGAGATATACTGATGGCTATTATATATTTGAAATAAACTCTGCAGTGTATGCCCTGAAGTAAATAAAAACTGAAGAAGCAAGAAACTGCTGTATACTGATCAAAGCATTTTTAATCTAAAATGCACAACCTAGGCCAATAACAGACCCACTTCACAGTTGAGGTACAATTGGGTTAGTCAAGTCGGACCCTCCTAAGTTACTGTCCTCTGGTGGCAATCACGCAGTGTGTTGCAAAATTTCAGCAGCTAGGAAGGACTCAAAGCCACTTGAGTGAGGATTCGATTCCTGAGGACAAGTTTGGTCATGGAAGCATTTGATGCTGATCAAGGCCACATCCCATACACCTTACTACGCTATACAAAGCCCCAGTCGCCACTAGCCTCTTACAAATAAAATATTCTGATACTTTGGGACTTGGGCTAAAGCGATAGCACAGCGGGTAGGGCATTTGCCTTGCACGCAGCCGACCAGGTTCTATTCCTTTGCCCCTCTCGGAGAGCCCGACAAGCTACAGAGAGTATCTCACCTGCATGGCAGAGCCTAGAAAGCTACCCATGATGTATTTTATATGTTAAAAACCAGTAACATCTCACAATGGAGACGTTACTGGTGCCTGCTTGAGCAAATGGATGAGCAATGGGATGACAGTGACGACACCATCAACTCCCGGTTACTATTAAGGCCTACGAAAGCTCAGAACTGAAGCTGATACAGGGACCTTTCAGGGACAAATCTCCAAGGGTGTCCTGGAACTACACTCATTCAGAGCCACAGGCACTGTTATATTTTACCAGTGTGATCACCTGATCACAGTTGCACAGGAGTCTTCACACTGTCCCTCACAAAGCGAGTCTAAAAGAACCTAATGGCAAACGCCGACAGGTACACTAGAGTAATAGGAGCCATTAACATCCCCTTTTCAGTATTTGACAGATCAACCCAGACAAAAAACCAATTAAGGGAATATATATGGAAAAACAGTCTCAAAATGAGGGATGAAAAGATCTGTACAATAACTTTGCAAATGACTCACAAACCCTCCCAGTATTAAAACAGAAAGTGCATTATTTTCCAGTGCATATGAAGCATTCTCTGGTATAGAACAAAAGCAGTCCACAAAACAAGTGTCTGTAAAGTCACAAAAATAGAAAGTGCATCAAGTTTCTTTACATACCACAGGACTATGAAGGTAGAAATTACAAAATATGAAGGCTGATAATTTGTTTTTTTTAACGTACCCCAGTACATTTTTAATGTATACTAATTTTAATGATACTAATAATGGAAAGAGTTGTGCAGATGTGGGAGCAGAGAATATATATGTACTTTTTTTCAAGGCAATTCACTTTTATTTTGTTATTAATCTAAACTGCTCTAAAAAATAAAGTCTAGGAAACCTAAAAACACTATTATTAAGCATGGCTATATTTAATTTAAATCAATAAATATTTAGAGGACTTACCACATTGTACAAACTAATATTATAAGTATTAATCATTTATAAATTAAATCTGGAGTAACACTATGTTTCTAATATTGGTTGCAAAATATTTAACTACCTTTTAATTCCACTATATTTTACACAGTCTACCCATGACACTAAACCAGTAGTACTAAAAATATGTCATTAATTTAATTCTAAGCATGTATTGTTTTTATCCTATGGCAAATTACTGTATTTTCTCTAAGGAGGAAATTAAATTCTTTTTTTTTGTGATATCATGCATAATTCCTCTAACTAAATCAAATCTGTAATTTTCACATATTCCATTAGATGATGGCATATTTGAAAGTTTTTTTTTCTTTTTGGGTCACATCCAGCGATGCTAAGGGGTTACTCCTGACTCTGCACTCAGGAATTACTCCTGGCAGTGCCTGGGGGACCATATGGGATGCTGGGGATCGAACCCGGGTCGGCCGCGTGCAAGGCAAACGCCCTACCCGCTGTGCTGTTGCTCCAGCCCCATATTTGAAAGCTTTTGAATGACTATCTATCGCATTGATGGTGAAATCTTAGAAACAAAAAGTAGCATATTTATTTTGCATCATCTTTGACTTGCATCACAACAAATAAAATACACTCAATAACTGTACATTGAATAACTAGAGAACACTTAGATGAGTAAAGAACAGATTGCACTGTAACATAATTTTATTGTATTAAAATGATCAATTATGTGTGATCTTCCTTAATTATTTTGTCTCCTTTTTCTCCCCATTTCTCTGGGTTTTATTATTAAGGCCAGTCACAGCAGGAATTTTACATTTTGTACTTTAGTCTTCCCAGGTGATCATAAATGTAGTAGCTTTATAAAAAACAGTTGGCTCTGTATTTCTGGGAATCACTCTTAGAGTTTTCACCTAGGGGTTTATTATGCTGAAAGTCTTGAGAAGTCATTTCCATGTCAACTATTATACTCTACAGAGCTTTGCAGTAAGTGACTAAGGGCTGATTCCCTTTGTTCTCTAAGTATCATCAATTCTAAAGGAATCCATTATAACTAGATGGCATTCATGTTATTTAAATATCTGCTGACAGGCAAAGAACTATTTTTGTTCTATCACGCCATTTTTGTCCATTCAATGCTTGCTGAAATTTCTGTGAGATTACTGAGAGAAAATAATTTAGATTTTTCATCGGAGTCTTTGTTACTGAGTAAAGGAATAAAGGTAAAATGCAAATGATATAAATTAAGCAAAAGTCAAGTTGTAATTCAGGAATATACATGTAATATTAAAATATGAAACTAAGCTTAATGCATATTAATATTGGACATAAGCAAAGAATGGGATTCTATTACTAACAATAAAGTCTTCGGTTTTGCTTTTATCATTAATGCTGACATTCCTAATAGCTATTCATCTAGTTGACTTCTGATTTTAGAGACCCTTTAGCTGTTAAAGATGTTACAGCCGGTGCAGAAAAAAAAATGCCCGAACTGTTATTTCTTCTTTCATTTGACAGTAAAGTCTTACTTTTTAAAATGCCAGTGTCAGGGCCCAGGTGGGTGGTGTGGGTGGGGGATGAGGTTCTTGTTTGGTTCTGTTTTTGTTTTGTTTGGATTTTGAGTTACAGTCTTGGTGCTTGGAGTCACTACTAGCTGCTCTGTGCTTTGGTGTCATTCATGGTGATGCTTTGGGTTACACCTGGACCTCCTGTGTTCAAAGTGTGTGGTCAAGCCACTGAACTTTCTCATGCTGAAAGGGAGCTTTTAGATTTTATAGACTTTTAGTTAGTCACCTCATAGAGACAAGCATATATTAACTTTATATTGCTAATGCACTTTTGTATACTACTATTAACTTCCACATAAAACAACTTTTCACACTATTCACAGCTCATCACTGACTTTGCTATCCAAATCCCTCCATCCCAGGTTCAAAAATTTGTTGAATTTCAAGAAGAAACCCATACAATGTACTTATAGTCTGTGTGTTATTCTTTGGCTAGTATGTAGCATTAGAAACCCATGACTGCCTCACAGGGTTACTTCACAATATAATTTCAGGGGAGGATATTTCCTTTGATGTCAAATTAGGACAAAAAAAAATCTTGGTACTTTTCAGCACGACAGTGCTACTGACACATGGAGATAAAGCACTCCTTCAGGAAAATATTGGCTCATCTGTCAAACTTGCATACTTGCAAACCTTAACTTTTAAGTGACTCTAAAGGATTCTGCATCCAATAAAGGTTTCCTATATATTGATTTTCTCCAAATTCTAGAAGCATAATGAATTGCAATTCCTAACCCTTTGCTTCTTGTAATTACCACTGCATTTTAATAATCAAAACATTTATAATAGGTCTATGAATTTTCATAATAAGGTACTTTTAAAATATGTATTGCATTTCATAGTGCATAAGAAGCATGAGCCAGCTAATCACAAAGATCTTTATACAAATACCTCTCAGTTTCTATGACTTAACACTGGAAGATGTTGTCGCATGCTTTAGCCATCTACATAGTCCTATTTTAATCAGTTTCTGAATGTCTTAGTTATTTTTACTAGCTTACATTCCAGAAAGTATACAATTTGAATTGTGGTATAGAATGATCACATTTGTGGCTGGAGCGATAGCACAGGGAGTAGTACAACTGCTTTGCACGCAGCCAACCTGGGTTCAATTCCCAGCATCCTATATGGTCCCTCGAGCACTGCCAGGACTAATTCCTGAGAGTAGAGTCAGGAGTAACCTCTGAGCATCGCTGGGAGTGACCCAAAAAGCCAAAAAAAAAAAAAGAATGATCACATTTATTTTGATCATAGTAGGTATAATAAAATTTATCCGCTGTCTAAATTATTATCCTCATTGCTATCACATTTCAGTCATATAATGATTTGACACTTTCTGGTTTGATGGAAAATTGTTATAATAGAGTCCTCTAGTCAGGAGCTTTACATTTAAATACTGTTCAAATTTCCAAAATTCTTACATTCTTTAATATTATTTTGTTTAATTTTTATCAGGTTATTTGTTTTCTAATATTTTTTCTATAAACCACTTGGTAACATAATTTGTTCCCATTGAAAACAGACTATGCTAATTACTATAATTTATATGTAGGTGCATTGCATTCTTAATTTTACAATTAGCTTACAGAAATGACATTTTATAAAAAATATTGCATGTGTTTTAGTTTGCTTCTCTATAGTTTTGAGCATATAATTACATTATTTACAAATTATTAAATTCCTTTATTTCAGTTTTTCAGAAGTTTCAGAAGCATTTTTCTTACAGAGTTACATAACATTTCAGAAGTAAAAATTTCTTTTCAAATTATTGACATGATTTTATGTTAAAAATATAATTTTTGTCTTTATTGTTTTACTTTAGTTTTATTATTTTGCAACAACAAATGCATTTTTGAAAAATTCCATTGAAGGTACTTCGGTATTTCTAATCAGAACTATAAAATCTACACTGAAAGACTTTTTTAAATAGTAGTAAGACAGCATCTACTTTTACTTTCTGTACACTATTATTCCACACCAGTAGGACAATCGATAACTTTATAAGATATTGGAAATGTAATACATAGTATATGTATAGCTTGCATCATTATCAAATATTATTTCCTTGTAAACAGAAATAAGAATGAATGAAGGAAAGGATACTGGATTTAAGGTGACACTTTCCCTTTTCGGGGGATAGAAATGAGACATTAGTTCATTAAAGCATTTTCCAGTAAACTAGGTACAGGAAAATAATTAGAAACGTCATGTTATCTGTATAAAATTTTGAGCTTTCTACTCCACATTTACTATCAGAATAGAAATTACAAGCCATACTGAATAACAATGTTTCTTTCTTTTGGGAGGTAGGAGAAACAGGTCTGGCAGTGCTCAGGAGTTACTCCTGTCTCTGTACTCAGGAATTGAATCTGGCAGTTCTCAGGGGACTCTGTGGGATGCCAGAAAGCAAACCCAGGTTGGCCGCATTTAAGGCAAATGTCTTCCCCACTGTACTATCATTCTGGCCCACTGATAGTTATTTCTCACATGGACTGAGCTGCATTAAATAAAGATCTCAATAGCAACTTCTCAAAGAGCTACAGTACCTTAAGGAAAGTGCCTTAAAGAATCACAGACTCTCAAATTAAAAATTCACATATTTTAATTTTTTTTTTGCTTTTTGGGTCACACCTGGCTATGCACAGGGGTTACTCCTGGCTGTACACTCAGGAATTACCCCTGGCGGTGCTCAGGGGACCATATGGGATGCTGGGAATCGAACTCGGGTCGGCCAAGTGCAAGGCAAACGCCTTACCCACTGTGCTATTGCTCCAGCTCCCTCACATATTTTAATTTTAAAAATATAGAAGCATTATAACTGAATACTATTACTTGCTGTTTATTTTGACAACACCCAGCAGAGCTCAGTAGTACTTACTTCTGACTTTACACTCGGGTATCACTCCTGGCGGTGCTTTGGGGACCCTATGGGGTGCCAGATATTGATGGTCAGCCATATGGAAGGCAAGAGTCCTAAACACAGTACTGCTTGGGTCATCCTTTATCATTAGGGACTGTGACATCAGGGAATCGAACTCAGGTTGACCACATGCAAGGCAAACGCCCTACCTTCTGTGCTAATTCACTCCAGTCCCTTAGGGGACTGTGATATTAGAGACTCAAGACTTTATAAGGTAATTTTGTTCCCATTAATATTAATCTAGTAATATGTAATACAAGTGCTAGTAGCATAAGAACTAACTTAATTTTTTAACCTTGTTTTGTTATTAAGGAGTATTATGTCATGAAAGAAAACTTTTTTTTCAAATGACACTGAAGAATTTTTTTTTTAAATTTTACTTATTTATATTATTTGGCTTTTTATGTTATACTTGGTGATGCTTAAGGTTTTCTCCCAGCTCTGCATTCATAATTACCCCTGGCGGTGCTTGGGGGACCGTATAGGTTGCTAAAGATTGAATTCAGGTTAGCTACATCCAAGGAAAATGCCCTACCTGCTTTACTATTGCTCCAGTCCTAGCAATTTCTTTTTTAATAGGAGTATAATCTGGAATCAGAGTGATGTGCACTATCAGGGACCAATTCTGGGTTTTGTAAGCTGCAATCATGTGCTTTACCACATGAGTCATATTTTTAGTCCAGACACTGTAGTGCTCCTAGCACTGATTCCAGTCTTAAGAGTTTGTACGCTGACTAGGCTAGGAAATAAATCTATATATTTATTGTGTCATTTAGCCTAAAATAAAATTGTCCACATTTGTCACAGTTAAAAGAACAAATTAAGTACAATCTTCAGACATTTATATATTTGGTTGTCAATTTTTACATGTATGGAAGTGTTAATATATCAGGATATTTTCAATTCATGTACACAACAGCAAATACAGAGTAAACCATGGATAGTTTCCTCTGTTTTCCAAAACACAAAGAGAATATTTTAGTTACTGCTCTGTCAACTGGTATCTTTCTTGACAGCTAAAATCAGAAATGAAGTACTCCTGGGTATTACTTTCCTGATTCATTGTAGCATAGTTAGATACTTCTAAAAGATTGGTAGCATGGAGAAAGACAGGAGTTGTGTTTATGTAATAAATCAGGGATTTGACTTTAAAAAAGAGAAGAGAGATTCTTCTACAATTCCATCACCTGCAAACATAACATGATGAATAATTGAAAGAAACCTTGACTAAGAGTCAATGAATTTCTTATTTTATTCTTTTTTTATTATGACAAACCCACAATAGAGAAAAGTTCAAGGTGCAAAACTAAGACTCACGATCATTTTGAAATAATTAAAAAAGGCTTTAAATATTAACTGTAAATAATTTGAAAATATGAACAGACCTTCTATTGCATTAAAAACTAAGTTAAGGTCCTTTTACCATTTGAAGTAGAGTGTACTATTTTATTCCTTATTTTACTAGTCTTAGTGTGGACAATTTTTATACCTCAAAGAATAAACTGGAGCGACAGCACAGCAGGTAGGGTGTTTGCCTTTCATGAGGGTGATCAGGTTTTGATTCCTCCATCCCTCTTGGAGAGCCCGGCAAGCTACTGAGAGTATCCTGCCTGCACAGCAGAACCTGGCAAGCTACCTGTGGCATATTCAATGTGTCAAAACAATGGGACGACAGTGCTACAGTGCTAATGAATAAACACAAGTTCATATAGTAGAATTATAAACTAACTTTGAAATAGTCATACCTATGTTTATATTAAGTTTATGTTGGTTTTTGGAGGATTATCATAATAAAGTATTACAAAGTAGACAAAGTAGATTGATACTTTGTGCATTGAACGCTGTGGCACTGTAGCACTGCATTGAACACAACAAAATTAAATAAAATGTGTCCTCAGTTCTAGAATCTAGCAATTCAAAATCAAGGTGCTATGAGGATTATAGTAAATCAATTTTTTTGAATTGGGTTGCCACATCAGTTAGACTTAGTCCTGGGTCCTTGTCCAGGGATCCCTGCTGATAGGGCTCAGAAGACCATATATGAAGCTTCACCTGGTAGACAAGAATCTTACCCATTGTAATATCACTATCGCCCTCAATTAACAATTTCTATGACAGAATATTTTTGGTTTTGTTTTAAGTTTATTCTTGTATCACTTGTCATCTCGTTGCTCGTTGTTTTGCTCCAGTGGGTGCCAGTAACATCTCCATTTGTACCTGTTACATGCTAGTGCAGCCCAATGGCTACACCACCTCCCAGATGGTCAGACTTCTTCGTCAAGACCCTGAATGAATGGCTTGAGGCTCTTCGTTTACCTCTTCCTTTAAGTTTATTATACAGTCGAAATAGATGGGGCTGGGATACATTGTATGACATTCCACCCTAGTTATCCCATCATCTATTTTTTAATTGAATCACCGTGAGCTATATATTTACAAAGTTGATTATTATAGCTTCATTCACACAATGTTCCGACACCCATCCTTTCATCAGTGTACACTTCCCACCAACAGTGACCCCTGTCCCCATCCCAGTTCCAGCCTCAGCTCCTACTCTGCCTCTACAGCAGACACTTTTTTCTTTTCTCTCTCTCTCCCTCTCTCTTACCCTCTCCCTTTCTCCCTCTCTCTTTCCCTCGCCCTTTCACCCTCTGTTTCCCTCTCTTTCCCTCTTCCCTCTCTTTCCCTCTTTCTCTCTCTCTCTCCACTCCAGGGTCCCTCTCTCCCTCTCCCCCCCTTTAGGCACTGTGGTTTGCTTTATTGTTACTAAAAGGTTATCATGTATTATCACTCTACTTCTTTTCAGCACTCAGTTTTTGTTCCTATTATTGTCATAGAGGCCCCTTCTCTGTCCTAACTTCATTCCCCCAGCACTTGTGGCAAGCTTCCTACCATGACAGTCCTCCTCATAGCCCATGTTTCTATTGTCTTTAGGCATTATTTCTATCTTTTTTTCTAGTTTCAGGTGACCTGGGACTCAGCGCAGGTGTTCAGCCTGGCATGGACCCTCCGAAATACGGTCTGCCAGCTGATCAACAACCAGCAGCTCTGCCAGCTGCTCAACAACCTCTGGGTGCACTCCTTCAACCTCAAGGAGATCAACCTGAGGCTTTATATGTCCCTGGTGCTGCCCAGAGACACAGGCAGGTGCGTGTTTGTCAGTGTGCAGATCGTTATAGCATGTCAGTTGACCAAAAGCTTACATGCAGTAGACTGGGAACACCTGTAAAGGCGATTGATTAGAGGCCATCCCAAAAGCCTTTGTCCCTCTTGGAGAGCAAGCTACCTAGAGTATCCTGCCCTCATGGCAGAGCCTGGCAAGCTACCCATGGCATACTCAATATGCCAAAAACAGTAACAATGACGGTCCTCTTTCCCCTGACCCTAAAAGAGCCCCAAATATGCTGTCAGGCTACACTAGCACATGGCAGGGATGAATGGAGATGTTACTGGTACCCACTTGAGTAAATCAATGATCAAGGGGATGATAGTGATATAGTGTTACAGTGACAGTTTCAGGTAACTGCAGGTACTCCTTGGGTTAAACAATATAACCCTCAGCCCAGCATTTGTATTGTGTGACCATTTTCCCTGTGGTCATGTAGTTGTGTTACAATATCCTTTGTAAAAAGCATTTACTAGACTGAGAAATCAGCAGTTACAAGATGACAATTTGATTAATATACCTCTGCAATGGCTCCATTCCCAAATAAGGTCACATTCAGAAATATTGAGAATTTTAGCTCTATATATTAAGGAGTAATTTTTAAGCCTGGAGTTACACGTATGGAGGAAAAAGATGATAGAAAATTAAGAAAATAGACTTTACCAAGGACATTTTTCTACCTAGTGTAATACAAATGGGTGACAGAGGGATAGTAGTGTAAGTTCCTGGGTAATTTTTTAATGGTGTGGTGCAGTAAATTTGTATGTCCCAGAATGTGTTAATAGTATTGAAACCTCATCATCTGCATTAAAATGAAACAAATAAATAACCCAATCAAAATAAACTTAAGTTTGAATTACATCTTCCTGTTCCCAGAGTTTTCAAAGCTCATTGTGACATTAGGAGAAGTCTCAAGTAGGTTACTGCACATGCAGCAGCATATGGAGACCTGGGGATGCTCTCTGGTTTCTACAGACTCCAGGAGAGAGTGGCAGGACACACTGGGAATATGCCTTAGGCACCACAAGCTATATGCCTCCACTATATATATATGTGTATATATATATATATACACACATATATATAAAGTTCAAGATATTTTAAAATTTCTCTCTCTCTCTTTTTTTTTTTTTGCTTTTTGGGTCACACCCAGAGATTCACAGGGGTCATTCTGGCTTTACACTCAGGAACCACCCCTGGCACTGCTCAGGGGACCACATGGGATGCTGGGAATCGAACCCGGGTCGGCCGCTTGCAAGGCAAATTCCCTACCTGCTGTGCTGTCGCTCCAGCCTCCTCTTTTCATTTTTTAAGGAAAAGCTGAATGTTTGTATATAATTATCTTTAAGAGTAATTTTTCCTGGCCAATATCAGATAGCACAATGTCATTTGAAATAATCTTGCCATATAAGCATACTGAAATATATGGAAAGAGGAGCCTCACATAAACCCTGGTTTAAAATTTGTTTTTCTTTCTCTAATACTGCAAGTCATCTTAAGCTTTGGCATTTTGTCAAAATTAAGCCAACCGGTGTTATGTATGTTTAGAGAAAAAGTACAGTGGGCTCTACCCAATAGTTCAGATGAAACAGACCTCACGTATCTATAGCAGCTCTGGGAATCAGAGATTGGAAGAAATAAAGGGATGAACTATCCAATTCATTTTATATTTTGTACAGCTGATATTATTATATGTTTTCAATTAATAGTAGTACCATCAACTTTAGATTAATGGAGAGGATGGATTAACATGGAAACTCCAGAAAATGCATTCAAAAAACTGTGGCAATTCAGACAAGTGGACAGTTAAATATTACAACATAAACAAATGCTGTTTTGACATAAACAAGTTTTGTCAGACAGTCCTACAAAAGTTAACATTTAATACATCAAGTTGTTAATTTTTTTTTTTTTTTTTTGCTTTTTGGGTCACACCCAGCAGTGCACAGGGGTTACGCCTGGCTCTGCACTCAGGAATTACTCCTGGAAGTGCTGGGGGACCATATAGGATGCTGGGAATCAAACCGGGGTCGACCATGTGCAAGGCAAACACCCTACCCGCTGTGTTATCGCTTCAGCCCCTCAAGTTGTTAATTTATGAAACCACACTTAACTGCTTTTAACATGACTGCAGACAATTTTGTAAATGACCCTTATATTGAATTCTATCTCTTTCTCTGTCTCTCCACCACTTTTTGTATCTCTTTGGTTATCCTTTTTTTCTCCCCTTTCCAAAATAAAATTATTTGCTTTGCTCTTTAAATAGACAACTAAAACTTTGATACCATAATCAAGGCAATCAGATAGTTATGATATTTTATCAAAGGTAAACATTTGACTTCTGGAATTATTAAAGTATTATGTAAGAGATAAAGCTGATGCTTAACTTCAGTGACTAATAATAGAAAATGTGCCCATAAAAATTAGCATTTTTATGACAAAAAATTTACTGGTAACTATTAGTAACCTACAAAATCTTATGTTTGAGAATTAATGTTACAGAAAAGAGAAATTCAATAAATGCATATTATGAAGAAAGGTAACATATGTATTATTTGTTACAATTTTTTTCAAAATGCAGCATATGTATTATTAAAAACATTGTCATCTGGTTGAGATTTTTTTTCCTTTTTGGGTCACACCCGGCAATGCACCAGGGGTTATTCCTTGTTCATGCACTCAGGAATTACTCCTGGAAGTGCTCAGGGGACCATATGGGATGCTGGGAATTGAACCCAGGTTGGCCATGTGCAAGGCAAATGCCCTACCCGCTGTGTTCTACCTCCAGCCCTGAGATTTTATATTTAACATTTAATCAACATATAAACAAATATAAATGCCCTAAGCATATTTGAAGTTCAGTAAGTTGCTTCCTCAACTCAAATGGCTTTTCTGCCACTTAATTAATAAATCAAGAAATAATTTAATAGAAATAAATCAAATAACTTAAGAGAGGAAATATCAATTAAACATAAGTGCCATGAGTAATTACACCAATATAAAGATTAGACATAATTTCATGTAATTCATAGACAAAATTCAAAACAAATTCTATTTTATTAATTTCTGTCTTTTAAAATTTTAATTCAAAAAAGTATTTATTCATTGATGTGATAACTTCAATTATTTATTTTAAATGTGTCTCTTGCCTCCTGCACCAGGCTGTCTTCACCAGGGCACCTTGGGGGGGGGGGTGTTGAGTTTCCCTCCACACCCTAAGTAGAGCCCTGGCAGCCATAAACCTCCAGAACCCAGCCACAGCCATTCTCAAGGCCCCTCTCCACATGCTCGGATGAGTCTCACCCATGAAGGAACCAACAGAGGAACCCAGGTATGTGGGACCCATGGCTGAGATCTCAAATCCTGCTCGGATTGGGACTGGGCCTCCTCCACCCAGGTCCCCCGTTTTCCAGTAGCTTGGCAGACACACCCACAAACAGTCACTGGCGCCATGTAAACACATCAACAGCCAAGATCCAGAGACTGTAAAGAAAGATCCCAGAAGAGAGTGATGCAGAATCTCAAATGGCAGAGCCTGGCAAGCTGCCTATGGTGTGTTCAATAGGCCAAAAACAGTAACAATAATGGGCCTCATGCCCCTGATGCTGAACGAGACAGGGATGAATGAGACATTACTTACTGGTGCCTGCTCAAACAAATGGATGAGCAATGGGATGACTGTGATACAGTGAAAATATTTCTTATTATTGTTATTAAATAAATAACTTCTACTATTCTTTTTATTAGTTTTTGTTTGGAGTCCAAACTAAGAAAGACTCAGTATTTAATACTGTCTCTGTGAGCATGCATCATTCCTGGTGGTGATCCCTGGATGCCAGGAATCAAAGTTGGGGGTGGGCACATGAGAGACAAGTGCCCCACCCACTGCCCTATATCTCCAGGCCTTGTTTCCTCTTTGCTTATTTATTTTGTTTTAGCTTTTGAGCACCCCTTGTTGTCTGTGCTCAGGGCTTGTTAATAGCTTTCTGCTCAGAAATCACATCTAATGAGGCTGGGACACCTTCTGTGATACTAGGAATTGAACCTGGGTTTGAATTATGCTTGTCTCTAAATCTATTTTGACAGTTTTATTTTTATGTGAGTCTAAGAATTAATTTTCCTCATAAATATTAAAACTAGGACATTTTCTAAGTAAAAATGATGTCATTTAATATATATAATTATTTAATTCATTTCAACTGCTCAGAACGTATCAGACCATAACTCATCTGAGATTCCATCCATTCAAAATACATGTCTTAGTATGCCTGTTCCCATGTTTTTACAATATAGATATTGACTCGTTTGTTTTTGTATTAATTTTGTTTTACCATGCTGAGCTGTTGCAAAAGTATAAATGTATTTAAACTTATATATCATAGCATTTCCCTCATTTTAAGCCCTATTACAGTTAACACCACCCTCAATTCATGTTGCTTGAAACACTTTCTGTGAAAAATAAAATAACCAAAAAATGACTTTAATCCCATTTCACTTGCAATTTCCTATTGATTGACACAGATAACGCAAAACTATTTTCAAATTGTTGTAGTTTAAAGAAAGATTGTCTATATCAGACAGCATAAGACATCATTCATAAGTAAAATGGTGAAATATAAAATCAAAGCAGAGAAAATTATGTTTAGAATAAAAAAGATGAAAATACAATTGTCACTGTCATGGTCATCCCGTTGCTCATCGATTTATTTGAGCGAACACCAGTAACGTCTCTCATTATGAGACTTATTTTTTACTGTTTTTGGCATGTCCAAAACGCCACGGCTAGCTTGCCAGGCTCTGCCATGCAGGTGTGATACTCTCGGTAGCTTGCCGGGCTCTCCGAGAGGGGCATAGGAATCGAACACCGGTCAGTGAATGCCCTACTGCTGTGCTATCGCTTCAGCCCATTTCCATTTTTTATATGGAAAATACAATTATAAACAAAAAATGAAACCGAAAGCCTTGAGAAAGTAAATGTCATTGGTTGTAACTTATATTGAGAAGTTATGCTACAATACTGGAAAAATGTATTAGGAAATATGTGAAAAATGAATAAAGTTTCATTAAAAATGCGTATTAAGAAAGGATAGCTGAAAGAAAACATCAAAGAATGAAAGAAATACTATAGGGAGTGAAGAGCTATGCATGCATCTGACCCCAGTTCACTTTCTGGTATACGGTCTCTTGAACACTTCCAAGAGTGACTGCTATGATTAGGAGTTAGAAGTAAGCATTTAGCTCCACAGGGAGTTGTCCAACTACTGACACCTTCCCCCAAATAAAGAAATAAGTAAATATATTGAAAAGAAATTGTCTGGGCTGGAGCAATAGCACAGCGGGTAGGGCGTTTGCCTTGCACGCAGCCAACCCGGGTTCAATTCCCAGCATCCCTTATTGTCCGCCGAGCACCGCCAGGAGTAATTCCTGAGTGCATGAGCCAGGAGTACACCTTGTGCATCTGTGCATCTCCGGGTGTGACCCAAAAACCAAAAAAAAAAAAAAAAAAGAAAAGAAATTGTCAAAAAAGAAAAAATTCCTATAGAAAACCTCTACAGAACAGTTATGTGAGAAGGAAAATAAACATAATTTTACAAAGTAGTAGGGGGAGAAAATAAACTGACATAATACACACCTATCAAGACAATTTAGTGAAATGTTTGAAATTCATTTTACAACAGAAACCACCCAGAACCAAACAGAAGCTAGAAAACTCATTTGACTGAGCAAAGCTGACATACATTTGATACCGGACACCCTATATAACGCCCTGAGCCCACCTGGATTGAACCTGAGTGCAGAGTACTAAGTGCTGAATGCAGTCAGGTATTGGACCATTGGGGGAAAAAAAAAGCAGAAACAACCTGTATCATATAGGATAGTTTGGTTGCATATTTAAATACAAGAATGATAGCCTATAGAGATGGCTTAGTGATATACCTGCACATTTTCTAGGAATCTGAGTTTTTCTTGTGAAATTAAATAGTTATGCTTTAATTACAGCATTAAAAAATTTTTAAAACAGCTTTTTAAAACAAAATTAGTGAGATGGCCTATGATTTCAAATTATTGGCAGAAATACTGCAATAAGTTGATATTTATGGTGTTGGGGTAATAGTACCAGCATATAGGGTACTTGTCTTTCATGTGGCTGACATAGTTTTTGAATCCCTGGTTTCCGATATGGTCCCTGGAGCCCTGCCAAGTGTCATCCCTAAAGGAAGAACCAAGATGTTATGCTTGAGCACTGCTGGTTGTATATAAACAACAACAAAAACTCCCATAGATTTGTAAAGAAGAAAATATAAGACTACATAGTAGTAACTATTAGACTTAAATATGATTTGTTATCATGATAAGTATGAAAGACTTTATGCTATACCAAAGCTCTTTACAATTAAAATGTCACCTTATTCTTCTTAAGGATCCATATAAATGATTACAATTACATGTCGAACATAAAAAGAAGAAAATACATTAAATAATCGAAAGTCAATACATATATATTCTGAGAAAATAAAATTTTAAATGTTTTTATTTCTTCCTCTCTCCTCTTTTCCTCTTCTTCCTCATCCTTTTCCTTCTCATCACCCTCCTTTCTTCTCCTCTTCTTCTTCCTCCTCCTCCTACCTGTCCTCCTCCTGTACCACTTCTTCCTCCTCTTTTCTCCTCCTCTTCCTTCTTTTACCTCTCCTTACTCTCTTTCTTCTTCCTTCTCTCCTTCATCTCCTACTCTTCCCCCTCTTCCTCTTATTCCTCTTACTCTTTCTCAACCTCGTACACTCCCTCCTTTCCTTCCTCTTCCTTCTCTCCCTTCTTCCTCTTCCTTATCCTCTTTCTCTTCCCTTTCTCCTCCTCCTCTCTTCCTCTTCCCTTTCTCCTCCTCCTCTATTTCTTCTTCTTCTTCTTCTTCTTCTTCTTCTTCTTCTTCTTCTTCTTCTTCTTCTTCTTCTTCTTCTTCTTCCTTCCTCTTCTTTCTCCTCCTCCTCCTCCTCCTCCTCCTCCTCCTCCTCCTCCTCCTCCTCCTCCTCCTCCTCCTCCTCCTTCTCCTCCTCCTCTTTTGTTCGTTTACATACCCAATGGTGCCCAAAGCTCAAAGCTTCCTCCCATTTCAGGGATTAGTCCTGGCAGTGTTTGAGGAATCATATCTTGTTCCAGTCATCAAATCTATGTCACCTGTATGCAAGGAAAGTGTGTTAAATTTGATAACATATCCCCAACACCAAATCTTAAGTGATATATCTAAATTTGTAAAAAGTACGTGTGTCAATAAAATATTTTCTGCATCAGTAAATTATTCACTAAATTAGTTTTAACTACGAAAAGACTTTATAAAAGGAATGCATTAATACAGTATTTAGGAAAGAGATAACTTAAATAGACCCAAAATTGGTTCCATAATTTTCAGCATCATCATGAAGAGTATTTAAATATATTTGTCTCATTGTTTAAATAGGATCAGCCTTCAGTTTTTGCTCAGAATTTTCTAGGACCACTGAAAATATTGGTTGTCCTGTTGACATAGGTATGACAATAAATGCTTGTCCAGAACTTTAACAGCTCACCTTGCTGGGGCCACTGTTGCTACATCCAATAATACTGTGGTTGGGGCAGGGCCTTTATATATTGGATATTGGATGTTACTGAGATAAAATTAAAATGAACCAAAAATTTAATTAAAATGTCACCCAGTAAGAACAATTATTCACAGTTTACTGAAATACGTCAAAATTTTACTATAAATAATCCAAAGGTCATTTCAGTAAGCCAATTAGTAAATGAAATATGATATATTCACAAAATTGAATACTATTCAGCAAAAAAGAAAAAAAAAGAATGAACTCATGCAACAATGCAGATAGACTGAAAATGAGTAATTTAAATTGAAAAACCAATTTCCAAAATGTGATCACTAATTTCATATACATGTTATTCTGGAAAAATGAAAAATGTGAATAATAATAGGAGATTACCTGCCATAAGTAAGTAGTAGAAGGAGGGTTTTAATATGTACTACAGAAGAATTCTTTCAATCATTGAATTTCTTTAAGGTATATTTTACAGTATCTATGATACCTTTATGTATCTATTGTTGATATGTACACCCTCCAAAAATACTTTAGGAAAAATGAATATTTATTTTTATCAATAAAATGTTAATTATTGATGCTGAGCATATTTTAAATATTCAAAAATATTTTAATAGGAAAGTTTTTTTAAAAATGTATAGCATTATAAACTGAGATTTTTATAATTGTTTATTCTATGGATAATAAGTCAATTTGTGTTTAAATTAAATCTTGAATATTTTGTGTGAATAACTAAACTGTGAAATTACAGCCTGCTTAGAGGCATAAATCAATTGAGTCTCAGAAATATAGTTCTTAATTGATACCTTGCATACCTTTATAATTCTCCTGCATAAAATTTAGACAATATTTTAGGTGATTAAATAAATCATTAAAGTTACATACAATTTATTACAACAGTGAAAGCAGAAATGAAACCATTTTCCTAGCTTACCATTGTGAGGTCAAATATTGTAACTTCCTTTCACAAGAATTGCAATCTAATCTCAAAACACAGCACTGGATAAATTATTCTTATTTCCTTAGAATGTGCTCTGGCAAAACACAAAATCATTTTAATATAGTTAAGCCCTGTAGAGCCATTTTGCATTGTTAAATCTAAAACTTCGGAGACTAAAGCCATATATTTTTTTGTTGCTATAATATAGTTTGCATATTGAAGTAAATAATACCAGATTGTTGAACAAAAAGAAAATGCATTACATTGTTCATCTTCTAAATACTAATGAATGTCAACTTGTGTTCTAATGATCCCTCCAAGGGAAAGCCTATTGATCAAGACAAGCCTGGATAGAAGAAAAAATAATCCCTAGGCAGACATTCTATGCTAGTCATAAAGCAAATTATAATCAAACAGATGATGGTTTCCTTCTTTTTTATTTCATAAGCTTTAATATATTGAAGTTCATCACAATAGACTTATTTGCAACAAAGTTCTGTTCATAGAGTTATTTAACTTTGGGGGAATTCAGGAAGTTAAAAAAACAACCACTAAAATAACCTGTTGTTTGGGTATACAGCTATAGGAAATATGATTCTTTCTCATTTAGTGGTTGGATTTTGATGTCTAAAACGTTACGTTTTCTGTAACCTGAACTTGTCCCCTGAACTCGCCTGGTTATTCTAAATTCCTGAGAGGATATCCTAACTGAGGAAAGATATTTGGATCAGTTATCCTGAAATTGCACGCTATTTTTTTCAGGATAAGAGCATCAGTGAGTAAATTTCTAAATTTTTCTTTTTTGGATAATCTAAGAACATAGAGAATCAAGGTTTAGACCACGGAATTGACTTACATTTATACCCAATCTCTTGCTAGAGAATAATAGTGTTTGTACTTTGACAATGCTGCCTTCAAAACTGACTTGATGACTAAAATTCACACCACCAACTTTTAGGCAGTTAATTAGTATAAGATTGGTATATAGAAATCAAATATTTTAGCATCTGAAGAAGAGGATAACTTTTTATTCAATTTCAAAACTTTTTTTTGGAGGCTCCCAGGAGATACTCACGAAGTCTAGGGCGGCATCAGCAATACTTCACCCAGTGGACCTGCGTTTCAGTACAAGGGCAGAGTTTGCTGTCCTGGGGACACCTGGGCACCGGGGAGCATTGGGGGCATCAAGACCACACCCAGCAGTGCTTGGGCTCCTTTAAGGCTGCATTTGGTAATGGTTAGGAAACCATAGTTTTGATGCATGGGTATGTCTGGGGAATTGAACATGGATCACATAAACAACAGGTATGTACCTTAGTCACACTCTCCACCAAACTGTTAATTTTAAACTTGAAAAGAATTACAATTCAGAAATAGTTTACTATATAGCATCTATAAGAAGTTACATACTTCAATGTAGTGAGTAAAATGTTATTCAAGATACATTTCAATGGACTTTTGTTCAGGAAAGGCTCAGTTTTAAAGTATATGGTTATAGGTATTTTGCTTTTCAGAAAGGTCTTAGGTTTTTTTCTCAAATAAATTATTATACTGACAATTTCCTGGCAAGTTTCTGATCAATGCATCCAAAAATTGGCATTGATATGAGGTAGTTCGCTAAATTAATTAATGTAAGCACTTATTTGTGTGTGCTTAACTGGAAACATATATAATAATTAACATTTTCAAGGCATTTTTCTATGTACCCACGCTATTGTGGATTTAAAAGTTCAGTGCCAGAAATTTAGATTCTGGTTATAGGCATTCTTTTGCATATGTAATCAACATTAATGATTTAATATTACCCTACTTATATAGTTGACTACTTAAATTATCTTATATTATTCTTGTACATATAAGGTTCATGATCTATGTTCTCTTTGTGAGTATTGTTAAGAGTATCACTGATTAAAATAGGACTTGTGGAATCAAGGTCCTGGCAAAAATAAACTAGTTGGAACACATTTCATATTTATCAGGCACAAAATTTAAGGGGAAAACAAAATATAAATATTATTTCAATAAAATTTTGGGAAAGCAATTGATAATCTAAATAGATAATTAGAACTTAGAGGACTTAAAAATATTCATAGCATACATTTTTCTGTATGTGTGTAAAAATGTGCATTTATGTGTCTATGTATGTATATGTGTTTATGTATATATACACAGTTTTTCCATGGAGCCCAGGATTTCCAGTCACTGTCACTGTCACTGTCATCCCGTTGTTCATTGATTTGCTTGAGCGGGCACCAGTAATATCTCCATTGTAAGACTTGTTTTTGCTGGGTTTTGGCATATTGAATACACCATGGGTAGCTTGCCAGGCTCTCCGAGAGGGGCAGAGGAATCGAACCCGTGTTGGCCGGGGCAAATGCCCTACCACTGTGCTATAGCTCCAGCCCAGGATTTCCAGTCTCTATAGATTTTCCAGCAGAGTGTGGCCTGAAATTAGGTGGCTGGCGAGCAAGACAGCACTGTGCAGTCTCTGATGGTGTTTAGAGTCCTCAAGATCATACCCTCTAATTCTTGGGACCAACATTGTGCCAGGCAATTCTCTTTGGGCATTGACTAGAGATCCTTGAGCTTGCTTTGACTTATCTACCTGAGCTCCTTTTGTCACATCTGCATAAACCCTACTTGAAGATAGAACCTGGGATTTGGAGGTGACCATCTGTGCTGATTCCCTGACCAGTGACAGAAAAGTGCCCTGCCCCAGAGCAGTGTAAATGAAACCACTTTCTCCCTTTTGATCCTATGACTGTAACCATATCTCATTCCTCTTTCATCTTGTGGAATATGGGACAATCCATAGTATTTTATTATGGATTGCAGATAATTTTGCATGCTATTAATTAAACACTGGATGTAGCTTTAAGGTATAAAGGTGACCATTTTTTTGAGTCCTGGTCACTGGGTTAGAGACCCTGACCCACTGCAGTGAATTTGAAATAAAGCTTCCTGTCAAAAATCTCCTCTTTTAGTGCTCAGATGCTATCACTGAGTTCCAGCAAACTCGGTGCAACACTATTATTTTTTATACTAATTATGAATAGCAAATATATTTTAAATTATCAACTACTAAATTCACATAAACTGTCTAGGGCATTTGCGTTTGTTTGCTTTGGGGGCCACACGAGGTAGTCCTCAGGTCTTGCTCCTGGCTCTACACTCAGGGATCACTCCTAATCACTCAGGGGATTGGGGAACCCATTTGGGGTGCCAGCAATTAAATCCAGGCCAGCTACTTGCAAGTACTAAAAACTGCTGTACTACTCTGGGCCCCAATTTTTTTTTTTTTTAGGTTTTGTAGGGGAAATAAATGCATGTGGCTTAAAAAAATATGTAATAGCTTTACATAGATATATAGTATTTAGAATCATCCTGCAAAATGATCAATGATACGTCCTAATTCTGACCTTCCCTTTCACAGGACTTCTTATTGTTGAATAGATTTATTAAAAGATTTGTAGTGGTACTTACTTTTAAGAGTTGACACTGCATAAAATTAGAGTAACTGTCAAGTTTTATTGGGAAGATTTAATATTATAAGATTTTTAACAACAGAACAAGTTTTATTTTCAATAGCATGTCACAGTCTTTAAAAGTGGTAGTGAACATCTATGATTACTGTTTCTAAGTAAATGAAACAAAATGAAACTAACAGCTATGAAATGCCTGACTGTTGTGTGACATATATAACTTTGATCATGAAAAGCAGCTTCTAGCTTCTTCAGAGTCACATTTTACAACTGATTAGAGAACAGGGCCATATCATTTTTTTCTAATGCACTGTTTAGAAGAGAAAACTGTTTAGTTCTCAAAATAATATAAATTGGAAATAAAATGAATATGTGTTGTGAATGTTATTTAAAAGTCACAAAATAGATGACTTTCATTTTATTTGCTCTGCTCTGTTTGCAACAATAATTATACTTTTAAAAATTCCCTCATTACTTAAGAGTAATCAGTTTAGATAGGGGGAAATGACATAGTTAGCTGGTGTGATTCCTCATAAATTGCATCAAACCCAGGATGTTCTATCCTCTTAACTTTATACCTTTCAAATATTCTCATTGCTACTAACACTCAATTTAATACAAATTCATATCAAATAAAGAACCAGAGCCTAGTCTCATAAAGCATTTATACAACTTTGATAAAATATTTTAATAATGTGAAGAGCTTAGACTTGTTACTTTATTTCTGTAATTTTTTATTGTTGTAACAATGGTTTGCAAGAGGATGCAAGTGTCACTGTTTATGTTTTATGGTTACAATGGAATGTTCCATGCAGCATTTACATAGGTGTAAGTATCCCTCCACTGTTGCCCAAACAACAGTGGAAGGATATTTATATTTTATATATTTTTATATAAAATTTTATATTTTCAACTTCCTCCCTCTTTCTTTTTCTTTCTCTCTTCCTTTCTTTCCTTCTCTCACATATGTACACAGCACATTCACACACACACAAGCACACACACACATATACACACATACACACCCCCTCGTATCTCCCAGATGCTTAGTTTTATATATATACACTCCCAGACATTAATTTCCTAAGTTCCTTACTCATTGTATAAGGCTTTGTTTCATATTGAGAAAATGCTAAAAATCTGAATTACAGCAATTCTCAGTAGGTTAATTTATAGATCATACACATTTAATTCAAGTAGCTTAGATATTGTAATATATCAGAAAAATAAAGGAGATTTTTCATAAGCTAAAATTGAATGAAATATATTGGTTGTGGATTTTTTCCCCACCATTTCACATTCCTACCACCATCTTTTGAATGTATGAAACTCAAATCCCAAACTATGCCTTCCAAAGCAGAATCAAAACAATTAGTTTTGTAATGCTTGTTATGAATAATCCACTAAAAACGATCCAATGAAGTTTCTTTTGATGAAAGTGTGTGAAGATTATTGTATTTCATCCTGGAGCCACTAAGCCATATATGAGGTTACCAACACGTTCGTTAAATCTCATAAAATGTTGTGTGTTACTCTTGGTACATCAGTGGTGATGTATAAGAGGCTGCTCTAGGAATTCTAAAACTCAGAATATGATTATACAACAGATTCACTCATGAGTGAGGCTCACCTGAGCCTTGAGAGCAGCCATAAGTAGGGCAGCAACTGGCTTCTGGAGGTTTTGCGCTACCTGGGCTCTTTTGGGGCCGGGAGGGAAACTCACCCACCCTGGAGCTCTAGCTTAGTAGATTTAAGCATCTGATGAATAATTTTGGTCCAAAAACAATATTTCTCTCTTTTTTTAATTTTTTGTTGTTGTTGTTTGGGGCCAGACTCTGTATACTTAGGGGTAACTCCTGGCTCTGCACTCCTGGATCTGTACTCAATCATTTCTGGATGCTTCGGAAGACCATGTCAGATGCAGGGAGTCAAGTCCAAGTCAGCCGTGTGCAAGGATAAGGACCCCCAGTCATGCCATATATTATGTTCTAAACAATTTTTCTATTGACATCTTGTCCTGTAAATAAAATAACTAGATTATGTTACTTTTATTCAAATATTTGGCAGATTTTAACACAGACAATGTTATGTATTTGATAAAGGATACAAATAGTAAATTATTATTAAATAATAAAATTATTATTTTAAATAGCAAAAGGATTCTAGCAAATTCATAATTGTTCAGAATTCAAAATTTATTAATTTAAATTTAGAGTGAAGAATTTAGTCATCAAATTTTGCATTTGCTAAAGTCATATGCTTTGTTAATTATTTAAAATATATATATATATATATATACATAACATAATATCTTGTGGCAAAGACTAAATGTATCATCAAAACTTTTACCTTTGTTCCAGACATAGGGATATATTACACTGGCTATTTGCATTTATAATTGGAGTGATTCTATAAATGTGATAACTGACAATTTCAAAATCATATAAACTCCCAATATGGTCTGCTATTCTTATTGTCCCTTTAGTTTTTAATGCTAAATATGTTCCTTGAATGTTCAAGTGAACTCTAAATTAATAATGGCCTATGGAAGTAGAAGATTGAAATGAATATATATGTGTATATATATTCATACATATACATATCCCATGTGATATATGGATAACATATGCAGGTGACACAAATGTTGAACTGTCAGATAATAGATGAGTGAAAACACTAGCAGTAACACCAAAAGAGCAAAAAGAAATTGTCCTTGCAGTCGTCCTTAGATACCTGGATGGACTGTTACAATGTATACTATGAAACACCAAAGGAATACATAGTATAATGTTTGGAGAAAAAAAATCAAGGAAACAAATATAGCAAGTTGAAAAATAGAAAGTTGAAAGACACTGTTAAATGGTTTCCATATTTACATTTCTCAGACTTAGCCTGCAACTTTCTTTTTTGATTTGGGGGCTATAACTGGTGGTTTTGGCTCTATGCCCTGGGAATTGCAACACTCAGTACTCTGGAGCATATGCAGTGCAGACTTCAAACTTGGGTAGCCCCATGCAAGGTGAATATCTTAAGTTCTGTACTATTTCTCTGGCCCTTCAAATTTAGATTTAGGTCTTTGTGATAATTACTTTTGTGCAATGCTTGTTGCAAGCCTCTTTTCTGTGAACAATTTACAGACAGTGTAGTGGGCAAAGTGCATGCTTTGCATATGGCTGATGCATGTTTGATCCCCAGAATCTGATATGGTCCCTGCATCCACCAGGAGTAACCCTTGCATACAAAAGCAGGAGTAAAGCTTGAGCACTGCTGGGTGTGGCCAAAAATAAATAAATAAATAAACAAACAAATAAACAAACAAATAAATAAATAAATAAAATGTCTACTGCCTTCTCCCACCCAAATAAAAGAAAGAAAATTTCTTCTCTGTCTCTAATGTTGAACAGGTGGTCAGCATGAAGCATACGGAAAGTTAAGTTTCTCTAAGATGCCCATGTTAAATTCATGCAACAAGACCCTTGGAAGGAAAATGTTTACTAAACTTTGTGCGAGGCAAATGCACTGATAATGCACTAATAATGCATCACACAGATATTAAGTGATATTAAACACATGTTCATAAAATAACAGTAACTTACCATTTATTCTTATTTTTTTAATTTATCTTCAGTTTGGGGGCCACGTCTGGTAGTGCTCAGACCATACCCAACCTCTATGCTCAGGATTACACCTGACCAGACTCAGGGGACCCCAATGGTGACTAAGAACAACACAGATGAAATGCCAGCAAAGAAATATGTTACCCTTTGACCTTCAAGCGCCAGAATCTTACCTCTTAAAGTCATGCAGTTTCTCTGGAACAAGACAGCTCTGCTGAGAGATAAGGTGCTTCCCTTGCACTGTGCAACCCACACTGAATTCCCAGTCCCACAGATTTTATATCCACACCAACCTCGTTCACCTTCAGGGGTTATTCCTGAGTTCTAAAACAGAGCTACACTTGAGCACCATCAGCCTCTAAACACTAATACAAATAAGTCATATTTTCCTATAAGTAATTTAATATCTTATACTTTTTTGTTTTTATAACAATTAATATGGTTTGTATTTAGAATTTAATTTAAAACCTAGTAAATGTTCTGCTATAATATACACAGTTAAATACCTAATTAAAGGTTAAGCAAATTTATAAATATGTTTGTGTCAAATCTGGACTGGAGGGATAGAACAGAAGGCAGGGATTATAATCCACCTTGCATGTAATCTACCTGGGTTCGATCCCTAATACTATATAAGGTTCCATGAGCACTGCTAGAAGTGATCTCTGAGCACAGAGCCAGAAGTAAACCCTGAGCACTAAAGGGTGTGGGTCAAAGAACAATAAAAAAAATGGGAAAAGGAAAGCTTTCCAATAAGATCTTACTTATGATATTTTGCTGAGTTAAAATTATTAATGAACTCTCAAATGTCAGTCTAAAGAGCTTCTTTCATAATAGTTTCCAGTTTTCTTGCATTGGATATTGTAAAGAATTCATAAATAATCCATGTAAATGCAGCCCAGAACCATAAACATTATCAATGTTTCAGACACACTGTGAAATCAATAAATACTTGAGAAAATGATTGATTGTTAAATACATTGAATAATTTTATTCATTAAAGTTGGCTGACTAAATTAACCATCTAAAGTCAAATTACATTAAAAAATGTAAAACAATATAGATATTCTTTCTTTGTCTTTGAATTAATGGTGCTCTACAGAATTTTTTAACAGAGCATATTTTTAAGATAAAAATTTTCACTTTATAATGTATTATTGTTGTAACTGATTTTGTCAATCTTATTTTAATCATACCATTAAATGTGATTCTTGATAAACTATAATGCAGCACATGCCAGTTCATTTTTTTATTTCAGACTTTAGAATTTTAATTAATTCACTTAGATATTAAGTGTATTTTGAAATGCAATTTCAACAGTTGGTCATTGACATTCTAAATTGAGCATCCTAATATCAATCTTTAAATAATTGCTGTGACAAGTAATTTTTTTAAAAAAATTATTTGTTTGCTTCATCAAATCTATGCTTTTATGTGACAGTTTTCTCTTTACACTTAATTCACTGTTATTTTTATAATTTCCATTATCTTCAAAGTGGTACAGAAATAAATTACATAAAAAAGATTATATTACTTAAGATGGTTTATAAACAAATCAGCACATCACTTTTTTAAAGATTTAAATTGCCCATTTTTAAATAAACAGCTGTTAACAGTAGCTGTAAAGTAAAGAACAATGGCAGATTAATTCATGTTCTAAAATAAATAACTACTTCTAAAGTTTGGAAGCTATACCTTTGCTTTAAAAGTAAGAGTAGAGGTTATAATTTATTCAATCAACAGATTTTTATATGTGGTTTATGTCAGATCCTATGTTACATAGCAATAAAATAACAATTAATAATATCAAACAAGTTCTATACTTATGTCTAACGGAATTTGCTTTTCAGAGAGAATGAAGAAATTTAAAAATGTCCTCAAGTACACACATGTGCATAAAAAATATCATGTTTACATAGCATTAAGGTCTGTAAGAATAAATGTCTCTCAAAAGCAATAATGCTAACATTTTTGCAGAAAGAAGGGATAAGTGACATTTTTAGTCCTACTTTTAATATAATGACTTTGAACCATTTTATAAAATAGAATATACATGGAAAAAGGTGGAAAATCAATGCACCGCTGTACCACTGTCATCCAGTTGTTCATCGATTTACCTGAGTGGGCTCCAGTAACATCTCCCTCCATCCCAGCCCTGAGATTTTAGCAGCCTCTCCTTGTTACTCATTAACTAGTAAAAAGGTGAAAAATATAAAACAGGAAAATTACTAAGTTATTATTGCTATAGTTGGAGGTAAGGCTATCTAAAATAAACTCATGCTGAGCAGTAACTGGGGAAGGTGAGAAAAGATATTCAACACATATTATTAATGTAATTCTAATCCAAGATCCTTAATTAAGATGACAGAGAAGTTGCTGTTATTTTTAAGATGGCCAGCACTATAGAATAAAGGAGTATGTGAAAAGTAAGATTGCAACAAAAGCTTGAGCCTGGAGAGATAGAAGAGTAGGTAAGGCCCGAACCTTGGTCCTGGCTGACCTGGGTTTTGGGCTTAATCCTGGCACTTCCATATGTGCCCCTGAACCTACCAACTGTGATCTCTGAATGAAGAGCCAGGAATAATCCCTGAACATAACTGGATATGGCCCAAGACTCCTAAACTCCCCTCAAATATTTTGACCCATACGGGTTGTATCAATTTTTTAAAAGATATCTGAATTAGTTATTGAATTAAAATGAATAGCAATAGTAAATAACAGGTAGTCAAGGAAAACTGTTAAAGAAATTTTGAGTTTGACAAAAGTGTATAAAAATTAGTTTAAAAAGACAATTTAATTCTCAGGTTGCACATTCCAAAGAGCTTCACATCCACATTAAAAATAAATGTTATCCAAGAATATAACCAGAAATAAAAGTAAACATAAAGAGGTGGATCCAAAAATATTTTGGTTCTGTGATCACACTTCTAACATTTTCTTATCGATCGACGAAATTACAGCAAGCTGTACGAGTTCTAAACACACTGGTAGTCAAAATTTGTAGAATGAAATCTCTTCAATGTTTATGTCAACCCAGCTCAACATGTAATAGAATAAGATTAAATATAAACCCCTGTAATTAAAGGATTACTAAGTGGTTCTCTCACTGCACTGGAGTTATGTTAGAAATAACCAGTGAAAAGCAACAGGCACCTCAAACAGAGAATTAAAAATAAACCATATTTTAAGGCATCATGATTTACAATAGTGTTCACGATAGTTTCATGATTATACTATTTTAACACCATAGCCTTGATTATTGTATCTGCTCCTTCCACCATCAGCAAAAATGTCATCCCATCAATCTCCCACTCTACACGACACTTGGGAAACTTAGTTCCGTAAAACAGTCCCAGATTCTGTTGCCTTTGGCTATGATATGTTTAATAACCCATGAAGTATAGAAAGCATAATTAATGTTATCAAATACTGAGAATAAAATATTAACATAAAATATATCCTGATTTTTAATGTTCAGCTAAATTATGGACAAAGTTCTATTTCTCTTTTAGCCTATGAATTTTAAAAAATAAAAGGTCAGATGAAAATTGATCTTCTATCTAGATCAAGAAATTAGAATAGAACATTAAACCTGTCAATATCCAGAAAGAAAGAGTGACTAAATGGAAAATAATTTGCTTATGATACCACAGCGAGTAGGGTGTTTGCCTTGCACTCTGTGGACTCAAGTTCGATTCCTCCGTTCCTCTCAGAGAACCCAGCAAGCTACTGGGAGTATCTCACCCGAAAGGCAAAGCCTGGCAAGCTACCCCTGGGATATTCAGTATGCCAAAAACAGTCACAACAAGTCTCACAATGGAGACATTATTGGTATCCGCTCGATCGAATCGATGAACAAGGGGATGACAGTGTACAGTGACAGTGCTACGTTAGGCACGGTAAGAATTCACTATACTATTCTGCTTATTATTAGAAATTAAACAAGTAAATTGTTCTATACTTATGCACTGTTACTATATGTCCCGAGAAGAATGAGCAACCAACACCCTCCCATCTATAATGAGAACATGGAAGCATCTAACACAGACAGTATTTAGTACACCCAGGAACAACAGGGTAGTTGGACTGTAGCACTGTTTTCCCATTGCTCACTGATTTGCTCGAATGGGCACCAGTAACATCTCCATTTTGTGACTTCTTGTTACTGTTTTTGGCATATCAAATACACCATAGATAGCTTGCCAGGCTCTGCGGTTTGGGCAGGATACTCTCAGTACCTTGCCGGGCTCTCCGAGAGGGAAAGGGGAATCAAACCCGGGTCAGCTGCATGCAAGGCAAGCGCCCTACCCATTATGCTCCAGTCCAGTAATTATTTAATTATATTTATAAATTATTCAAAAACAGGTACAGCTCCTCGTATGTAAATCATTAGAATGTCAAAACCAGTGCTGGAAATTAAAGAGTGCTCTTGAAACCCAAAATGTCATTGTATGCTTCTTATATGAACACGATTATTTCATGAATATATGATGTATGTATGATTAGGATTTTGGTCTCCAAGCAGTGCTTGGTACCCCTGAGTCTGCTCTAGGTGATACCAAGCCAACCAGACCATTCCTAGGCATGATTAGAAGCTAACAGGGCCACACTCTGCAATGCTCTGGGGACCAAGTGGTGTCATGGTTCAAATTTGGAAACTATGCACTCTCAACATCAACATTCTTTATAATGTAGATGTTAGATAATGATTAATTATATTAAAGATCTGGAAATCATTTTAAAAATCTTTAAAACTGGCTGGGTTAACAGTTCTAAAATGACAATATAACTAAACTAGAAGTGAAAATAAAGTAAATAGAAGGCAGATGGCGAAGACCAAATTTTCACTTTCCTAGTGGGATGTGACAGGTAAACAAAAGAAAGTTTTAAAGACCCATATGGTAATAAACATAATTGGTGACATGAGTATGAACTAATTTTCAGTGACATATAAATCTGTACACATACACATATGTTTTCTAATTAAAATATTTATGGGCATTAGTATATACAATGGTTAGTGTATACACATATTATGCTTACACTCTTAGCAGAGGATCTAGATGCTACTCTCACCATCAAATTTTAATTTCCATGTATGATTAACCATATATTATATAAAAGTTGATGAATAGTTTTTACCATTGTCACGTATTATACTCTGCTACATCTCGTACTGTTACCTCATTTCTGTATATGGTTTTCCATTCCTATTCCTCGATTTCTTTTCTTGATGTGATGCACTGAGATACCTGTTTTATCAAATTGATCCTATTTCATTATCATAATTATTTACTGTGATGCTCTTATTAATCTATGTTTTGCCTGTGTCAGTGTTTTCAAATAAGATATCCTGACCTTAAGTTTGTGCTGTTAATACTCGAGAATCTTATTTATTTGTTTGTTTATTTGCTTTTTGGATCACTCCTAGAGTTTACTCTTGGCTCTGTGCTCATAAATCACTCCTGGTGGGTTGGGGGGACGGATGTTGTACTCATAAGTGAGACAGTACCACAGACAGGGCAATAGCCTGGCCCCAGAAAACTTATTCTGTGTACCAACAGAGCATAACAAAGTCCTCAGTTTCCCTATCCTAATTCAAGACTTAGTACTTATTCTTAAGATTCCTATAGAAGTGTCTAGAAATTATTATCTCAGTACTCTTGATTAGCATCAAATTTAAATAAGTGCTCTACACATATTTAAATATATAGATGCTACCCAAATAAATATTTCCCTATATTTATATGGACTGAAGCAATAGCACAGCAGGTAGGGCGTTTGCCTTGCATGTGGCTGACCAAGGTTTGATTCCTCCATCCCTCTCAGAGAGCCTAGCAAGCTACTGAGAGTATCCCACCTATAAAGCAGAGCCTGGCAGCTTGCCTGTGGTGTATTTGATATGCCAAAAAAAGTAACAAGTCTCACAATGGAGACATTAGTAGTGCCCATTTGCGCAAATCGATGAACAATGGGACGGGGCAACAGTGACAATGTTAAAGTGCTATATATTTTTTTTATTTTTAAATTTTATTGAGTCACTGTGAGATAGTTACAAGCTTTCATGTTTGGGTTACAATCACACAGTGATCAAACACCCATCCCTACACCAGTGCACAGTGCTGTATTTACATATGTGCCATGTACCTTCCCCAGTAAATATACTGAAAGTTTATACTAAATGCATATCAATCAATGTTTAAACTAATTAAAGCTTATAAATTTTACTCAGCACTGGAGGATATTCTTGATTTCAAACTGTCTATAATAGTTAATTCTTTCTTTAGCAGTGAAAATATGGAAAATATCCTCAAATGATTCATTTTCAGAATTATAGAATTTGTGAAATAACATTGAGTGAAAATTTCATAACACAAAATAGAGATCAATATTTGTTTTCAATCACTGTCACTGTCAATGTCATGCTGTTATTCATTGATTTGCTTGAGTGGGCACCAGTAACATCTCCATTGTGAGACTTGTTACTGTTCTTGGCATATTGAATATGCCACGGGTAGCTTGCCAAGCTCTGCCATGTGGGCAAGATGCTCTCGGTAGCTTGCCAGGCTCTCCGAGAGGACCGGAGGAATCGAACCCGGATTGGCCTCGTGCAAGGCAAATGCCCTACCCACTGTGCTATCACTCCAGCCCAATATATATGCATATATATAAGCAAATGCTATTCATTTCAAATAAATTCAGATGGTTCTGTCTTTGATTTAGTTTTAGTTTTCATTCACTTTTTTTTTAAATTTTTTATTGAGTCACCATGTGGAAAGTTACAAAGTTTTCAGATTTAAATCTCAGTTATACAATGCTCGAATACCCATCCCTTCACCAGTGCTCATATTCCACCACCAAGAATCCCAGTATAGCTCCACCCCGCCCCCTCACACCCCAACCCCCCCACGCCCCTAGCCCCCCCAATCTAAGCCCCCCCCACCTGTGTAACTAATAAATTTCACTTTACTTTCACTTTGATTGCATACAATATTTCAACAAAACTCACTATTATTGTTTGGAGAGTCTCTCCCCTAAAGTCAGACCTGCTGAAAAGGAAGCAATAGATAATTTGTTTTCCATTGCTGAGGATGAAGAAGTGTGAGGTGGAGTGACCACACTTAGCGGCCTCTCAGTTTTGGGTTTCTGTAATTTAGTATTTTAGTAACTAAGTCCAGAGAGATATCTGCCAGAAGTTGCATCGTTGCCAACTTGTACTTCTCAGTTACATTATATTCCACATATGAGTGCAATCTTTCTATGTCTGTCTCTTTCTTTCTGACTCATTTCACTCAACATGATACTTTCCATGTTGATCCACTTGTATGCAAATTTCATGACTTCATGTTTCCTGACAGCTACATAGTATTCCATTGTGTAAATATACCAGAGTTTCTTTAGCCAATCATCTGTTTTTGGGCACTCTGTTTTTTTCCATACATATTGTGGCTATTGTGAACAGAGCGGCAATGAACATGGAAATGCAGATGTCATCTCTACTATACCTTTTTGCCTCTCCGGGATATATTCCCAGGAGTGGTATTGCTGGGTCAAATGGGAGCTCAATTTCTAACTTTTTGAGAATCGTCCATATTGTTTTCCAAAAGGGCTGAACCAGTCGGCATTCCCACCAGCAGTGAAGGAGAGTCCCTTTCTCCCCGCATCCACGCCAACACCGGTTGCTTTTGTTTTTGGGGATGTAGGCCAGTCTCTGTGGTGTGAGATGATATCTCATTGTTGTTTTGATCTGCATCTCCCTGATGATTAGTGATGTTGAACATTTTCTCATGTGCCTCTTCGCCATTCGGATTTCTTCTTTGGAAAAGTTTCTGTTCATTTCATCAGCCCATTTTTTGATCGGGTTGGCAGTTTTCTTCTTGTGGAGTTCAACCAGTGCATTGTATATCCTTGTTATCAATCCTTTATCGGATGGGTACTGCATAAATATCCTTTCCCATTCTGTAGAATGTCTTTGTATTTTGGTCACTGTTTCTTTTGAGTTGCAGAAGCTTCTTAGTTTGAGATAGTCCCATTTATTTATCTTTGTTTTCACTAGCTTGGCCAGTGGAGTGTCAACTTTGAAGATACCTTTGGCTTCAATGTCATGGAGGGTTTTGCCGACCTTATCTTCAATGTACCTTAGGGATTCTGGTCTGATGTTGAGGTCTTTAATCCAGTTTGATCTGATTTTTGTACATGGTGATAGATGGAGGTCTAAGCCCATTTGTTTGCATGTAGCCGTCCAGTTTTGCCAGCACAATTTGTTAAACATGCTTTCCTTGCTCCACTTCGCCTTTTTTGCTCCCTTATCAAAGATTAGATGGTCATATATTTGGGGGGATGTGTCAGAGTATTCAACCCTGTTCCATTGGTCTGCGGCTCTGCCTTTGTTCCAGTACCAAGCTGTTTTAATGACTACCGCTTTGTAGTAGACTTGAAAGTTGGGGAGGTTGATTCCTCCCATTTTCTTTTTCCCAAGGATTGCTTTAGCTATTCGTGGGGGCTTATTGTTCCATATGAATTTCAGGGGCGCTTGCTCAATTTCTTTGAAGAATGTCAAGGGTATCCCTATAGGGATCGCATTGAATTTGTAGAATGCTTTGGGGAGAATTGCCATTTTGACAATATTAATTCTTCCAATCCAGTTTTCATTCATTTTTTAACATTTATTTAAAATAGAATATACTTTAATTACTCAGGAATTACTCTTGACAGTGCTCAGGACAACATGTGGGATGCCAGGTATCAAACCCAAGATGGCCACATTCAAGGCAGATGCCGTACCACTGTACTATGACTCTGGCCACAACATACCAATACTATAAATATATATATTACATTTGAATAATTTTTTTTACTACCTTTTCTGTTCTTCCAACCTATTTCTATCCACCATCTGCACGCACATTATAGGTTCCACATTCAGCAGTACTTACGGGTTGAGAGGGACCCCACGACCACTCACGACAACGTTCAGATTGACTGTGTTGAACTGAAAGTTTAGTTCTTAGGATCCTGAATATGATGGTCTGGTGCATAGTGTACCAGGGATATATCCAGCAGGGCTTGGAGGTCTTCAGTATAAGGTATCAAACTTGGGACCGCTAAGAATGCTTGGTTAATGTTTTAATAAGGGTTAGGCTGTCTTCCCTGCACGATGTGTCTCTTCTGGAAATGTGTAATCAATAATTCAAGCAATGTTGTTCTTTTCATAGATAATTTCCTCTATCACATTTTTAAGGAAAAAAATTGAGTTAAAACATGTCATTTAATAAAACTGCATTAATACTTTGACAACTACAACACCTGAAGTAGCATTGTTTGTTTAATCACCTAATTATGTAATAAATATAATTTGTTTCTGATACAGTGGACAGTGATCCAAATAACAGCTACTTCATGTGAGTTAATATATTATTGTATGAATATACTCATAATTTTATAGAAGAAGTTGGAATTCATGTTAAAAACAGTTATTTTTATGACATATTGGCAAGTATCTCTCATTAAGGGTTATAACAAATTGTATAAGAAGTTTAGAAGAACACCACTTTCCCTGTAGTTTCTTCAAATTTCTCATCCCCTTTTTACTTAAACTTTTAGCTGTCGACCTAAATAGAATTATGTAGATGTATTTTCATTTTGGCTTGTACTTTTGTTAATTGCTACTTTATATCACTGCTTATTATCCAGCATTGTTGTTTTCCATTGAGAGGAACTGTTACATGCAAACTTTGTTAATGTCAACTCTAAATTAGCTCTGATAATCTTCTCTAGGAAACAAGTGACTTTCTATCTTTGTTTCATATGGAGGGGTTGTTGGCACTACACACATTTGTATTTATAGCCTATTTCTCGTTTTTCCCTCAAAGATAATTCCTGGTTTTTTTAATGGATCATGCAAGTGGGGATCAAACTTAGACCCCATTCACTTCAAGAATATCTTCAGCTCACTGACTGATATTTATGGAATACGAAAAGTGATGGTTTTTTTTTAATTGTATCTTCCTAATGGGCTGGAGCAATAGCACAGCCGGTAGGGCATTTGCCTTGCATGCAGCCAACCCGGGTTTGATTCTTCTGTCTCTCTTAGAGAACCCAGCAAGCTACCAAGAGTATCTTGCCCACACGGCAGTGCCTGGCAAGCTACCCGTAGCATATTTGAAATGCCAGAAACAGTAACAAGAAGTCTCACAATGGAGATGTTACTGATGCTCGCTGGAGTAAATCGATGAACAACGGGATGGCAGTACTACAGTGATCCTTCTAATATCTTATAGATTATTCACTTCTCATAAAAGTATTCTTTAAATTTAATCACTGCCAAATACTTATTGTTTTCAAAGAAATTTTATAAGAATTTTGTAATTTCTAACATTTGATTTTGTTGTTTAGGCCATGCCAAGGTTACTTCTAGCTCCATACTAAGAGATCACATCTGGTGAGTTCAGGGGACCAGAGGAGATTCTGGGTATTGAACCCCGTTTGGCCTCATGCAGGGAAAGCTCCTCACTGATGTACTTATGCTCCAGGCCCTCACTTTACTATTTTAAAGTGGACAACTTAGTGGCATTTTGTGGTGCTACCACCTAGATTCTTTCTTATCTTCTTATTGAAGCAAGCTCTATAGTTGTTATCTGGGGTAATTTTTAAGCCCCACTGTCACACACAGAATGGAGTATAAAAGCTTGGTTTTAGTGCCTTTTCTGTGGTACATTGTACCATTAATTATATTATATATACCTTAGTATGAGCTGTGCTGTATAAAAGCTAATATTTCAGTTTTCATATTTCTATTTTTACTGTCAATGAGCTCTAATGCCACAAAGATGAAGGAAGATATGATAAGTAGACTTTATAGTGCTGCAGTGAAAAGCCTGAATTTCACAAAGTTTATACCAAATGGCAGTTTATTCCTCATTGCCTACCCGTGTGTTCTAAACTTTATTCAATACAAAATTGATGTTATTCTTTTGAGGCATTATTCAATTGTATGTCTGGATACATTGTATTTTTATAATTTGATGTTCACTATATTGAAAAAAGATTTCTTTACTTGAAGCATTAATGATGTTCCAAGTTTACTTCACTGAATGAAATGAAATAAGCTGCTTTTATCAACTGCAAATGTCCTATCTGTGCTTCTTTTGAAGTTATTTCTTTTATCCATGCAATTTTTATTCAAGTCTTTATAAAATCAGTTTTCTTTCATTTATGTTACTGAAGGTCAAACTGTTCTAGTTTAATCTGGATTTCTCACGAATTTTAAATAGCAGTTTAATTTTAGTCATTTTCAGTTGGCATACTAAGAATGATATTTTAAAAAAAGACTTTGACTATTTAGAATTAAATTATATTCAAAATATAATTTAATAGGCTTTAGCCTTTGGCTATTTAATGTGAAAAAAAGTCTCACTGCTGTCCTCAGAGATGTTTTTGCAATGTTTAGCTTTCTAAAGAACTACACCTATATAATAAAAGGTAAAAATAAAAATAAGTACAAGTTTTCTCCCGGAGAAAACACAGAAACAGCTTTTTATTTATTTATCAAAGCTCTTTATGAGAACAAAATAATAGATGAATATAAGACATGTCAATTATATTCATAGTTATTCATTATAGTAAAAAAGTAACTAAAAGCATGCTTTTGTCCTTACATTTAAGGAAAATATTCAGGTTCAAATTACCTGAGTTTTAAGCATCTTATATGTTATTAAAGATTTTAAAGTAACTGTACTTTAGTGTAGGTGAATTAGTGCTATTATAAAAATGAAGATTTACCTGAGGATAATTGGCTAAAAACATAATTTAAAGAGTTGGTTCTGTACTCAGTACACATCACAGTCTTAGATGTGCAAGTTCACATCTCAAGAGGGAAAATTCAGGCAACACGTGTCCTTAGGAACAGCATGCACTCAGGAGCAACGCCTCCTGATAAGGTTTTACACATACTGAATGGACAGAAGAGACAATCAGAGAGCAGTTAGTTTCCCATGAAGAAATAAAGTAAGGAATGATTAGATGTAAACACTACTGTATTTTGGGTGGCTTCTAATGTTAACAACAGTATTTTTAATTACATATTATGTTCACCCATTGTTAGTATATAACAAAGGAATTAACTTGTTGGAAACAGTCTCTCAAAGCTATGGAGGTAATGCTGCATTACATAATAAGAAGCCATCTTCATCAGAAACTAATGTATGTCTCCTATATCGTGCCTGCTTTTCATTTTACTGTGTCAATAACAAGATAAATATCTTCAACATCATTATTGCATTTTGTTTTCTTTTTTGAGTCACATCTGGCTATACTCAGGGGTTATTCCTGGCTCTTCACTCAGGAATCAGTCCTGGTGGTTCACAAGAAAATATATGGGATGCTGGGAATCAAACTTTGGGTTGGCCTTGTGCAAGGCAATGGCCCTACCTGCTGAACCTGCTCCAATCCTGCTCCTGCTCAAACCTTTTAAAGTTAAAGTTAATTTAATATCACTGTCTGAGAAAGCCAGTTTCTCTCTTTGAATTTGGTCATCACATGACCTAAATTTCCCTAGAGAGATGCTAATTGTTTCACTTAAACTAGACTTGGAGGGGTTTGCTTCATGTTTTCTATATTTCACTGATGAATACAACTTAAGTAGAACTAAGTTTAGTGTATACTGATAGAAGTTATGAAACACATAAAGAAATAGAGTTCAATTTGTTCGGACTGCTTTGCATTAGCTGGATCAATCTGCCTGTTGCCAAATAGAATGCATCTATATTTAGGTGATCCTTCTACAAATAAGTAACTCAAAAGAGTAAAAAGAATGCATTAAACTAGGACCAGTAGAACAATTCACTTAATACAATGGTAAGAAATAACACTTAACTGAAAACCCTAAATTTTATGGAATATGATATAGCTTAAAATTTACTAATCTTTATTAATCTATCTATACCATTTCTATAGTCATTTTAAATTATAAAGGGACATCAACAGCCAGAAAGTTAGTATATGAAACTAATATATTTAAGATTTTTTCATTCAATGAAATATAGCTCATAAATATTTTAGTTGCATAGCATGTACAACAAACTATAGTATACATAATATACTAAACATAGTGTCAACAAATTATGAAAACTCAAACTTAGAATGTTGGTTTTTTGTCTCATGTATTACTGTTTAGCCACATATTTATTGTAACTGTGTTGCTTAAGCGTGTTATCAATAGCTATATACTTCTAGATTGACAATGAACTGAACTTGTTTGCTTTTGCAATGGCTTCTCCCCATTAAAATGGGAGCCTGGGTGCCATCCCAGTGACATTTTATCCACTCATGTGGTACTGATTATTCAAACTCTGGCTGCCAATGATATGGCATGATTCTGTTTAGTGGTGACCTCAGAAGTCATGCCATGCCATGAATTGCTCTCATAGCTTTGTGTATGAAATACACATGCTCCAAATCTTTGAGAAATCCCCCCAAATACTTGATAATTAGTTTATAAAACCACTGAAGAATATATTGTAAGGTAGTCTGAGGTCTAAATGTCTCTTTGGTTAGGGGGCTAGTGCAAGAGTTCAGAAGATAGAGCATTTGCTTCGCATGGGGCAAATATGGGTATGGTCCCTGGCATCACAAGTGGTTCTTAGTGTTCCCTGAGCATAGAGCGAGGAGTAAGTCCTGAGTACCATTGGCATGGCCCCAAAACAATAAAAGAACAATTGATGTTTAGGTTGGAGTCAAAAAACAGTTATCTTTTTAAAAAAAGGTTTTTTTTTATCTTATTGCATCACATTTTTCTCTTATCTTAATATTTTATACATAAATCATTTTAGCTTACTGATAATGACTCTTTAAGAATTGGTAAATATCACAGATCTATACTTGTATATCTCTTGTATATCTATGCATACCAGTCTTTATCTTTTTCTGTAATAAATACTTCATAACATTAATTGTAAGACAACTGAAAATCTTTCAGAATTGGCATCAGATTTAATTGTGATTACTCTTACAGGCTTTTGTTAATAGCATCTAAGCTATAGTAACTAAATTTGCTATCAGTATTTAAAGTTATAAAATTTGTTTATTATAAGACATTTTAATTTGTTGAATATTTGCATGTTTCAATATCATATAAGTAATATTAAATTTTAAACTAAACAACTATGTTTCACTCCTTGGATGAGGAAATATTATTTTTTAATTAACATTAAATGTCTCTTACTCTGCTCTCCTTCTAAAGTATATAGTTACTATTCACTCTGTACTGTTCTATTTTTGCCTTCTTTAATTACAGATTTTTTTATTGTCCTCTTAAAACACATAATGCACGTTGTCTGTCTTTGGAAATTTATAGAATTTCCCTACTGTAGGAAGAATAAAGTACTTAAAGGTGATCACACTCTAATATAATACTTTTTATATAGAAATTCATTCACAGTCAAGCAAGTCTTACAGAATTGTTGAAGGCTTCAACTTAGAGATGGTTTGAATAAGTTGCCTGATATGACAATTTAACTGTATGTATTCTCAAAACTAATGTTCATGGTTTTGGTGAAAATAAAATAAAAAGTAAGCTGGAGGCTATGCACCTACTGCTGAATATGTAGGAAGAAAACTATAAAATCTGAATTTCCAGCAGTTTCCAGATACAAGAGAAACCAAAAGAATCAATTTTCTGTCCAGAATACAGTCTTCTTCCTTTTAGTATGGTGAACACTGATTAGGACTCTGATCAGCAGACTATAACACTGCTGTGTGTTGATTTGAGTCACTGAAAATTTTGTAGTATATTAGACAAGGAAAAGAAAGATGAGAAAATTTATTTTCATATCTGCTAAAGCTCAATGTACATCTGCACTGTGACAAGCACTTTCACTCTGTAACCCGAATGATATGTAAACATATAAAAAATGGAACAAACCAAAGTGTCAAACATATATGAACAAAATATATTGTTATTTATTAAATATAAGTAATACTATGACTCACAGAAGGTCATATTAGTGACTGCAAGAATAATGAATGTTCCTGGGGCTGGCTCGATAGTACAGCGCATTTGCCTTGCACGTGGCCGACCCAGTTTCGATTCCCAGCATCCCATAGGGTCCCCTGAGCACCGCCAGGAGTAATTCCTGAGTGCAGAGCCAGGAGTATCCTATGAGCATCACCGGGTAAGAACCAAAAAGAAATAAAATAAAAGAATAATGAATGTTCCTTACAATTTAAAAAAAAATATTAGTGAATCACCATGGGGGTACCATTACAGACTTACAAACTTTTGTGCTTGCGTTTCAGTCATACAATAATCTTACAATATTGAATGTAAAAATTATTCAGAAGGAACACACTGAAGTGTATAGATTCTTTGAGTTCATTAGTATAAACTTCAAAGCTGAGAATACTTTCCCTGAAAAAAAAAACAGTTCAGATGATAACTAGTTTTCATATGAATAAAACTTTCAAATTTAAATGTTAATCTGATTTTTGATTCCGCTGATGAATACTAGTTTGTATTCACAGTTGATACATTTGTTGAGTGCAATTCTGCTCTACTTACATGGATTTAAGAGGGTGAATTTTATTCCATTTTATTCAACATGTTTGAAAAAAATCTTTAATTGTCAGGGTTGTCAGCATATTTATCCTTGTGTTCATCCATTGATAAGATAGTTTGCACATTAAAGGAATGAATTTCATTGTAGCCTACAAAGCAAAAATTCACTCATATATACACTGACAAATCACCTTCTGTCATATTTTCCAGTCACAGACACACAGACACACATAGGCAGAGACAGACAAATACACACACACACACAAACACACACACAAACACAAACAGGATGTCTTATTTATTGATTCATTGCATTTCAATAATGTAATATTTCCCTTATTTTTGTAGTTGTAAAATGTGAATCCTCTTTCAAGATTACAGTAAAAATTAGAATGTGGAAGACATTTATATTTCACATTGCAATTTTGCAGCAACCTAGTTTTATACTCTTAATTAACTTACATTTTCATGATGGTTCCAGTGATTCCAGTTTGGGTTCTCAAAAACTTATTACATTACAGTATCCTTATTTATTTGTACTTTTACATTTATGAAAAATATGTTTTATAGTTCTCTGCTTATTACAAACTAACCAGTCATGTTTGAATGTTTTGGTATGTATACCAAAAAGTTTTGCCTGGAATTGTATAATATTATACAATTTATTATATTATGCAAAACTTCTTTACATAACATTGTTCATTTCAATTACCTTGATAGGCACTCAAATGAGGGAATTTTTCTGTTTTTCTTGCTCTTCATTTACTTTTAAAAGCACAAAGCAAGACACGGAGGAAAATCATTCTTGAGGTATTATTTAGGATAATTGGGTAAACCCAGAATATTATTTTATGCTTGTAAGACATTGCAAACAAATATAAAACACTTTCAACAGCAAAATACAGTTCAATTACTGTAGTTATGACTAAGATGAGGGCAAAAATAAAGAAAAGAGCAAACAAATTAAAATGCTAAGTGACACAAACAAAATTACACAGGCTTTTAAAAACCACAGTTTTCTCTGCCTAAATCCCTGGAATTGTTCATCTAACCCAGTAAAACATTTACCCACCCCCGAAATGTAAGTCATGCTAGTTTATATTTTAGAACTATTTTATGGGCCAGAAATTTTTATGTTTCAGTTTTTTCTCACTACAAACATTAAGCTAAAAATTTATTAGCTTCCTTTAATAAAAGGGAAACTAAGAATAAGCCAGCATGCATTTTAAGTACGGTAGCTCCAGTTGTTTAAGCTAGAATTCCAATTGTGGTATATTTCTATCTTGAGTGCTTTTTTGTAGCTTTTACAACGCATATTGCTTTGCTAAGCTATTAGCAAATCCCTAATTCTTTTCCAATTTTGGCCTTGGTCACAAATTGTTCTGAAAGAAGTTAATGGATGAGGAGGCCTTGGGATCAGTCTTCAGGCAAGATCATA
Organism: Sorex araneus; assembly: GCF_027595985.1. NCBI lineage: Eukaryota > Metazoa > Chordata > Mammalia > Eulipotyphla > Soricidae > Sorex > Sorex araneus. Next base: position 276,878,089 of record NC_073302.1, on the reverse strand, counting down.
ACTGATTTATCCAATATGCCCAGAGTAGAACTCTTCCAGTAAACGCTGCTTTGGAACGCAGAACAAAGATTAGTGGGGCCCCTGTGACCTGGGAAAGACTTTTACATTTAGAAATGCAGATTATATTAATTTAAGAACAATGAAGACAGAGGCTTAAAAGAAATCATTGTCCTATCCCAAGCCCTTTGCCCTCTTCCTAATCAAAGAAGCTAATACCTCTCAGGGTTTTAGAACCTAGAAAAATATAGCACTGTGGGAACAACATCCAAGTATAATCATATCAATGAGTGTTCCCATCTATGATAAGCTTTTTTTTTTATTTGTCATTTGTTTGTTATGTAAAGATGTAGTAATTCCCCTCCACTCCCATAACCCATGTTCCTCCGACAGGATAAAATATCCCAGGTCCCCCTTGTTTTTCTGTAGAGCTGAGGATCATGTAAATATATTCTTTACATTTATTATAAAAAATATTTTTGTTTTCCAACCCCAGAAATGCCCAGGAGAGGGAGATTTTCCTCTCCACACAGGCACCACCTACTTTAAAGTAGTGGTTCAACTCATAAGTTTGTTTACTGTTCTAAAGAGTTCAGCCAGAAATCTGGTAAAGATCAAGACTTTGGGCACAGAGCAGTTGTCAGCAAGACTGCTGGAGGAGGACACAGCGGGGAGTCGCCACTACTTCAGAGTGCTTATTTTAGGTGCCAGTGAATCTGTGTTTAGAGTCTTGGTATCTCATGGCAACAGCCGCCTCCTTCCTCTTTCTCAAGTACCCCCAGAGGTAACTGCCAGTCTTCCCTGGGCCTGAAACAGAGGACCCGGAGCAGCACCCCTGAAGCACGGTCTTCCAAACACAAGCCTGCATATGTGTAGGAGATATTCAACTTCTATGGAAAATATGTTTAATCATAAGGTGGTTATAAGAGAGAAAAAAAAAGTTGATATTTGCAGCTTAAAGCATTCACAAAATAAGTGATTGTTGTTATTATCATAATTAGTTTTTTATCTTTATAATGAACAAAATATAGGTAATTAATTCAAGAAAAATATGGTAGAAAAAATCTAGTATTGGGGTCCCTTATATATTTATATTCCTCTGTGTTTTCCATAAATGAGGCCACCATAGCCATGCCACCAGACTTCGAGCCAGGCTGTTTTCATTTGGGATGCCCCAGAGGGGGCGAGTGAGAACACTGCCTGCCCCAAGGGACCCAGCCCTGGCAGCTGACCTCCACTACCCAACTGCCGCCATGCTCCAGGCCGCTTTCCGGACAGCACGGTCAACATATTATAAGACACTTCCTACCCATTTTCCATAATTACCACACCACATTTGATATAGTTTAGACAGTAGGCAACAAATCATAAATAATATATATTTATATATTTCTACATATATATGTATATATATCTCCAAGTGATATATATATATCTCCAAGTAATATATATATATTATATAATATATGTGTGTATATATATATATATATATACATATCTCTCAGAGAGCCTGGCAGTCTACCGAGAGTATTCCACCTGCATGGGCAGAGCTTGGCAAGCTACCCATGGCATATTCGATATGCCAAAAACAGTAACAATATATCTCATTCCCCTGACCCTGAAAGAGCCTCCAATTGTTGGGAAAGATGAGTTAGGAGAGGCTGCTAAAATCTCAGAGCTGGGAGGAATAGAGACGTTACTAGTGCCCATTCGAGCAAATTGACAAACAATTGGATGACAGTGATACAGTGTTTTCTATAAAAGCTCTAAATTCTGATATCAATGTATCTATGAGTGAAGAATAACTTTAGAATTCTTAGGAGTTTCTGATCACAGGGTTTTTTGTCACACCTTTTTAAAAGTTATTAAAAAAATTTGACATTTAAAGCTCTGAGATATAGTACAATGGGTAGGGTACTAGCCTTGATTGCAACCAACCTGGATTCAATCCCCAGAACAACATATAATCTTTTAATTATGACCAGGAGTGATCACTGAGCACAGAGCTCAGAGTAAGCTCTGAGAGGAGACAAGTGTCCCCTACTTCAAAACAACAACTAAACTCCCCAAACAAAACAACATAAAACAGCAAAATGATGCAGTTAGAATGTTAAATTTTTGTTCTAGTATCAATATGCCATTTTACTATGACGCTTATGAAAAGTAGATTACATTAAATATGTTTAAGTATTCTATCAGAATACGATTTTCAAGATGCTTGATTTTCAGTTTCTTTTCTATTCAGACTATAGTAAGACTAAGAATTTAATTCAAGAGTTAGTGGAAGTATACAATTATTTTACAAAATTGGAACAACATTAAACTAATAATCAGTACATTAATTTCATAAGTCCATTAGAAAAATTTATGTATGTAGCATCATGGATTAGATGATATTTTGTTTACAAAAATTATATCAGTACCCTAGTAGGAATTCTATAAATTTTGATGTATCAGTCAACTATAGTTAATTTTTTCCTTCCTTCTTTCCTTCCTTCTTCCCTTTCTTCTTTCTTTTTATTTTCTCTCCTTTATTTTTTTTCTTTCTCTCTTACTTTTTTTGTGGAAGTCATTATCAACATGTTCTACAAAGGTACAAGGACCATCAGTTAATGAATACTAAAATACTATTCATAGGGGAAATGAAATTTAGGTTCTTATGAGTTTCTGATCACAGAAATTTTTGTCATGCTTCTAATTTACAGACACTGATGCTTCTTTCTATAATAAAAATCCCCCTGAGTTTGGTCACTTGAATTCCTGAAGGCGTGGAAATACATTCTAGAATATACAGCCTTTCTAAAATTTCTTCTCAGTGTATAAAATGTATTCATATGATACTTATGTAAGTTTCATTCCTTGGTATCCCTCAGCTGTCATTTATTTCTTATATTATTTCTTGCACAATGCAGTTTCAGATTTTCAGTTGGAATCTTGAAAATATGCTGTACTATGTGTTTTACTCATCTCCTTTCCACTTCTCTGACCTCAGTAAATACTGCCTATTTTAACTAACAGCAATGTACAGTACGGTATGTACAGGCAAGAAAAATTCCATTAAAAACTTAATTGTGAAGTTGCTATTACTTTATTTTGCATTTGAGACCACATTTGGAGGTTACTCAGGACTTCCTTTGGGCTATGGGATTCCTCCTTATTGTACTTGTGGAATCACTTGCGTGTGTGTTAGGTATCAAATTATGGTAGATGCATGAAAAGCCAAGCATTTTAGCCCTTGTCCTATCTCTTGGACCCTATATCACTTTAATTATAATTATTCACTGAAATGCTTAAGTAGACCTCTGATGCCCAATAAAATTAGAAATGATATAAAGCCAATGCTATTTTTTTCCTCTTAAAACACAGTACCTAAGTATTTCCATTGAGGAAATATAACATAATTGCAGCTCTACAAAATGAATTTCTTATTCTCATATTGTGGTTTCTGAAATGATTTTTAAAAGGCTTTATCTCAAGTTATAGAGAATATTCTGCTCTATTAACACAAACAATCTACATTCCTTGATGTTTCAAATTTAGAGCTAAAATCCCACAAAATTAGAGTTGTTGTAATTGATATGTATTATAATATAGGAAAGGCATTGATATGCAGAAGAATATAACACTAATCTTTAACTGTTTATGTACAATTTTAAATGAAAATACAGTTTTTAATAAAATATAGCCAGTGTGCCAAATATATGTCTATATAACCTGTGAGCTGATAATATATTTTACAAGTCTGAAAATATTAGACATGTAAGTGTGTAATATGTGAATATGTGAAAATGTGTGACCTGCATTTAATATTTATTAACAACATTTTATTAATGTACTGCATGCTCCTATTGGAAAGCTTTTCTTTTGCTGCTTCATGAACTGGTGGTTAGAAATGAACAACTGCAAGAGAAATAAGGTTCTATGGCCTTTGGCCAAAAATGTTTATTAATTTATATACCAAACACACATAAACATGCTGACTCCTAGTAAAGATTCACTTCCCCTATTGTACTTTCATGTCACCTCTGTCAAAAATATAGTGAACATTTATATTTGGCATGTTTGCCCTCTCAACGTGATTTATGATTGTATGTGCCTCTTACAGAATTATCTTTTCATCATCATCATCACTGTCACTCTCATTCTGTTGCTCATCAGTTTGTTTTAGCGGGTACCAGTAACATTTCCATTGTGAGGCTTGTTTGTTACTGTTTTTGGCATATCCAGTATGCCACGGGAAGCTTGACAGGCTCTGCCATGAGAGCAGAATACTTTCTGTAGCTTGCCGGGATCTCCAAGAGGGATGGAGGAAACGAACCCCGGTTGGCCACATGAAAGGCAAACTCCCTACCCACTGTGCTATCTTTTCATAACAAGGAAATATACCTAACACAGGAGGTCTGGTTGAAAAGAAAGACCCCTCCCTGCAAATCACAGAATGATCAGTTTGAAGAATAGAATTTTTGTAAAAACATCTGGCTGGGGCGATTGGGGGAGAGACCCAGTGGCTCATCCCATAGGCTGCCCCCAGGTGTTCAGGGGGTTGATCCCAGGCCACTCACCCAGCCAGAGTGGCCCAGGCCATGGGGCAGAAGGAGGAGGAAAACCAGGGCCAAGCTGGCTGATCAGTCAGTTGTCGTTTATTTCATTCTCCTGTCTCTCTCTCCACTTCTCTCCCAGCTCTCGATCTCTCTCCCCAACCCACTCTTACAGTTTAGTTCAATCACCCCACATGAGGGGGTTGGGGCTTACACGTAGGTGTGGTCACAATCAATAGGGATAAAGCTTTTTCCCTCAGGGGATGCTGCTTCTAGGACAGGTTCTCCTACAGCAGGATGACCCGCCCAAAGGCGGAGTTTCATGAGTGTGTTTCTCCTCTCGTCCAGAAAACATATAAGCATTCATAATATTAATCATTTTTTATGGACACAGTAAGAAATGCATTAAGCTTATAGAATTGCTCTCCTGGGGCCATCTTGATCTCAGACTACAGTGCTCAGGCCAGATTAGTCTTTCCTATCCCTAGCAGGGTCCTAGTCTCGTCATTGCTTTTGGATAATGACAGCATTTGTCCATGATCAAGCTCTTAACTTATAGTTAAGAATTAGGCACTTTGGCCAGGTCCATCTTAATGCCAGGGTAGCACATAACTCACCGCTTGCCCTGGATCCCTGCCGTCCCTCGTCGGGACCCTGCTTCTGGGGTGCTAGGAACTGAAGGTAACTGTGGCTTAAGTGGAGAAAGCAGATGCCCGGGAATGAATAATATTCGAAGTCAATTAAATCCCAAGTTACACAAGCATAATATTGTCTTCTTGTGTCTGTACAAAAGGGACATGGGTTTAAAGTAACCTATTCAAAAGATATAAGGGGAGGAGAAAGGCAATATTAACTTACAATATAAGTTCAGTATCCTAGAAAAATCTGACCTTACAAATTAACAGAGTCTGATTACGAGAAAAGCTGATTAACTGCTTGGGGAAGAGAGCATAGAGAAGTGGTTACAGATACACAAAGGAATGGGAGACACTCGGGAGCACCTTGATGGATGTGACTGGGGTAAACTTAAGCTCCTTGTGGCAAGGGGGAAAGTACACAGAAATGTCATCCTACAAATTTTATCCTGCTATAATAAAAAATGACAATGAAGGATTATTCTCATTTTTGCTGAGTTTAAAGAGCCTGTAATGGCACAAGGGTTGAGTCACTTGCCTCCAATGCAGCCAACCTTAGTTTGATCTCCAGTACTTCAAAGGGTTCTCTGGCCACCAGTGGGAGTAAAACTGAGGTATAAATGCCAAAGAATAAGCCCTGATCACTGGAAAATGTGATCCTAAAACCAAAATAAATAAAAAAATAAAATAAAATAAAGAACCTGGAATTTCAAACACTGGTTTTAGTCTGAATTTTCATTATGGAGATAAGGCGGTATGACGAGTATCTGAGTTAGGAAGTGAGTTGCAGAGCAGTACAAGATGTTCTTTCCAAAACCATACTAATTACCAAATAAAGAACTAATTGTATATCATCAGTATAACAAGCCCAATGTGTCCATCGAATAATTGTTTTGTAATCTTGGCTATCACATTCTTCTAAAACACTGTCAGATCTAGGAAAAATAACACAGTGCTTTAGCCAAACCCATTGTTATCAGAAAATAACTCAAGATGTCTTTGGTGAGGAGATAGATGATCCTATCCAGAAAATGCAAGAAAACTATCTCATTTAATGAGGTTTCCATGGCTTAAATAATTCCTCCCAATCTTATTCCTAGTTAAGTACTGTAGTTATTTAGAATATAGATGCACAGATGTGGAATTATTTTTAAAACTATATATAATAGATTTTGTTTTTAGATATATTTTCAGTTGTTATACAATAAATAGCATTTCACATCAGGAATGATTTACAGTAGGTGCTCACTAATTTAATCAGTCTTCTGCCCTGCTTTTAATAATAAAAAAAAAAAAGTTACTTGGTATCTTCCTAGAAAGACACCTTCCTTAAGTGAACAAAAACAAGAACTAAAAGTCAGCCATGTTTCCCTATAATGTAGAATTTTCACTCACATTTTCTAATTCATTGTAATATTCAAAGTCCTTACCATAGGCAAATAAGCTAAATATAAGGCACTCAAAATGGAAAAGAAGTTGAATTACCACATGTAGGACAAAATAACAATATGCAAAGTATCTTAAAGATCCCACCAGAAACTTTTAGAATGAATAAATTGATATAGTTAGTAATCAATATAATAATCAGGCTATGCAATCAATATTTTAAAAAAATCTGTGTTTCTGTATGCAAATTGCAAAGTAAAGGAAATAAGTCAATTAAAATAAATTTAAATGTACACAAAATTGAATTGAATATGTAAGAATCTGCTAAACAAAAAGAGTGAAAATTTTAAGCATCAGAAATTATAAATAATTATTGAGAGAAATAAAAGACACAGGAAATTTAAGAGTGTTCTTGTTCATTAATTTGAAGAATTGACATTGTCATAATTATGCTTCTATCTGAAACGTTATATGGGTTCAAAGCAATCATAATAAAGATTAACAACAATGTTCATCAATTGATTACTAAAAATGTATGAAATCACAAAATTCCCTGAATAGACAAAGTAATGATGGGTAAAATTGAACACTCGAGTATCTATAGTATTCATGCTTCACAAAACCATAGTAATCAAACATGGTGTTTTGGTTTATCTTTGCTTTGGGGTCATTGTGGCTGTGCTCAGGGTTTATTCTTGTCTCTGTGTTCAGGAATCACTCTTACAGTACTCAAAGGAATATTTGAAGTGTTGGGAAATGAAATCTGAGCAAATACCATGCAAGGAGAGTGTCTTACTTCAAAACAATATTTTATTGAGGAAAAAGGTAAAAATTCTGATCAGAAAATACCATTCAGTACTCAGAAATAGACATTCATATATGAGAACATTTAATTTACAATAAAGGAGCCAAGAGCATAAAATGAAGAAATAAAATCAAAAGCATAAAAAAACCTCTTTAAATTGTTTTGTCCTTTTTAAAATTCTGACTTGGCAAAAGATTGTATAGTAATCTAATACCATTTAAATGACATGCACTTAGAATTTCTCCCAAATTCAATGTCATCAGCATTATCATTCCCTACCCTCACATGTTCTGACTTTATTTTTCTCATAATTATTGTCACTATCGAAATGGTGTATTTTTTCCTGTAGATTTATGTTCTATCTACTCATAGAACAGAGCCAAAAGGTAAAAACAATACATGTTGTGTAACCCTCTTCATGCCTTCATAATCAAAACATTTATCTGAGATGCATAAATGTTCAAATAAATATTTTAAAAGATAATATACATAACAAGATAAAATAGATATTTTGGTTTTTTGTCCACATAATTTGTTTTCTATTATGAACAATATAAAACCTCTGCTAGGCCACTTTTGATTCATCTCCTTCTGAAAAATTAGTTTCTATTAGAAAAACTAAGGAGAAAAAAGAATTAATTGATGGAACATAAAAAAATTGTGATATAAATTTAGGGTTATTTTTGAAACAAATAGACAAGAAGGCATATATATTTGATTAATATAATTTTGTAGCCTTATAAATACACTTGTAATCAAATAAAACATTTAATTTGAATCATGAAATATATAGTTTTGAAAAATATTTAAATGGAAGTAGACAATACATGTGTTGAGAGAAATGAGTGACCTGTCATCCTTGCTTTCTAGTGTCAAGTTAACAGAAAATGAGGACTCAGTTTTACTATAGGAATCATGACTGTTTGGATTTGTTTGTTGTTAATGCAGTAGAGATGTATTAGCTGCAAACTGAAGGGAAAATAATTTCCATAGTAATAAAAGGTCACTTTGAACATTTGCCATTTATGGCATTATGCAAGTCAAATCATCTCTTAAAAGTCAAAATATATGGGGCTGGAGAGATAGCGCAGCGGGTAGGGCGTTGGCCTTGCACGCGGTCGATCTGGGTTCAATTCCCAGCATCCCATATGGTTCCCTGAGCACCACCAGGGGTAATTCCTGAGTGCAGAGCCAGAAGTGACCCCTGTGCATCTCCGGGTGTGACCCAAAAAGAAAAAAAAAGTCAAAGTATAGGTAATTGTTAACACATTGACTGCAATCAAGTACACAATGGTAAAGATAACTACTTGAATTGTATCATAGTGTATAACCTTGTATAATAAGTGATATTTAACTCACTTTGTCCAAAGATTTTCTATTATCTTACCATCAGATGATTATGAGACATTCTTTTCTCAAAACTACAAAGAGAATCAATAATAGGCTGGACAAGGGATGTAAAAGTACTAAGAACAAATGTGTCAATGTTTTCAAATTATTTACCGCAAATTTGTTTTTCAAAATTTGAGCCTATATAATAGGTATGCCAATTTTTATTACCCCTCATTGCTTCAATATTGCTTTAATTTCCTTATTCCTCACCAACAATATGTTTGGTTATAATCAGTTCCACTATACAGTTTCTCTTACACTCTTTTTGCTTAACAATGGTTTTCAACAAGAAAATGCAACACTCATTATTTTCGGTTTAATTTTTTATATTTTGGGGTCATATCCTTCAGTGATCAGGGATCACTCCTTGTCTTACACTAAGAAATTACTCCTGCTGGTGCTTGGGGTACTATATGGGATACCCGTGATGCAGCAAAGATAGTCAGTATTCAAGGCAAATGCCCTACCTGCTGTACTGTCAGTCCTAACCCTATTTTGACTTTTAATAGTTTCTAGATATTTTCTATGAAAAAATCATTAGACATTACTTTGTGAGTCACTTGCTTCTTCAAGAAGTGTACCCTGGATTTTACTATGAATTTTCTCACATTTTACCACTTTCGAATTTATATACTTGTCCTAAATGCAACAAGATCATTGAGGATAAAATCTGATAGGAACACAATAATACATCATTAGACACCACTTAGGATTTCTTTATTTATAGCATGGGTAAATAAATTCAGTAGTTATTTACATAAATATCTATACAAATTCCATCCAAGAAACAGGGGTATATTTCATTACTTTAATCGTTCCCATCACATCTATTCCAACATTCATCAAGTACCTTACAATGGCTTAACAAAAGTTATGATAGAATTTTACAAGAAAATGAAAAATACCTTTTTACCATGTGATATTAGCTGATAACAACTATAGTATTTAAATTGATATGCTAGATTCAGGAGATTTTTAATTAGCATGCAAAATATAGATAGCTCATACCAAGGCATTGCAAGTATTTCCAAGTAATGACAAAAACAGGTAAAATATTTAGATCTGTAAAATGTTGGTGTAACAGAGAACCAGACACAGTCTAGCAAGTTTAATGCAGTAATGGATTTCACTAAGAGGATAAGAAGATTCCAACTTATCACCCAGAGAACTGCCTTGATTTTCTTCACTACTCCAGTCACAAGATAAGACACTTATCATATTTCCAGCAAGAGGAAAATAATACGTAGGATTTTGGTAACTAACTAAATGAGAGAAGCACTTTATATCTAGATTTAAATCAGAATAGTGTTCCCCAATTTCAAAGTCAAGTCCTATCTAGTGTAGTACTACATAGAAAGAATTAAATATGACTTTTAAAAAAATTGTTCAAGTCCTATATAAAAAAGATGATTTTTAGAGTTAGATAGACAAATCTTAATTAAAGATGTCATTTATAAAACAATAAACAGAAAATATCTTGGTAGAAGTAAGCACTATGAATGTGGCTCATGTGTGTGGCTAAGGAGGAAACCAAATCAGGAAACTAATCGTAACTCACACTGATAGTTAAGAATAAAGGTAAGAACCAGGTTAATAAATTAACAACACTTTAATGCTGAAGAGAGATTTATTAACAGGTTAAAGATAAGGAATTTTGTGGGTTGTCAAGAAAAAAATGAGTGAAATGTACTATATATTGGAAGATACTTCTTAGAGATGGACTCTACTAACAAAAATATTGAGCAACAAACTAACAAAAATGTTGGGAAAACAAAACAGAAAAGGGCTCATGTTATTTCCTCAGGCCATTTGATTTGTTCTAAGCTATTTAAATCATTTTTTCCTATTGTGGTCTATCGTTTATAATAATACCGTAGCAGTTGCGTAAAAGTTGCAGTACACCAATCTCTGTAGAAGTTTATCAAAATTCTGTTGGGTTCCCTAAAAAAATACTACTCTGTAGTATCTGGCCAGGGTGCTTGCTTTGCACATGGCCAAATTCAACTTCATCTCTGATACTCATTTTTCTTGGAGGTGCTCAGGGGACCTTATGCAGTGTTAGGAATTGAACCCTAGTTAGCAGTGCAAGGCAAGCACCTTAATCCCTGAACTACCTGTCTAGACCTCCCCAAATTGTCAAGGTCATCGTCAATAAGAAGTCTAAGAAAATGTGATAGTCAAGAAGAGTTAACACAAGGGCTTAATGGCTCCAGGATGAGATACAACAATCTTCACAAACATTCCTCTAAGCATAGATTTTTTTGGATCATTTTTAGTGGATTGTTTATAACAAGCAATATAAATTAAATTATTTAGGACCTGCTTTGAGGGCAGCTTTGGGTGGTGGTGAGAAAATTTAAAATGATGATGTTGGGAAGGAAAATGGTGGTGGTATTAGTGTTGCAGAGTTGAATGTAATAAGTCGTTGTGAACAACTTTATAAAAATAAAATCAAGAAAGTAAAAGAAAAGAATAGTATAGCATAACAAATAGTTAAAAATGGTATTGTTCAACAGAAAATAAAAATTAAACTATAGGAAAAAGTTCTAACATATAATTAAGCATTATTTGTTTTAATCTGGGTTCACCAATTGAAATAAACTCAATACTAATGTAAGATGTGAGGAACAGGGAAATAGGATGTGAATTCATTGTACAACCTTTTTCATGTAAATGTAAAATGACTCTAAAAATGAAGAAAATAAAAAACATCAGAAGCTCTCCAGTATCCATTGACGTTTGTGATATGTAACATATTACCATTGACGATAGCTTAAGACTTGTTCAAACTCTAGTTTCCCTAATAACTTGGTTGTTCCTTCCTCCTTCTCACTTTCTTTTTCCCCTTCTCACTTTGCTTGTTATAGTCTCCAATGCTCAGTAGTCACAGTGGACACTCCATAATGTGACAAGTACTGATCAATATGTTGAATTCAGCAGAGTGGAAGAATTAAAAAAAATAGTCTTATAAAATATTACAGAATCATCATTCTATTTCTAGACACTTCCATTAGATATTCTATAAAATAATCCTCAATACTATCACTGTTGATTGCACTGGCAAAACACCACTATTTAATGAAGGATGCATCAAGATATTTTTCTGGTTTATATAGTTATATTACACAAATATGCTGTAAATGAACATTTCATATTATAATGCCATATTTCTCATTAAAATGTTTTAATAGGGATTACATTAATTTCTGTATCAACACACAGTTTGATCAATGAATCATAGTGTTTTCAAAACACACATTTTCATACACTAATGACTTCAATTATTAAAGCATAGAGTCATCAGCAAATAAACAAGATTGGTCATGTAACTATAGACTCAAATACCCTAATATGCAACTGAAACAAGCAGCTGTAGCAATGTGATAGGCAATCAAGTTGACAAAATAGGTCTAGAAATCAATGGAGTGTGTGCCACTTGACAAATTTAAATAAGTGCTGAATTTGTGAAACAACTTGATTTGCATTATCACATCCATTCAGAGTACACACAATTTAAATAAGATAATTAAGCATCTATATATAGAAGATGTACTGTTATGTAGGTAAGGGCTGAAACAAATAAAGACTATGCATAAAAAGGAAATTATTTGAATTATATATTAACTAGATTATATCATAACAAAATTAATCTAGATATAACATGAGCTAGATAAATTGATATTTCAAACAATTTCTATTAGAGCATGTTTTAAGATATATAATTTAACAATGATGAAGTTGAATAAACATCAATCTAATGTGCCAGTCCAGGTAATGTCAATTAACAATAAGTAAATATAATTAATATTATACAGATCATATTGATTAAATATCACTTTCTTGATCTGCTATAAACTGTGCATGATAAAATTTTCATATTTTTCTTAGGAAATTAGTCACTTCACAATCCATATAATAGGAATCTACAGTTCTGCCTTACATATCTGAGGCAAGAAGATATATCTAATTTAAAACCATAAATCTCTTAAAGATTTGTTTTATTTCGTGCTAGTAATTGAGGATAGGACCTCACATTCATCCGGTGAGTCAGGTTAGGTTCTCACACATGTAATGCCTTACTCAACCACTGAGACATATTTCAGGCCCTCTGTGAAATTTCAAACAACAAAGTACCCCAGATATGATAATGATTTCATTAGCTTTGTGTATTTATGCAAAATGATGCTTAGTCAATCACAAATCACCTAAGGGCATATCTCAGAATGTATCCCAATTGTTCAATGATGCATGCTATTTAAAATTTCAGAAACAGATTTTTATTATCCTTCAGGACAAACTTACAGGTACAAAGATTTATATTAAGAATAGCACTGTAGTACTGTGTCGGCCCGTTGTTCATCAGTTTGCTTGAGCAGGAACCAGTAACGTTTGTGAGACTAACCATTGTGAGACTTGTTATTACTGTTTTTGGCATATCAAATGCGCCACTAATTTTTGTATTTTATTTTACCATTTTAAGTAAGGAAATATAGGGACTTTTAAATATTTACTAATAATATATTTACTAATATATGATTTATACTATACCTCTCTATATACACAATTTTATAAATATTAATGTATTTATTTATCTTTTTCTCTATTGAGCTAACATAAATTCATTCAGCTATCCCTGGCTATCCATATTGCCATTATGGATAGTTCTTGCTTTCCAAACTTGCTTGTTTGAAATCTTTTAATAAAAATAAATTTCATCTTAACCATTTACTTATGTTTCCCCAATAAACACAGATAGCAGGTTCTGAACTTCTAATCTGTATAACTCTATGTTCATGTTATCAGCTAAGTTGCATTTCTTAAGTCGTTACTCCCAACTCATTTCCAAAGTAATCTTTGACCTCTAGACTCTAAAGTGAGACTATCTCATACTTTTGAAAAAAGAGTTTTTATTGTGATAATATGAATCCTAGCATGGGGGCTCAAACTCTTCAATAAAAAAATTAAAAAAATTGTTTTTTCTTATTTTTATTTTTTGTGCTATATGATTCTAATTTATTGCAATTTAAAATATTATCCATTTAAATGTCTCAAACATTTTTTAACGTTGCTATATATTTCATGTAGTAAATTTTATCTTGTTTTCTTGATTTCTTTATATTTATTAATCATATTGAATAACATAATGCAGCAGAATAAAATTGTCTTAGGAAAATTTTGCTTATCAAATTTGTTAAAAATGTGTTAACACAATCACCTTCTCTGTGATCTATTTGATAAATTCCCCTTATCACGTTTTATATAGCTTGATTATATTGTTTCTTTATGTATATATAATATATATTTTAACACAAATATATATGTATTGTAGCTGTATCTTTTTCTTCTCTTCAGAAGTACAAAGTGCCATATGGGAGTCAAATGTCATATAAAGAATTGAACATCTAATTATGATACTTATGGATCATAAAATAATCATGTATGTGTATCTTATTGTTGAATTTTAGATTAGTAATTTTTAAATTAGCAATTCATATACATCCATAAATATCTCAAATCTAAAATATTATGTTAATTATTTCAAACAAAATTTTACTCTGCTCTATATTTTAAAGACCCAATTATAAATATTCTAGTGTTTTTTCAAATTGGTCTCTTATCGCCATTATACCAATTTTTCTTGTTTTCAAAAGTAATTTTGATTTTTATGATTTCACATTTACCAATTTTTACTTTGAAATCATTAAAGATGATCATACACCATTCAGCGATAATTTTAACAGCATTCATTTGGTTCTCATCTCTCAGAGTTTTATTCAGGTTCTTATTTCATGGCTCACATATGTCGCCTCACACACATGCTATGCACTTGCCACATTCTTAACTACTGATCACAGCATCTCTGCTGCCTCTTATTCATCTTTGGTTAATATAGTTCATCTTTGGATTGTATAGTTCTATTTTTTTTTCTTTTTGCATCTCTAGGACTTTTGATGATCTACTATTTGGAGTACTTTCTCTGGCAGCACCCAGGGTCTTGGGAAAATCCAGCATTACTCAGGCAGTGTGAATTATCCTAATAGTTCACTGTTTTACGAGCTTGAAGGACGGGGGTCACAGGACCTTCTCAATAGTGCTCAGCAATTTATGTAATTTCAGGGTTCAAACTCTGGGTGTTTCTTATTCAAGATACATATTTCACTCCTTTGGCCAATTTCTCTGTTTCTTACACTTTTAATTCTATATCTTATACTTTAGAGCATGAAATATTTTTATTAATATGAATATTTCCTGTTGTGCTGATATATGGCTCACTTGTTTATGATTGGTATCTTACCTGTATTTGTGTCTAAAACGAGATGACTGAGCTGTGATCAATATCTGTTAATTATTCCTCACTGCTGAGGAAACACGTCATTCAAAAGTCATATGAATGGACAACCAGAAGAGGATATTATCAATAACAAATAAACTTGTTAAATAAACTTGTAAGTTGAGAAGAGAATTTTGCCTGTGTAGAATGTAGAACAAGGTTTAGAAAAAGAAATGGGGGTCTGGTTCTATGTCAAGTATTGCTGAGTTTATAGAATGGTTTATATATATTCAATAATTTTCCAAGAAAATTTATGCAGAAATATTAGGAGAAGTTACATGCAGATGGATAACATACAAAAACTTATGTAAGTAAAATTTCATATATAGAACAATGGTGAAGAATGTCATCATATGAAATGGCATCAAGGTTTTAGTCTAATAGTGAGGAATAACTGCCAGTCAGGAAGAGATCTATTGTGCAAAGTCCCTAGGAGCAGAAAAGGCTTTTGAAAGTTCTTCTTGGTCCATTAAAAATTTACTAGATCTTAACATTGAAGCATCTCCTGGGAAGAAGTTGTCACATCATCTGAACTATAAAACAGTAGCCAGTTGATTTTTGCTTTTTCAATTGGGTCCACCAAAAGAGTGTTCTGGAAGTCTTGGTAGCCTCCCTGTGATTTATGTTTTGCCTTAGGACCACACTTGATGGTGCTCAGGGCTTACTTCTGGCAGGACTAGGGAGGCATTATGGGATGCTCAAGAATGAATCGCGGTTAGCAGCATGTAAGATGAGAGCCCAGTTTCCTATACTATTTCTGTGGCTCCATCTACTCATGATTTTTGACCACTCAAGAGAGAGAGAGAGAGAGAGAGAGAGAGAGAGAGAGAGAGAGAGAGAGAGAGAGAGAGAGAGAGGGAGAGAAGGGAGAGAGAGAGAGAGATGAAAAGTGTCCAGTGTCCAGTTCTGGCTCCTGGTGACTCTTGGAGAACAATACAGTTGCAGAAATCAAATCAGGGTCAGCTGTGTTTAAAGACCACATCTTATCTCCTGCACTATCTCTCTCTCTCTTGATTTTGCTTTCTAACCTCAGAGAAATCATCATTTTGATGAGAAGAAAAAGGGCATATTGCTGCACAATTCTGAATATTTGTTACAGATCCTTATGAGAATGTTCCTAGTTTCTGTAAGTTATAGATTTTAGTGTGACTAGTAGAACTATAAACTATTCCCTATACTGCGTGTGTGTGCCACACAGTGGCATTTTACCAAATTCAGGTAGATTTTTTTAATCCAGTTAAATTACATCTCACATATGTGCTATTTGTCAGTCTGTTGAATACTTGTGAAAAATTTTTAAATGTCTGTATTCTCTCACTGTTTCCTTCTGCTTCATGTTCTTGGTTTACCTGTATTCTCCAATCTTCCTCAATTCAGAAAAACATAATTATTCTCTGAGTGTCCTTGCTGTATTCCCTAATATGTTTACTTTCTAAAGTCTAAACTGGGGTATTCATAACATTTTATTTATTTGATTTCCATTGTTCAAAAATCAGTATATTTAATTTTCCTAATGCAGTGTAGCAGAGGAAACCAACCATTATTTTATATGCTTTAGAATTTTGTTTTTGTTTTTGTTTGGGGGACACACCTGGAAATTCTCAGGGTTATTCCTATTTCTGCTCTCAGGAATTTCTCCTGAAAGTGCTAAGGAGAATATATGGGATGTGCTAAATGGGATGCTGTGGATAGAATCTGAGTAGGCTTTGTCAAATAAGTGTCTTAACCACTGTACCAGTTCTCTAGTGCCTGTTTTTTTTTTTTTTTAGTTAATTTATGTTTTAGGTAATACTTTGGATACTGTTCCGGGCTTACTTACAGCTCTGTGCACAGAGACCACACCAGGAAACCATGTGGAATGCCAAGATCAAATTCAGGTTGAACATGTGCAAGGCCAGGGCCCTATTTCATTTTAATTTTATCTGGTGAAAAATAATTTTCTTCCATTTCTTAAACAACATATAGACCAGAAACATAAATTTCACGTTATGCTTTACTCACAGCTGCATGCCAGTATATCATGAGACTTTGTTTAAAATTCACTGAAATAACAAAAAATGTGATGTACAAATAAGGGAGACAAGTCATGATTGATCCCAATACAATAGTATTTTATCAATATGCAGGAGCACAGAGAACTAAGGATGACTAAGTGCTAAAAAGGCTAAAAGGATGAAGGAGTCATTAAATATAGCTTAGCAAACAACTCAATGCCACTCCAACAATTTTACTTGGGTGTTTCACTCCTGGGCAAGTCATTTAATCCATATAAGCCTTAGTTTCCTCAAGTGTAAAATTGAGATGGAAATATAGTTAACCTCATAGAGTTATTCAGAAGAATTATATGACTTAAATGCAAAATGCCTCGAATATTGCATTTGCTCAATACATCGAAGTTTCCATTTATCTGCCGTAAAGATTATTGCAGCATGTGGGAAGAAATACCGTTTAGACCACTCTTGCTGAAGGGAAAACTTAAATTGAACATACTTTCACCCTTGAGTGTAAATTTTCAACAGCAAATTGCAATAGCATATTTAGTGCATGAAGAATAAAGAAAATAAGGCTGCATTGTAAGTCTTATCTTGTAGAAACAAGGGGATTCTGGTTTTCAGTATGCAAAGAATACAGGAATGCCTGGAAAAGGAGAAAACTCTAAGTGGTGGTTCAACAACTCAAGGAAAGGAAGAGTAAGCCAATTAACCTTTGCCTTTCTTATATCTTATTCTCATTATGTTAATTAGCTTGATAATTTTATAATTGAGGCAAATAAACTATTCTACCTATCTGACTTTATTGTTCTATTCCCTGGAGCCATCCCATGTGATAAGTATTAATAGGTTTTAGTATTTATTATGCAAGATATACATTTTATGCATACAATAAGGGAAAAGGAATGATCATATTTAGAAGATCTAAGTGGACTAGCATCAGGAAGCCAAATTTTTTTAAGCTTTATAATTGAAAAATTGGCTTGCAGTGGGGTGAAAGTTGAATAGACTATTAAGATAATTCATACAGAAGCAAAAAGAAAAATAATGGAAAGATTTTTCTGGAGAATGATCTTGAATAAACTATAGAACTTAAAATGAAAAACTCCATTGGTAATCCTTACATTAAGGATAATATTTAAAGTTTAGGTAAGAGAGAATGGTGAATAGATGACCACAAAGCATCTGAAAGGAAACTCTTGAAAATGAAGTTTCCTTTGAAATAAAGTTCTGTCAGCAGAGGATTTTTTATATAACCTGCTAGATCAGAAAATGTTTTATGCTTTTGTTTGTCTTTGGTGAAGCAATATAATTTCTATTAAAACTTAGAAATATGCGAAGGGAAATAAAGAAAAAAGTACTTGTTCAATAGAGAACAGGCTTTGAGTGGGCAAGCAAAGATACAGAGAAACCACAAATCAAAATACCTGTTCAAGAAAGAACACGAGTTTGAAGAGCAAAGGAAAAAAGAGTTTTTAACCAAAGTTTAAATGATAACTTAAACTATTATTTATAGTATTAGAGATTCAATCCACTGTCACTGGAAGCTAAGAAGATGTTACACTTTGCTTTGCTAAAAGAACTTTGATTCAATTCACCTGATTACCAATAGTAGCACCAAAAAAGTTAAACACATGAGTTGAGATAATTTCAGAGAAAAGAAAATTTTCTGGGTTTTGTTTTGGAAGCCATAATAATTTGAAGCATTGTAGAATAGGTAATGGCAGATTTAACATTTCAAGAAAATAATATCCTAAGTCGATTTACAGACTTGTATGCTATGGGAACATTTCCAAGGTTGTTTATTGAAACAAACAACATTGTTGCTTTGGTTTTGTTTTTTCACACACACATGATGTCCCCTCTTGTTTTCATGATCTGCCCATTATTGATAAACCAAATTTTATTGTAATAATCCAAATTTAATGTAATAATCCTGGGTTTTAACTACTAGTTCCCCTTTCTTGGAGCAATAAACTCTAAAGAAAGGCATAAGCAACTCGCGTTATTCACAGTGTGCTCTTGGAAAATTGACATAATGGATACACAGAACTTGGAGTCCACTGAAAAGATATAACAACTAGAGCAATATTTTCCATTTATATCAAACATCCAACAAAAGTATGTTATTTACCCAGTTAGGGACACCTCCCTAGTGTGATGAAGGGTAGAGAGAATCAGCGTTTTGTTGATTTCATTATCTTCACTGTATACCCTATGGATAACACCAGCAATTCCTTAATCTCAAGATAAATAATGGGAACAGGTGCACATAACAGAAATGTGAAAATGCTAGGCAATTTTATATTACTAAAATTTTTCCATGGTGTTCTTTACTACAAAAATTCCTTAAAATGTGGGCTAGAGCGAGAGCATAGTAGGTAGGGCGTTTGACTTGCATGTGGCAAACCCAGATTCGATTCCCAGCATCCCATATGGTCCCCCAAGCACCACCAGGAATAATTCCTGGGTGCAGAGCCAGGAGTATCACCGGGTGTGACCCCCTGAGCATCACCGGGTGTGACCCCGAAAGAAAAAAAATGCCTTAAAATGTGGCCAAGTCAGAATGAACATTGTAGGTTATACTAATTTTCCAAGTCTAACATCAGAGAATTTTTCGAAAAGCCATTCTATTAAACCTGGTTAGGAAATTACCAGCCCTTGTTGACTCTGGATAAGAAAACGTAGGAAATGACCAACTAATGCTAAATCAGGGAACCCATTTGGTTGTAAGTGCAGTGTAGAAAGATTTCCAGACTAATATCTAGGGTTCTTAATTGTTAGGAATAAAAGTTATAATCATTTCAATGCACTTTTTAATGCATGTGAAAATAAAATCAAGCATAGGTATATAGGGAGAGGCTTTACTAAGTCAAGCTAAGAACCACAGTCAAGTCCATGCTCCTGCTTCAAGCTATGTGCCTGAGCTGAGCCTTACATATCACTTCTGCTTTGGGAACTCTTTGGGTTAGGAAGGTACCATATTATTTGTCCCTAATTTCTATTTCCAAGTTAATTCAAATGTGGTTCAGTGTGTTAATGTCCATGTGATCTGTACATTTCTGGTTGCTTCTCTAGAGTAATTCCCTCCTTTTGAGATCACATAGCTTATAGTATCTGCTTTAAGAGTAACAAACATTATATGGATACTCCACTGCTAATTCAGTATTTTAAAGATAACAGATCTAAATGTTTTAACAACTAGCACTTCTATCTCAGGAAAGGTATATTTTAATAGATCTTATAACAGCAAGCTCTGGCAAAGAACACTAAATGGCCTTTAAGCTACTGTGCTGTACATTCAAAGATGTTAGCAATCAACAACATGCTGTAGCCATGATGAATCATGGTCACAGTTTTAAGTATGTAAATCTCATATCTCAGCATTTCTCTCACAGGATCATGCTTTATCAGATCAAGCTATCTCCCATGTACCACACTGAAGCAAGGTTATTAAATTGTGTCGTACTAGTTCTGTATGCAGGAAGTGAGCGGCTGCACATTTTCTGTGGTGTAGTGCTCCTTTTTGCTGGGAGGTCATACTTGGTTTGTGAAATGGATTGGATGTGACATTTCCATTTCAAAAATAGCTCTTGTAGTATTCTCATTATCTCCTTTCACTTGAGAGGCAACTGATTGCAATATGGGAATGTCACATCAGAGGAATACAATTTCCTCTTCATTGGCTGAAATGCTTTAACTATGATTGAGTAACAGCAAACAATTGGTAGGCATAAGAGGGAAAAGTCCTTAAGTTACACATTCCTGGATCAACAATTATGGATAATTCTATAATTTATGAGACTGCTGCAAACAGAGAACTCAGAGAGATTGAGACCCCCCCTAACAAGAGATAGAAAAGAGAAAGGAAGGCAGAAACTACTTAACGAGCATCTGAATTCCCATTTTTCAGGTCACTATTGTTATTCTCACCTTAAGTTAATACACTTTGATGGTAGCCTGTTTTTTTCTGAATTGTTTCACATATTTAAGATGTAGAATTTACTACCTCCATTCTACCTTCCTAATCAGACTTGAGTGCATATTGTTGGCAAACACAAATTAAATTTAGAAATGTTGTTCCAGTGGAGGATTGTAGGAAAAAGCAAAACAATACAAGTTTTAGTGTTCAATTCTCTGCAACATAGGCAAAAGAACAATAGAAATGGTGTCTGTGTTAGTGCCAATTATCTACAGGAACATTTTAATTATACTGTGGCTCATTCAAATTTTAAATAGCAAAGAAAAACAACAAAGCATTTTGTTTTCAAAGACCCTGGTATGTTCACTGTGATGGTAAATTGTCTAATGTACAAGTTTGGGGCTTATGAATGAATTATAATAAAGTACATCTTTCTTCCTTTCCATATTGTTATAATTATCTACAACTGTGACCTATATTATGCTTATAAATATTTATTATAATGATTGATCTATAGATAGATATTATAGAAAATTTTTCTTCAACATTATGCCATGGACCTTTCTAAACCTCTGCTTTGTGACAGAAGAGCTTTGAGATTTCTTCTTCAGACAAGTAAATGAACAGTTCAGATAAACAAAGATGAGAGAGATATTTCAGAGGGCAGGGTACTTGCTTTGCTCGTGGTCAATCAGGGTTCAAATCTCAGTATCCCATATGGTCCTCAAGCCTACTCTCCATGATGTCTGAGTGCAGAGCCAGGAGTAAACTCTAAACACCACCACCTGTGGCCCCAACTAAAAAGGATAAACACTTGTCAGATAAAGCAAACACGTTAGACTTCAACCTAGAACAAGTTTACCCATATTTTTTGTATTCACTAAAAATGCTCAAGCTTATGCTTTGTGTGCAGGAGTCCTTGAGTTTGATCCTCAAAACTATATGGCTCCCAAGTACCCTGGTATTGACTTTTTTTTTCTTTCAGTTTTATTGAATCACCGTGAGATAGTTACAAGCTTTCATGTTTGGGTTACAATCTCACAATGATCAAACACCCATCCCAATAACAGTGCACATTCCCCACCACCAATATCCTCTATGGCAGACAATATTCCCCATACTCTCTCTCTACTTTTGGGCATTATAGCTTGCAACACAGACACTGAGAGCTTATCATGTCTGGTCCATTATCTACTTTCAGCATGCATCTCCCATCACAACTGGTTCCTCCAGCTGTCATTTTCTTAGTGATCCCTTCTCTATTTCATCTGCCTTCTCCCCTCCTCTCATGAAGCAGGCTTCCAGCTATGGGGCAATGCCCCTGGCCTTTATATCTACGGTCCTTGGGTATCAGCCTCATGTGATGATAGACTTTATGGCCCAGAGCACCACTGCAGGAACCCACAGAGCCTGCAGCACCTCACTAGGCTCAAGCACTGAACCATCGGGCCCAGAAACCTGGGCTTAGCCTTTAAGAAAGCAGCCACAAAACCTCTGAGCACTGCTTGGCAATCCCTCCCAGGGAAAATCATACTCTAGCTCCCATTTCCTGAACTATCAGAATCTATTTCCATTCCCACCCCAAATTTGTAATCCCATGTAAGACTTTATCTCAAGTTCCAAATATCATCCTATTTGGAGGGTGTCTGGTGTTTGAGAATGAACTGTTTGAGACTTGGGCATGCGAAAGTATATTTACCTGTTTACAGATTCATTAAGTAAATTTCACCATACAGCAAAAAGGGTTAGGTAAAGTTGAAGCATGAGAGCATTCCTATTTATCTAAAGCCCCTTCCCCCAATATTCTCTAATAAATTCTCAGGCAGTTGCTACTCTATTCCCTTGGAAATGTTTTCTAATGTAAGACAAATAAGATGTTTATAATCTCTGAAGCAATTATAAACAGATTCGTGTGATAGGATTTGAAAATGCAGAAATTTCATCTTTTAATTTTGGATAACTTATCTTTCTCTTTTTTTTTTTCTTTTTGGATCACATCTGGCGATGCACAGGGGTTACTCCTGGCTCATGCACTCAGGAATTATTCTTGGAGGTGCTCAGGGGACCATATAGGATGTTGGAATCGAACCCAGATCGGCCGCGTGCGAGGCAAACGCCCTACCCACTGTGCTATCATTCCAGCCCCGATAACATCTCTAAAAGACTTATAACTTTAGGAAAAAATGGTTGATTCTTCTGTCCAGTCAAAAATAATTACTGGTTTTCAGGTTACACCTTGAATCAACTCTTCTGGACATTAAGCTTATAAATCTTTTTCTTTTGGGACATTAAAACTATCAATCTTTTTATTTATGATCTCTCATAAATTCTAAGCAACCACACACATAAAATCATGATCATTGCTGTGTTTATCAAAATATTATTAGACAGAAATTGTCAAACCTCTAAAATGTGTTTGATAGAAGAAAAACCAAAAGCATCCATTAAAAAGTTCTCTGTGCTCTTGCTCTGACAGGCCAAAGTCTACCAGATTCTTATCCTTTTACAAAATATCTGGTTCCTTAATCCTTTCAAATTCACAAAACAGGAAAAATATCACAATCTCATTTCATAAGTGTCTGTTGCCTGCAGTAATCCAATTCTAATGCCAAATTCAACATCAGGGTTTGTAGTTAGAAATCCACTATAAGTTTACTTAATCTGTATCAACATTTGTCACAAGATAATAGCATTGTTGAGAGGGAAAGAGCTTGGAGTCTAGCCAGATTCTAATAAAACTAACATTAGTGCTAATATTACAGGAACCTATTGGCCACGGTCCTAAGGACATGCAGTGCAGCTTAGTTTAGATGAATTGGGCCATTGTATATAAAAGTCTGAACTACTGGTACTGTCACTTGCAATGCATTGAGTCCATTTCTAAAAATCGATTCAGAGATGCTCCTGGTTCTCTCCAGGTTGTTTCAAAGCTCAATCAGGCTGTGTATCTATACCCTTGTCATAATAGAGATTAGAAATGTAAATAGTTCTCTTCTATCTTAAAACTTCAATATTGAAAGAATAGATGACTTTCCCCTTTTAAAGGATAATTTAAAAAGTACTTGGTATTTTGAAGTTATGCTAATATTCCAGTGCAAGTGACAATGAGATGCTAAGTTAGAAATATGTTTTTTACAATAAGCATTTTGTTGAGATATTTGTTCAATTTATCTAAAATTTATCATATTTGAGGAACCAGAGAAATAGTACAGTGGGTAAGGAAATTCCTTTGCATGTGACCAAACTGTGTTCAAACCTAGGCACTTCCCATGATCCTATGAGCACTGTCATGAATGATTCCTGAGCACAGAGTCAGGAGTAATCACAAATAGAGCAGAGTATAGCCTACACCAAAAAAAAGACAAGAAAAGTGAAATTGATCATATCTGATAAATATGAAAATGAAAATTCAAGGCGTACATTGTCAATAATAAAAGACTGCAAGGAATAAATTGTATGCTGATCTAGCTAAATACAAGTAAGAGGTCAACAAGCACAATATAATTTCAAACTTTTTATTATGTACAGAAAACTTCAACTTGCTTAAATGAAAAAAAAGAAGTCAGTCAAAACTGTGCTGAAACACCATTACTAAAAACTCAAGTTTTCTGAGTTTGTTTGGCTTAAGGAAACAGATTCTGTTTAAATGTTGTTACTGGGAATTGCAAGATAGTAGAAACATTATTGAATAGTTTTAGCCCTTAAACTTAGACCATCCTAAAGAAATACTTCTGAAATTATAAAATGTCACAAGCACATATTTGTAATAGTATTATCTTATATATATCAACACATTCATTATTGAGTCTTTGGCTAAATTTATTATGTTACATGTCAAAGCATAACAAAATACAGCTCTTAAAAATACATCAAACTATTCAAACATGGAATGATCTCTCAAATTTAATATTAAGTTGAAGAGTTGTAATACTTTTGTTTAGCAAGCTACAATAAGAATATCTCCAATCTACAGTTTCAAGATATTGAAACATAAAAAAGATTTTTTTATAATGAAAAGAATTATATTTAGTCATTCTTTCTTGGGGTTATGTCTGGTATTAAAAAAATGTATAAAATTTTACTTTTCAGGTCCAAAACCTACTGCAACTTTCATATATCCAGATATAAATCAAACAAAGATAGAAATATTTCTGGTACTAGATAAAACAGAATTTGGTGCTACAGAGGGTCAGGTTAAGTTAGTGTGATTGAACATTTATTACTAATAAAAAAATCTCCATATACCATAATAGCGGTATAATTTTATGTTATTAGTTAATGTACATATGTATACATATATGTGAGATCATCTTGATACACACAAATTCATACATTTACATATAAATTCTTATATTTAGTTATATTTAGAAATAATAAACAGTGGGAAGTAAAGACATTGGTTAAAAAATGTTAAGAAATAAAGTCATCGGTGTGAGCCAGACAAATAGTACAGCAGGTAAGTTGCTTATTTTGCACACGCCTGAACTGTGTTCAATTCCTGGCACTCTATATGTTCCCCCGAGCACTGCCAGGAGTGATCTATGAGTGTAGAGCTAGGAATAAATCCTTAACTGTATCAGGTGTGAGTTCCAAATAAAAATAAATAACTGGAGTAATTGGAGAAGACAAAAAAAAAGAATACATTGCATTGCATTATTATAATCAATGTTATTTTTATTTTATTTTTTTGCAAGATGTCCTAAAATATATTTAAAGTGCATCTAGGTCATCCCTGAAAATACAAATAGTGTGGTGCTGGGCCCAAGATTGGGTCCTTGGAAACCAATGGGATCATAAAACCACCAAGAACACCCCTGGTAACTAAATTTTAAAGGGAATAATTAAAATAAAATTCAAATTTTAACAAACTGCAAAAAATAAGTATGAAAATTGCCTTTAAATCCTATAACGCAATGTTAGTACATATTCCTGTTGACAGAGAATCAAGTACTCAATGACCAAAATTTGTACAGATTATTTTGTGTAACAATATTGATTGCATCAGTTATTTTTTTTTATTCTGGACAACTGTCAATGTATTATAAGATAACACGCACAAATTATTTTAAGGATATCACTGAAAGACATTTCTTACTCTAGAGAAGAGTATGGCTATAAAAAATTTATGATGTTCTGAAAAAGCTCTATGGCATTGAATTTATACAGGATTTATCAACAATTCAGGTATGCTATTCTTAAAATACATATTTTCTAGCTTCATCCATTGAAAATTGATCAAAACCTTGAATATATCAGAAATACCTACTGTCCACACATACAAATGAGGACTAGCTACTAATTTCTATTTTCCCACTGTAAGTTGGCAGGTTATCTTTCAGATAAATATCTGATAAAAATCAGATATTTCTGATTCCAGTAAGTAGAATTGTACTTGGAGACTCAGGAAGATTTCTATTCTATAGAATACAAAGTGGTGAGCCATATATACTTGTCCTTGATAATTAAGGAGGTGACTACATGATGAGAGACTAAACAACCTAAGACAGTGCTTGCTCCTCAATTTGGGAGAAGTTTAGCATCAAGAAAAATAGTTCTATTAATTATATATTAACTTTACTTAAAACTATGAACCCTAAAACAACATAAGCCTTACTAATTATCTTTCTCATGTTTGAAAACAAATGTTTTATCAGAAAATTCTACAATATTATGATATATCACCTTTAATTCAGTAATTTAGTTGTTTAACCAAATAGTTTATAAAAGCGTTTATTTTATATAACTACCATAGATAATGTGAAGAAATGAAAGATACATATAGACATAGTTTGCAGCTAGTAATGTTAATGGATCTAGGCAATGGTCATCAACTGTTTGTTACCAAAACACAAGCAAAGTATTGAGACATGTTACTTCACTTTTAGAGCAAGGCACAGAATTTGAGCAACATTGTCATATCAGCAGGAACGCAGCGATTTAGAGTCATCTCTCCACCTTCAGATTTATTTTACTTATCTTCCTTGTTCCTAGAATGTTGCCCAAGTACTTAAATAATAAGAATGTCTAAAACCATCTGGGCAGTACATGCTAAGTTTAAGCCCAGTAAAAAGGTGCTATAATAATCTTCAAAATTTGAAGGGGAGTGTGGAAAATTAACTTTTATCGAGTCACACTAAAAATAATTCCATGTAAGCTTTAAAAAGATGCTATCAATCAAGAAGTTATTAATATGTCTTCTACCAATAGCGAGTGTTGCATCTTTTTGATGGCTTATTTGGTCCCCATAAGGTTGCCTTCGGAATACACTTGGTTTGTAACTGACAGCTCCTTAGTATTAATAAATACTATACTGTCAAACAAAATACTAGAGATACTCTACTAATTGAAACTACAATTTATTTTCAAATTTATTTTATGTTGTTGTTTTTTTTTATTTGTGAGCCACACTTGTACATGGTCTACACTCAAGGATTGCCCGTGGCAGAACTTGCCATGGGGGGTGCTGGGGAAAGAGGCAGGTTGGGGAGGGAGAGGGGGACAAAGGGTGCATATGTGATGCTGGGGATGGAAACCAGCTTAGTGGTGTACAAGGCAAATGCCTTACCCTCTGAACTATCTCTCTATTCCCTTTATTTTCAAGTTCAAAAGGGCACAAGAGCATATGAAAAAAGCACTATTAGTTTATAATTGGGAAAAATTGAGCCATGTAAAACTATATGACAAATAATTTGATACCTTCATTAACAACATTGCATAATAGACTAAGACAGAGAGAGAAAGAATGCAACAATTGAAAACAAGACATAAAGTTCAATTGGCAGGTTATCACATGGGGGTTTTATCTGAATGCCAGTTAAGAGAAGGGTACTAGACTGGTCTATTCACGTTCCTGTTCTCCCTTGAACACGTAACTTGCTGGCTCATCTCTGTGTTGCTTTGTCTATTTCCACTCTGGAGAAGCCCTTTCTCACTTGAACACATTTCTCCCTCTCTCCCATCTTTCTAAATAACTTTCAATAGAAATTATTCTCTTCTTAATATAGGGAAAAAGGCAAAACAGGACAAAGTAGTTAATGTGTAACTAAGTATCAGAATATTGGTGAGACAAATATTGATGATACAAGTGTATAAATCCAAAGATTGATAGAATTTGCAAGTTATGTTGTGATAATGCTATAAATACTTCAAAGTCCTTATCTATTTTGAGAAATAATCAAGTAATTGAAGAAAAAATAATTCATTTTCTTAATATCAATTAAAGTAATCCAGGAATAAGCCCATTAAATAAAATTGGTCATGAAATGATAATTTTTATATTTCAATATTGGCCTTCATCTTTCCTTCCATTTTTGCACATGTTGAAATATTTCCATAATTACCAGTTTAAGAATTTAAAATCACAAAAAATAAATGAATTTTCTATTTCTCAATGAGTCTTTTGATCTTGAAAGCAATATTAGAGTAGGATAAAAGGATTATTAAATATAATGGGGTATAGCTCATATGTAGTGGCCTCATATATGATACAATGAGATCTCAATTACTATTTATCACCATAAATCACTGTTTCTCAATCTTTTTCTGCCTTATTGCCACATTTCCTTCATTTTCTTCCCCTGTTCCTACAGGTTATCCCTTATTCTCATGCTCTGGTCCCCGTCTACATGATCATCTTCTGTGGCCCCCATAACATACCCTACGCGATTCCAGGATGCTGGATGAGAAACAATTTCTTAGACCAATGACTTAAAGTTGCTAATGCAGCTAAAGCATGATGTTGTTCATTCATAGTATATAATTTAATCAACAATGCAAGGTACTAACACTTTTTGTTAAAGGGACTAATAAGCAGCTGGCTCTCCTATTTGTGTATGGAAGTTCTGTGGAGCAAAAAATAGACAATTACAACTGGGTTTGTTTATTAAGTTTTCTGCTTGAAATAATTTATGTAAGTGGTAATGAGTCTAAGCCCACCAAACAGTCCTATTTGTAATTCCTCATACCAAACCATACTGTCTCATATATCTCAAACTATTAAAATTAAGATGAATATCCATGCATGCATAAAGGAAATAGACCCTTTTTATTCCTTCCACACTGTAAATATTTTGTTTCATATAGGCCACAGAATATAAACGAATTGCCCATTTTATTGTCTATGGCTTTTGAAATAAAGAGGTAATAATGCCAGAAATTATTTACCTTCATAACCTGGCTTTTTTATCACTATGGAAAATGTACTTCTCTTTTTGTTTCTTGTTACATGACTGCAAAAAGCGAAGATAATTGGGGCTGGAGCGATAACACAGATGGGAAGGGCACGAGACTGACCAGGGTTCAATTCCCAGCATCCCATATGGTCCCCCAAGCACCACCAGGAATAATTCCTGAGGGCAGAGCCAGAAGTAGACCCTGTGCATCACTGGGTGTGACCCAAAAAAGCAAAAAAAAAAAAGCGAAGATAATTTTTCATTTGCAAATGTTATAAAGATAAAATGAGTTAATTAGAAAATATTTGGTCAAGGATATTGAAGACAAAGGTATATTCAAAGATGACACGGAACTAAGCAATCTAGTAAAAACAGAGATCAACAAATGGGACTAGATTAAACTAAAAAGCTTCTGCACCGCAAAAGATACAGCGACCAGAATACAAAGACTATCTACAGAATGGGAAAGGATATTTACACAATACCCATCAGATAAGGGGTTGATATCAAGGGTATATAAAGCACTGGTTGAACTCTACAAGAAGAAAATATCCAACCCCATCAAAAAATGGGGCGAAGAAATGAACAGAAACTTTACCAAGGAAGAGATACGAATGGCCAAAAGGCACATGAAAAAGTGCTCTACATCACTAATCGTCAGAGAGATGCAGATCAAAACAACCATGAGATACCACCTCACACCACAGAGACTAGCACACATCCAAAAGAACAAAAGCAACCGCTGTTGGAGAGGATGTGGGGAGAAAGGGACCCTTCTACACTGCTGGTGGGAATGTCGGCTAGTTCACCCTTTTGGAAAACAGTATGGACGATTCTCAAAAAACTAGTGGTTTAGCTCCCATTTGACCCAGCAATACCACTGCTGGGAATATATCCCAGAAAAGCAAAAAAGTATAGTCGAAATGACATATGCACTTATATGTTCACCGCAGCACTGTTTACAATAGCCAGAATCTGGAAAAAACCCGAGTGCCCTAGAACAGATGACTGGTTGAAGAAACTCTGGTACATCTATACAATGGAATACTATGCAGCTGTTAGAAAAAATGAGGTCATGACATTTGCATATAAGTGGATCAACATGGAAAGTATCATGCTAAGTGAAATGAGTCAGAAAGAGAGAGACAGACATAGAAAGATTGCACTCATCTGTGGAATATAGAATAATAGAGTATAAGACTAACGTCCAAGAATAGTAGAAATAAGTACCAGGAGATTGTCTCCATGGCTTGGAGGCTGATCTCTCATTCTGGGTAACTCAGGGAAGGGACCACCAAGTAAAATGTGGTTGGAGATCATGTGGGGGAAGGGTGATGCGGGCCGAATACAGACTAGAGACTGAACACAATGGCCACTCAACACCTTTATTGCAAACCACAACACCTAATCAGAAAGAGAGTACAAAAGGGAATTCCCTGCCATAGTGGCAGGGTGGGGTGGGGGGAGACAGGACTGGGGAGGGGGGAGGGATGTTGGGTTTACTGGTGGTGGAGAATGGGCACTGGTGAAGGGATGGGTTATCGAACTTTGTATGGGGGAAACATGAGCACAAAGATGTATGGATCTGGGAATGCCGACTGATTCAGCCCTTCTGGAAAACAATTTGGACGACTCTCAAAAAATTAGATATTGAATTCCCATTTGACCCAGCAATACCACTGCTGGGAATATATCCCAGAGAGGCAAAAAAGTACAATCGAAACAACATCTGCACATGTATGTTCATCGCAGCACTGTTTACAATAGCCAGAATCTGGAAAAACCCGAATGCCCCAGAACGGATGACTGGTTGAGGAAACTTTGGTACATCTATACAATGGAATACTATGCAGCTGTTAGAAAAAAGGAGGTCAAGAATTTTGTAGTCAAGTGGATGGGCATGAAAAGTTTCATGCTGAGTGAAATGAGTCAGAAAGAGAGAGACAGACATAGAAAGACTGCCCTCATCTATGGTATATAGAATAACAGAGTGGGAGACTAACACCCAAGAACTGTAGAAATAAGTACCAGGAGGTTGACTCCATGGCTTCGAGGCTGGCCTCATGTTCCGGGGAAAGGTCAACTCAGAGAAGCGATCACCAACTACATTGTAGTCGAAGGCCATGTGGGGGAAGGGAGTTGCGGGCTGAATGAGGGCTAGAGACTGAGCACAGCGGCCACTGAACACCTTTATTGCAAACCACAACAGCTAATTAGAGAGAGAGAACAGAAGGGAATGCCTTGCCACAGTGGCAGCGTGGGGTGGGGGGGAGATGGGATTGGGGAGGGTGGGAGGGACACTGGGTTTACGGGTGGTGGAGAATGGGCACTGGTGAAGGGATGGGTTCCCGAACTTTGTATGAGGGAAGTATAAGCACAAATAGTGTATAAATCTGTAACTGTACCCTCACGGTGATTCTCTAATTAAAAATAAATAAATTAAAAAAAAAAGATGTATGGATCTGTAACTGTACCCTCACGATGACTCTCTAATTAAAAATAAACTAATAAAAAAAAGAAAATATTTGCTCATTTAAGAAACATTAAATAACTTTTGAAGTTAATTATTAGAATTTATCACAAAAAGTTCACTTTTGTGAGCCCAAAATATAGTGGAAGAGGAAATTCTATTTTGCAAATATAATTTTACAAAGTATAAATTGTCATTAGATATTGCAAAATGCACTGTTATGTAAGCATTGTTTTCAATGTCTTTATAAGACAGAATATTTCCATATATGCATAGTTAATTATATATGAAATACCAAAAAATGTCAAATTTGCATCTACTTAGCATACATATTTTTTGACATATACCTGTGTCTAAAATTTGATGTATTTCTGAATTATCTATGCTTATTGTGGATGCTTCTTTAAGCATTTTCTTTTTTTCCCATTCAGTTTTTTAAATTGATATACACGTTGACAAAGTTGTTCATGATTGGATTTCAGTCATATAATGTTTCAACACCCGTCCTTTTACCGGAGTACTTTTCCTACCACCAACGGTCCCAGTTTCCCTCCCACCCTCCCACTGCCCCATCCCACTGCTGTCACTATAGCAGTCATTATGGTTTACAATACAAATAATGAAATATTATCAGGTATATCCGTTTACCTGTGCTCTTTCTCTCCACACACTTGGGGCAAGCTTCCAACCATTTACCTGTCCTGCTGGGCCCTGTTTATGCCCACCTTGGGTATTAGTCTCATATTATACATATTTTTATATCACACAAATGAATACAGTCATTCTATACCTGCTCCTATCCTTCTGACTCATTTCACTCAACGTGATACTCTGCATGTCAATACATTTATAAGCAAATCTCATAACTTCTTTCTTTCTAATAGCTGCATAGTATTTCTTTGAATAGATGTACCATAGTTTCTTTATTCAGCCATCTGTTCTTGGGCACTCAGATTGTTTTCAGATTCTGGCTGTTGTGAATAGTGCTGCAATGAATATTGAAATGCAGATGACATTTCTGCTGTGTGTTTTCGGGTCCCCAGGGATAATCATGTAAGTGATATTTCTCAGTCAAAGGGGAGTTCAATTTTTAATGTTTTGAGAAATGTCCATATTGTTTTCCAAAAAGACTGGACATTTTGGCATTCCCACTAAAAGTGAAGGAGAGTTTCTTTCTCCTCACATCAGTGCATGCACTGGTTGCTCTTATTCTGTTGGATGTGTGCCAGTCTCTGTGGTGTAAGATGATATCGCACTGTTATTTTGATTTGCATCTCTCTGATGATTAGAGATGTAAGCATATTTTCATATGCCTTTTGGCCACTCAAATTTATTCTTTGAGGAAATTTCTGTTCAAGCCTTCTCCCCGGTTTTTGATGGGGTTGGATTATTTTTATTGTAAAATTCCACCAATGTCCTGTATAATTTTGATATGAACCCTTTATCAGACGGGTAATTGGTAAATAATTTTTCCCATTCTGTGGGCTGTCTTTGTATCTTAGACACTGTCTCTTTTGAGGTGCAGAAGCTTCTTAGTTCTAAGGCTTTAGAGACAGTATGTGTTTCTACACTTGTCTTACAAACAGCCAGCACTGATTTCATCCTTAGTATCACATATTGTATTGTTTCCTGTGAGAGGGTCTTGGTGAAGACAGCCTGGCACAGGGGCAGGAGATTCTGCAGTGATACAGTGATTGTTTCCTGAACACTTCCAGGAGTGACACTTGGGAACAGAGAAATAAACCCTGAAATCTACTGGTTATGAACCCACCCTCAAAAAAGCATATTGTAAATAATAGATTATAAATAAATTCCACAGACAATTACATTTGCTTCAATTAAAATGCCCAAATCACAAAGCAATGCATTAGATTATATAAGGGTCCAGTATATATCACTATATTATGTTAGTGATATTTTTCTTGTTATTAGGATGCTAAATCATTTCATTTGTATGCTCCATAAATGCTGATCATGCTTATAGTCATTCTAATAATTAAAATAAGGCACTGATTGGATGTCAAATACACTTAAACAATAGTTTCATTGAATTTTGTGAAGTTTTATTAAGTTGGTCTGTAATACCTTGGATAATTTCTAATAGTATAAACGAAGGAAATCCATCAATAAAATATTTTCAAGGCAAGGTTTATACGTGATATTGCTCTGAAAGGAAACCTACCTCTTTCATCTTTATCTTTTGGGGTGGTTACATAGCTCAGCAATATTGATTTGTTTGTAAGGCATTGTTCATTTAAATCAGAACAGATGAAGTTAAAAGAACTAAAAACAATGAAAGTTTTATTTGAAGGTGTGATAACTTTCAAACAGTGTATTTAAATCTCAATGTCTATTCAGAAAGACAAATGGATAACAATCCTTAAAGTGTACATTTACAGTGCAAAATATTACTATATTCTATAAATTTTACTATAATTAATGACTGTATTACTATTCCTAATGATACAATATTATTTCTAATTATTAATATTACTAATACTATCTTTACATTTTATTATTATATATGCTACTACATGTTTAATTTTTATGTGAACGTGTAACTAAAAATATAGGTGATTTTCCATGGAATGCAAAAAAATACATACAGAATAACAACAAATGTAGAATTGCATGAAATTTAATCATTTCTGTAGTGAAATGGATTTACCTATAGTAAAAATTGTGGTATTTTTAGTCATTATCAATTAGTAACTAATTTGGAATAGACAGAAACTAAAGCACTTTTAAGTGTTTCAGTTAATTCTCCAGCTTTAACTCTCTTATGTCTTGGACACAATTTTTAAATCGCCATACTGGTATATTTCTTATTTCCTATGTCTATTATTTAGTATCATTAGACTTTGTTTCTATTTCTTTCTTTCCTCAGAATAAATCTTTCATCATTCCGCTTACTTACAATAGAACTATCAAGTAGCTACTTCATTTTTCAGATTCTTCTCTAGACATAATGTGCCATTTACTCCCACAGGGAAAGAATTAATCATATCTTCCTTCTGACTTCCATTATACAATAATGCAAGTTTTGTTTTGACACATAAAGAACATGGTTACACTGATATTGAATAAGTCTGTCTCTTCATTCCTACCCATGGTAATTTTTTTTCCCCATGTTGCCAATACTGACTCACAAAAATGCTGAGCACGTACATTGGTTTAAGTAGAAATGCTTATTAGATTATATTATCACCTAACAGTTAGGTTATTACTGTGTGTGGGTTAAGATTGCAGACTAATACAATGGCTTATCTGGGATCTCTTATTAGACTTACCCTCTTAATAGGTTAATATTTTAAAAAATATTCCAATGTTAGTACTCCTTATTTTGATCAATATTGTGTAAGACAGAGACAATTTAAACTGTATTAATGCCAGAATTATAGATTTCACCAAATCTATCAAGTCTTTAGAACATACATAATTATATATTAGATAATGACCATATTCAATGTAACATCCTCTGGAATAGTACTGTCTAGTAAAATTTTATTCAGAAAAATCAACAAAATTCTATACAAGATGCCAAATTAAAAACATAAACATTTTAGACTGCAACTGATTATATGATAACCACTAGTTTAGTCCTTGATCATTTGGGATAACTTATGCAACTGTGGAAATGAATGCTTATTTTACTCTAATTAATTAATTTATGTTCAAATTTAAGCAACCGTTTAAAACAGTTTCTACTTATCAACAACATTCTTCATACAGGAAATTAATACATATTTTAATGTCTCATGTAGCTATATATTCTTATAAATTGTCATTTAATTATATAGCTTTATCAAACTTTTCTAGGTCCATTGATGTGCCCTAGAAGGTTAGAAAAATAAAAATGCTATTTTTCAGAAAAAAAATTTCTCATTTTTCAGAAAAATTAATGTTTCAATATATCTGAGGAGACATTCTGATATTAACCTAGAATATAGCACATATTTCACAAATAAATCTTAAGATCTGACTATAATTACTTCTTAATCTCACTTATTCACAAATGAGGAAAACAGGGCTGGGTTTGTGACACAGAAAAAAATAATAAAGGCACTAAAGATATAATAAAAAGATGAAAATTGGGTATCACTTGATCACTTGTATCATTTGTCATCCTTTTGCTCAACGATTTGCTCAAGCAGGCACCAGTAATGTCTCCATTTGTCCTTGTCTCATGCTAGTGATGAGACAATGGCATCTGCTCGATCCAGGAACACAAAGAGCCTCGAACCTTTCCTTCAGGGTCTTGATGAAGAAGTCTGACCATCTCAGGTGGGCAGCCACGTGTTCTTTTGATGTCTCGTGGAATCCAGTCGGTAACAACTCTAGTCCAGTGGTCATCTCCAAATCACATTACGTATTCAGCCCATCCGATTTTCGACGCCTTGGCAAACGAGACAGCATCCCTGATTCTCAATCATTGATGGATGTTGGAACTCCGATTACCTACTCTCACTTGAGTGAAACGTGGTATTTAAAGCATAGCTCTTTAGATTCCTCTTTGGGATACCAGAATAGTGTTCTTATGCTGATTTCGGAGGGCCCACGTCTCTGAGGTGTGTGTTAGTGCAGGAAGAATGGTGGAGTCGAAAAGATGCGCCTGGAGCCGGAGGTTCTTCATCCTCTTAACCACTTCTTCGGTGCTCTTGAAGGCATTCCATGCTGCTCTCTTCCTCCTGTGCAGCTCAGGTGCCAGGTCGTTCCTTATGTTGAGTTCTTGACCTCGGGTACACATAACTGTTGCATTCAGAGATATTTGTTCTGTTGAGAGAAAATGGGACGTCAATAACTAGTTTGTTTCTTATGAACATTGTCTTTGTGAGATTCAGCCGCAGCCCGACCTTTCCATACTCATGGTCCAAGTAGACCGGAATTCGTGCTCTTGGCTAATGTTTGTTGTTATTAGAATGATGTCATAAGAGAAGTGGAGGTGATCTTCACTCCCATTCCTTCCCATTCCAGTCATCACATGTTGTTCTCGAGGGTGGCATTGAAGAGTTTTTGTGAAATGATATTGCCCTGCCAAACCCCTCTCTCAACATCGATCGTCACTTTGAAAATTGGGTTAGAAATAAAAATTTTAAAAATATCATATATAATATAGAGTAGAAATACAGAATAGAACGTCCAGGTAATGCTAGAATGGACATTATCATTCCATTATTTTAGAGATTTTAAAGTCTAATGAAGTTTAAAATTCAGATTATGCATTTGGTGAGAATTTTAGTTTATTTGTGGTTAGTACACAAAGTTTTTACACTTAGAAAAGTGTTTGATGTATAGAAAGCCTTCAGGAAATATTAAATACAGGATTTAATGACATTTAATTGAGGATAATATTTAACTTTTTTTAATATATTGCAGGCAGAATCTCCTGAAGCCTCTGTCTTTCCTGGAGAGCCTGGCAAGCCACCGAGACTATGTCATCACCACGGCAAAGCCTGGCAAACTATGTAGCATATTCGATATGCTAGAAACAGTAACAATAACGGGCCTCATTCCCCTGACCATGAAAGAGCTCCCAATACAGCAGCTTTGGAAAGGATGAGTAAGGAGAGGCTGCTAAAATGGTTTGATGCTCTTCGAGTTCCTGGAGCTATCGGATGCCATGGGGCTACCCTAGCATGCAACAGAGACAAATGGAGACGTTACTGGTGCCTGCTGGAGCAAATCAATGAACAATGGGACAACAGGTGATACAGGTGATATATTTCAATAGGATGAGCATTTTATATACTAGTCGAAAATGAATGTCTTCCAATTTTTATCACACAGTGAACATAATTACATTTTTAATATTATTCCACAAATTTTTACTAATTTGACTCTGGTTTTCTTTAAGAAATTAGTAGTTGTCATTGCTCTAAAGTCAATCTTATAAGAATCTGAAGTAGTATATATAATTAATGATGGTCTTTAAAAATCGCATTTAAATCCATCTTAAACATGAATTATAGTGAGTTTAGAAATGATCATCATTACATTAGCATATTTACTTCTCATTAATTTATGTTTCAGCCAAGCACAATTTTGCAGTGTTTATGATTTTAATTTTATTCCATGTTCATAAGATGGATATATTTGTATTCCTGATGGCTGTTGTTCAAGTTCACAAATCATATTTATCTTAACATTTTCAAAAGAGCTTGCTGAATATTTTCTATAAAGATTTTTCCCCAAATATCACCAGTTTAAAATATGAAAAAGTTTAAATTGGCAGGAAACATATGAACTCAGCTAAGTTGAGAGAAAAATTGGGGGAATTTGAGAAAGAGCTTCTCAGCCAACATCACTCCCTGCCTACAAAGAGGCTAGTATAATTAGGCTACAATTCATATTGCCGATACACTTTGTAATTACCTCCAAATAACCAATTGACAGAGAATTCTGCAGGGAATTTCATATTTACACTAATAAACTTGCTTTCATTTGATTGAATTTTTTACATAAAGGAATTTACTGGGCCAACAATATTTCAATATGTATTATTCAAACTCTCTGTCCTTGCAAATATATTAATTTTAAGAGATAATTCCAGAAATACAAAATTGATGAAAATAAATTAAAAGTAAAGCATCAAATTTCAAAGACAGTTTTGCATAAAGTAAAACTATTGAATCTAAAATTCAGAAATGCACCTATTAAGTTTCAGAGTGTACCATAAAATTAGTATAGGAGCATGGAAAATGTATTCAATTCTAATTTTAGAACTCAATTTCAGGAATTATTTTTCTTGCTATCAAACTTAAGTATCATAACTTCTTTATAATATTCTTAACAAGTTATTTTTTTCCAAAAGATAATTGACTTTAGTAAATCAAAATATAATTACAAATATTATACTTAGTGCTTTGATATAGAATTGCCAATTTTTTAACATATGAAAAGGTGGTGAAAGGATTTCTAAATTAATCTATACTATGCCCTGTTGTACATGTATAAGCTTTACCAAGAGACAAATTTATTCCAAATCCTGAATTTTTTTTAACATTATGAATAATCAAATAATTCTAAATCTATATGCTTATATTTTGAGTAGAAAGTAATAGATTTTTTAAAAAGTAGAAATTACTATTAGTTGCAGAAAACTACATAGTACAAAATTTGAATTAAAACATATGTCTCATATACATATGTGCTGAAAATGCACATAAGTAATAGGTAATTTTGCACAGTTCAATAAAATGTCATCTTAATAAGAGGATATTATTAAAGGAATGTTTTTGATTTTTGTATTTTAAACACAGCACAATCTATACATTTACTTATAATCTTTATAAATATCAAGTAATTTGATACACTGATAGGAAATAATTTTGAAAACTTAATTTGGCAGATAAAAATAATTAGAAGTAATATACATAACATCCAAGGTACACAGGAATAGAATTATTAGAGACAAAATTTAACCTAATGCAACTAAGTATATTTGAAAACTTACTCTGTTATTGAAATGGCCACTATATTATAAGAGCTAGTAAAATTAATTTAAGGAGGAAAAAAAGCTGGGAGAGATAGTACAGTGGTTATGGCACTTACTTTGCATGTCACTGGCCTCACTCCCATTTCTTTTACCACAAATGGTCCTCAGAGAATGGCCAGAAGTGATTCCTGGCCCCTGAGTCAAGAGTAAGAAGTGAACACTAACAAATATGTGCCCCCAAAACAAAACAAAACAAAAATTTAAGAACCTTAAAAAGGAAAGTTTAATTCTTCATCTTGAATACTTTGTCAGAAACATGATTACAAGTATTCATAAAAGGAGATATAGAAAATTCAGTACAGATCAAGAATAAGTGGACACAAAAAATAAGCTCTGAACACTGTAGTACTACCGTCTCGTTGTTCATTGATTTGCTTGAGCGGGCACCAGTAACATCTCCATTGTGAGACTTGTAGTTACTGTTCTTGGCATATCGAATACGCCACAGGTAGCTTGCCAGGCTCTGCCATGCGGGCGGGATACTCTTGGTAGCTTGGCGGACTCTTCAAGAGGGATGGAGGAATAGAACCCAGGTCGGCCACGCGTAAGGCAAATGCCCTACCTGCTGTGCTATTGCTCCAGTCCAAACTCTGAACAATAAAAGTAAAATTGTAAGTATTGAAAAATAAAGGGGCTGAAAGTTGTAGTCATCCCCCAAGGGTTAAGTGATTAATCAAAAGTTTCCAAGAGGAAAGTTAATTTAAACAAAGTTTATAAATGAAATTCATTTTATCTTAGCTTTTTTAAAAAAAATCTTTTTAATTTTCTGCTCTAGCTTTAGATAATCAATTTCAAGGCCAAGAATGTTAAGATACATAATAAGTTCAGTGAGATGATATTGATTTCTAAGTTACAAATGTTAATGTTACAATAAACTAAGCTTAAAGAAAAATTTTTTCTTTAGAAATTATGTACTGACTTTTTGAAATCTGTATTCACATCACTACATCATCTGCAACATCCAAACATCCATATGTACAAAAATTTACCATCCATGTTGTGAATAGAAAATTTATCAATTTTATATAATTTATCGCTTTGCTAGCTAGAAATAAAGCTTTAAATATGAAATATTTGAATAATGAATCAAAATTGGAACAAGGAAATGTAGCACATTTTTACTTGGGGGAAGATTGATATGATTTGGCAAATATATGTGGTTTGAGGAAATAAACTTGAAGTTTCCACAAGATAAGTTAAAATGAAAAGTGTTATTGAATGAAGTGTGTATGTTATTTGGGCATAATTTTATTAATAAAACCTATGTTTTATGTCTTATATTGAAACATTTAGCAAAGCCTTTTTGTAAACAAAGTTCATTTCTGATCTCTAAACTGTTTATATACTTATCAAGAATATGTAAGAAAGTGCAGTGTGGTAAGTCAAGACATTCAGATGTTGATATTAATAATAAAATAAGTTAAATTTTTTGACAAGCTTGAAGTAATTTTTCAGAGTATATTTCCTGTATGTTTTTCCTTTTATTTGTATTTTGATCTTATTGTTGTTGTTGTTTTGGGGCCACATCTGGCAACACTGAGAGCTTACTCCTGCCACAGTGCTCAGGGATCACTCTCAAGGGCTGTGAGGGCCATATGTGGTGCTGAGAATCCAACCTGGGTCAGATACATGTAAGGGAAGTGCCCTGTCTCATCAGTCCTATATTTCCTATATGTTTCAGAGAAATACTTTCTTGAGTACTAACTTACAGATGTGCAGAATATGTTAGTCTTTCTAAACTAAGTTTAATAACTGAATCCAATCTGCAATTTCTGAAAAAAAAACACGTATATTTATCATATGCCAATTTACACAAGCAAGATGGCCCCAGTGTCTTAAATATCAACGTGTCCCTGGAAACATATCTTAATTCTCTAATCTTGATATCCTCATCATTTATTAGTTCTTATATATTAATGAAATAAATAAATTAGAAATAGCTTTTCTAAAAAGCTAAAAAAACGCCCCAATGAGACCCTGGGTCGCCGTCCACAAACTGGCCTCTCTGGCTCCTGAATGAGTTGTTTAATGGCCATGATCCCAGAGATTTAGAAACAAATCTCAGAACCCAGCAGCTTTTGGCAGAAATCCCTCCAGATTTAATTATTCAAATTTCCAAAATCATGTGCTATTCATAATCAGCAATAGAAAACAAAGTGTCTAATGTTGCCTTTTCGGCAGATCTAAGTGTTGAGGAAAAATCTCAAATAACAGTGGTAGGCCTAGTGTCGAAATATTGAATGTAGTCGAAGTAGAGAGAGAGAGTAATGTGGAAATCATCAGCCACACAGGTAGGAGGAGAGTGGGGGGTGGGGGGTATACTGGGGGTTTGGTGGTGGAAAGTGTGCACTGGTGAATATTCTATACACCAAATTTGCTATACATTTAATTACATTTGTTATCATGATTAATCAGTCACCATTATACTAACCACATTATTTTTGGATTGAACAAATTAAATAACATTCTAACTTTTCAGAACTACTAAAAACATGATACTCCTTCAATCCAAATTCCAAATAGATCACTGTATCACTGTCATCCCGTTGCTCATCGATTTGTTCAAGCGGGCACCAGTAACATCTCTTGATTGTGAGACTTATTTGTTACTGTTTTTGGCACATCCATTACACCACGGGTAGCTTGCCAGGCTCTGCCGTGCGGGCTCGATACTCTCGGTAGCTTGCCGGGCTCTTCGAGAGGGGCGGAGGAATCGAACATGGGTCCTCCGCATGAAAGGCGAACACCAACCACTGTGCTATTGCTCCAGCGCTCCAAATAGATACTACAAGGAATACTATTCCACTATTGATTATTTCAAATATTTATTTTTAATTTTTATCAACGTAGATATAACATAGTTATGTTAATGGTTAGTTCTTTTACATATAAAGTTACTGCATCTTTTATAATTCAGAAAATTTTCTCACTGCTTTGCTATCTTAATTATATTTAAATCTTTCTTCTTATTATCTCAGTTTAGTTCAATGACCTCCTAATTGAATTAGTTTTTTTCTTTTTTGAGGGAGGGGAAGTCTTTTACGTAGGTTTATTAGGTATAAAGTAGGTTTATTCTCTCAGAAAAACACATTTTAGTTTCTGAGAAAAGTATTGAAAATTACTTTTTATCGAATTGCTTTAAATTTAAAATAAAAAGACAATGTTTTGAATAAGAAATCGTCTTTGGCAAGGGTTTACATATATACCTTTTATAATATTTTTGAATTCTCAATTACTAAATGAAGAAATCCATGTTTCATATTTATAGTCACATACATAAATAAGAAGCACATTAAACAATACTGCATTAAAAGCAAACTTGCAAACTATTCTGCTATACTAGAAAAGTAAGCACTGCACTGTAGCACTGTCATCCCTTTATCCATCGATTTGCTCGTGCGGGCATCATCTCCATTGTGAGACTTGTTACTGATTTGGGCATATCAATTACGCCACGGGTAGTTTGCCCTGCTCTGCCTTGTGGGTGGATACAATAGGTTGCTTGCCGGGCTTTCCAAGAGGGACAGAGGAATCGAACCTGGGTTTGCCAAGTGCAAGGCAAATGCCCTACCCACTGTGCTATCACTCCAGTCCAATTAAACTTATGATATAAATAAATGTTAAATTTTCTAACTTTATGTGTGGGTGATTAAATTCCCTAGACTATGCCATGTATATAAGGAAATATCAAAATGACTTATACTTTGTAATTTCTTACAGTAATATTAAAAGGCCAATTAAAATGTATTCAAGTATCAAACAGTATTATTTACTGAGTGCTAGCAATCTAAGTTCAGTATTAGAGTAAAGGGTCCCACTTTATTTACTTTTTACTTTTTGAAATAAAAACACATTTTATTTGGGGGTTTTTAGAAGGGGAAGGAGAAAGAGAAACTGAGAGAGAGAGAGACAGAGACAGAGACAGAGACAGAGAGAGACTAATGCCCTCAAGAGAGATCACAAGCTTCTCCAAGAGCAGAAAGAACCCCCCCCACACAAACACATACACACACATTCCAGCATTAGATATGAAAACATGAAAGTACACATTTCAAGAGGGGAAATGTGGGTGTCACATGAGTTGGGATATCACATGTGCTTTTCTACATGGAGAGCAGCAACACAATGGCTCTGGCAGCATATGTGTGCCATGGACACACGTTTAGAAGAGGTAACAGAGTGCTTCTCTTAAAACATTGTAAGGAATATGGGGCTCAAGATATAGTAGAGCAAGTAGCCAAACTTAGTTCAGTATCCTGATTTACCAGGTGCGATCACTAAGTACGAAATCAGGAGCTACCCTAAGCACCCTTAGATGTGGTCCAAAACTCAAAGT
Organism: Sorex araneus; assembly: GCF_027595985.1. Lineage (NCBI taxonomy): Eukaryota > Metazoa > Chordata > Mammalia > Eulipotyphla > Soricidae > Sorex > Sorex araneus. Next base: position 276,834,620 of record NC_073302.1, on the reverse strand, counting down.
TTAGTTGTCATAGATTCTTCATTGAACAGGAAATTGAGTTCTAAACCAGAACCACATGCAGAAGAGTGTAGATGGTTGCTTTCTTGTTCCAAATTAATTAATTTTTATCAGAGAACTGTAGCACTGTCGTCCCGTTGTTCATTGATTTGCTTGAGCGGGCACCAGTAACATCTAAATTGTGAGACTTGTTGTTACTGGTTTTGGCATATCTAATATTCCACGGATAGCTTGCCAGGCTATGCTATGTGCGCGAGACACTCTTGGTAGCTTGCCCGGCTCTTGGAGAGGGAAGGAGGAATCGAACCCGGGTCAGCCGAGTGCAAGCCAAACGCCCTACCTACTGTGCTATCACTCTAGTCCAACCTACAAATATTTTCTAAAGGGACCATGACATTATCAAAAAAAGCAAAAAGAGAGATGAGTTTAGTGCAGTATGATTTCAGATCTAACCTCTAACTGGTGAAAAATACATTGCTACTTTGTAGATTAGTAGACATTGGCAAGATCTAAGACTCCAAAAATTTGCGTTATAAAAATTATTTTATTTTAAATTTCCAGTGATTAAATATTTCATTAAAAGCAAAATCATATCTGAGTTGTTGAATTCAATATATTCGGACACCAAACTAGTTCTAGAAGTTAATTGATATCAATTATTTGTTCATTTTTATTGTCTAACCCTACTTGAACCTAGTCATAGCCCCAAGATGTTGGCAAGCTGTGATTGTCTCCAAGGTAGACAGATGTAATTGAGATTCTCAGAAGCCTAAGTAGAAAGGATTTCAAAACCCTTTTATACAGTAAACATGAATGAAATTAAATTTACTAATATTACACAGATATTAAATAGAATTAGCTGAAATATATGCAGAGGAATCTAATATAGCAATGCAGAGTAATCCAATTAAAAGAGAAGCATGTGAAATACAGGATATTTAATTAATTACAAAGTTCTATGTAAATTTTTTTCTGTCAGATATGGAGAGATTACATTCATTTTTTCGAGACCATTGTTTCTTATAATTAGTTACATCTTGCAGAAATAAAACCTCATTAAACATACCTTACAAGGAATATATATTATGACATTACTTCCTATAATTTCAGACTTGGATAGTACTATTTATATATATATATACATATATATTATAATAGGGAGATACCATTCTTTTGACTTTAATATTGTAGGAAAATATTTCTACTATAGTATTGAATATTTCCTTAGTCTTCATATTTTCTGAACTTGAGATTCCTGTTCTTGAGAAAAGTTGAAAATTTCAAAAAGTTGAAATTTTGCCAGGTAAACTTACATAGACAAAACTACTTCATTCAAGTTTGTCGTACGGAAGAGAGAAGTCAGAAATCATTTAGTTCAATTCACTTAAACAAAGGATTGGACTTTTTATAAGAGAGATTTTTGCAAGGAGGATCATAGGTTATTTTGTTTGTAATTGGGTTGACACAAAGGAAAAGTAAATTTTCTATTATATAGCTATGGTCTAAATTAGGTTTCTAATTGAAACATATATAATCAGAGTCAGTCATTAGTGTCCTTGAATATAACATTTCCGATTTATGGTTTTCAGGTTCTTAAGAGACAGTCCTGAGTAGTAAGAAGCTTTTAACAAGATTTATATCTCAAAGGGATAAAGAAAGAATTTACAACTCTTTTCTAAAAATCAATCTTCTGAGAATAGAAAGAAAAAGAGTTCTAAAGTAGCATAGATGTCCTACTAAACATTGATGTATGTCATGATGGAGCACCTAATGGTGCTCTGATGGGGGTTGGGAGGTAGAAGAGTGGGGCATGCAATAGCAGGTATCAGATCTAGCCCCAAAGATTGAAAGCATATAATCCTCATAGGTGACACCATGTAAAACATTATATATAGCTAGAAGAATCAAGTCTACTAAGAAGGACATGAAGGTACCACCTGGCAGAACCATAAGTCACAAGGAATTTTGAGAAACTCAAGAAAAGAGGAATTATTCACAAATATAGTTTTTACAAATATATCTTGATGACAATTCCAAAGAAAAAAAGAATGGTACAATTCCCATTATTCCCACCAAAAGACATGAAAGTGAATTTTCTATGTTCAATATAACTACATTTAATTTATTACTATGATTATTTGGTAGGATAGAGTGAAAGTGAAAAATAAAATGTGCTTCTATAATGTGTGTTTGTGGAGATCAGAATTCAGCACTTCTGAATCATTAAAGGCTTTGCTTTTTTTTCTTATGAATTAGAATTGATTCTGAGTTTTTCTTATATTGGTCGATAAAATTTCAAACTAATCTTTCACATTTTTCTAGCTTATTTGAGTTGATAAACTGCAGGGTATTTCCTTAAAAACCAAGAACACTGAGGCAAGGTGTTTGATGAAGACCACAGAAAGATCACTACAGTAATTATACTTGCACTTAAATTAGGAAGTTTTTTCTAAATACCTTTGGGCAAGGCACTATAACACAGTTTTTACTGTTACTTGAAGATGATTTGACTGATAGATAACTGATCTACACAACTAACAGAGGGTTGAGGAAAATACTATGATAATGGTGGAGGCTTCGAAGCAGGCACTCTGGTGGAGGGTGTGGTATTGAAAATTAAACACATGAAACCCTATCATTAATAGTATTATAAATCACTGTGCCTCGAATAATTTTAAAACATAATTGTTTACTGAAATTTCTCAGAGCTGCTGAGTGGATTTTAAGCATACTTCCAATTTAACCTGTCATCTCTTTTTTGATAGATGGGGAGAGGGAAAGATCCCAAACTTACTGGAATTTTCCAGTTTTCCTCCTGGTCTTGGGATTTTCATGAACATAGAAATATCACAACAGATCCACATGTCTTCAGAGAATGAGAAAAGCCCAATCAGAGGTAGATAAGTGAACAGAAGAAAATGCATAAATTAAAAACAAAAATATAACATAGCTATAGGATATGTGGATTGGTCTTTACTCAAAAAAATAAAAGGCTGTACATTTCCCTTTGTTTAGGATTGTATATTCCCCTTTGACAGAGGATTTCAATTTCCTGTCCTTCACTTTTTTCTTTACTTTTCTCTTATAAAGCAATTGCATCATATCTATTAGCATGTTTCATTATTTTTCCCTGTCTAGTGGATCACCCCCAGTGGAAGGTCACATAGAGGGAAGAGGCATGCACAGTTGGAGAGAGAATTCCTTATTGGTTTGGTTGATTTTAATGAGTAGGCTGTTTCAGTCTAATTATTACATTCATAAATCTTTTGGGTCCTGTGTTCTCAAGGCCATTTCATTCTCAAGGCTATTTTGGTCATGAATTTGGGTTCTCTTATTAATATTTCTGACTTCTTATTATATCCTTTGGTGTCCTAAAGTCTTTGTTACTTTAGATTAAGATGTTTGCTCCCTCAAAACTTATGTGCACTAATTTTTAGAGGTCTCTAATTAGAATTTCTGCCTTTATAAATCTTATAATGTTTAAGATCTTTTTGGCCATGAGCTCTTTTGACCTCTTTGCTATGACTTCCACTTATTTCTAAGGTCTATTTCGTTTTGCTTCTGTATACTAAGTCATTTAGCACCCAGGGATTTGACATAATTCTATAATTAAACTAATCTACTCTCAGGATTTAGAATATAACTTAATGAATTAATTAGAAGTGGCAACTTCCGAGTTCAAAGTCAGGACTAAGGAAGCAGAAATCTTACACCTAAAAATACATGGTGGGTAAAAGATTGCTTTTTTGGGAGGAGATCTGAAGACAAAAAAAGGATGAACTGTATGACTTGAAGATTTGTACTTCCCAAGAGGTCAATTTGTTCTACCCCACACTCACTCGAGATGACCGGGGCCCCAGGGAGCAGCCAGATCTGAGTCTGTACCTTATTTCTTACAAAACTGTGGAAACGAACAATTGACACTGGAGATTTGAAATATGCCCAAAGTAATAGAAATAAAATTAAAATCCAACAAGCTCTCTGGGCAATAGCTGCCCTTATTTTGTTCTGAAGATAATGTGGCAACTGGCCTCTTAATTAGAAATCTTTGTTATGATTTCAGATACAATGGGATGTTTCAAAGAGCAACTGCAAAGGAGTTTATTAATCATTGTGGTGCTTTCTAGTCTGAAACTTGCTTTTACTGAAAAAAAAAGTGCTTTCCTGTTCTTTTCCTATAAAAATTATTGTAGTTACAATGCAGACAACTTGGTTACTTTGAGAACTTGAGACTACAATCTTACAAAGCTGTAGCTTGTAACTAAATAAAATTCTTTCTCCATTTATCTTCTGGGTTGCTCAGTTGATTGACTCCTGGAGTCAATGAATATTCACCACTGTTCTACGTCTTATAATACTTAGCACAATTTCAGACATGTTTCAGGAGCTGTTGTTTCCTACATCTGTTTAAAGTCTTCGTTACTTCATTTCTTATAACGATGCTTTCATTCAGATCTTATCTTTACTGTTGATTATTGAGAGTTATGGGAGGAAGTGTTCAAAAGGAAAACAGCATAATATTCAGTTGTTTATGTGTACCATAGTTTCTATATCCAGTTATCTGTTCTTGGGCACGAGGATTATTTGCAGATTTTGACTATTGTGAATAGTGTTGCAATGGACAAAGGAAAGTGGACGGTTTTTCTGATTCTATTTTTGACTGTTCAGTTATATCCCAAGGAGTGTTTTTTCTGGGTCATACGGAAGCTCAGTTTCTCCTTTTTTTAAAAAAAATAATGAATGTCATTATTGTTTTCCAAAAAGCCTGGACCAGTGGACAATCACACCAGTAGTGAATGAGGGTCTCTTTTCCCCTGCAATCACAATGATAGTGGTTGTTGTTTTTTGATGAGGATCAGTCTCCAGGGTTTCTTGCTTTGATTTGCATCAAATCCCTGATGATTAATACTGCAGAAGATTTTGTTTTATATGCCTTTTGGGTCTTAGTGTTTTGTGTTTGAGGAAGGTTCTATTTATCTTCTCTCCAAAGGGGTTGGACAGTTCTTTCTCATAAAGTTATATCAGTGCCTTAGATAACTTAGATTTTTACCTTTTACACATGAGTGGGGTGTCTTTGTATTCTGATCATCATTTTCTTTGAGGTACAGAGATTCTTAATTTAATGTAGTCCCATTTATTATCTTTGTTCCGCTTGCTTGGCCAAGGGCTTTGTATCCTTAAAGATGTTTCCAGCTTCCATGCCATGGAGAATTCTGTGTTTTTCTCTCTGGATCTTATGGCTTCATGTTCGATATTAAGGTCTTTATCCATTTTAATTTGACTTTGGTGCATGATGTTAAAAGTGATCTGAGCTTTCTTTTCCTTTATTTTGTGGCCACAGTGTTTTACTAACACCACTTGTTGAAGAGGTTTTCCTTGCTCTACTTCATACTTTTTCCTCCTTTATCAAACACTGATTGACCATATCCTTGAGGATCTGTCTCTTGATTTTCAACTGCATTCCATTGATCTGAGAGTATGTCTTTGTTCCAGTATCACAGTGTTTTAGTTGCTCCTACTTTGTACGCTGGGATCACCATGACATAATACCTAACCCAACCGAAGTTTCAGCTTGTCCTCAAAGTGGAATGCAAATCATTCAATTGGTATTTACTGGAAAAAGCCTTTAAGGTAATATGCATCATATAATTCCGTCTCCCCAGTGACAAGAAAAAATTTGAAAAGATGCAGTGAAGGAATGTTTTTAGTTTTTTTCCCTTGGGAAAATAATGATTGTGCATTATATGTTAAAATATACAAAAAAAAAGGAATAAAGGTTCATTTGGTAGCAAGTAAATACAAAATTAGTTCATAAAACTTAACAATTTACATTAAGTAAATAAATATCATATGACAAAGGATTCTCTCAAATATGGTCCATGCTTTCTTCATTACAACATAATTTTAGGGAGATATTAATCCACAGAGAGTTTAGTGATGTAATTTTTCCATTCTATAATGTAAATCATTTGGAGTAATAACATGTATGTAAATAGTTAAAAGTACACATGTTGAAAGATATCAGTGATTTGTGCTATTTTTCTCTTATGACTTGAAAAAGTTATTGTACAACTTGAACTTAAAGTGCAAGAATATTGATATTGAATTTAGCAGAAATTATGAACCAATCACAATTGTTAAATAATTAAGAATAATATTTGTATATAAAGATGATGGTATAACACAATGGTAAACATATGTCAGCGTTAAGTATAAGCAATGTAGCCTAATATATAACTTTTAAGAGTCATGTAATAGAAATTAATATAAAACACCACTTGAAAATTTAATCATTGTAAAAAATTATTATGGAAAACTATAACTCTAAAAATAAATGTTTCTATGTTTTTCTGGGGTCTGTTCTTATGTTTTTGTTTTAAATACTTAAAAATATTTTTACAAAAATTACTTATATTTACATGTTAAGGGTATGTAATCATACACAGTTTCCCACAGTAGATACATTATACATTACATAAAACTATACTTTCTAATGTATGTAGTACTCTCCTCATAGTAACTATAAACACTCCAAATTATGCCAAATTATGCATTTATGCATGTTGCCATGTATAAATAATTTAGAATGTCAAATATAAATTTATTTTTAAGTGTGAACTTCTTTAAAAAATATGAACCTGTTCATAGATAGCAATATATGACAGTGCAATACTTACTGATAAAAGTGTTTTCATAGGTTCACAAAATATAAAGTTAAATTGTCTTCATTACTTTTATTTCAGTCCCTGTAGCTTCTCTATTTCTTTCTCCCAATCTCTCTCTTGTTCTCTCTCTCTCTCTCTTTCTCTCTCTCTCTCTCTCTCTCTCACACACACACACACACACACACATGCACACAAACACACACACATAGATTTTCTCATTGTCTTGGTAAAGCTAAGAATATGCCCTGAATTGTGCATTTTGATTAATAACAACCAATTAGATAAGTTTGTCTCCAAAGGTCTAATGACAGCTATAAATAAACAAAAACTATAGCTGTTAAGTATATTTTATGGATATGTTACGGATAAAAAACATGAATCAAGATATCAAGAGTACATTATACCCATTTTCTTGCAACAGTGATATGCGGACGGAGTATTTGATAGGAAGAGAATCTTGTTTCAAGTGTGCTTAATACACTCTTTGTAGCATTCCAGCTTACCATTTACAAATATAAAAGAGTTTTATTCATGAAAAAAAGGTTTTTACTCCCATTATAAAGCCAAAATTTTATTTATATATTTCTTCAACAAAAATGCTAATAGACATAGACATGATTTAGAAGCAAGATCTATTCTCTGCAGAAAATGTAGCAATATAAGATGCAACAATTTAATGGGAAGTCAATACGTCTTAGTCTAGTTATGGGCAAGTTGAAAGAACCTGATGCCCAATGTTAATATGATTCAGTTATTTCCTGGAAGTTTCCCTAATCCATACTGCAAGAGATGAAAATTTCCATTATCAGCACTTGACATAATAGTCTACATTTAAACCTGGAAGAAATCGATTGAAAAGCCATTATACCTAGAAATAAGATTCACTAAAGTGGTCACTTACAAAGCAAAAATATAAAAATCAATATTTATACAAGTTATTCATTTTTCAGATATCAGTTGAAATATCTTCTTTCAGATAAAATTTCAAATAAGTTCTTATATAACTCCCACACCTACTTTGCCTCAAATTTCTTACCAAAATTTCAATACTGTTATTTGTTTATATTTTATAAAAAAATGTATAATATACTTAGAAGTATAAGAATTATGAACAGTTTTCATGTGATTTTTATCCATAACTTTGCTTAAAAGAATGAATCAGGGGCTGGAGTGATAGCACAGTGGGTAGGGCGTTTGCCTTGCACGCGGCCGACCCGGGTTCGATTCCCAGCATCCCATATGGTCCCCTGAGCACCGCCAAAAGTAATTCCTGACTGCATGAACCAGGAATAGCCCCTGTGCATTGCCAGGTGTGACCCAAAAATCTTAAAAAAAAAATGAATCAAATAAGATTCATACAAAAGATTCATATAAAAAAATAGGAGGGTATAGTTACATCACCATCCATGTAACATACGGACTATTTTACATAAGTTTTTGTAGTAGTGGTTGAATTATAAAAAATTAATATAACAAAGCACAGTAACAGCCTGAGAGATAAGTACAGGAGATGATATTTTTGTTTTCCAAGTATCTTATTCTGGTTTAATACCTGCAATTCACATATCTTCTCTGAAATATTGCCAGGAGTAATGTGTGAGCACAGAGCTAGGAGTAATCCTTGAGCACTGCCAGATGTTATCAAACCCATCTTCCAAAAAGAATACTGGCTTTGAACTTCACTATCTTGATTAAAATAAATTTGTTTCAGTGGTAACACTCCAATTTCATTACTGCTAAGGCAAGAATGTAATATAAAATTTAAAATCGACTTTTTTTCACTTATGTGAAAATACAATCTGAGCACTTCCAGGTGTGATTGCTTTATGTGATCTGGAAATGAGTCCTGAACTCACCCAAATACCCCAGTCCTAAAAAAATCCAAACAAACAGTTCCTGATTCTGGTTATTCACTACCATTTAGTGCAATCCTACATTATTTTATTTTTCCTTCTGTATAGTGATGTCTGAACTACCTGAACTGGTGGTACAAATTATTATTACTGTGTGTAGAAGTAGTGATTGTTCCAAAGTATTGAAAGTTGAATAAACATGATGATGGACCAATATTTCTTATTTTACACACACGCATGAATACACACACACAAACACAAACATGAAATTTCTAAACAAGATCAAAACTATCAGTATAGATCTAACATATAAACAGAAACCTATGAAAAATAGTTATTTTTCTTCCAGGCAACTTTGTACCATTTCTGTTTATTTTGATTTCTCAACCATAACATATTGATTTTAAGAAAAATGGCAAGTTCAGAATTTCCTTTGGTAATACCTGAAGTATTACAAATAAGATTTTTTTTTGTTTTGCTTTTGGGGGCCTCCTCTGACGAGCACTGGGCTTACTTCAAGCTCTGTGCTGAGCCATTATTCCTGGTAACACACTGGGGACAATATGTGGTGACAGAGATCAAACCCTAGCTAGCTGTGGACAAGTTAAGTGCCTTGCCTGCAGTACTATCTTGTGATGTCCTGAAAAATAATCCTCCCACAGAAATAACATATATATTTCATTTTTTCTCTGCAATAGATCAGTTTGTGTCTCAAAGATTATACATCAGTGAATCCATTTTTTTTTATCCATGTGGAGCTATCTTTTAAAATAAAATTAATCACAGAGACTTAGTATACTCCCTAGGTTGCTCTTGGGTGGATTCTACCTCCATATATTAAGAACTGTATCATATTTTTGTTACTTTTTATTGTTCATATTTAACATATTTTTTCTTATTCATACTTACATAATCCTCATGTAGCAAAAAACAAGAAGGGAAATGGACAATTATGTGATTGTTATCAGTGGCTTTTCCTAAATCAACAAAAATTATTCTGTCTCATGTTTAATTGAGAGTTACAAATACAAATATGGCAATAACATTTTACTAAGTTATCTGAACAACACAGCAGCAGTACTGATTATGAGTAGTTAAAATGAATATTAAATTCAGTTTATATAATTAGCATGCTCAGTATTTTTTATTATTTTTATTTTCTGAATTCGGTTTATTTGACTTTTCGAGGATATTTATTCTGACTTTTGTCCTCTACATCTTAACTTCCTCTCCATAGGTTTATTGAGCTATAATTGTCAAATTAATTTAATTGTATCCATAATTTAATTGTATAATATATACGTTATTAAATCTAGGTAATTAATATTCCACTATGTACACACTGTGTGCAAGTGTATTTGAGTGTCCACATGGGTATGTGAAGAGAAAACTTAAAATATGTGTTCAGCAAATTTCAAGTTTAAAACACAACATTGCTAAAAGTCAATTGCTGAATACTAGATCTGAATAATACATTTTTCTGATGTACTTTTTAACCCTTGACCAGTTTTTTCTTCTTTTCTCTAACTCCAATTCCTGAAAACCATCATTGTATTCATTTTTTTTTTTTTTACAAATTTCACTATCTTAGCTCTGACATTAAAGTATTATCATGTACCACTGAGTTTCTGGGTCCAACTTATCTTACTTAGTAAAATGTCTGCAATTTATCAGTGCTGTCACAAATGGCCTTATTATTTACTAATTAATTTCATTATAATTATTGTCTAACATAATATACATTTAATTATAAACCCTAAGGATTTGATGCACATACTGGAAAATGATGGTCATCTTAAGTTCAGATAGTCATCACCACGCAGTAATTGTACAAAATTTAGAATGTTTTTATAGAATAATTATCAGGAGACTTTGCTCATATTTTGCAGATGAATCTACTGAATTCATCTTCCGTATTTCTAAAATAAGGATAGTATCTCATTGCAATGAATGCAGAACATAAATAAATGAAAAATAAGAATACTATATTTCATTCTTGAATCTTATTGAATATTACCTTTTGGTAATATTATTAGTACACATTTTAAATATTATGGGAGGAGTTGCCCACACCCAGCAGTGCTGAAAGGCTTAGTACTGCCTCTACTCTTGGGACCATTCCTGATTGCATTCAGGGAACTACATGTGTCCACTTCTTGTTTTACTCACTATACCATCTCTTTGACCACATTATGTGTGTTTTTCTATGAAACAAAATATTCATTTATTACAAAGGCGAAAATAGTATAGACAATATAAGTGATAAAAAACCTCCTTTTTTGGACTACTCATACTTTTCAAAATATGAGTGTGGCAAAAACATTAATAACTTAATTTGCTTAACACTTTAAAATATAGCTATTTAGAACTTTCACCATATTTCTTCAGTATAGGAAGTATGTGTTATATTATATAACTTCACCTGTCACTTTTCATCCCATTGGTCTTGGATTTGCTTGAGCAGGCGCCAGTAACATCTCCATTTGCCCCTGTCACATGCTAGTGTAGCCCAATAGTATCTGCTCACTTGAAGAACAGGAAGAGCCTCAAACCATTCATTCAGGGTTTTTTTTTAAATGGGATACTAGTTTAAATTATGACCTGAAAGCAAAAAGTATAGTGATGAAAGACTAATAAAAAGGTTATAGTCCATACATTCTTTTTGCATTCTGTGTAGAAGTAATAAATTGTACATTCCAAGCAAAAGATATAAAAGTATGCCTTGTCATTCGGATGTAGTTCATCATACTTTTAAATTAGTACTAAAATCATTTTTTAATTTTTAATTAAATAAAGGAAGTGTAATATCCTACATTAAATTGTGAACTATGCATACTGACTTCCCTTGAGATAGCACAGAATGGAAAGGGAGGAAAGGATTACTTTGCAGTAGAGAAATGTGACGAGCACTACCTCAGTCAGGTAATCCAAACTAACATCAACAAACATAAATCACGATGACAGTCTATACCCTCGATACAATGTGATGAAAATGACATTTTACAAGTTTGATCTTCTATCTCCAACCTTTATCCCTAGTGTTATCATGAGAAAAGCATTTCACAAATTCTACCAGGCAGGTATGTTTCAAACTTTAAAAGTCATGAAAAATAAGGATAACCTGAGAAAAGGCCTCAGTCATAGTATCCTAATAAGATATGACAAGGAAACATTGTATTTTTGATGGCATCATAAAATGGGAAAAGGATATTGGGGAAAGATTAAGAAAATGTCAACAGTTTAAGGAATTTAGTTAATATCATATTATAAAATATACAACTAAATATATTTTATGCACAGTTTTCTCTATTAGTTTATATATAAAACAGAACTCTGTTATCTAACATTCTTATGAATTTAAATCAATTCTTTTAAAAAGTGTATTACTAAGATTACTGTAGCACGTTAGCACTGTCATACCATTATTCATCGATTTGCTCGAGTGGGCACCAGTAACACCCCCATTGTGAGACCTGTTGTTACTGTTTTTGGCATATCAAATATGCCACAGGTAGCTTGCCAGGCTCTGCTGTGTAGGCGGGGTACTCTTGGTAGCTTTCCGAGCTCTCTGAGAGGAATGGAAGAATCAAACCAGAGTCAATCACGTGAAAGGCAAAGTCCTACCCACTGTGCTATTGCTCCAGTCCAAAATGAGGTATACATGAATAATATAGTACATTTTACAGTTATTGCATTAGATTAGGTTACACTATAGTTAAATAATAAGCAACCTCAAGAATTTAATAAAGTTTATGTAGCAAAAATCTCCTTAAAAACTGATGGAACAGACAAACCAATAGGAAGGGCAAAACCATTTTACACTGTTAATGGAGCTACACCTGAGAATAAGAGGGTTCTGGTCAGCGAGGTATAAAATTTTAAATATTGATAAAATGCAATTTTTTTCAATAATTCAATATTAGCCAAGTTCTATCTAATATTGGTATATTGGAATTCTTTCCTGAGGGTCTTTGGAGACATAGTATAGTGATTAAGGTGCTTGTTGTATACATTACAGTTCTGGTTTTCCTCCTCTGCATTACATATCATGTCCCAATCCCCACACAATATTCCAGGATTGATACCGGAATGAAGAGTAAGAAGTAAGTCCTAACTGACTGGTATGACCCCAAATTATAATAAAATAAAGAAAATATATATGGATTTTATTTTGTCTCTCTGCCTTTCCTGCTAATCAAATACTAAAATGAAGGAACTCACCCTTTCATATTTTGATTACCAAATGGACAACAGGATAGACAAAAACAGTTTTTGAACACAGCAAATATCTTCATATAAATCAGGCAAACATTACTTCTCAGCAGCAGGACAGTATAGACCACCAGGAATTACCAAGTTTGGGCTGGTTAACAGAATAGCTAGCTGGAAGAAAGCTTGGATTGCAGTGCTTGAAATGGGTAAATCTCTGACTTCTCATATATTACCCTGAGCATCCCTAAGAGTAACTCATGAGCAAAGAGTCAGGAGTAAACCCTGAGCACCCCTGTGTGTGGCCAAAGTACAAAAATAACAAATACATAAAATATATTTTACACCTTCATTGTGGAGCCATAGCACAGCATTAGGGCGTTCACCTTTCACGTGGCCGACCTGTGTTCGATTCCTTCGCCCTTCTCGAAGAACCCGGCAAGCTACTGAGAGTATCGAGCCCGCACAGCAGAGCCTGGCCAGCTACCCATGGCATATTGGATATGCCAAAAACAGTAACAAAAAGTCTCACAATGAGAGACGTTACTGGTGCCTGCATACATTTTTTTTTTCTTTGGGAGAACCTGGCAAACTACTGGGAGTTGCCTACCCACATGGGAGAGCCTGGCAAGGTCCCCATGTTATATTAATAGGCCAAAACCAGTAACAAGCTGGGTGTCATTCCTCTGACCCTGAAAGGGCCTCCAGTATGGCGTCCTTGGAAGGACGAGTAGAGAGAGGCTTCTAAAATCTCAGGGCTTGGACAGATGGAGAGGTTACTGAGACTGCTCGAGAAATTTGACTATCAAGGGGATGATGATGATGATCATGGTGATGATGATGATGATGACTTTTACACTCAGGAAGCAAGGTAGTGTGTGACATTAAATTTAATAGTATTCTTCTAGATTAATTAAAATGAGATTTCCTACACTAAAATCAAATTGAAAACATAAAGAAGACTATATGACACATATGCTAAACTTAAGTCACTAATCACTGCATTGATGTAGACTAATGATTTGTATGAGTGTACAGTATTGATTTTATTAATATTTCTTTGCATTAGGTAGAACACCTGTGGCGAGTCCCAGGTCACCCGGTGCTTGGCTGACAGCACCCCTGAGCCACTGTGCGTACTTCCGCCACACACAGCTCAATGCCCCACGGTGCTGCAACTAGGCCTGGCCAGGACAGGTGGCAATGCTGCGGCGGCCGCCATAACGGTTTCTCCATGTCCTGCCGACGCCATTCTGTCCGAATCTTGCAAAACAGCTGGCGATGCCCATCAGGAATCACTCATAGACTTCCAGCAGGGATCACGTGTAGAGTTCCATGCCTGGCATGTTGAACCGTGCATTGTCTAAGGCAAGATGGTGAGCCAGGTTTGGGAGAGCATGAGGGGTTTGGGTGGCATCGGTGCCATTTTGCCTCCATATGTCACATGGCTGCTTTCGTGGAAGCATGGTTTATGTTTCATGTTCGCTCATACATGAAGCTCGGCCTGAACATATGGAAAGCGGCCTGGAGCATGAAGGCAGTGTGGGGTTGTGGAGATTGGCTGCCAGGACTAGGGCCTTTGGGCAGGGAGAGCTCTCACCCATTCCCCCCTGGGGCACCTGAGTAAAAACAGCCTGGCACAGAGTCCAATGGCAAGGTTACAGGGGCCTCATTTTATGCTCCCTTCTGGGAGAAGCAGCCATGAGTTCTTCTGGTGGCCGATGAGGAGATTATCGGGCACTGACAGGAGGTGGTTTATGGGCATGACCACTGGGCCACTGGAGACTGGGGGAAGCAGGCAGAACATCTCTACTCCCTGGTCTCGTTGAGCCCAGAGTCCAAGGTCACAAAGTTCTGTATTACTTGGGTTCTATGGGACTTCAGTCATGCATGAGGCTCAGCCAGAGAGTGTGGAAAGTGGCCTGGCCCGTGGCTGCTGTCGGGTTGTGGAGGTCGGCTGCTGGGGCTGGGTCCCTTGGTGCAGGTGTTTGAACTGGCACAGACCCTCTGTGATAGGGTCCTGCTCTGCCAGCTGCTCAACAACCTCTGGGTGCACTCCATCAACCTCAAGGAGATCAATCTGAGGCCACAGATGTCCCTGATGCTGCCTAGAGACACAGGCAGGTGCATGTTTTTCAGTGTGCAGATCATTAAAACATGCCAGTCTACCAAAAGCTTACATTTGGTAGACTGGGAATACCTGTAAAGGTGATTAGAGGTCGCCCCAAAATCTTCTGTCCCTCTCACAGAGCCCAGCAAGCTAGCAAGAGCATCCTGCCCTCACGGCAGAGCCTGGCAAGCTACCGGAGGCATACTTGATATGCCAAAAACAGAACAATGGTGGTCCTCACTCCCCTGATCCTGAAAGAGCCCCCAATATGCCACTGGGCTACACTAGCACATGACAGATATGAATGGAGACGTTACTGGCACCTGCTCAAGCAAATTAATTGATGAACCATGGGATGACAGTGATGCAGTGACACAATGAACATTTTCTTTAACCGTGTTAATAAACTGATATTTATGAAATGATACATTTGTATATTCTTTACTTGTTCATTTGTTATCGATTCGGGTTCATTAGCTTACACCTCATTATTACCTTTGTTGTCAGAGATCTCCCCTGGCAGAGCTTAAGAGATCATGTACAAGGAAAGTGACTATTTTTGGACTTTATTCCCAGTCTCAGAAGTGAGTCATCATTTTAAACTATATATAGATCTCTCTAGTTCATCTTTCCTGTACTCCATGACATTTTATTCTTTGAGAAGAAAAATAAAACTTTTCAAAAAATTAATAAGTGGAGTATTTAAAATTAAAAGTTATATCATATATCATATTTTTAAAATACAAAAGTTGCCTGATTTTTGTGTTTGAATAATTATTATGTGTGGAAAATATATCTTAGCAAGAAAAGTGGGAAATGTGTGAAACAGAAATTTCAAACATCTCAACAATCTTCTTTAAAATACACAGGCAGGATCTGTAGCATGTATATGTTATTGCACTGTTTTTATTTGTAAATTAAAGGAAAATATCAAACAATCACTATAAATTATAGTTATTAAAATAGAACTAGGATTTTATCTATAAGAGCTTATTTTTGTTATCAATTTTGCTTTGTATTAGACTTTCTATATCTAATTTGGAAAATAAAATGGCAGTCTATAATTTATAACGTACTCTCATTCTTCAATTATATTTTGGTTATTTACCAATAACCAAAATGTAAAATAAAGCAAAGCGTAAAAATTCTCTATTCAAAGAAGGCCTGATCTTGGCTATAGAAACATGCTGCTGCTTTGTCTGATAAACCATCAAGCCTCCAATTTCTAAAGTATCCAGAAGTAGAAAAAGTTTTACGCAATGGTATTGAGATTTCAAGTCCATATTAACACTGTTTAAAAAAAAAAAACGTGCAATTATGCTACTCATATGCGGCAAAACACAAATAGAAAGTCCAGAAGCTAAAGCAAAGCAGCCCTTTTAAAGAGGGATGTATAAACCAATATAACTGAAAAGAGAACATACTTTATGATACCAGATGGATGACATTCTAGCAAAGCTAAAATTGCGAGAACAATAAAAGATCAATGATTATGAGAGTGAGTTATACAATTGTTTGAATCCATAGACTGCCGCACAATAAGTGAGCAAGCAGTGCAAAATGAGAGATGATACAGATGTACTGCAAAGCGATAAATGGCAAAAATGAGTCAGAGCAGATTTGGTTATAACAAATGTATCACTCAGCAGGGAGACACCGATAACGGGGAAGTGAGTCACATATAGGTCACGGAAAACCATTTGGCTTCTTCTTTATGTTGCTGTAAACTTGTAATTGCTTTGAAATAAGTATTACAAAATAAGTCTCCAGGGCTAGGGATATTGCTCAAAAGGCTTTAGAGCATGCTTTGCGTGTAGACATAGGTATAAGTCCCTATATGATTGCAGTCACCCAAAGTATGGCCATGTATGACCCAACCTCCTTCCCCGAGCAAATAACCCAGGATAAATCTGAGTGTTTTGTAATGCTCAAATAATAAATAGATTTATTTCAGCATTTGAACAAATTCAAAAAACTGGTAATATTTTGTTTAAGTAAAATAAATACAAGGGAAGTAAAAATCTGTGTCTGAATCATATTGTGCTATATAAAGCAAGTGAAATTTTACTGAGTTTCCAGATCTACACAATAGATCTTTATGTAGTATATGAAATATATAAAGTTATTTCCACCTATAAATACATACATATGTGCACACATATAAATATGCATATAAAAACTATTAAGAATATTGGGAAACTGGGAGAAATCTAAAATAACGTATTAAAATGGCAAAAGTAAAAGTATAGTTGTGCTCACAACTAATTTTAATTCATATTGTAGATAGTTCCCTATTTTGATCTGTTCACATCAGTCACATAAAGCAAAATTTTGTTTTTCTTCAATAAATCTTATTAAGGGGAAATCACATGTAATTTAAAGCAGACTTAGAATAAGATGTGTGGATGTGCATTAATGTTTTGGAGTTTCTGATGGAAATTTGTTTTGAACAGGTTGCAGTGATCCAATTTCATTTTGACAAGTTATTGCTAAATGTCACTCAGGGATATTTAAAAATGTTTTCAACTTAGGGAGTAAAAATTTTAAGTTAAAAATGGATAATATATATCACTCATGCCAAAAGCATTTCCTCTAAATTGAGAAAAACCATGTCACAGAGGAATAAGTAATGTGTTTTGTCCCATTGTTAATGGAGAGGTAAAATTGGAAAATAATTTTTTGTTATGACTATATTTCAATGGGCATTTATCTACAGCACAAAAAGAAAAGATTTTCATTATGACAGTAGAAAGAATTAAATGTAGAGTTAAAGACATTTTTCAATAATGGTTATTTAGATATGATTATCTTTCTTGAGCTTCGAGTTCTACAATTTCTCTGAAAATCTTTGATGTTTTTCCTGAATAATAAAAAAGTCCCCCTCAAAGTCACTGGAGTTATTGCAACACATTCCTTATTTAATCACTGAAGAGTATTCTGAGCTCATTGACTTAAAAAGTTGTTACAGTGTTATGAGATGGAGTTTCAAGTATAGTGCTTAAAGTTCTCAGAAAACTTTTAAATATGTAGGAGGAAAAAGGGAGATGGGCCAAAAGTCCTAAGGAAAAGCCTTATAAGGACCAAAATCCGGTTCCACGGTGTTCTGAGCTGGGCTTATGTATTCCTGAAGATGTGAGTCACTGTAAAGTTCAGGTGGTGGTAAGAGGCTCTGCAACATGAGGTCTGAGCATCAAATGTGGCTGCCTTCATGGAGAGTGTCCTCCAAGTCCCTGGAATGCTCCTTTGAAGTCCCCTAGAAGGAAAACAAAATAAAAATGTCATGAGGCTAGAGAGAGAATAGTTCAACCATAGGGTGCTTCCCGTGCATGTGACTGACTTGTGTTCCTTGTCCCATCAATGCATTTAGTCCCTATCCCTGCCTGGAGTGATTCCTTCCCTGCACACATAGTCAATAATTAACACTAAACACCATGGAGGCAGCGGGGACAGTGGCCCCAAAATAAAATGAAACAAAACAAAAATAAACAACAAAAAGAACGTCAAGGTCATTTAAGACCATGTAAGATTAAGTAATGCTTTAAAAATAAAGTAATTCTGTATGTAATATGGTTGAGATATTTAGTTAGTTAGTTATTGTTTTTTAGGAGACACCTTAAGCAGTGCTTAGGACATACTCCTGTCTTTGTGCTCAGGGATCATTCCTGGCAAAAACTTGGTAATTGAAGCCAGGTCAGCTGTATGCAAGGCAAGAGCCCTACCTGCTGTACACTCTCAATCGCCTCCACATTTAAAACAGAGACATTTTTTAATTTTTTTTTTTATTGATTCACCATGTGGAAAGTTACAAAGCTTTCAGGTTTAAGTCTCAGTTATACAATGCTCAAACACCCATCCCTTCACCAGTGCACATATTCCACCACCAAGAATCACAGTATACCTCCCCCACCCCCACAACTCCCCAGCCCCCCACCCCGCCTGTGTAACTGATAAATTTTACTTTACTTTCACTTTACTTTGATTACATTCAATATTTCAACAAAAACTCACTATTATTGTTTGGAGTTTCTCCCCCCAAAGGCGAACCTGCTGAAAAGGAAACATTTGATAATTTGTTTTCCATTGCTGAGAATGAAGAGATATGAGGTCAAGCAGCTGCAATAGCTTCTTCGTGGATTTAGATTTCTGTATTTTAGTATTTTAGTAACTAAGTCCAGAGAAATTTCTGCCAGAAATTGCATCATTGCAAGCTTGTATCTCTCTGCTACTTTATATTCCACATATGAGTGCAGTCTTTCTATGTCTGTCTCTTTCTTTCTGACTCATTTCACTCAACATGATACTTTCCATGTTGATCCACTTATATGCAAATTTCATGACTTCATCTTTTCTGACAGCTGCATAGTATTCCATTGTGTAGATGTAGCAAAGTTTCTTTAACCAGTCATCTAAAACAGAGATTTTTGAAGGACCTAAGAAGTGCCCGTCAAGAACAGTTAATAGAACAAAAATAGTAGAATTTATAGAACACATACACACAAACATATATATATATGTATACATATCTCAACTAAAAAGTTGCTTTATGTATCTTAATATAAAATGTTTATTTTTTATCATTGTCATTTAAAAGGAAATGTTGTATAAATAAGATTCTGCCTGCATGGGAGAGCCTGGCAAACTCCCCATGGTGTATTCATGTGCCAAAACCAGTAGCATGATGGGTCCAATTCCCCTGACTCTGAAAGCCTCCAATGCAGCACCATTGGGAAGGACGAGTAAAAAGAGGCTTCTAAAATCTCAGGTGTAGGACAAATGGAGACCGTTACTGAGAGACCACTGGAGAAAATCGACGATCAACAGGATGATGATGAATTAATAAAAGCTATAGCATTTATGTCTAAGCAAACAGTAAGATAGCTCTACACTCTATGATCTCAAAATATCATTGAAATTTACATTTAAAATTAATAAATTGAAAAATTAATCAACAAAGTGATTATAATGATGCAGACTAAAGGAGAGATTATTCTTGTTTTGTTTTGTTTGTTTTTGAGAGTCATATCCTGTTGTTCTCAGTGTTTGTTTCTGGCTCAGAGGATTCAGGGGACCAGGTGGAGTGTGCCCGATCACAGCTGGGTTGGCTATGTCCAAGGCAAGTTCCCTCTATGCTGAATTCTCTAGCTTCAAATGAGCTGATTCATTTAGGATGAGTTTTAAAGAATCAATAAATTCTTTTCTTATACATTTGTATCATTGTCATCCCGTTGCTCATTGATTTGCTCGAGCAGGCACCAGTAACATCTCCATTGAGAGACTTGTTACTATTTTTGGCATGTTGAATATACCACGGGTAGCTTACCAGGCTCTGCCATGCAGGCGAGATACTCTTGGTAGCTTGCCGGGCACTGCGAGAGGGACGGAAGAATCAAACCCTGTTGGCGGCATGCAAGGCAAACGCCCTAGCCATTCTGCTATAGCTTCAGCCCAGCGACAAGTTTCTTATACATAATTGCTAGAAACTTGTCAATGACAGAAATGTAAATGCATATTTGTTGCTGGGTCCTGGAGAACATGGGGAAATAATGAATCTTCCTAGGTAGAGTGACATTTAACCTGTCCCCTCTGGCATAAAAAAGGTGGTGATAAATATTTGCTATCCTTGATGTAAAGGTGGCTTGATACAAGGTAAGCACATTTTGACACAATGACCAAAGTAAATCATTTGATGTTTTGTATTTTATTCTTAAAAATATGGTAAAACACATGGTATAATTCAGTGACTGAAAAAATAACTTTGAACAGGTAAAACTGGAACAGGTGGTTGAGTCATTAGTCTATGAAACACTCAAGATGTTTCAATAACTTTCTCATCCCTCTTATCCTCCTGTTTCTAATTCTAAGGCACAAGCCTGCCACATCATGCCTTTTGCCAACTTTGTTTTCCAGTCAGTTCCTATACTCATCATGGGCTATTTGTACCCAATTTGTTTTCATTGGTCAAATTGTTAAACAGATTGATGCCAGATAATACTGTCAAGTACTGTCCTAAAAGCCAGTTCAGTAATTATTGCAGATGTCATTCTCTAGTGCCAAATATTATGGTTCTGTGTGTACATTTGTTTTGCAATGAAATTATCATTTTACAAAACCTGCTGAAATACATATTTGATACCCACAGAAAGAAATCAGTCTGTTCTGTAAATGTCCTACACTTCCATATCTAGACTACAAATAAGCATGATTCTCAAAATGAGATCATAGGATCAATGTTTATCACTTTTGAATCCCCCTTTTGCTTTATATTTATAATTTAACTGTGAACTTACATGCAAAACTTGAGTAAGACACTTTTACTGAAAGACATTCAATTCTTCTTTTTTAAAAAAAGAACAGTGATTTTAATTTTCATCTCTTCTCTATCTTTTCAAATTGCGTATTTATTACTGTATACATGAAAATGGAATCATTATCAAGTGTGTCAGACAAGGCTGTGAAAAAAACAAACATGGTACCTACCAATTTTTTTGGGTAGTTTCTTAAAATAAATCTTTAAGAATAAAATGTGAGAGCAGGGGCTGGAGTGATAGCACAGCGGGTAGAGAGTTTGCCTTGCATTCGGCCGACCCGGGGTTGATTCCCAGCATCCCATATGGTCCCCTGAGCACTGCCAGAGGTAATTTCTGAGTGCAGAGCCAGGAGTGACCCCTGAGCGTCTCTGGGTGTGACCCAAAAAGAAAAAGAAAGAATAAATTGTAAGAGCAGGTAGAGATATGTTATAATAAATAAGAACATATATCCAATCAACATGAGTTTGAATCCCTGTCACCACAAAGGTGCCTTGATCACCAACAGGACAGACTCTTGGACACACATGCAGGGTTAATCTGTGAATACAGCTTTTTTTGTCCCCCAGACCAAAAAGAGAACATAAAGCATCATGATATTTTATCCTGAGAATTGTGTGTTATTTCTGACATTGACAATAGTGGGAAGACAGAAGAAAACCTCAGAGGGAATTTAAATAGTTTATTGTCTTTTCCTCTAGAGAAAATGTTGTAATGAACAGTTTTGAATAATTGAAATTTGATAACATAGTAATTTTAATCTCTGCAATTAAATTGTTTCACAGATAAAATTGAATTATAATACTAATTTAGAAAGAAAACATGCAACCAAATATTCTACTTTGCAGTGCCAAGAAGCAAACAGTATGCTCAAAAATTGAACAGAGCAAACAAATGTTAATCTCAAAAGATTCAGAGAACTTTTGACAGAATTCAACATACAGCCAGGTACCTTGCTAAAAAAAATTCACAAGAACTATGGAAAGTAATTTTTTTTCCATATTGATTACAAAGTTATATGAAGTGCTTGTACTCTGTAATAGAATCCTAAAATTTGTACAGAGAAACTTCTCTTGCCACCGATGCTACCTGATTAAAGATATTAAAAGTTTAGTCTTGTCTTAATTGTAGTCTTTTATACTCAATCAAGAAAAAATATACATATTATAGGTAGTTGAAGAGCTTCTTCAGTTCATTGGTTCCTTATGCTATGGAAGTAGGAGGTTAGATCTTTCTGGAATCTTGGTCTAACAGTATTCTTGTCTTTATATTAACTTTCAAATTAAAATATTTTTATTCTGGGTATGTAATCAGGCTGGGATCCCATGTTTTACTGGGTCTGACTTAAAACTCAGAAAGTCCTGGAATTTGATTTTTTGACTTTATTTGTACTGAGTCCAGCATGAGGCCTTAGGTGATTATTTCTTTTTTTCTTTTTAAGGTTGAAAAGATTAACTTTACCAATGACAGGCAGATACTCACTATAAAGGCAGGTGAAAATGTTGTCTTCTTTCGCTGCAGTTTCTGCGGATAAGAATAAGAAACATTAATATCTTGGCCCACTTGGGAATCTTGAGTCAGCATTCTGGAGCAATTTGAGAGAAGATGGCAAAAAATAAGAACTTTTTACAAGTCAACTATTCCTGACAGAGAGGAAATACAATTTAATATTTTCTCTTCTTTTATAAATTCAGTACGGCAGAACAAAATTTTGGCAACCTACTCTTCCTCTCCCAAGTTCAACACTTGTCATGCTCTTCTAGCCCAGATTTGTTATGAAAATGTAACTTGACAACACTGCAATTGGGCCCCAAAATATGGTTAGACAGACTTGAGGGTGGCTAGCCATCTATGGTTAGATCAGAGTGACAGAGCTCTGAGTTTTATTCCATTTGCAAGTAGGATGATAGCGACTGTTTCCAGCTCTTAGGGGAATTGTCTAACTCCTTCAAATGGTTATTTTTGGAGAGCGGCTCTAGATCATCAGCGGGAAGTTATTTTCTCTCTCTTGTGTCTCTGAAATGCATCTCTTCATTTCCTTGTACATGAATTTTTTTTTTTGGCTGCCAGAGGAAAAATAACACAGGGAAGATTATATAAGACAAGGTATTTTATTTACTTTTAAGTCTGAAGGAGTTGGTTTCCTAAAAACTCTCATTCCGACACACAGATTGCTGCCCCCTTGGATCCTCTTTGGAATGAACACCCCCGAAGCATGCATTCTTAGTGTTTCTTCATGTGTAATCTCTGTATAACTGTATCACTGTCATCCCGTTGATCATCAATTCGCTCTAGCAGGCACCAGTAACGTCTCCATTCGTCCTAGCCCTGAGATTTTAGCAGCTTCTCCTTGTTCTTTCCAGTGGTGCCATATTGGAGGCTCTTTCAAGGTAAGGGAAATGAGACCCATCATTGTTACTGTATTTGGCATGTTGAATATGCCACAGAGAGCTTGCCAGGCTCTGCCTTGCGGGCAGGTAGGTACCTTGCCAGGTTCTGTGAAAGGGAGAAGTAGGCTATAAGAAATCGCTTCCAGGAGCTTTGTTTTATAGTCTCTAGACCTTGGCCGCTGATGGGATTACACAGCACCAGGGGCAGTTTCTGGGTGTGACTTCAAGCTATAGGAAAATGGGGGATCTTGATGGCGGAGGCCCAGTCCCCATCAGAGCAGACTTGGAGATCTCAGCCCTGGGTCCCGCACACCTGGGTTCCTCTGCCAGTTCCTTGTCCGAATGTGGGGAGAGTGGCCTTGAACATGGCTGTGGCTGGGTTCTGGAGGTCTTCCGCTGCCAGAGCACTTCTCAGGGCACAGAGCAGAAAATGGAGGAAAACTCAACCTTCCCCTCTCCGAGGGGCTCCAGTGAAGACAGGCAGGCATGGGGGCAAGAGATTATTATTCATGTGTAATAATATCCTCTTTTGGGAAGAACACCATTCAAATTGGATTGTGAGCAACTCTGAAGAATAATTTCAAGTTATTTTCCTTAAAATGGGTCGCTGAAATATTCAAATAAAATTCTTAAGTTGAATCAAAATGTGATTACACCCAGAGGTACTATGAGTTTAGCACTTTTAAAATTGATTTTTGGGGACACAAGGCAACCTACTGTGTTCACCAAACTCATGGTAATAAATGACCTTTACATCATTGCTGTAGCTTTGCTGTTTTTTAGTATGTGCTATTGGTTAAAAATATTATTTGGAAATTGTAAATGTGTGTTATATTCACCTATTCAATGATATATTTATTGGTTCTAGTATAAATATGAATGCAGCTACTTAAATATTCATATTCAGCTTTTCTTTTGCAAGAACCTACATTTTACATCAGTTTGGTAAATACCTAGTAGTATGATTTGTTTGTCTAATATTCCTCTCTAATCTATTTACCTTGATAAAATTTGACACAATCTGTGCTCTTCCTCTCCAGTTATATTTCCTTCCCTAACACAGCTATTTAATTTTTAAATGGAACTTTGTTTCTTTGAGCAAATGAAGATTCCATTTTGTGTTATATTTTTCATATATTTTTAAATGCTTTGAGTGAAACTTCCCTATTTGTTCACATCTAGAAAGGCCTTAGAAACATAACAGGAAATCCCAACATATT
The DNA here is from genome assembly GCF_027595985.1 of Sorex araneus. Lineage (NCBI taxonomy): Eukaryota > Metazoa > Chordata > Mammalia > Eulipotyphla > Soricidae > Sorex > Sorex araneus. The sequence continues at coordinate 276,809,871 of NC_073302.1, read as the reverse complement.
TTTATTTTAACTATTTAACTATTTGTCATTCTAAGGAGTATTAAAAAATCTATACGTGTGAAAAATATTCTACTAAAATTCTACTTTAGTAGTAATCTTATTATATTTATTAAAGTTCATTCATTCTGCTATTTATCAAGACTGGAAGAAGTATGTTTATTTTCTCCTCCCTTTTTAAATTGACAATTTCTCTATATAATCAACATCATTATTTTAAATTTTTTTATCATGACCAGTATTTTCATTTGTGTCTCAATAAATGCATGGAAGAAGTCAAGAAGCAGAAATGTCTTCTGTCACAGCCTAATTAACATTTCCATATTCTTGCTGCTGAGATAGGGTACATAAATGAGAAATGTTTTCAAGACTCTGAAAAAAAAAAGCTCACATAAAATTAATGTCAGCTGATTGGAAAGCAAACAAACAGATTTATTTTCTAATAACCAGAGTAGTGGAGATTGCTTCTCTTGCTTCATACGGCAGCACATTAATGAGATGACAAAGTCTTAAGAGACAAACGGTCAAGCTTTTCAACTTGGGTAGATAACATCCTCCATTTCAGTCTTTGCAAATGGGAAGAAAAATATTAGTGTTTCAAGCAAGTTATAAAACCAATAGAAATGTGTTAATCCTGACCAAGACAGAATAATGAAAGTTACAGATCACTGGAGATAAAGAAACATTTCCCATTCCTCAGACAGTCATCCATTATTTAGCCCTGCATAAGCTTTAGTTTCTATTTATATACTCCTTTCACCAAAGTTAGGTTCATGAATGTTAGATGTCAAATGGAGAAGAATCATGTTTCAAATTGCATGTTTCCTTTCTTTCTGTATAATTTCATATACACTCAACTTAGCACCACCCAGTAGGAAAAATGTACATTTGTTCACTTTAGTTCAGTAAAAAAGAGCATACAGGAGATTTGGAGACCTCATCTCTTGCCTAATTTGCTATTAAATATCAGTGGCTCATGCAAGTCATTTATCATCTCAGAACTACTTGTAAAAATTATACTGTTTTCAATGCTCCTCATTTGTTTTAATGGTCAAAGGAGTTGGTGAATAATTTATAAATTTCACTAGGTTACCATAAATAATCAGGAAGTCATATGAAATTGTAGAGAATTTCAATAATTAAAGATATATATTATGAGACAGATTTTTCTTGAAAGTCATTAGGGAGAAGAAAACTGCTCACAGATATAAATGATTTATGAAGAAATACTTAATTACTTATGTAGTACATGCTACTTAAAATATTTACAGCATTTATTTTAATATATTATACTCAAAAGTTAATTTGGCATTAATATTTCCTTGATAAGTGATTTTTGTAATATTATAAGGTGAAAGATCAATAGTTAAGTTGTAAAACCTATTCTCATGTAATCAAACATTTATTAAGTACAACTAGTTGAATGAGAACACAATAATGTACATGAAACATTTTAAATAAACTTGTCAGGTAACTAAACTAAAATATTATTAATGCTGCCACTCAAAACATCTATTAAAAATTCATGGAGTTTCACAGGTAATGCTGAAAAATTGCATCGTAAATGAACTCTTTGAAGTGATTACAGTGTATTGCACAATGCAACATCTAAATGTATTTGAAATGAAAGCTTAATCAAACAAACTTTTAATAATTACTATTTATTTGAACTAGTGACTCAAAATAGCCATTGTATGCTACATGAAAAACTTTTAAGTAATACCAGATATATATCCTGAATAAAACCATTTTCTTGAGTCATCAATGTTATTTGTCTTTGAAAAATAACTTTTTTCCTCTTAATTCAGCACTCAGCAGTACTGTGAACATATTGATCTGCAATCAACTGCTGACACAGTTATTTGGTTTTCGCCATATATTTACTGAACTGCAAACACAGCATTATGACAGGCATATATAAAACAGTTTTCTGGTACACACAAAAACTCATTGCAAACACTTTATCTAAGTGACAATTTTATCTGCAGTTTTCTTTCTTCAATTTGTTCAGTAAAGAGTGTGTACGTTAGTCACCATAAAAACAGCACATTGCTATAAATCATTCCCCAAAGCAAAATGATTTTGTATTTCCTCATTTATAATAAGGACCTTAATGCATGTTAAAAGTCTATAGATAGCACACTTTCAATATAGCTTGAATTGAAAAAGATGACGAAGCTTAGAATTAGTTTATCAACATTAAATAAAAAAACAGCGAGGAAACATTTTACATGTCATAAATTTGCTAATTTAATTAATCCTGCAAAATATATTTCAGTTAAAATGCTGTGTTGGATTTGAAATTGAAAATAACAGTTTTTTAAATATTTAGTTCACTATTTGGCAAATATAATTTTACAAAGGCATTGACTTGAAATATTATTATTTTGACTGTATATCTTACAACTGTCTTATTAAACTAGTTATTCTCTAAGGATTTCAACTAGAAAGTTACAAAACCTGTACCATGTCAAATAGCAAGGAATATTTACTTTCGCTTAGGTTTGATCATTTATACCCCAATATGTTCCCCTACATCACACCAGAAATGAACACTGAATACAAACCCAGAGTGAGCCCTGAGCAGGTATGGTCTCCGACAAAAAACATCATGAATCAGGAATCATGAAAATCCTGTTAATCACCGATTTCTCCGGCAGCTCAGTAACCTCTCATTTCATCCTTTCCCTGAGATCTTAGAAGTCTCTCTCTACTCAGCCCTCCCAAGGATGTCACTCTGGGGGCTCTTTCAGGGTCAGGGGAATGAGATCAAGCTTGTTACTGGCTTTAGCATATGAATACACCATGGGAAGCTTGCAAGGCTGTCCCATGTGGGCAGGAAACTCTCAGAAGCTTGCCAGTTTCTCCCAGAGGGAGAAGCAGGCTACATGATATCTACTTCTGGGAGCTTGCTTTTAAGTTTCTCTCTGGATGTTGGCCATTGATGGGATTACACACACCTGGGTTCCTCTGCTGGTACCTTCATTCATGAGGCCTGTCCGAACGTGTGGAGAGGGGCCTCCAACATGGCTGTAGCTAGGTTCCAGTGGTCTTTGGCTGCCGGGAGCTCTTCTCGGGGTGGGGAGGGAAGCTGGAGTCCACCCCCTCCGAGGGGTCCCGGGGAAGACAGCCAGGCGTGCAGGCAAGAGACTCTCTGACAAAAAACATAGAGAATAAATTTGATGATTGATTTGCTAAATGTATGAGCATAATAATACTGGTGTAAGAAGAAATATATATATGTATATATACATATATATGTATATAGTAGTTTTGTTTTTAATTGGGGGAGTTTGGGTTCACACCCTGCAGTGCTCAAGGCTTTTTTTCTGACACTGTGCTCAGAGATCACTCCTAGCAGTGCTCAGGGGTACTGAGGTTCTAGGAATTAAACTTTGGTCTGCTGCATGAATGCAAAGTGCCTTAATCACTGCCTTATGTTTCCAGTGTCTGGTTTTACTTTTCACGTAGTGATTATGGAAAGAGAAGCTTGTGAAATAATTGGAAGAACTAGAGTGCATAATTTGTGTGGGGGATACTAGATACATTGGTATAGCCCAGATAATCTCACCCTACTCACACAAAAGAAAGATTTGAATTTTAACTTGTGACTTTAATTTTTATTTCTCAGGTATACGCACACACACACACACACACACACACACATACATATATAGCATGTGCCAAGAAACAAAAAATGAACATCTAATATTATTTATTCAATCACTTTTGCATTTAGATTTTCCCAGTTTATTTCATCATGATTTCTATCTGACTGTGTTTTCATCTCTAAGAAGCATAATATTGCAAAATCTCTTCTAAAAAAACACATTAATTTAAACATGATTTTGGTAGATTAAATTATGAAAATTCTGTTTTAGGTGACAACAATTAATGCTACACAATTTTATTGTGTGATGCATGAGAAATAGCAGAGAGATTCATCCAGAATAAAACACTCAGATACTATGTGATTACATTTTTCAAAATTCCTGACCAGTTAGCAAAAGAATATATGGGAAAATCTTGAAAATAACGAAGAAAAATGAATCATAGTTTAGAAAGGTGAATTCTCACTAAGCTTTAGGCTTTCAACAGAGCTTGCCTTTGATCCTGTTTTCAGTATCATGCTTGTTGTGTTTGATGAATTACATGAGAGAATATTCTCAGCACTCAGGTAATGACACATTAAAATTATTTAGGCAAATACAGTCCATGGACAAATTAGGGAAATTGTCTACAAATATCAAATTACCTAATTTCTAAAATAGAATGAGGATAATTTCTTTTTCTAGAAAATTCTTATTTTGTTTTTGTGTGTTTGTTTTGGTTTTTGGGGTTACACCCAATGATGCACAGGGGTTATAACTCTTGGCTCTGCACTCAGGAATAACCCCTGGTGGTGCTCGGGGAACCATATGGCATTCTGGGAATCGAATCCAGGCCAGCCTCATGCAAGGCAAACACCCTACCCACTGTGCTATAGCTTCAGTCACTCTAGCAAATTCTTTATCACAAATCAATGCTTACTAGAATGAACTTAAAGTGATATAAATAACCTAGAAATTTAAAACTAAGGTTGCAGTTAAAATAAGCCCTATTTAAAATTATTTATTTTAACTTGCAACAGTAAACACAAATCATTTTTTATTTACTATATAATCTTAGAGTTGTCTAAGTTAGTATCAAGTACATGTCATATAATGAAAAACAATTTTAAATATTAAGATATAGTATGCAACAATCAGGAGTAAAATAAACAGTGGTTACATCAATATCAAACTACCAAAGAATGAAGATAATGGAATAACTTAACATTTATACTAAATCATGTGCATTGATTAAAAGAAATGTGAATATCAAAAATATCACGAATACCACACACTATCACAGAAAAAAATACAAATGTTAAACCAAAAAATCAACTTCTATAAAATAAATATTTAAAACAGGAAATTTAGCATTAAATATATATTTTAGAGTAGTGCCTAATCAAAACTTGAAATATAATTTGTAATCTCTTAATAAAACAATAAATCATAATGAGAAAAGAAAAAATCAATAAATTAAAGGATGGCTATTTTAAATGCCCAACTTATTTTCTGGAAAGATGAGGTAAAAAATTGGGAGCAGGGTTAAGATAGATAGTACAGGCATCAGGATTTGCACATGGCAGATGTGTATGTGTACCCATCCCATATGTCATGGGGTGGATGGCAGTAAAAAGAAATACATGTATATTTTTCATACTTGTGAATAAAAGTAAAACAAATTTTAATGAACTACAAACAGGATTAAACAACAGTAAGCTGTTCCTATATATGCCCAAGAATATTTGTCCTTTTTTTTTAACCCTTGATGTTATCTTTATCCCCTTCCTGTGGCCATATCAGAATTAAATCCAGGATCTCAAATATGTAAAGCAGATGATCTACTGCTCAAAAGGCATTAATCGTTAAAAGTCGAGAGGAGATTAAATTAAATTAGGGAGATGTGATAGTTCAAGTGTAAACAATTAAATTAATTTAAGGAGATATGATAGTTCAAGTGTAGACAATGCAATTGCGGAAATATTATCTCCAAGAGGGGAATTTATGAGGTAAAGACAAATACAATTGCTGCTTCATCCCTATAAAAATATATTTTTAAAAACGCGCCTTGGGAAAAAAAATACTGTTGAAATGTGTAGGATAACATTGGTTTGTCCTTCCTCCCTTGCCACAAGGGAGCTTAGGTTTATTGGGTTACACACCCACCTAGGTGGAGTTTCTTCCTTTGAACCTGATGGGCCTTCAGAAAGGACTTTCTTATGTTGATTTTGCTGGACTGGTGTAGCATCTAGCCCCGGTGCTGGGTAGCTGGAGAGAGATGAGAGAATTGGAGGGAGATGAGAGAGAGAAAGGAGAGAGAAAGCAGGGCAGCAAGATGGAGCGAGGAGAAACTAGCAAGGGGGACAGAGGGAGAAGGATGTAGAGGAAGAATACAGGAGCAGGCATGTGGAGAGAGAGCCCAGGCTGCGAGAGAGAGCACGGAGAGATGAGTGGGAGAGATAGAAGGAGACAGGAATGAGGAGCAGTGTGAGACTACAATGGGGAGCTTAGAGAGACTGGAACAGGCACATGGGGAGAATGGAATAAACAGCAACTGATCAATCAACCAGCCTAGCCCTTCTTTTCTCCTCCATCTGCTCTGGCTGCCCTGGGTACAGGAGTGGCTAGGTTCTGATGACTGTTATGCAAAATAAGAGCCTTCAGAATCTCCCAATCTCATTCAGGCAGCTACAAGTAGTGTAGTAGCGTACCTAGAGAGGAAGTGAGAATCAACACACTTTTACTCATAGTCAGAAGTAACTGAAGGAATATCTTTTCATTGCAGGACCCTGCTTGCAACCCCAGAGAAAGCTGTGATAGTCATTTACCATCCCACTGCTGGAACTTAATGTATTTACAAGGGACATGCCATTTTAGTAGTTTTGATTTGTTAATGAGTTTTGATTCAATCCTATTGTATTATAGAAGAATAAAGCTAATTAAGAGTTGAAATAACCCTCACATCCTGGGTAAATTCCCTCCACCAGAGTGGAAAAGCACAATATTTCTTAGTAAAAGGAAATGACAAATTTGATAGTATATGACAGTGGTGGTTACTGGAGCACTCTAGATGACATTGGAGGCCTCCTCAGTACATACCTGATTCCATGCCCAAAGACATAATCAATGTTAAGAAAATACCAAACCTTCAGCAAAATTTACTGAAGTTTGCATATGAGTAGATAAGAGTCCATGGATCTGAAAAGCAGCAACTGCATTGCAAATAGTGGTTAGTCTTTTAATGGAAAGAGAAAACATAATTAATTTTGGTATTTCTTTTAAGCCTAAAAGATATTAGGTAACAATGCCATAAAATGACATTTTAGCATTTCTTGGGATATTCTCACTAGAAAGGTGAGAATGTGAGTTTTCTACTTTCTGGTAAACCGTATGGATCAGAAGTCCAGAATAATATTTCATATACTTTTCAATAATTATTCTTCTTGCCATCCCACCTATTAGTAGAAACCCCCTTAAAAATGAAAAGAAAAAGGGTTCTTTAGTTGGTACTATATTTATTAACAGAGGAACAAGAAGTGGTGGTAAATTTTCACTGAGTTCCAACTGATGTACACAGTAAAATAATATGCAATGCATTTTTTCTTCAGCAGAGTCTTATGTTTTACTTTGTTTATGGCAATGTATTCATTTGTGTTAAATGCAGACGTTTTCTACTGGTGCAGGATGACATCATTGTTATTCGTGAGGAAATATTCTTTCATCAATTTGATTCTTTCTCCTTTGCTTTCATTTTTTCATTCATTTGTTCCATTATTGATTTCTTTATTTGCTTGTGTGTTTCTTTTTACTGGAACTCTTGGCATTGCAGTCCTAGTGAGGTGGGCTTAAATGCTTCCTGAACTAATCCAGTAGTGTAGTGCTTGGATCAGATAGTGGGGGGGTGGGGTTGGGGTTGGATAAGAGGGAAACTGGGACCAACTGGTGGTGGGAAAATTACACTGGTGAAGGGATGAAGTTGGAATATTATATGACTGAAATCAGATCATGATGCTTAATCATGAACAATTTTGTAAATGTGTATATCGCTGTGATTCAATTAAAAAAATAAAAATAAAGTAAAAAAAGAATAAAAAATCTCAGACAACTTTAATAGCTTTAAGAACCCAATGTTAATCAGTAAACACTTGTTTCTATTGTTTTAATGGATGGATACATTATGATGCTACTGCATATTATAGTAATGGTTAACTCAAATTTTCCCAGTTAAATGGAGATTTATACAGGACTAGTGATAGAAGTGTGTTTATTTAACAGTATACCTTATTGGTCTTTATGCTAATTTTTCTCACCAATTATCTCATGGCCCCTAGACTAAATGAAAGCTTTTTTAAATCTATCCCAATTTAAAATGATATCACATTTTCTTTTCTTCACATGACAATTTTATACTAAAGTTACTTTTATATATCTAACAGTAACACCTAATTGGAAAACTAATAAATCAATGAATTTGACCTTAATCTGTATTTATAATGGTAAACACTGTTGCATAGCAACATTTAATTATATGTTCATATATGATTTCCAAGCCTTTGCTAAACTTTGACAGACAAGATCAAATCTTGATTTGTATATCTGAGTAGTTGACATGCAGTCAAATTTTTGCATGTCCTACACAAATTACACAAAAGTTATGAGGAATATTTCTATTACTTAAAAACATATTTTACTTCAATATTGATTCATAATATAGATGCAGGTTTTGGCTTTGACCACAGTATGGTTATGTTATACTTTAGAGAGCTGAATGTGATGGCAGATACTGAGCCCCCACTTAATTAATAATTAAGCAAGATCCCTAAGTATTTCAAGTGTAATATATATACATATATATGATAATGAGAACAGATTTTTATTATGACTAATATAACTGTCTACTGAAATGACATTCTTGGGTTCTCATCTGCTGATTGAGACAACTCTTCTCTTAAGCAAAGAAGATTGATTTGCATTGCTATTACAGAATTTCAATTGCAAAGAATCAAAGTAGGTAACAGATGGCATACCTGCTGAGGGATTCCAGGTCACTGATGGAGTAATACTGAAGTGACAAGTCTTTTTTGCTCTACACATGTAATGCTTGATATGAAGAGATTTTAGGATTGCTGTTGTCATCATTATCTTGTGATAAAAAGGTGGACATTCTGATTGCATCTGTGGTTATCTGTCAGTTGTTGAAAACAAGTACAAATAAATTTCATCTGTAACCCCTAAATTTAGATCTTAACTATATTCAAATAATATGATTTTTTCAAAGGACAGCTTTCAGGAATAAAACTTGTGAAAATTTTAATGAGTAGTATCACATTAATGCAGAAAATGCATGAGATAATTATAAATAATCATAGTGTATAATATTTTGATGTAACAATGTTAGTTTTGATGAATATTTATTATACATATTTTTGTTGCATATATTTGTTTTCACAAAACTTTTCACAAACTTATAGACAATAAGGAATACACATAATAGGATTTTAGATACTAAAAATTGAAATGTATTAGCTTTATTAATATATGGATTAAATTATGGAAGAGGAAATAGGCTATTAATTATGACACACATATTAATTATGCCACATTTATAGTTCATATAATCCTATTTCTCTAGGTAATATTTCTAACATATTTAATTCACTATTTTTTTCATGAATCTTGCACTGCCAAGACAGCTAGAATATTAACATCATCCCCAAACCATTGATTCACTCTTCACACAGAGCTCCATGGATTGGAATGCCTAAGTATAATCACTATTTCTTGGATATCCTGGCATCACACATTTACAAGGGTATTTATTGGCTTTATTGCAATAGCACAGTGGGTAGGGTGTTTGCCTTGCATTCAGCCGACCCAGATTCAATTGCTCTGAACATTTCAGAGAGCCCAGGAAGCAACCAAGAGTGTCTCGCCAGCACTGCAGAACTTAGCAAGCTACCCATGGCATATACGATATGCCAAAATCAGTAACAACAAGTCTCACAATGGAGATGTTACTAGTGCCTGATCAAGCAAATCGATGAGCAATGGGATGACAGTGCTACAGTGCAGTGCTATGCTGACAGAGAGAAGCATCAAATCAGTTATTTCAAGTGTCTTTAAGTATCTGTAGCACTTTAGCACCGTCATCTTGTTTTTATCGATTTGCCTTAGCAAGCGCCAGTAATGTCTCCATTATGAGACTTGTTACTGTTTTTGGCATATCGAATGTGCCATGGGTAGCTTGGCAGCTCTGCCATGTGGGCATGATACTCTCAGTAGATTGCAGGGCTCTCCAAAAGGGATGGAGGAATCAAATCTGGGTTGGCCGTGTGCAAGGCAAACTCCCTATCTGCTGTGGTATCACTCCACTCCTCTTTAAGTATATGTGGGTAAATTAATTTTCCTTTGATACTGATGAATGACAGCTTTTCTCTTTAGGGAAAAGTAATAAAAAATTGAATATAATTTCAGTGTCTCTGTATGACTCCTCACTCAAAGGATTCAGGCTCCATGATTTGACATGATTGATAAACGAGAGAGAAACTTTAACTTATAACAATCAAATTGAATATTTTTTGAAATCTTTATTATGAAAAATTTAATTATAAAAACATATCATACAAAAAGAAAAACTTTCTGTAACTAAAGTTGGTTTAAATTATATTATGGTAAATAATCTTATTTTATTTCCACACAGGCATATTTCTCTCCAACCTCAAAAATCGTATAGCTAAGTTATAATCATTCCATAAATCCTGCCTTCAATTTCATTATCACATAATGTTCCAAAATAACTATTTAAGTTTCTCTTTGTTAGTAGACTATAAATATTTTAAGTTGATATAAATTCTTTCTTGTAAATGATATTTTATATAATTTTTATGTTTCTTACTTTGCAGAGAATAGCACTGTGATGCTCATTAGAATAAATAGTATAATTATCAGTTATTAATTGCTCAATTATCATCTTTGTAAAGTGGCTGTTCAAATTATTACCATTTATATACGTTGGGATTTTATATATTTATTCTTTATTTTAAGTTCTTTATATATATGCATATATATACATATATAGCTATATATACCTATTTTACATGTTTTTTTTTTTTTTTTTTTGCTTTTTGGGTCACACCCGGCGATGCACAGGGGTCACTCCTGGCTCATGCACTCAGGAATCACCCTGGCGGTGCTCAGGGGACCATATGGGATGCTGGGATTCGAACCTGGGTCGGCCGCGTGCAAGGCAAACGCCCTACCCGCTGTGCTATCACTCCAGCCCCTATTTTACATGTTTTTAAATGTATTTCTTCTAGAAATTTTATCCTGTGTCTTATCTTTCTCACAAAATTATGTATGTACTTTTATAAACAAAACCTCTATGTATAGACTGGAGAAAGATTACAGAGACTAGAGTACTTACTTTGCAAACACATGACCCTCTTCAATCCTCAATGCCACATGCAGTTCAGCAAACACCACCAGCAATGATGCCTGACCACAGAGTTCTTAGTACTTCTGGTTATTCACTCCTCCAAAATAAAATCTTTATTTCTTAAATCAAAATTTATTTCCTCTCATAGCACTTAGAGGCTGATAAAATCTCAGGAACAAACTAGACTGCCAAAACAAAGAAGGACTGAAATGACTGTACTTTCAACACATGTACGCTGGCATCGGAAGAATCCATCGAAGACCGGGTGGTACAAGTGCAGAAGATCAAGTATGACATCATTGGTCTGACCGAGATGAGAAGGCATCGATCACATAACACCAAACATTAGCCAAGCGGCACAAATGCTGGCCGACTTCGAGTTTGGAAAGGTCGGTGTTTGTTGTTATTCCTTCCTATTCCAGTAGACACATGATGTTCTCTGCAGATTCTTCAGGTGTTCAGGTCTGACCTTGTCTGGACCAGGTACTATATGCTTCTTTATAGACAAAATAGTGTGTTGGATTTTGGAAGGGAGAATGTTGGGAACAACTTATCCATCCTGTGGAATTTGGTATGTGGCAAGGTGGACATGGCTATTGAAGAGATTGAGATCCAAGTAGAAGTTGTGAATAATCCTCTCCATTGCTCTTCTGGAATATGTGATAGGTCCATCAGGATGTCAGACGACAGGCAGATTGGGCAATAGTTGCTGATGTCATGGATGTTTCCCTTCTTGTACAACAGAATGGTCCTGCTGGTTTTCCATTGGGACGGAACCTTGCATATGGACAGGTGGTGTGTGATGAGCCAAGCCAGTGTATTGACAAGTACTGCCGGCAGATTCTTCAGGTGTTCGGGTCTTTCCTTGTCTGGACTGGGTGCTGTAAGCATCTTTACAAATGACATATACATCCTGTGGAATTTGGTATGTGGGCAGGTGGACATGGCTGTGAAAGGGATCTGAGTAGAAGTTGTGTATAATTCTCTCCATTGCCCTTCTGGAAGATGTCATAGATCCATCAGGACATCGGAGTGTCTTGGTCTTACAATTGGTCTTTTTGGTCTTACAGTTGGCGAAGGACAGGCAAGCGTTGCAAATACTTCTCCAGGCTTTTGCTGCATCATCCAACACTGCTGCTCTTCTCTCTTTGACGTCTTCCTTTATCACTTTATCACTTCTTTGTATAGCTTTTCGAGCTTGGAAGTTAGCTTGTGATTGCCTGAGGCTCGTGCCAAACCACGTTGGTGAATGAGCTCAAAAATTGGTGTCTGTGGCTTTCCCACTCTCGGCATTCCTTGTGCAGTCATGGAGGTGCTGAACCAGTATATCATATTCCTCATCAATGTTGTCAACCATGTTGCTGCAATAATGCCAAAGAGCTCCCAGTTTGGTGGTCATTCTGGGAGTTGTCTTCTTAAACTTAAACTTTGCAGACCTTTCTCCCAACTCTGTGAAGTAAAATTTTGCACGAAGGAGACAGTGGTCTGATCCCATTTGGAATTTTGGGACAACAGCAACATCAGTCAGGCAAAACCTTTGATTGAATATGATGTGGTCAATTTTGTTTTAGAACTGTCCACCAGGAGACTCCCAGGTCCAACATTTAGATTCGGCCTTCTGGAATTGTGAGTTACCATGGATGGTCTTGGTCAACATGATGAACTCAGACAGTCTCTCACCCTTTTCATTCCATTCTAGGCCATGTGACCCAATATAGAGTTTTTCAGGTGACCTTCTTGATCTTGTCTTGGCATTAAAATCACCAACAATGATCTTGTAGAAGGTGTGGTCTTCTTTATAGAACTTCTCCAGCTCCATGTAGAATGTCTCAATTTCTTCTTAATTGTAGTTGGATGTTGGTGTGTAGGCAATGAAGATAGAAACTGCTGGCAGTGAGCCATATCTATTCAAGCGTAATAGTCCAATTAAGGTTGTTAGGCATTCAAATGAATCAATGCTCACGGCCAAGTTCGGGTTGACAAGGGCACCAATGACACCGACGCCTCTATTGTCGAATATTCTGAGGAATAGTTCTTTTCCATTGTCGAAAATGGCGTGATGTGATTGATGCTTTCTTGTTTCAGTCAGACCAATGATGTTGTACTTGATCTTCTATGCTTGCACCATCAGGTCCTCGACGGATACTTTCAATGCCAGTGTACGTGCATTGAATGCACAGAGAGCCATTTTAGTCTCTCTCCATTTTGGCAGTCTAGTTAGCAAAATATTATGTATACAGAAAATTAAAAGAGAAAATATTTTATTCTCTCAGCACAAAAATATTCAGTACCACTGGGCAGATAGTGTAAGGATGCTCGCCTTTCAGTTGGCTGACCTCAATTTGATCCTTGGCACCACATATCTTGCCCCAAATGCTTTCAGGAACGGTTCATATGCATCAACAGGAATGGCCAAATATCACTTACCCTTCAATAACAGTTCAGTGGTTATATTAAAACATTAGATGAGTTTATTTTATAATTTTTTAATATTTGACTTAACTGGTAATATGATGCAAACTTGTATAAGTATACCTACAATTTTATTGCATCCAAACAATAAAAAAACTAATTTTTCTAAACTCCCTTCTGATTTATTTTATCAAGCTACTTATTTTGGCTATATAGTTTTCATATTATGTCTCCATTATGCATTGAAATTCATCCAGTATCACCTTAGCCTATCTTCAACCATTTGTTTTAATTTCTGTTAGCTTCATAAATTCTGCTATACAAAATATGTTCTTTAGTTTACTCATATATTTTCTATATAAAGCTATATAGAGTAAAGACATAAAATCAAATATATTCATTTGGAGTAATAATTCTCTATAATGCTGTTTTGCAGCAAACTACTTAGGGGCTTTCTTGTAAGTGACTAATGTATATTTAAATTTAGGTAAATATAACACATCAGGTAAGTTTTAACATTTTAGTATTTGGCTTTGTTGTACTTACATCGTTTTATAATTTTTTATTTCCAGCCTCTAGATACATTTTGTATAATTATAATATTTTCACAAATATGCATAAACAGTATATTTTCTATGACAAAACTTAGTCAAAATCACAATACTAATAATACACTCTAAAAAATAAAACCAATCATTCAAGAAAGACAAATAAGTTAAAATATCAAACTACAATATATCTAAGTAAAAACAAAAATTATTCTTAGGGAACCACATAATTCTTCGAGTATTAAGAAATAATTATCATTTAAAAAATAAGTTGCATGTAACATAAATATTTTTGTTACTGTTTGGAATTATTTGACCTCTAATATATTTTTCATTAAAGCTTGCTGTTATATAATTTATACAATGAGAGCAAAAGATAATTTCTACATGTTTAAATTAGAATTCAAAGATGATTGACTTTCTAACACCAAGCTTTTTTTTCTGTATGATAAAATAATACAGGAAGAAAAGTAAAACATACTTTCAGAATTGTTTAAGAAATTTAATCCTCTTATTCCAAGAGATTTGAAAATAAAAGACAGAGTAAAATACAAAAAATATCATCAGGAAAATGGTTAATTTAATACTATTACAAACAATATTTTATAATTATAATTTAAATAATTTATGTTTAATTATATATATATATATATGGCTTTTTGGGTCACACCCCTCGATGCTCAGTGTTTACTCCTGGCTCTGCCCTCAGGAATTACTCCTGGTGGTACTGGGGAGACCATATGGAATGCCAAGGATTGAACCTGGGTTAGTCTCATGCAAGGCAAACGCCCTATCCACTCCAGCCCCTAAGTTATATTTTTATCTTTACTTTTTAAATATTTTTTCATGATAATGATTATAACATGGAAGAAATTATTGCATTTATTCTGACTTTCACGTATCACAGATAATATTTCAAGAGTGTAACATTAATTAATTTATGTAATTCTTGAAGAAATCAATTTATATAGTTCAAAATGTAAGTTTAGAGTATTACATACATTTCAGATTATTTGACACATGGTATAAACTACCATTATTAAATAAAATAGAGTGAATCAAAACATCAATTAAGTGCATTGTATTTCTACTATAATATTTTTATGTTAAAAATAAATAGATTATTTCTGATGACTAATATCCAACATAGGTTTAGTTAAGTATTGGTCTCAAAAACACAAGAGCTAAACTTAGAATGTTATTTGGCAGAAAACATTGGAAAATGAAAGGTGGGTTGCTTTTTTAACAACTACAAATAGCTAATTACACAAAATAAGTTCTAGAAATGTGACATACAATATAGTGCTGTGATAATGAACTATACAGCATTATATGTTCAAATATATATATATATGTTTATTTCAGTGCTGTGTTAATGTGCTTAAATGATCATTCACTATGTTTGTGAATATTAAACCATTTGGTATACCTTAAATATATATAGGTTTGTTTTTTTTTTTTGTCAGATCCAGCAGTGCTTAGAGCTTATGCTGAGAAATCACTCCTGGCAAGTCTTAAAAGTTAATACAGGATGCCAGGGATCCAACCTGTGTCAAAGTCATGCAAGACTAGACTCTACCTGTAGGATGACATTACTTTGTCCTCTCCCCCCCTTGCCACAAGAAGCTTGTCTTGTTTTTTCCCAGAGTTTAGACTTACCCCAGTCACACTCATCAAGGTGTTCCCGAATCTCTCCCATCTCGTTGTTTAGCTGTAACCACTTCCCTATGCTCTCTTCCCCAAAACAGTTAATCAGCTTCTCCCCCTAATCTAACTCTGCTAATTTGTAAGGTCAGACCTTCCTAAGATACTGAACTTATATTATAAGTTAATATTGCCTTTCTCCTCTCCTTATGCCTTTTGAATAATATACTTTAAAGCAATGTCCTTTTTGTATAGACACAAGAAGACAATATTATGCTTTTGTAACTTGGGTCTTAATTGGCTTCGAATATTATTCATTCCAGGGCATCTGCTTTCTCCACTTAAGCCTCAGTTTCCCTCAGTTCCTAGCACCCCAAAAGCAGGGTCCCGACAAGGGACGGGACGGATACAGGGCAAGCAGTGAGTTATATGTTACCCTGGCATCGAGATGGGCTTGGCCAAAGTGCCTAATTCTTAACTATAAGTTAAGAGTTTGATCATAGACAAATGCTGTCATGATCCAAAAGTAATGATGTGACTAGGACCCTGCTAGGGATAGGAAAGACTGATCTGGCCTGAGCACTGTAGTCTGAGATCTAGATGGCCCCAGGAGAGCAATTCTGTAAGCTTTTTTTTTTCTTTTTGGTTCCTACCGGGCAATGCTCAGGGGTTACTCCTGGCTTTGCACTCAGGAATTACTCCTGGTGGTGCCCGGGGGACCATATGGGATGCTGGGAATAGAACCCGGGTTGGCCGCATGCAAGGCAAACGCCCTCACTGCTGTGCTATCGCTCCAGCCCCAATTCTATAAGTTTTAATGCATTTCTTATTGTGTCCATACAAAATGATTAATATTATGAATTCTTATATGTTTGCTGGGTGAGGAGAGGAGAAACACACTCATAGGACTCCGCCCTTGGGTGGATCCTCCTGCTGAAAGAGAATCAGTCCTAGGAGAAGCATCCCCTGAGGGAAAAGAACTTTACTCCTATTGATGGTGACCACACCTATGTGTAAGCCCCAACCCTCTCATGTGGGGGGGATTTAACTAGGCTGTAAGAGTGGGTTGGGGATCCAGATCCACAGATCCAGAGAGAGATCCAAAACCAGGAGAGAAGCAGAGAGAGAGAGAAAATGAAATAAACTGATCGAGCAACCAGTTTGGCTTTCTTCCTTCCGTCACCTGCCCTTGACCAACAGCCACACACAGCGATTCCAGAGCACCGAACACAGGCGGTGAGACAGAGCTGCTCGGAGAGCCTGCGAGTGCACACGCCCATAGGCGTGCCTTTTAGTTTTTTACACCTAATCACTGTACTGTTTGAGACCCCATTAAAAAATAGACACATATATATTTCGTTGTGTATGTGCATATTAATCATTAATATGTATTAATGATCAACAAACATAAAAGGGACATAAGAAAAACTTATAATTGAGAAATATATTAATTGCCTTTATTGGGTTGATGATATTATGAATGTATGCATATGTGTACAAATAACTGTTTTTTAAAAAATCATAACGTTTTTCACAATATTTGATTATATTTAATATTTAAATACCAATCCCACCATCAGTACACCTTTACACCACCATATTTCATCCTGAACCCCAAACAGTGACCCCAAAGCGGAATGGAAATAATTTATTTTGTACTGCTTATTATGAATAATCTGCTAAAAATGAGAAAAAAAGGGTTTCCTTAGAGTAAACTGTGAAGATTGCTGTATTTCACCCAGGAGCCACTAAGCGCTTCTATAAGAGATTCAAGTCAACTTTCAAAGTATGTAGATCTTTGTTTCCACTAATTATCAATAAAGTTTTATAACATGCAATATTTAAATAGGGTGACTTCTATTATTATACATTATAATATAGATATATATTATAATATATAATTATATAATATAATTCTATTGTTATCTATTAAGAAAAGATTATCCTTACTGATGGGCTGGAGCGATAGTACAGGGGGTAGGGCATTTGCCTTGCACGTGGCCAACCTGGGTTCGATTTCTATGTCCCTCTTGGAGAGTCCAGCAAGCTACTGAGAGTAGCCTGCCCACATAGCAGAGCAGATATCTGTGGGAAGCTATCGTTGGTGTATTTGATGTGCCCAAAACAGTAATAACAAGTTTCACAATGGAATGTTACTGGTGCCTGCTTGAGCAAATCGATAAACAATGGGATGACAGTGCTACATCCTTACTAATCTGTATAATTCACTTTAATATAAAAATACATAATATCCTATGCATTAACAGGAGCATATAATTTTAATGTTTTCATGACCTACGTTAATAAAATAAAACTGTGAAGACGGAAAATTGAAGTGTTTTCACAAATATTTTGATATTTTTGCTCTTTTCCATGTGACAGATGTGTCAGTATATTTTAAATTGTCCTAAAACTCATCCATCTATTTATATATTTGTTCTATTATACTCATTACTAAGAGCTAAAAATTATTTAAGTCTTGAAATAACTAGTTTCCATAAATAAAATCTGTGCTTTCACTTTTTCTCTAAGAAATAGACATTTTCTTATCATTCTGTGAATGGTGGGGTTAACAAAGATTAGTTTATGCTATTGTGCAAAACTAATCCTATACAACAGGAATATTAATTGCATTTAATGAAAAGTAAGAAATAATGTCTTTCTAAAATAGTTTTGCTGGAATTATAAAGCAGAGAAATCTATGTTAGATTTATATAAAGCTGAAGAGCAAATAAGAGTAGAGTTACTGCAAAAGAAAACTGCTAAAAGTAAAGCTTGGTTTACCCTGCTTTTATTTATTTGGTTCAAAGATTTTAAAAATGCATATATTCTATAATGCATTATTTATTAATTCATAATTTTATTGTCATATTTCAATAAAAATTACTTTTTTATTTAAAATATACAGAAAATTTACATCTCCATAATGTAAAGCAATAAAAACACACATTTTACTTGTAAGTAGGAAAATAGCAAATACAATATTAAACTGTTCGATTTGTGTCTTTTGACTGAAGTTTTAAGAAGTTCTGTTATAAAAGACTAGAAGAATGATCAAGTTCTTCTTAAAACAATGATAGATTCTAAAAGTCAAAGAGTAAATTATAGTCATAGGAAAAATTCTGCAGAGGGAATCTTACACAAGTATTCAGCAATCATTTAGTTTTGGTAAAGAACAAAGTGAGAGTCTGAAAAAATAAAAAGAGTAAATGTCAAAATAGTGGGTCAGCTCCCAAGACACCTACATTATTACTATTTTTAGCCCCTCTAAAAGAGATAAAAGGCTGCTAATATTAGGTTTCTTTTTCAGGCTGCTTTCCTCTCCCTAAATTAGTTGAGTATTCTAACCCTTTTGAAATATATTTTAGGATTTTGTTCTTAAGCAATTTCCTTTGTAATGCAAATTTGTATGGTGTGATGCAGAGTAAGTTTTCATTATTTAATTAAGATCAATAAATTTTTTCTAAGCATTTTTTGGCTGTATTTATACGTATCCTTTTTTTATATTAGGTTCTTACTATAGAAATTTGTTCTTAATGCTTGGATTATTTTTATTTATATTGCCACTAGTATACAGAAGACAAACATTAGGTATATATATATATATATATATATATACATTCATATGAAATATATGAATTTTAATCATGTCCTAATGACATAGCTTTCCATTCCATAATTCTTGTTCCTCTCATACAGTGTCATGCATTTAGCAAAATTTATCATATATATGAATTTGTCATCACTCTGAAACTGCAGAAATTCATAAAAGCAAAGGAAATAGCCAGATAATAACCTTAAATTTAGCTAAATACTCACAGATATTAGCAATTGGATTCAAATGCTCAATACCATAGAAGAGCGAACAAAACTCTAGATTTAAAGACTTGAGGAAAATTAGTTCATCAACAAGCTTTCTTGCTTTTTTTTTTTTCAATCTTAAGGAATTACTAATTCCTACATAATCCATCCTCTATCAGTTCAGGTGATTCTGACACAAGAGGGTAGAGAAAGCTTAAAGAACCATTACCTTTGCATACTTAGGTACAAACTCCCTGGAACCAAATCATCTAAGAATGTAGGATCTTAAGATCCAAAAATTCAACATTTAGAATCCCAGTGAATTCGCACCTCTGGAGAGTACAGGACTACCCTGGTGAGAACTAGCTCACTTGCAACAGGGAAAGTGATTCTATACCAACAGAATTAGGCAAGTGATCCTATACCAACAGAATTAGGAAAGATAAATTAGAAAGTGGCATTTCTGAGCATGAGAAGATTTAAGAAAAGAACTATGTCATCAATCAAGCCTCTGAAGAATTTGATATAATCATGCGAAAAATCCATGAATGTTTCACACTCATTTTTTGTTAATGGATTCTCTCTCTCTCTCTCTCTCTCTCTCTCTCTCATCTCTGTCTCTATCTATTGTTTTGTGTTTTGGTTTTGGACCATAGCTGGGTATACTTGGGATTAATCCTTGCTCTTCACTTCTCACCCCTGATGGGGGTCAGAGGACTATACGATGTACCAGGTAACAAACCTGGGTCTGCAGCTTGCAAGGCAAACACACTACCCACTGTAATATCTCTCCACCTTTACTTTACTTTTCTTTTTTTTTTTATACATTTCAGTACATTTTCTGTCACTCTGTGGCTCTAAAGTAGGCTAGTTCTGAGTAAATTCACTCTTTGCAGAATAGACCCAAGGACAACACATTTAGCACTCACAAATAGGTAGCATTTCGAATCCCAGTAGCTCTACAAAAAACATCTGATTCCAGGTGAAAGAAATATTTTTTCTTTCTTTTCCTGCCATTTCCTGTCTTATCTGGATCAAAACTTTGATTCTCTAAGCTCTTATTTATGAAATTGTAAGTGCTATGAAAGTTTAATGATCTATTTATGACATGCCTTGTCATTTTGTTGAATAAAAATACTCTAAAATGATCATATCTAAATATATTTTCCTTCACTTCAGAGTATTGGTGGAAGAAAGATTATGCTGCTTGTAAAATTGGTGCCAGAAAATCCTACGTCTAAAAGTCAACTATAAATAATTTTGTAAATTATGGACCCATAAGAAAAAAGTCAATACATTGAAAAGAAAAAAAAATTTCTTATGTCATTGAGTGAGCATTCAATTGGAGTACCTTTGTCTCATAAACATATAGGCATTTTTAAAAGTTATATAAAAGCTGGCATTACCTTTAGGTGATAATGATATTACCCTTCTTTTGAATGAATAGTCATTCAAAGACTTCATTTATAAAATATTTTTTAAATTTGTGATGATAAAATAATTAGTATACTAGAGTTAGCAACTCTGTCTTCTTTAATCTTGCTTTAGAGCTAGACAACAACAAATTAAGTAGATAACAGAAGACATGTCTTGCAAAGTGAGGTGTGTTGGACATAATCTGCATTAAAATACTAAATCATCTATTGTGATTTGCAATATGCAAGAATATAAGCTACATTTATCACTTAGACTCTTTGAATGATGTGGTAGGACAGTTTTTTAATAGGTGTAGGGCATATTGATGATGAGTTCCCTGTGAACAGCAGTGATTTTCACACATTTGAATGATTAATATTTGCACTAAAACTACAGGTTCAATAACACACTCAGTTAATTTTGTGCTCCACAGGATTTCAGATTTACTTTACACCATAGTTTATCTGATTTATTTTCTATTAATAGCAGTTTATGTCATCAAATTTAATAAAACAGTTTAAGCTAGATATATTCTCTTCTCTGTATAAGCACTTTAGAAAAGATTGATTGAAAATCCTGTCTTCAAATATATTTTTAAAATTCTGAGTGTCATATGAAGAATTATTTTACTCAAACCCTAAAATTCTTCAGAGGCTTGATTGATTATAGTTCTTTTCTTAAATCTTCTTATGTCACTTCCTAATTTATCTTTCCTAATTTGCTGTTTGCATAAAATCTGAATCCTATAATGCTTTCCCTCATAATTGTCAGATTATTTTTGCTTCCCTATCAAAACATGTAACTTTTTAAACCAAAATATTCATATTTATATAAAAACAAGTATCAATATAGTTATTTACTTATGGTAGATCCTGGGTATAAGATAATTGATATTTCTACCATTTTAACATTAAAAACTTGGTTTCTGGAGTTAGTGAAGTTATCCTACTATACAATTAGTAATGAGGTATTAAAATGGATTACGTAGATTTGACGTTGGTAGGTGTTTGCTACATCAGGGAATTTTGAATGTTTTTCAGCTTGCTAACCCCTTTTATCAAAGACATTTTTTCATTCCTGGGTATAAGATATAATATGTTAATATATTATACATGTTAATATATTATGTAGTATATAAATAGATAAAACATGTACTAATATTATGTAATAAAATTATTTATTTCAAAGCAAAAGTTTAAGATATTTTTCAGCTTTCAGAAAACTACATGAATTGTAACCCATAATTTAAGAAATTTGGTACTAGACAATTTGAAATATAACTATATGCATTATTTTATAATTATTAGCAGTTGGAATGACTTTATCTGTCATTTCTTTGTGTTTTCATTCCATAAGGTAGTCTGTGAGATGCTCATTTACATAAAAAGGAAAACTAAACTAATTCTACTTGCTCAAGAAAATCAATGAAAAAGATGAGCCAGGGGGCTGGAGCGATAGCACAGCGGGTAGGGCGTTTGCCTTGCACTCGGCCGACCCAGGTTCTAATCCCAGCATCCCATATGGTCCCCTGAGCACCGCCAGGGGTAATTTCTGAGTGAAAGAGCCAGGAGTAACCCCTGTGCATCGCCGGGTGTGACCAAAAAAAAAAAAAAAACAAACAAACAAAAAAAAAAGATGAGCCAGGATTCAAGTTTGCCATGATAGAGAATGGTTTTCTAAAAGCAGTATTCTGGACCCATGTCAATTCAGGAATTCAAATCACATCAACATCACACAAAGACAAATTGGTTTATATATTAATATATTTTCTTCCAACATTATCTTAGTTTTTCTTCAGTTCCCCTCTGCCCATATTAAATGCATGTCTGCACTTTATAACAATGTTTGGTATATATTATTTAATTTACTTGGGTTAAAGTGATTTTATTACTGAAGTCTCATTCAATATTCCTTTTAGTATGCATTTTGAAATCTGCTTCCTTATTTAGAAAAAGACATATAGATAATTTTTCTTAGGGCTTTGAGTCAAGTATTATTCTCAAAAAGCCTGAAGTTGTTGCAAACTATCAATTAAAACTATACATTTTAATTTATAATCAAGGGAGGATCAGACTCTTTAATATCCTAACTTGGAAACCACCTTAGAAAATCTGAAGAACAAATAATGATTCATCTGTCTGACATGATGCAAAAAAATGTTATTTTGAAATACCAATATAGCTGCAATGATTTAAAATATCTTGATTTTCTAATTCTTGGCTGGATATACTGCAATTTAAGATACTCAGTATAGTTAGTTCTTTGATGGATATTCAGGATAAAATAAATGTTGTTAAAATAAAGTTCCCAATTGTTATATTGTTGTATTTCTCAGACCTCACAGATCTATTCCTAGTGAGTATATATAATTTTTGACTTTGGATGATATTTCTTTATTATCTTTAACTATGAGAAATTGTTGTTGTTGTTGTTTTATGGTGCCAGGTTTAAACTCAGGATCAAGGAAAATGTGCCCAGTTTATATCATGATCAAAAAAATAGTGTATAATTCAATCATTTTCTACCTATTTGCTAACCTATGCTACTCTCCACAACTTAAAACTATGAGGATTGATTTCCCCCAAAATTCATGCTTTCCAAATTCAATGAAACATACAGTGTAACCTAACTAGCCAATTTTACTCAATTAATTACGGGATACACTAAATTCCCAAGTTTCTAATCTTCATTGAAAGTGTCTGTAAATTGTGGGATCTTTTATTATATATCTGAAATTGGGTGATAACACTGACTAGTGGTAATTAAAAAAAGATTCACAAGGCTTATATAGTAGAATTGTTTTTAGGGGTGCCAAATGAATCTATAATCAAGATAACATCTTTAAAAACACATGAACTTGATGATGAGATTCTATGGGGTTAAGGTGAATTCACTAAACTTATACTAACATAAAGGTACTATTAATTACCACAGCATCTATGATATAAAGATTGTAAGATAATATAAAGATTGTAAGATAAGGAACTAGAAACTAGGGTTGAAGAGATAGTACCGGGGATAAGGCACTTATTTTTCATTACTGACCCAAGTTTGAACCCCCACACAGAATATGGTCCCCTGAGCACTGCAACAAGTGACATCTGAGCACAGAACTGAATGGAATACCAGAATAAGGGAGGTCAAGAATTACAAGTACATTTTGAAGTCCATTGTGTTTGGGTTGAGATATTAATATTAATAGCTTTGAATTTTAACATTCTGAGTGTCTATCTATTCTTACATAAGCGAGGAGCAAAGGGAAAAGGAGGCCATTTATTATCCAAAAAGTTGTAATCTTAAAATCTAACATTATCACCTTGAGTCCTAGTTAAAATGTAAATTAAAGAGAAAGAAATGGAAATAAATGTATATGATTTTTTCTTATAGAGCTTATAAACTTCAATTTGGCATAATGATAAAACATTAGAGACAAGAAAACTAAGAAAAGAAATATGCAATTAAGTTTTAATTATAGTTCTGTTTAAATATCCCAAATGTGCCATATGTGACTTTATTACATAAGGCATAGATATAGAATTTGAAACAACAATATGCCCATTATTATTTTTTCTTTTTGGGTAACACCCGGCAATGCTCAGGGCTTACTCCTGGCGGTTGTCGGGGGACCATATGCCATATGGGATGCTGGGAATTGAACCCAGGTCAGCCGGGTGCAAGGGAAATGCCCTACCCGCTGTGCTATCTCTCCAGCCCCTGCCCATTATTTTTAAAGTCAAGAAAATTAAATAAATAAATAATCTTCAAGAAGGAAAAATATATTCCACTGATAATTAGAGAAATAGCTCAATGAGTTGAATGCATAATTTGCAAGCAACTTTTTCACTATCACTTACCACCATCTCCACATCTGACAATTAGTTCACTGTGTCTATGATTATTATTTTTTTTGAAATTCATATAATATGCATTTCTGAAATTATATAATACAGGCAACAAATATTTCATAATGAAGGTGCTATTTTAAAATTGCTGAGAGTTGTTTAACTGGATATAGATATAAATACTATAAAACAATCTTGTGATATATATATATATGTTATACCAGTTCACTCTTAATTTATTCCTAGGATGATTACAATCAAGCTTAAGGATGATAGATACAAGTCATGAATGTATCACTTGTATCACTTGTCATCCCTTTGATCTTCAATTTGCTTGAGCGGGCACCAGTAACATCCCCATTCATCAGACATTGATGAGATTATATGGCACCCGGAGCAAGTTTGTGGTGTGGCTCCCAAGCTACTAGAAAACTGGGGATCTGGGTGGAGGAGGTCAAGTCCTGATCCGAGCAGGCTTGGAGATCTCACCCATGGGTCCTGCATACCTAGGTTCCGCTGACGTTTTCTTCAAGCATGAGGCTCATTGGAGCATTTGACAGTGGCCTTGGGAATGGATGCAGCTGGGTTCTGGAGGTTTTGGGCTGTCGGAGCTTTGCTTGGGATTGGGAGGGAGACTCAACACGCCCTCCTCCTAAGGACCCTAGTGAAGACAGCCTTTCACAGGGCAGGAGATTAATAATAATAATAACAATAATTTTCAAATTATACAAGCATATGCATCACTATACTTCACATATAATTTGGTATAATGGACATTGGAATCATTTTAAATTAATAATACTAGTAAAATATGTCAGCTTATCTTAGTGTAATATCACTGAGTATCAAATCAACTGTCTACCAGGTAGTATGTTTTGTTGTGTTTTACATAATGATCATGGTTCTGGCTTGATAAAATGGTATTTCATAAAATTTATTTATTTTGGGTTCATTTTTCTTTGTCATTTGTGGAAGTTCTGAAAAGTATAATTTTATCATACCTCATTTGGCAGCTGAACATGAAAGTAGTGAATTCCCCTAAGGCTAATTACTGTCTTTAAAATTCTTATTTTGTGAATTTCCCTTCTGTGTAGAAATATGAAGGTATTTCAGGAATATATGATACTTTGAAACATGCTGGCTTCTGTTGAGATAACTTTTCTAAAGCTTACTTCTCCAATAGTTTTTAAATTACAGAGAATAAATGACTTATATGTGTATAAATACAAATTAAATCCATTAAAATTAGAAGTAGCTATTAACTCTATAAAATATTTATCTTAATTGATGAATATTTTTTATGTTTATCCAATATGGTGTACATTAAATTTTATTTAAGTATTTTCGAATGATGACTTTTTTTTGATTATACAAACATCACATATGGTTAGGATTTACTTTTGAATTAAAATATTTATTTACAGATATATGTAAGCTCAAATAGGCATCTTAGATTTTAAATATATTTATGAAGTAACTAAAGTTATAGTCAATTAAATTTTAACCATTGAAATCACACAACTTGCACTCACATAATTAGAAACAGTATTACAATACTGCTAGTAGACCTGAAAGCCCCTTTGCTCCTTTCTAGATGATTGACATCCATCAACTCTGTCTTCTGCATAAAGAGTAGTTTTGGTAATGTCTATATGATTTTCTAAAAATTCAAATATAATCTCTGCCTTCTTCAGTATGTATTCATAAAATTTTAGCCTGAAATTTAATATATTTTTCATATATTTATGCAATTATACACTCCCATTACACTATGGGGTTTCACTATGAAATTCATTGTGTGAAAATGCAATGACTTTTATTGGGGAAACAGTTTAGAAGTATGTCTAAAACCTGATGAGATGCATATTCTATGACTGTGGAATGTCAATACTACTTGTTATAAATGTGCATATGTTTCACCAAAATTGATGGTTTGAAATAAAATGTGGCAAAATGGCTTTGTACATGTTTTAGTACCAGAAGAAGTGACATGATTAAGATCCCTTTGTAGTATTTCCTTTCTTTCTATCTTTGTCAGGAAAATTATGTCACCTATGTTTTTTAGGCAGGAAGAAGGTGAATTTGTGCCACACCCAGTGATGCTCAGAGGCTGTTATTGACTGGCTTTGTGCTCAGGAGTGAATGACAGTAGTTGGAGTAAGGGAGGACTGTATTAGGTATCAGGGATTTGAACAGGGGCTGGTTGCTTGAAAGTCAAGTGCTTTGCCTTCTGTATTATTTCTCTGCCCTTCTGCAAAAATTATGTTGACTTTTAAAAGTACATTAGAGTAGCACTACAGCACTGTCATCCCGTTGCTCATCGATTTGCTCCAGCAGGCACCAGTAACGGCTCCATTCTTCTGAGACTTGTTATTACTGTTTTTGTCATATCAAAGTTGAAAAATTTTCACCCAAGTCCTCTCAGTTTTCCTAAACCTAATTAAATATTATTTCTATATAAAGTGCTTAATTCATAACTTTGCTTAAAGCAAAGTTCATGTGAATATCTTGAACTCTAAATTATGAAACTGTTCATTAACTGCAGAGAAATTTTTCCTTTTGGTTTCTGCTTAGATTTTTATTTTTTGGTATTGTATCCCATAAAATTATCAAATTCATCTTTAATCTTAAACACATTATTCTTATAAAACTATTTTTCTTCTTATATTTCCTCATTCTTAATTTTTGTTTGTCTCTATTTTATATATATTTACATGTAATATATATATATATATATATATATATATATTGCTTTTGGGGTCACACCTGGTGATGTGCAGGGGTTACTCCAGGCTTTGCACTCAGAAATTATTCCTGGTGGTGCTCAGGGATACTCAGGGATACTGGGATACTGGGAATCAAACCCGGGTTGGCCACGTGCAGGGCAAACGCCCTAGCTGCTGTGCTATCACTCCAGCCCCTATTTTATATGTTAGTAAATACACGGGTTATATATTATACTTGTAGCTTATTTAAAACTAGTTCTTTGACCTTTTAAAAAGCAATTATGAATTTTTTTTACAGTCTTAGTAGTCTTTTCTTAGAGTCTGCTATATTTTTATCATTTAATGTTTTCTATGCCTGAGAGGTCTATCATTTTTCCTTCAAAAATCACTATCACTGTCCTCCCGTTGCTCATCAATTTTCTTGAGCGGGAAACATATTGAATACGCCATGGGTAGCTTTCCAGGATCTGCCATGTGGGCAGGATATTCTCGGTGGCTTGCCCGGCTCTCCGAGATGGACGGAGGAATCAAACTCAGGTCGGCCACATGCAAAAATACCTTTCTTTTTGTATTAAAATCAACTTAGAATTGTTTCTCACTGTGGAATTTCAGTGAGTTAAATAAAGTCTAGAAAGTTTGACTTAAAACAAATGTTCCATACAGGAAGAGAAAATATTTTTTGTGTGTATTAAGATGTAATATAGTTTTACATGTTGCAAATGGACCATGATACAATGAACCACAACACATGAAGATATATGATATAAACGTTGGTGACATTAAGTCCATTTTTATTTTTTTTGCTTTTTTGGGTAAGACCCAGCAATGCACAGAGGTTATTCCTGGCTAATGCACTCAAAAATTAATCCTGGCGGTGCTTGGGGGCCATATGGAGTGCTAGGAATAGAACCTAGGTCGACCCTGTGCAAGGCAAATGCCCTACCCGCCGTGCTATTACTCCAGTCCCAGCATTAAGTCCATTTATATAAGGAAATATGGTAGAGATGTTAAATCACCTTCTAATGTGATTCTATTTACATTATTAATATTAATTGTTTCACTAAAAGTTGTTAAAGATAATTCGGTGCACTTAAGTGGTATTTGTTCACCAAGTATAATACATGGTTTGGAAAAAATCTTCTATATCTAAAATTCTTAAAACTTACTCAAGCTCCAGAAGATAAATAATATGTGGATAAGAAAATGTAAATTAATTTTTAAATAACAGTTTTAGCAAAATAATATGATCAAAAATTTATATTGCAAAGCAGATTCAAACCTGACTTTTAACTTGTTTTTGTATTGGTTTGATGACTAGTTTTAGTTCTCATTATTTATCAGGCACTTTTTTGGGTACATAAGTGAGAAATGTCTGGTAAGAAAAGAGATGATTACCATATACTAAAGAACAAGTTGCTCTGATAAGGTGACACTTGAAAAAGACCTTGAACATGTTAAGTAATTAGCTAAATATGTAACTAAATATGTATCTGATAGAAAGTTACTGTCTAATGTACTTTCTATGAATTTTAATCACAGAAACTCTAGAACAGAGATTCTGTGATAGAATTTGGGTTTTCTTTTCTATGTTTGTTTCCTTGGAAAGGTTTTTGTTTCTCCGCGTGAATTTCTCCAAATGGCCAGTATATGTTACAGACATTTTTAGTTACTAACGGAATTATAACATAAAACTCAGTACCAAGCATTTAAATACTTAACAATATATTAGTTATTTTAATTACAGTTGGTTAGTAAAGAAAACACAAATGGTCACAACCTCGGAGCAAAACACGTACTATGCTTGGATAGGAGCAGCAAGAAAACAGAAGCAGAGTGTGGCGATAAAATGGAGGATGAAAAGGCAGAGGCTCATACTGAGAAGTTGCAGAAATGTGGTATTGTTGCAAGCCAAAATGTATGGATTTACATAGGATGTCGAGAACTACCAATTATGTCAGTTCTGAGTGACATTGTGCCGTGGCTACAAATCCTTTATCTAGGTGTCTAAACCAAAGCCACATAGCCTAGGCTGTGTTGAAATAATATATGCATTATTTTGTTTTGAAGGGAATCTAGGAATAGCAGATTCAAGATTGATGCTTGTTCCACGTATATGCCTTGTTAAAAGCAGGAAACCAACAAGTTCCTGCCCGTAACTAGAAGTAGGGGTTCATTAACTAGAAAGAATAGGGCTTCTGGGAGTTGCAGGATGATAAAGAAGAGAAAGGGCTAACCTTACACACAGCGAGCTCTGATTTGATCCCTGGCACACCATTCGGTCCCCTGAGCCCGGCCATAAACGAACCCGTAGAGAAGAGTCTTTGTGCAATGTTGGGCTGGCCCTGAAAAAATTAAATTTGGTTTCTAAGATCTGTTTTTGTCTAGCAAATAAACTCTGAATATTTTTTATGAATTGTATGTAAATACAGTTTCTAATTAATAATTTTTGCTTAATCTCCCAAATTTCTTACCAAGTCTCTAAAATGTCTGTTTCTATGCTGTACATTTCCAGTGAGAAATGACACACCCATTAGGTCTGTGCAAACAAAATTAACTTTTTTTTTAAATCCCTAATATATCCCTTGTGCTGGAGTGATAGCACAGCAGGTAGGGTGTTTGCCTTGCATGCGGCTGACCCAAGTTCAATTCCTCCTCCCTCTTGGAGAGCCCAGCAAGATACCAAGAGTATCCCACCCACATGGCAGAACCTGGCAAGCTACCCATGGCATATTTGATATTCCAAAAACAGTAACAACAAGTATCACAACGAAGACGCTACTGGTGCCCGCTCAAGCAAATTGATGAGCAATGGGATGACAGTGACAGTGAGAGTGACAATATATCTTTTGTCAATGCATTATCAAGCAAAAACATAAAAGATAAAAATAAAACTGTGGGACATTTAGGTGAACCCCCAATTCTATTCTACTACTCAGTCATGTTTGCAAACTCGATGTTTCACTATTCTTAGCAGAACTGAATGCCAGAGACAATATTTAAAAAGTCCATTAGCATTTCCCTTCACTTTATTTTAATGTCATGTTTGCATACAGCCACTAGACATTTCCTGGAAAATAAGGTAATCACAGAAAAGCAGAAGGTAGAGTAAAATTTGGCAAATCCACACAAAATTATTACTAAAGGATAAGAGCAATGACAATAAATTCAAAATAATTTAAAATACAAGTTTTAATGTTAATCTTCTAATTCCAGTCTTATAAAAGTTATGGACATACCTTGAAACATCTGCCTGCATTCATTAACCACCTGCTTCAAGTGATCTTTTGCTATGACTAAGGTATAGTGTGAGTTGGAAAAGCAAAGCTGATGTTCTTTTCAGTGTTACATTTAGTTACAGAAAATTTTAGAGTTTGTGTCTGTTTTATTTGTCAAAAATAATCAAGTATGAGCCCAATCACACTATAATTTTAGTTTTTCAAAATATCAACACTTATTTTCAGGCATAAAGCAGTGTCCTGGTTTTGTGAACAGCCTTATTTATCTTCCTATACTAAAATGTCTTTAAAAGGTAGTTCATGAGTTCAGCTTGCCAATTATTATTAAAAAAACAAACCTTTTCACAATAACCCACAGTAATTTATCAACAATTAAATGATGGTAACATAAATACATTCTCTTCCTGGTAGATATGTTGAACTAAAACTAATATTTGTAATCCCTTATCAGAATACCACTGTTGGCTAATCTTTGATAAAGGAAGGAATAATGCAGATTAGTGCTAATTGAAGATACTAAATGTAGAATACATTATTTCCTTTAAATGTCTAAAAAACATTTATTTTTTTGTGGTTGATATGAAAAAATGGAGTGACAGTAACTGATTTGTTTTGTTATTTTAATCATTAAAATAATTTAACCTAGTTTGACTTGTTACACTATTTTGGTAACTGCATTTTTGTTCATGTTGATTCCCTAACTATCATCTCTATCTGCTTAGTTTTAAAATAAAAGACTTGAAGAGTCTGAGTGGATAAAACAAATTTAGCCATTTATACAATGTAATCTATCTACCTGAATGAACACAAAATCCCTAAACTAAGCTTTATTAAAACACATCTAACAATCTGGACCAGAGCTATATTATGACATGTAGGATGCTCGCCTCACATTAAGCTGACCCAATTCAATCCCTAACACTGTAAAGTGGTACCCAGAGCTTTCTAGGGAATGATCCGCCAGTACAGAACCTGGCGTAAGCAAGCCCTGCGTTACCCCAATGTGTGCCTTTCTCCCCCAAAAAATATGCTTCTAATAAACTTAAATGTCACACCTATCTTCCTCAGGGCAGAATAAAAAACTATGCATAATCAATCCCCTGACATTTTGAAACACTTTTAATAACAGTTGTAAACTTTAAACATCTTTAATTTCACTTTATATATGTCATCTCATAAAGATACACCTCTGCTTTGTGTTTTATTACACTTTTGAGATTGAAACATTTTCGCTGATGAACCTATATCTCAATTAATGAAATATTTATATCAAAATTTAACTTTTTTCTCTAGATGGAAAGAGAAATAGTGAATTTTCCTTTCTGAAAAGACATTGCTAACAATAATAGAATAACTAGTATGACATACAATTTTGGGTAAGAATTATCTTTAAGGTGATGAAATAAATTTCTTATTTTAATTTTAAAATATTTAGTATTTTCTAGTAGAAAGTGGCATGATCATTTTAATTTTTCTGGTTTTTTTGCTTTTTAGGTCACACCCAGCGATGCTCAGGGGTAACTCCTGGCTTTGCACTCAGGAATTACTCCTGGCGGTGCTTGGGGGACCATATGGGATGCCAGGGATCGAACCCGGGTCAGCCACGTGCAAGGCGAACGCCCTACCCGCTGTGCTATCGCTCCGGCCCCGGCATTATAATTTTAAGATGTTACTAGTTTACTAGCTAGTAGAGTTGCTTCTGTAACAAATTACCTCAAATTTAGTGAGGTAAATAAAAAAATTATAAATAACAAATTTATTTTCTATTTATTCTAACTGGAGATTGTGTGTCAGGGAGATTTATCAGATGTCGGCAACTCCACATTCATTTCTGGAATCTCCACAGCTAATTCATGTGTTTGCAGTTATTTTCCTTGTATTTTTTAATACTTACCTTCTTTCTCCTTCCAAGAGAGCAATCACATACCTTTGATCTCCAGTATTTCCCTTTCTATGACTCTGACTTCTCTATGTTTACTTTGGTTCCACCTTGGTAGTTGCGATAATCCTCCCTTCTCAAAGACAGCAATTTAGCCTGATTCCATCTGGAGCTCGGTTATCTCTGCCATATAAAGACACAGATTTACTAGTTCAGGGGATGATGACATCTTCCATGGATAGGCCAGGGGAGAGTGTGGTATCTTGTCTATCACATCTTATGACTATGTTTCTTAGAAAACTGCCTTGACAAAACTTATGGAGCATAAATTCATATTCTATTCTTTGTTACAGACAGGTCATAAGTTGTTCATAATTATTATCATTACTGAATCACCCTGAGATACAGTTACAAGGTTGCTCTTGGTTGGGTTTCAGTCATACAATGTTCCCACACCATCCCTCCACTATTGTACCTTTCCCACCACCAATGTCCCCTGTTTTCCTCTCACCCCTCTTCTCCCCCAGCCTGTCTCTATGGCTGGCACTTTCCTTCTATTTCTCTCTCTCTCCCTTTGGGCATTACCGTTTACAGTGCAGATACTGAAAGGTTACCATGTTTGTTCCTTTATTTACTTTCAGCATGCAGTTCTGATCCAGAGTGATCGTTTCCAACTATTTTTGTCAAAGTGTTATCTTCCCTATCCCAACTGCTTTCTCCCCCAGTACTTAAAGTAGGCTTCCAACTGTGGACCAATCCTGATCCTTGTTTCTACTGTTCCTGAATATTATTAGTCTCATAATACTTTTTCTTACATATCCAAGATGGATATAATCATTCTTTTTCCCACTTCTTCTGACTCATTTCACTCAGTATGAGACTCTCCGTATCCATCTATTTATAAACGAATTTTATGACTTCATTTTTCCTGATTGTTGCATAGTATTCCATTGCATACATGAACCTTGGTTTCTATAAACAGTTTTGTGTTCTCAGGTACTCAGATTGTTTCCAGATTCTGGCTATTGTGAATAGTGCTGCGATAAACATAAAGGAGAGTGTGGCATTTCTGCTGTGTGGTTTTGGGCCACAGGGTTATATTCCCTGAAGTAGCATTGCAAGGATGTATGGAAGCTCAATTTCTAGCTTTCTGAGGAATGCCCATATTGTTTTCCCAAAATTGCTGGACCAGTTAGCATTCACAATAACATTTGAAAGACAATCCCTTTCTCCTTACATTGACGCCATTACTGGTTGCTCTTATTCTTTTTGATGTGTGCCAGTCTCTGTGGTGTGAGGTGATATCTCATTGTAGTTTTCATTTGTATCTTCCTGACGATTAGAAATGTAGACCATGTTTTCATGTATCTTTTGGCCATTTAGTATTTCTTCCTTGAGGAAGTTTCTGTTCATTTGTTTTCCCCATTTTAATGGAGTTGGAGGTATTTTTATTGTAAAGTTCAACCAGTGACTTATATATCTTGAATATGAACTTCTTATCAGATGGGTATTTGTAAATAATTTTTCTTAGTCTGTGGACGGTTTTATACCTTAGTCACTGTTTCTTTTTTAGGTGCAGAAGCTTCTTAGTTTCAAGTAGTCTTATCTTCGCTTCAGCTTGCTTGAGCAGTAGTATTTCATCTTTGAAGATGACTTTAACTTCAATGTAATGGAGGGTTTTTACTTACATTTCTCTTCATGCACCTTATAGATTAAGGTCTGATATCAACATTTCTATTCTGTTTTGATCTGATTTTTGTATTTGGCATTAGAAAGTGTTCTGAGATCATTGTTACTGCGTTTAGTTGCCCAGTTCTCCCAACACCATATTTAAAGAGGTTTTCCTTGCTCTACTTCATATTTCTTGCTTCTTTACAAATGAGGTGATCATATAATTGAGTGTTAGTGTCAGAATATTCAACTGTGTTCCATTGATCTGAAGGTCTGTCTTTATTCCAATACTATGCTTGTTTTAATTACTACCCCTGTATAGTACAGTTTGAAGTTGAGGAAGATGATGCCTCCCAACTCCTTTTATTTAAGGATTGCTTTAGCTATTCATGGGGGGTTGTTGTTCCCTATTAATATTATATATTCTTTGTTATCCATCCCTTTCTAAATTAATACTTCACTTTTTATCAAAGTTTCAGTCTCCTTTAAAATATGTTATTGTTTCCTCTTTTATTTTTCTCAGTGGCACTCATGATCACATTTTTTTTCTTTTTACTATCCATTTCCTGTCCTGTCTCACTTGAATAAACACAAAGTGTAAAGAGTGATGAGAGCAAAACAGGGAAATACACTGCTTATAGACAAATAAGGACTATAATGGCTTTTGATGGTATAGGCGAAACTGCCACAAAGAAATCAAGATAGTGTTTTAAACAGAACAGATTTACAAGAAAAAGACTCATGTGCTTCAAATAAATATCTTAGTGCAAGAAACAGTGGTGTAGTGTGGGATTCAAAACATCTGGGTTTTAATTGCAGTACTGTCCATTGGCTGATAAGTGATACCTTGTCAAAAAACTCAGTTACTGCTTTATCTTTTGTCCTTCCTGTCCTCCTTACCATATGTCAATGTTTATTCTAGTGCAAATAGTTTCCATGGGTGAAAATAGCCCATGGTAAAGGTAAATGTGGAAGAAAGAGATTTGCAATTTAATTCCAGCAGTCATGTCATAGAATATGTCTTTTTGCAATGTGACATGAGATTTCAAAGTGACTGGGAACCTTGATGATTTATTGCTGAAGAAAGTTTGGGGAAGATATGAAAGCTGCATAAACAACAGGCACGTAAAGAGTGAAAGTAGTGTAAGGTCAGTGTCACGAAGTAGAGCAAGGAATCAGAGAGAAAAAGATAAAAGAACATAAGAAGCTATAAAATAATAGGCTATTATTAAGATACATAATTTTATGTTAATAAGCAAGGAGTGTTGCAGAAAATCAACAATGTCAAGTAGGAAGAACAGTTAATTTTCCTAATACTTTTGAAAATTACTCTCTTGACAATACTGATAAGATAAAATTTGAAGTTAATCCATTGGAAACAAACTCTACATATCACCAAGAGAGCTGTGAACTGAGGGTGTGATGAAAGAAGAAATTTTCTTGGAATACTAGTGGCATACTGAAACATTGGTGGTCAGATGGTTAGAAGTATAGTAGCACTGATAGTATAAAACTAATAGTGCAAACCAACATATCACTGTATCACTGACATCCTGATGATCATCAATTTGCTGGAGCAGGCACCCGTAATGACTCCATTCGTCCTAGCCCTGAGATTTTTAGCAGCCTCTCTTTACTCATTCTTCCCAGTTGTGCCACATTGGAGGCTCTTTCAGTGTAAGGGGAATGAGACACATCATTGTTACTATATTTGGCATATCAAATATGCCACGGAGAGCTTGCCGGGCTCTCACATGCGGACAGGGTGCTCTTGGTACCTTGCCAGGTTCTCTGAGAGGGAGAACTAGGTACAGGAGGTCATTTAGATGAGCTTCATGCATGAAGGAACTGGTAGAGGAACCCAGGTGTTTGGGACCTGGGGTTGAGATCTCCAAGCCTTCTCCACCCAGAGCCCCCAATTTCCAGTAGCTTGGCAGCCACACCCACAGACTGCTCCTGGCACCGTGTAATCCTGTCAGTGGCCAAGATCCAGAGACTATGAAACAAAGCTCCCAGAATAGAGCGACACAAGCCAAAAAACTCAATTAAAAATAAAATTATTTTATTAGATGGGGCTGGGTATAGACAGAGAATACTGGGGTTACAGCACTTGTTTTGCATGTAGCCAACACCCATGTCTGGCTCTCCATGATCCTCTAATCTCCTAGAAATCACCCCAATCAGGAAACTGAGACTAGTGCCTAGTATTGTTAGATGTCAGAAGATGATGAAGCATCAGCACAAAGGAGAATATGGAAGGACTAACAATCATGAAGAAAATATAAACTATAAAGTCCTATAAAAGACAAGAAACAGAAATAACTGAAAATTGACAGTAACGATGGTTGCTCACAATGAAGATATCTGAGAACAGATTACTGGGCTTTACAAAGTTGCATGAACTGGTGACCTGGACAAATGGATTTTCAGTAGGGACAAATTCCAGTTTAAACGTGTGTATGATAGAAAAAAAATTGATAAAAATTGTAAGTTCACAAAGTGAATCACGTGGACTGCTGCTGCTGTGATGCATATGGGTTCAGTGGCCCAGAGCTGCCTCCCCACCTCCCTACGTCCCCAGGGCTCCCCAAAAGAGAGACAGAGATACGGGGAGAAGGGGATCACAGCCTGATGGTGAAAATGGCCCATTTAAGGCAGAGTTGCTAGCACACTTATAGAAGATCTGAACGGGGGTTGAGGTAAGTATATCGGTGTGATTGGTCATTTACGTTTGGCAGAGGAAATTTTCTTGGGAAGATCAACTCAAGAAGATACTCTATCTCCCAGGGGCATCTACATTGCTTTGATCTTTCCCTCTAGTTGTATAAGTTATCAATACTTGCAGTTGTTTGGATAAACACAGTAATAGACAAAGATCCCCACATTTATTTCTCTGGGCTGAGAGCAAGCAAACTTTTACCCTAAATTCCAGACTAAGTCCTCAGACCAGTTCATCTTGTCTTTCTCCATGGGGGTCCTGAATCTTAAGTTTTAACAGTTTGTATCAAGACCATCCATTTATGCTTTCTAGAGTGCCCGATTTCTATGCCCGAGTAGCTTTGCCACTCACCCAAGGTCCGTCCCAGTCCCACTACAGGACCTCCCTGTTGGGGTGTAAGGAACGAAAGTCTGAGTCAAGTAATTATGACCAAGTAATTATGCCCAGAAGCAGATATATTTCAGAGTCAATCAACTCCCAAATATTAGGAGCATAGCATTATTGGTCTTTCTGTATTTGACAAAAGAACATTGCTCTATAGTAAAATATAGAAAGGCTATAGGGTACATAGAAATGCAGATACTAATATATAGCACTTCAAATACAAACAGTACAAATACAAGTTCAGAATTACCAGAAAGTTTTGGCTTACAAGTAATCAAGACTGACTTAGGGAACTGTGACAATGAGAGGTAAAATCCAAGGGAAAGGTTACAGATAAACTTTAACTAAGTTAGGGAGTTTAGCAAGAGCATGTTAAACCTCTGTGGGAAGAAAAAAAGGGGACAAATCACTGGTGAAACCTAAAGCACTTAGGGTCAATATCCAACACAAAGGAAATGCTGGAGATAGACTTTAACCAAATTAGGGATGTTAGCTGGGGTACTTCTCTGGGGGGAGGAAAGGGGTAATTCACTGGTGAAGCCTAAAACACTTAATACAACAACAAAAAATAGTGTAGTAGAGATAAATATTTGAAGAAAGCCACAGTAACAAACAATATAAAGGTGATAATAACAAATATAAATATTAATGTAACAAAAAGTAAAGGTTTTATACTATATAGTATATATACACATCTGAATATAACTGATGGAAAAGGACAATGTTTTCTTATAAGCCAATTCAGCTAAATTCTTCTGCAAATAACTTGTGTAACACAATTCTGCTTTGTTTTTCAATATAAAGGCCAGATAGAATAGATAGCAAATAAAATTTATGTATTAGCATATAACCTTTATTCAAGTATAGAAATGAAATATTTGGATACACATATAGTATTAATGAAATATTTTAAATTAAAATAGTGATTTCCTTACTTGCATCCTATATCTATAATTAAAATTTGTCTTTGAGAAACTAATATTTGTCAAGGAAAACCTCTTCAACAAGTGCTGTAGGGAAAACTGGATAGTTATTTTTTTCCATTTTTTGCAAATGGAAAAATTTGCAAAATTTTTCTGACCTGTCTAGTGACTCTGACCTCTGTCTAGTGACAGGTACAAAAGTCATATCAAAGTGGATTAAAGACCTCAATATCAGACATGAATCTATAAGGTACATAGAAGAAAATGTAGTCAGAACTCTCCATGATATTAAAGCTAAAAGAATCTTTAAAGATGAAACAGCACTGACCATGCAAGTGGAAGCAAACATAAACAAATGGGCCTACATCAAACTAAGAAGTTTCTTCACTTCAAAAGAAATAGTGACAAAATACAGAAAGAGACCACAGAATGGGAAAGAATATTTACCCAATACCAACCTGATAAGGGATTAATATTCAGGATATACAAAATACTTATAGAATTGTATAAGAAAAAACCTCCAACCCCATCAAAAAATGGGAAGAAGAAATGAACAGAAGTTTCCTCAAAAAAGAAATACAAATGGCCAAAAGGCACATGAAAAAATGCTCCACATCGCTAGTCATCAGGGAGATGCAAACCAAAACAACAATGAGATACACTATCTCACACCACAGAAACTGCCACATATTCAAAATAACAAAAGCAACCAGTGCTGGTGTGGATTTGGGGAAAAAGGGACCTTCTTTCACTGTTGGTGGGAATGCCGACTGGTCCAACCTTTCTGGAAAACTATATAGACAGTCCTTCAAAAACTAGAAATTGAGCTTCCATATGACCCCACAATACCACTTCTCAGAATATATCCCGAGGATGCAAGAAAGCACAGGATAAATGACATCTGTACCTATATGTTTATTTCAGCACTGTTCACTATAGCCAAAATCTGGAAACAACCCAAGTGCCCGAGAACAGATGACTGATAAAAGAAACTTTTGGTACCTCTACACAATGGAATACTATGCAGCTGTTAGGAGAGATGAAGTCATGAAATTTGCTTTTATGTGGACAGACATGGAGAGCATCATGATGAGTGAAATGAGTCAGAAAGAGAGGGACAGACATAGAAGGACTGCACTCATTTGTGGAGTGTAGAATAACATCACATGAGGCTGACACCCAAGAACAATAGATACAAGGGCCAGTAGGATTGCCCCATTGCTGGAAGCCTGCTTCATTAGTGAAGGGGAGAAGGCAGATGGAATAGACAAGGGAACACTAAGAAAACGATGGCTGGAGTAATCAGTCAGGATGGGAGATGTGTGCCAGTGGTAGATAATGAACTAAACATGATGATCTCTCAGTGTCTGTGTTGCACACCATAATGCCCAAAAGTAGAGAGAAAGTATGAAAAATATTGTCTTTTATGTAGACAGTGGGAGGGTGGGAAATGTGGGGATATACTGGGGATATTGGTGGTGGGGAATGTGCACTGGTGGAGGGATGGGTGTTTGATCATTGTGTGATTGTAACCCAAACATGAAAGCTTATAACTATCTCAGTGATTCAATAAAATTAAAAAAAATAAAACATTAAAAAAATGTTAATTAAAACAAAAGAAAAATTAATGATTGTTTAGTTTGGGGGACACACTTGCCAGTATTCAGACTTACTCCTGGTTCTGTGCTCATGAATCACTACTGCTAAGGTTTGGGAGAATATCTGACGCTGAAAATCAAAAGTAGGCTTGATATGTACAAGGAAAGTGATTAACCTGTTATTTTATTCTCCTAGCTCCTGAAAAATAAATTTTAGGCTGATTATTACAAAATTTTTAAAGTAAAATATTATTTTCTTGGTTTATTTCTCACCGTCAAAGAATAGTTATCCCATTCATATTACAGGCATTTTAAAAGAAAATATTATAAAAATGTACAGAAATACATTGCAAATATTTAAAACAGTGTATGGGCAATAAACATTCAGGAAATCTATTGTTTCTGTGTTGTTTCATGCTTTACTTAAGTTAATATAAAGGAAAGAAAGTTTTAGATATGAAACCTGGATAAAATATCTATTAAAGTATATTTGAGATATATTAAATACTCTTACAAACATAGTGTGAAATATGGAGACAAGATGATAATATTTCATTTATTCGACTGAAATGCTAGCAGAGACTCCTTTTCAAATAATTTTATTGCATTATCTGATAGTTTCTGAAGTACTGATTAATTGAATAATTAAATGAGTTGTCAAAGAAAGTTTATAATTATATATTACAAATACTAATATCTTGTGAAATATAAAACAAAATTGCTATAATAGAATCACTTAATTATTTATTAAATTATCATTCCATATGAACTATAAGAAAATGAGTAATATTTTGATTACTTTTCCTCTGTAATTGACTAACATAGAAATTAGCAAACATTAAAGATGTGTTATAATGAATTACAAGCACGAGAAACAGTAATTGAAATAGGTTAGTAGTTTATCCTTATAAGTATATAGGTAGTCAAGAGAGCTTTGATCCGTTCCTTTAATTGAGCGTACTTTCACATCATGGAAAGCACCTTTGTTTGGCACCATTATTTTCCCAATATCCAGAAAAAATGGAGAATGTATTTGAGATAATTCCACTCAACTGGATAGAGTTGACTTATGTGTTTTCCGTATGCATGTAAGATGAGAAAGTGACTCCTCTGAATATAACAATCATGTTATTAACTAAATCTTTCCTAGACAATTGTGTGTTTAAATCTGTGCATCCATATCAATTTCCCTCTTTTACCTTGGAGAAATCATCTCTGACTTAACATGTAGGGTCAGAATTATAGTTACTTGTACACATTTTATACGTTTATACAAGGACGATTCTGAACAAGAATGACTCTCCTCATATTAAGAGATTCTTTTCAGTTCTGGCTACCACTTACAGAAATTCTTCCACCAGTTGGATTGGTATTTCTGAACTAAAATCATAACAAAACAATATAATCAAACAAAATTAAGCATATTTTCTTTTGTAGGTTCTCTGAAAAATGTTGTAAAGTCTAACAACTTGCACATAATGTATGTATTCCTGGGCACACACACACACACACACACACACACACACACACACACACACAAAGGGTTTCTGTGAGAGCTGTAGCTGAGATTTACCAAGATCTATTAAAACAAAAATTAATCTGGGCTAAATATATTGTTCAGAGATTAAGCCAATCTGTATACTCTGATTTGATTCCTGCCACCACATATAGGCCCCTGAACACTTCCAGGAGTGAACACTGAGAATAGTGCTAGATGTAACCCCTAACTTACACTTCTAAACATAAGCCTCCACAAAAACAAAAACATCACTGTGCCACTGTCATCCTGTTGATCATCGATTTTCTCGAGCGGGTGCCAGTGATGTCTCCATTCGTCCTAGCCCTGAGATTTCAGCAGCCTCTCCTTACTTGTTCTTCCCAGAGGTGCCACCATGGAGGCTCTTTCTGGTAAGGGGAATGAGACCCATCATTGTTACTGTATTTGGCAAATTGAATATGCCACAGAGAGCTTGCAAGGCTCTGCCATGCGGGCAGGATGCTCTCAGTACCTTGCCAGGTAATCCAAGAGGGAGAACTAGGCTATAAGAGGTCGCACAGCCATGAATGCGGCCACGCACTTCTGGGAGCTTTGTTTTATAGTCTCTGAATCTTGGCCACTGATGGGATTACACAGACACCAGAGGCAGTTTGTGGGTGTGGCTTCCAAGCTACTGGAAAATGGGGAGTCTGGGTAGAGAAGGCCCAAGTCCCAATCCAAGCAGGCTTGGAGATCTCAGCCCTGGGTCCAACACACCTGGGTTCCTCTGAAGGTCCCTTCATGCATGAAGCTCGTCCGAACGTGTGGAGAGTGCCCTTAGGCATGGCTGTGGCTGGGTCCCGCAGTTCTTTGGCTGCCAGAGCTCTGCTTGGGGCAGGCAGGGAATCTCAACCCACCCCTTCTGAGTGGCCCTGGTGAAGACAGCCAGGCCTGGGGGCAAAAGACTCTGCATCACTCTCCTCTGGGAGCTTTGTTTTATTGTCATAAATAACACTAAATAATAAATAACAGTAAAGCATAAAATAAAATATGTAGACTTTTTCCATTTCAGATTCAGATAATTTTTTGCACACTAGTCTCTAATAGAAATACATTTTATAAAAAGAATATTATTTTTGCAATGACACTAAAAATTTAAACAATACTTTCTCAGTATTAATTGGACTTTTTTATGAAAATAAAAAAAACATAGCTTTAAACTGTGTAATTTGTGGGTGTAGAGAAATAGAAATAGAAAGAGAGATTTCTATATACTCAAATTTGAATAAAGTTTCTGAAGACAGTTATTAGAGCTGGGAATACTTAAAATTCAAATTTATACTTACTTATTTGCCTTTATTCCTCCATTAACTGTTGAAACATACCATGTGTGTAAATTTCTCAAGCATTCAACAAATCATAAATGCTAAGATTATGCAAGTATATATGGGAATGTTACCAACATTTGACTTTTCTCAAAGTGCAATGTACTTGAAAATTATATTTTATTACTTCACTTTCCCTTTTTCCACTCCATAGAAATTTCTCACTCATATTTCTGCCACTCAATTCATATTAAATACACTGCATTAATTCAAGAGTTAAAGTCTTATTCCTTACTGACATCCAAATTCATACTGAGCCTCTAATCTGCTATTGATAATGGAGTTTTGGGTTAGGTTTGGTGGGATGACATGGAATAGGGTGGATTCTGACTCATAAAACATTATGAAATTCTAATTGATGAAGTTTTGTAACATCTGAAATATATTTAAATAAAACCACATTCAAAGAATATATGTTTAGTGTTCTAAACTAAACTTATAAAAGAAATGTTAATACCAAGCCCCTGCCTATAGGGATAATT
Source organism: Sorex araneus (assembly GCF_027595985.1). NCBI lineage: Eukaryota > Metazoa > Chordata > Mammalia > Eulipotyphla > Soricidae > Sorex > Sorex araneus. Next base: position 276,766,706 of record NC_073302.1, on the reverse strand, counting down.
AATATATAGCAAGCATGTTCAATTGATCAATGAAGAGTTTACTATTTTATTTATTCCTAAGACTGTGTTACTTATATATCCCAAATTTTAGCTATATGCAGAATATTCACATACAAAATTTAAATCCTACGAAGGCTTTATGAATGCACATAAAAAAATGATCCATTCCTTGTGTGAATTTACTATATAAGATGCTCTCTGCTACATCTTCCAACTTAACAAGTAAAAATTATTAATTTTTTTGATAATTGAAAAATATTTACATGCATAGGTATATGTATATATATTATGTATATATATGTATATATATATATATACATACACATATGTCTTTGTACCAAAATACACAGATACAAGACTGTGTAGTTCTTTCTAACAATTTATCTGTCACTGAAGAGATGGTTATTTCATTTTTGCTTTTTTTTTTTTCTTTTTGGGTCACACCCTGCGATGCACAGGGGTCTCTCCTGGCTCTGCACTCAGGAATTACCCCTGGCAGTGCTCAGGGGACCATATGGGATGCTGGCAATCAAACCAGGGTTGGCCTCGTGCAAGGCAAAAGCCCTACCCGCTGTGCTATTGCTCTAGCCCCGAGATGGTTATTTCTTAATGATTTCTTTTTACTTCAGTCACTTTTTTTTCTTCTGAAACTTTTTGCAAAAGAAGACTCAAAACTATTAAAAGGTCAAAATTCGTTTTATATATACATGTTGTAGCTAATAGCTAATAGCTACAATAGCTAATAACACTTCACTATGCATTGGACTGCCTGTTTGAATTTATGCCTTTTCAGATATGTTAAATAAAAATAACTGAAAATTAAATATTGTAAAGCATAATTTAAATTTATTTTTAGTTTTTTTCTTTTTATGAAACTTGACATGAGTCAGTTATAAACAGCATCACATATCTAATAAATGATCAACGCTATTGCAATAAATGAAAAGAAGTGAAATGAAATGCAATAAAAAATAGCATGTATTTGACATCTCCAATTTAATTTCACAAGAGGAATAATGTTAATTATTAAGACTTTGCATTGTTAGTTCTTGAACTTATTTTAAATGAGGATATCTGACTTTCTGAGATGCAAGATATAGAATTAGCATTTTCCTACTTCTATTGCCCATGTTTCAATTTTCCTACTCTGATTCCCTACTAAATCCCTGTATTAGAACTCTCGAATATCAGAAGAAACGTTTCATGTAAGAACTTCTAACATAGCCTTAAGACTTATATCTGTTACAGTATATTTATTTTTGCACGTTTTCAAAAAGACCTTGCATTTTAATGTAATCAGTAATATTTCAATTATAATAAAATTTTACATTAGTGTAATTGCAATATTATGTTAACCCATGATCCCATTGATGGTATTATTTTCCTTCAAAATATTAGGGAAATTCTTAGGTATCTTAAACATTACTTTAGGTCAATTAATTAAATTGTAATAAAAAATTTTAAAGACCCTGGTGAATAACCAACCATATTTTCAAATTAAGACCTTAATTAAAATGTTATGGTCTAGTAATTACAGTCTCATTAGTTAAATCCCCCATAGTGTTCCATAATTGTTTTGAACTTATCATTTTATTTATATTCCTCATATCTGCTCCTTAAGTCCTTCACTTAATATATAAAAATAAAAGTTCACGCTAACTGGCATTAGCACTATGCTGATGTAAAGGTAGTATTTGTTATTTGCTTTATCCTTCCTTTACTAGGAGCAAAACATGTTCAAAAACAGAAATAAATACTGGTGCTTGCCTTTAAGAAGATTCAACAGGGAAAATTAATTGTTCGATAAATTACTTGGATGCTAGGTGCAGCTTCAGAAATTACCTTTCATCTTATCAGTAAATGAACTGTGTCTGTTAGAGAGGATTTTTCTTTACCTTCTAAAACAAATGGGTGTTTAAGACACAATTAAAGAAATCTGAATGGAGAAAAACTATTTAATAAAGATATCTCTTTCATCATTCAACAAACTATCTTGACTTTTGAAATGATATCTTAATCTTGAAATTTAGAAACTTTGAAAGTGAGTTTGAAATCTATGTGCATTATACAGTCATTATACAAACTTAACTTGTAGTTTTGACTTAAAATGGTAGCTGATTGGCATGGTTGTATTTCACTAGCAAGAAATAAATAATGTAAAAGTTGGGACCTGCTCTCTCTCTCTCTCTCACACACACTCTCTCTCTCTCTCTCTCTCTCTCTCTCTCTCTCTCTCTCTCTCTCTCTTTCTCTCTGTGTGTATTTCTTTGTGTGTATACAGCTATGGGCACAGAGCATACACACACATACACAAAAACAAATACAGGACAAAGAAATTGATGTGCTTCATTTGGTTAAGTATTATTGGAGGTTCTCCTGAAATATCCAATTGACTACTGACGTTCAATAAAATGAGATGGATTTAAGAGGTTACAAACTTCAGAATGAATAGGCAAAGATGGTATTAATATATCAACTAAACAACATTTCTAAGCTAGGGATTCTCAATGTTTTATATATAACACAGTACGTATGTGATTTAATGAAGAAGTAAAGATTTATATCATACTTCAGGCCGAGGAATTAAAAATTTCTAGATGGTTTATCAGAAGATACAAGTCAATTAAGTTTATGGACAAGAGAGATAGTGCAGCACAAACGGTGCTTGCCTTGCATGAGGCTGACCTGGGTTCAATCACTGATACCCTATAAAACCTCCAGAAGTTATCCTTGAGCACAGAATTAGGCGTAAGGCCTGAGCATCAATGAATGTGGCCCCAAAAGCAATAATAATACTAAAAAAGTTCCCAATGGATGTGCCTTTGATTGGGAACTGACAGAGAAAATGTCAGATACAACACAAGTAAATTTTTTTTAAAAGTAATACCAAAATAAAAGATTAAAGTTCAAGAGAAAAACTAACAATCTCAATAAGTACGTAGTGCAAAATTAGCACAGCACAGAGGTTGCATGTAAAACATGTAAAGTCTTGTAAGAATAGAGGTAAGAGCAAAATAATCACAGGGCAAAAAATAAAAGAATCTTAAAATGATAAAGGAACTGCTAAGGTGCTGAATTGTTACATACATTTCAAATAAATTTGGGTTTGAGAGATACTGAAAATAAGCTATTTTTCTTTTAAAAATAATTTAGAAATATTATGCATTTTTATCAAAAGTATTATCAGAAAGGAATGAATGTTTTTCATTAAATCTGCGTTATCAGAAAAAGTATATTACTTAAAGCTGTGACCATAGATGAGTGGTTTACTACATCAAATCTTGGAGCAAGAACTAAAAGCAATCAAGCATAAACTCAGCTAAATTATTTATATATTTTTTTGCACTTATATTTGTTTTTTTCTCTTTTGGATTTGGGGCCACAAGCTGAGGTGAGGGCTTATTCCTTGCTCTGTACTCTGGGATAACACCTGGTAGTGCTTTTAGGAAATATATTCCGAATTCGCTCCATACTCAATAGCACCTTAATCCCTATGCTGTCTCTCTGGACCCTCAGAAATAATTCAAATATCAAATCTAAAGGATGAAAGGATCAAATATGCAATGTGCAAAAATCAAGTAAAATGGATTCAATATTTAATGAGAGACCAGATGAAATAAAGTTTTTATGAAAAGAAGATAAGACAAACCATTGTATCAGTTTCAATCATATCTTTGGTGATTCAACTATATTAACAAGATAAACTAGAGCAAAAATAAACAAAGGTATTGATTTTGACTAACCAGGTTTTGCATTGAGAGAGAAGTTGTCACAGATGCAAGGATGCAAGAAGACACTGAACTAGATATTATAGGTATTATGAAGGGTTAATATGTAAGATACATAAAGAACTCACAAAACTCAACAGCAAGTAAACCAACAAAGAATCCATCAAGATGGGGAGAAAAACTGAGTAGAAGTTCTTCTGAGTAGAAAATTTGGGGGAAGAACCAAATTGATAATTCAATAAGTACATGAAAAGATTCCCCAAATATTTAAGATTAATAAGTAAGATACCTCAACTAGTACATGCTCCAGTACTTCCTCTCCTAGACTCCACCCAAGAAGACTAAAGCATATATTCAAAAACATGTATACGTACATTTGTTTATTCCAGAACCATTTTACTTAACCAAAACATTGGCAAACATCTAATTTTCCAGTGAGATAGAGAGTAAATAATTAATATGTGACAGACACATAAAATGTGATACTACTTAGCTCTTCAAAAGGATATTGTGGGACTAGAGCAATAGCACAATAGGTAGGGTGTTTGCCTTGCACTCAGCCGACCCAGGTTCAATTCCCAGCATCCATTTTGAACCCCTGAGCACCGCCAGGGGTAACTCCTGAGTGGAGAGCCAGGAGTAACCCCTGTGCTTCACTGGGTGTGACCCAAAAAGCAAATAGGATGAAATATTGGCTTTTGCTATGTATGGGTGGAGTGAACAGGATAATAAAAATAAAATCAGGAGATGTATAAATATAATATTTTATTACTCAGGTGCGGCATACATAGAAAAAGAAAAGAGAGGATCAAGGGGAGCAGCTGAATTTAAACCTACCTGTAGATTTTGACACAGATTTGAGGTTACAAGGTGATAAAGAAGTGGGACTGAAAATCTGATATGTTTTGGTTGGAGAATATCAGTATTTTGGTGAAGGATGTAGAGCAGTAAGATTTTGTTCCTTATAGAATAATAGACTATAAGACGAACACCCAAGAATAGTAGAAATAAGTACCAGGAGGTTGTCACCATGGCTTGGAGGCTGTTCTCTCATTCTGGGCAACTCAGAGAAGGGAACAGCAAGTAAAATGTGGTTGTTGGTCATGTGGGGGAAAGATGATGTGGGCCAAATATAGACTAGAGACTGAACGCAATGGCCACTCAACACCTTTATTGCAAACCACAACACCTAACCAGAGAGAGAGAACAAAAGGGAATTCCCTGCCATAGTGGCAGGGTGGGGTGGGGGGAGACGGGACTGGGAAGGGGGGGTGGGATGTTGGGTTTACTGGTGGTGGAGAATGGGCACTGGTAAAGGGATGGGTTATCAAACTTTGTAAGGGAGAAACATGAGCACAAAAATGTATAAATCTGTAACTGTACCCTCACGTTGACTCACTAATTAAAAATAAACTATTAAAAAAAAAAAAAAGATTTTGTTCCTAAAATTTATAAACATTTACAGAACTATAAACCAATGTTCACTCAATCACAGTATACATTTGAACACATTACAGGTTTGATTTGTTATTAATAAGAACTTTTTAAATTACCAAAATTAACCAACCATAAATTTGCATGCTATATTTTTCTTCTCCTAAATGTTAGTGAAAATATTTTGTGATTTCTAGGGAGTTATTTAAAAGTATAATTCTGAACTTTTGTTTTAATTTTCAACTACATTACATTTTACATGAAAGGATTTACTATATGTTATTAAATTTATACTTAAAACAGTTATTTTGTGTGCAATACATATTATGTGTTTATATAAACATACTTAAGTAATATAATACCTGTTCTTTAAAAACTTTAATCAAAGTTAATGTTTAATTTTTCTCCACTTGCATTTGTGTATATGAGGATAGTTTTAATTTTGGTTGATTGTACTAAATACAGTTTGAGTACATACTCTCCCATTCAAAGAATGCATACTCTTACATAATTTTGCATGTTTGTATATACTTGGTTTAAAAATACATCTATTTATACATACACATACAGTTGAGTGTGAATTTTTTATATATGTGTACATTTTTTGCACATCTGAGCTTATATTCTAATTTTGCATTTGTGTTCTTTTTGGACAAAAACACGTGCATTCATGAATAGGTCTTATGTATCTCTGCATGTTTCTTTTTATCTTTATATTTGTCTTTATGTTTTACGATTTGCATACCTTTATTCATGTTTTTTTTGTAATAAGCGCAACTCAACTTTTAATATGGCAACTTTGCTTTTGAACAATATTTAATAGTTTTTATAGTGGCTGTGTCCTTCCATATGATGTCTAGCTCTACTTCTCAGAAGGAACTACTCGTTTTAATCTCTCAAAAGTATAAATCATGTATTTTCTATGTTCCTGTGCTACTCTGAACAATAAATCCAGTTCAAAGAAAGTTATTTCTTCAATACTTTAGTGTAGCCCACTTATATATCTTTCAATAGACTTTTTTCTTTTTTTTTATTGTGCCAGTTTTACTGCTTGCCTTTGTGCTTGTTATGTGCTTTTCTCAGTTATAAAACTCATCTTCTAACAATTTAGACTTTTTTCTTTCTGTAAGAGTCTCTTTGTATCATTTTAAGTTCACAGATGTTAGCGAAGTTTTATTCCCTTCCTCATGACCAATTCTTCCAATAAAGTTACCAAGTCAGAAAAAAATCTGTATTTAGTGAATCAACTTTTTTTAAAGTCCCATATAGCTTTACATAGAAAATAATTGCGGATTATGATTTAGACTCTTTATCAGAATTATAAAAGAGAAACATTTAGAAATGGTAGCTATTAAGATTTACTGAGAGGTCAAATATTACCTAGACTGTATGTGTTCGGGTTGGAGAACAGTTGCCTAGCACGTGCAAAGGCTTAAACCGCAGCCGTTGCATAACCTACTTCCCCCACACCTCTCTTGAATACCCCCTCCTCCCCCAGGCTGACTTTTATAACCCTATTGTCTCCTATAAGCACTGCTTCCTTATATCTGAACACCAAAAGTTTTAGGGCTGAATGGCTGTGCTACATAACAGGCAAGATTACCTGGTCTCTGAGCTCCGTTGGGTGTGCTGTCTGCTTAAAACAAAACACAGAAGGTGAGAGATAGCACAGCTAGTACAGCGTTTATCTTGCACACGGAGGGCCTGGATTTGATTTCTTTGCATATTTAATCTTCTTGATTTGTAAATATCGTTCCCTGTGTTGTGAAAGTAACTGATAACATTGATTAATGAATTTATTTTTCATACAATAATGCATATCCTTCATACAACAATAATTTTATGTACAGTGGACTATGGTAAATAAGAAACAACAATAACTAACTTAGATTTTAATTTTTTTGATTATTGGTTGGTTGATATTGGGGTCACACCCGGTTGTGGGATACCAAGACACGCTAGGGAACAGACAAACCTCTTTCAGGCTTGTATATGATGAACCCATTAAACTATCTCTTCAGCCCAATAATTCTGTATTTATATGGATGGACTGTTATTTAATTAAGGTGCAAAACAGCACTAACAATTAGAATTTGTTGATGGTGATTATATAAGACTTCTATGGAGAATGCATCAATTTCATAATTCCACTTCAATAGCGGGATACCTAGCCCTGTGGCCCCAGTGATAGTAGAGCAAGTTGGGTGCTTGCTTTGTACCAGTTGACAGTTTCAATCCCAGCAACAAATATGGACCCCTCAGCACTGCCAGTGTGATCTCTAAACACAGAGCTGGGAGTAACTCCTGAGCACCAGTGGGTATGCCTGCTCCCCCAAATAAAATAAAATGTGATAAAATAAAATAAAATAATGACTGACCACAAATGGTTGGAACTTTTGTAAATATAAGCTTGAAAGATAACCAAATAGTTATTTTCAGCTCCCCAAATATTGCAAGGGTGATCTGGGGCTGCTCTCCACTGTACTCATTCTGGCTGTGTGGACCTGATGTACCATTGCCTAACTTGGCAATGTAGTTCTGTAGAGCCAGTGGTGATGGGGGATAATAGGCCACCATGGCAGACCTATGAGTGGGGCATGCAATGGTGATGATCAAATTTGTGACCTAGTGGATGTTTCACATATGTGCTATCCCTTCAAGTTATCTCTCTGCTCCCGCACTGTGTATTCTTAGAAGTTACAAAAAATGATACCTTGGAATAAATTATATTAGAAATTGTCCTTCAGAGATTGACTTCATAATAAAATTATTATTTATTAATAATTGGAGAGTTTTTCTTAGACTTTATAATTTTGATTCTATTATACTCACTAAGTAGTTTCTGTCTTTGCAAATTGGAGCATTAATTTGTGAAATCCTGATAGAAAATATCAGTGTAAAAAGTTACAATCTCTAAATTGGGGAAATACAGTTTCTTTTCTTTTCCAATAGTTCATTTTGTTTCTCCAAGCACTTTATTTATGAGAAACATTCAGTTATGACATATTTCTCACAAAAAGAAATATTTCAGTAGCCCAATATTTTTTATAATCAAGGTAACTACTTATATACTATTAAAAGTTTTTAAATGCAACAATACTGATAGAATTTTATAAGTGGAAATTTTTATCAACCCAAGTGTTTAGAAAGTATAATAGTTTTATATGTGCTGGAGTGATAGCACAGTGGATAGGGCATTTGCCTTGCACACGGCCAACCCAGATTCGATTCCTCCATCCCTCTCAGAGAGCCGGCAAGCTACCAAGCGTATCTTGCCCGCATGGCAGAGCCAGGCAAGCTACCTGTGGCGTATTCGATACCAAAAACAGTAACAACAAGTCTCACAATGGAGATGTTACTGGTGACCACTCAAGCAAACCGATGAGCAATGGGATGACAGTGACAGTGACAATAGTTTTATATAGTAAGGTATAAAGATATATTAGTATTATTCAGCATGATATTTGGTTATTGATCTTATGTTTTCTACATAACTTTCTGTTGTTTTTATTCTAAAAATAATTTTCTCGCATCTATCTGTGTTCTTCATCTATAGTCACAGGACTCAAAATATAATGAGAATTTGATCCTCCCGCAAGTTTTGCCTGGTTCTCCGAGCACTGTATGGATGCCTTTGGCTCTTATCTAATCTCTGGTGAATAATATTCTAGGGCCAGAGCAGAGGCATGATTTGCTGATGTGTGTTAAAGGAGCAGATCACTACTGTTCACAGCCCAGAACCTTCTGCCAGGCCAGCTGTGTGGTCCCACACAGAGACCTAAGGTGTGGAGTCTCTCAGCTAGCCTGCTTCCCTGAATTCATCCGAGTAGAATCCTGGGAAGCAACAACAGTAGTTAACTAAAGGCTGCAGCCTTGTTCGGGTCAAACAACATTGTACTAAGAGCATAGGTTGGTAAAGTGTCATCTTTTCCCATTTTTTTTTAAATACAAGTATAGTAGAATTTGAACTTAAAAGAAATGAAATTTTTACTCTATGTTTACATTGGCAGAGACTGGCAAACTCCCTGTAGCGTACTCAATATGCCAAAAACAGTAACAATAACAGGTCTCGTTCCCCTGACCCCGAAAGAGCCTCAAAATGTTGGGAAAGAAGAGTAAGGAGATGCTGCTAAAATCTCAGGGCTGGGACAAATGGAGATGTTACTGGCGCCCGCTCAAGTAAATCTATGAGCAATGGGATGACAGCGAGAGTGACAGTGATAAATAATTTTAAGATCATCATAATCATCCCATTGATCGTCAAATTTCTGTAGCAGTCTCAGTAACGTCTCCATTCATGAGAGAGGGAAGGAGGAATTGAACCCGGGTTGCCAGCGTGCAAGGCAAACACCCTACCCGCTGTGCTATCGATAGAAATATCAAAGTACATTCAAAATTAAATGATAAAATAATGTAACATTTTCTTGTATCTAAAGTAAATGTTTTAAAAATTAGGGGGAAAAGGTGACTGAAATAAATTAATAAGTCTAATAAATTAATGAATTAATAAGTCTAACCCAAAATATGTAAATTAAAACTCTTGGTGGAAAATTAAAAATAATATTTTAACATCATTTCTTGCCTTGGTGCCATAGGTTCAAATATTGACAACTTGCTATGTTGGTATGAAAAGTACAGTGATTTAGTGAAAAGGGAAATTTTACAATACTCACTAAATGAGATTTATATTTGAATTGTCAACTTGAAGTAGGATCCATTAGAGATCACGTGTGAGAATTTACTTAGAGTGTATATAAACTTCCTAAAATAAAATACTTCACATGTGGAAGTTAAATCATTGATCAGAGTGTACTAGAAAGAACTAACACACTGAACAAATTCTGTTCAATCTGAATGAATGAATATCATGCAGCCAGAAAAAGTGAAAACTGTATCTATGTAGCAATTATCTGATAAATTATTAAACCATGAAAGCAATTACCCTGAAAATATGTTAACCAGGATTTAGCAAGCAGTTTCTATATAAACATGACTGGGAAAATACTATTTAAGAATCTCTAATATTGTTGTTTTATTTAAAATGCTTATACAAAAATTTAAGAAGCGAAAAAACTAATGTTCACCCTGGAAATTTAATTATATTTACTTAAGATTAAATATTAAAGTTATATCCATATTAAAATTAAACAATTAAAACAAAGGAATCAGGACCAGAGGAATATTATAGCCTGTAAGGGCTTTTGTCTTGCAAGCTTCCAACCTGAGTTTGAATCTTTGCACGAATATGTTCCCTGATGCCCACCAGGAGTGATCCTAGAGCACAGGCTGGAATACTCCTGAGCACTTTTGCATGTGGCTCTAAGAACATGTAAATGAACAAAATATGAAAGGAAAACATAGCTATTTACAGACATGCTTTAAATGCTAAGCTTTTAGAATAGGACTGGAGGGGGAAAGATGCTTGCATTCATATGTAATCAAGATTTTTCTCAACTGGGGAGTGTAGAATAACATTGGTTTGTCCTTTCAGCCCTGCCACATGCGTCTTGGGTTTACCAGGTTACTCCCATCACAGTGCTCCCATTCCTCTGTGTAATCTCGTTCCTTTTGCCCTGCTTCCCCTACTGCTTCCCCAACTCAATCATCTTTATCTCCTAATCAGACTCTGTTAACTAGTAAATATTGCTTTTCTTGTCTCCTTAAGCCCTTTGTATAGTAAATTCAGACAATGTCCATTTTGTTTGGACACAGGAAGACAGTTACTTCTATGCTTTTGTAACATGAGAGTTAATTGACTCTGAAAGATATTCACTCCTGAGTATCTGTTCTCACAACTTAAGCCTCAGTTGCCCTTACTTCCTAGCACCCCCAAGCAGGGTCCTGACGAGGGACTGGATGGACCCAGGGCAATCTATGAGCTACCCTGGAATCAAAACAGGCCAGGCCAAACCAACATAATATTTAATTATAAGTTAAGAGCATGGTCATGGAAAAATTGTCATGATCCAAAAATTAACAACTGGATTAGGACCCTGCTAGGGTTTAGGAAAGATTAATCTGCCCTGAGCACTGTAGTCTGAGATCTATAGTGAGATGTCCCCAGAGGAGCCACCCTAAAAGCTTAATGCATCTCTTACTGTGTTCATACAAAACAACTAATATTAAGAAGTGGAATTAAAATGCCAATTAAGATGTTAATTAAGTTATTGGACTAAGGAGAGGAGAAACACCCCTAGGTGGTATTTTGATCAGGAAGGGCTTTTGCTCTGTTGATTATGCTACTGGGTGGGGTGTGGTGGCTACCCCCAATGCAGGGAGTTGAGGGAGAGACTAGAGAGAGACCAGGCTGTGAGAGGGAGCATGGAGAGATGAGCAGGAGAGACAGGAAGGGATGGGAATGAGGGGCAGCTTGAGACTAGAACGGGAAGCTTAGTGAGACTGGAACAGACACATGGAGAGAATAGAATCAATGGCAACTGATCACCAACCAGCTTGACTTTCACTTCCTCCTTCATCTGCCCACGGCATTGTCCGTCCTGGGTGGGGAAGCAGCCTGAGACCAAAAAAAACAGGGAGAGAGAGAGAGAGAGAGAGAGAGAGAGAGAGAGAGAGAGAGAGAGAGACAAGGAGAGAGAGTAAGAAAGAGAGAGAGGGGGAGAGAGAAAAAGAGGGAGAGAGAGAGGGGAAGAGAGAGAAAGAGGGAGAGAGAGGGGAAGAGAGAGAAAGAGGAAGAGAGAGAGGGAGAGAGACAGGGGGATAGGGGGAGAGAGAGAGGGAGAGAGGGAGAGAACCTCAGGATTTCCATAGCTGCCTGGAGATTACACAGGGGAGAAGCAAATTGCTGTGTAAAAAAGATTTTATTTTAATATTTTTATCTGTAAGGGATTTCTATATGCCATTAGGTACTCTATACTACACTAATAAGAGAACAGGACTAACCACACACACATTTAAGAACATCAGTATTTGTTGACCCTTAAAATGTACTTTCTACAGACTACTATTGTCCAAGCATTAGTATACCTTCTGCTCTGCAGTTACCTTCAGGGGAAAAAAATCAATAATGTCACATCTTTGATTAAATTTAATATAGCTCTTGCACGTGACCAGAATATTTGTGGTAATTTATCACAGCCTCCATAGGAATCCCAAAGAGTGTTTTGGGAAGGGCCCTACTCAGTCATGGATAGGGTTTAGTGCTGATGTCCCACACTTAGCAGCAAATAAACCCTGAGCATCTCCAGGTGTAGAACCAAGGCTTACATCATTAGATAAGAAAGGAATGCAATGCTCTTTTTTAATAAGAAAAGAAAACAGTCTTTGACTCCATCAATTAAACTTTTGCAGCTATATTGTAGGGAGCCAGAGCACATTGCGCATGTGCGCATGCGCATGATCGCGCATGCGCAACAACCACATTGCGCATGCGCGACAAACACATTGCGCATGCGCAACGACCGCATTGCGCATGCGCAACGACCGCATTGCGCATGCGTGTCGAGAGCCAATAGAGCGCCACCTCATATGGGGTGATTGGCGAGAGCCAATAGAATGAGCGCCACCCTATGGGGTGATTGGCGAGAGCCAATAGAATGAGCGCCACCCTATGGGGTGATGGGCGAGAGCCAATAGAAGATGAGCACCACCTTAGAGGCGGGACAACCAGGTTATATAAGGACTGCCATTACCCGGGTTGTGGTTCTTTCGTTCTTTTCTCATCCGGAGTTAACTGAATAAAACAGCTGCAGAAGGATCCTCAACCCGTGTCGTCTCACTCTTTGCTGGCGAAGGGAAATCGCGACGCGGGCCACGAACAACTGGTGCCGAAACCCGGGAAATCCATCTTGCACCGCGAGGAAGAACCCCTCCTTTTGGAGGGAGGATTCAGAACTGCAAGGACGACTGCTCGGAGAGGCGTGCTGCGGACCACTGCCCAGTGTTGGTAAGAAAAGAATGCCTGTTTCCTGGTGGTGGGGAGCACTCTTTGTCCTCCTTATTTGGATTTGCCTTCTCTTTTGCTCTTGTGTCTTTACTATGGGCACTGAGGCGACTTGGAAGATGGTTCAAAATTGGAGGATGAGGCATGCTCCATAGTGGTCAGGGAAGGCCAGCAGGTGTTGGAAAAGGTCCAAAACAGCTTGTCAGAAACCGAGCGATCAGAAGGGCTGGGCGCGCGTATGAAAATACCCAGCAATAAGGAAAAAGGACTGCCCGGTGGGGGCAAGAAGTTAGAAATAAATAAGGAAAAAGGACTGCCCGGTGGGGGCAAGAAATTAGAAATAAATAAGGATGAAATCAATGGGAAGGTGCTTTCGGGTTTGATTGACACTGGTGCAGATGTAACGATCATTGCCAAAAAAGACTGGCCAAAAGAGTGGCCCCTCACCCCCTCACTGACTCACCTTCAGGGTACAGGCCAATCCCAAAACCCTATGTTAAGTTTGTCCCCACTTGATTGGCGCACCGGGGAGGGCAAATCCAGGACTGTATGCCCTTATGTTCTGCCTGGGCTCCCTGTCAAACTCTGGGGCAGGGATATTCTCTCACAAATGGGCTTTTTACTAATTGACACCTAGGGCCCCCTTCCCATTGAAAAATTACAGGCCGCCAAGTTGTTAGTGCAGGGACAGCCCGGCACCCCACCCCCATTTTTGTGATAAAAAAGAAATCCGGTAACTGGAGGCTCCTCCATGACCTCCGGGAAATAAATAAAACTATGATCCCCATAGACGCCACCCAGCCTGGCATCCCTTGCCCGTCGGCTATTCCCCACGGCAGCTAAGATTGTCCTTATTCTTAAGAATTGCTTTTTCTCCATTCCCCTCCACCCAGAGGATTGCAAGCGTTTTGCCTTTTCTCTCCCTGTCACAAACTGCGCTGGGCCCCAGCCCTCGCTTCCATTGGAATCATTTTTTGGGGTATGCACCCTCCCCAGCTTTTCCTTGGTTTTGAACTTGCTGCCGTGTCCAAATTATTTGCCTCGACCCCTCAACCCTTTAATCTTTATACAGATAGCTTTTATATTGCCACCCCCCCCCTTTTTTGCCTCTAGATTGCTAGCTTCTTATTAGAAAGAGCCCGATGTACATTGTAGCAACCCCATTGTCAGGGGGACAAGACCAAAGGTAATGTGGACTCCCGTAGGGCAGGTTTAAGAATTTCTGTGTGAATGTGGTGCGTGGGGTGCGCACCGGAATGAAAGAGGACCGGTCCGAATGAGTGCAGGAGTGTGATTTGTGCGAGTGCCTTTAGTGTGTGTGTATATTTGTCTCATTATGTTTCTCTTAGTTATGCTTATTATTATCAGCAGAGAAGTCAGGAAAATGCAAGATCATGTGGTTGAGTGTTTAATAATATCAGGAATGAAAAAGAGTGTCGCTAAGGTGGTCTATCCACCTCAGAAGTAGTCTTGATCTTAAAATTGTAACATCTGACAACTTAGGTTTCAACAACTTTGTCATGGATTGTTTTGCCGGCTTATATCAACAAAAGCGGTTTCTTGACCCAATTTTAATAAGCAGGAAACTGGCTGGTCAGGCAGAGAAATGGGGAGCAATGTTCCCAATCGGCCGACAGGGCTTAACTTTGCCCTGGGGACTTGTTCCTTCCTTTCTCAGTCTATCAGTTTTTTTCCCTGCCATTTCTGAAGGGTCAGATCGATAGATCAACTGCAGATGTGTGCACATGTACATGTGGTGTTTTTAGTGAACTTATTGTCTGTTTGTCTGTCTCTCTATGTGGATCACTTGAGTGCTGGAGCCAGAGTGGGAATCAGTGGTAAAAATTAGGCCTGGGGAAAACAGGATCATCTCAAGAGATCAGGGTGATATGCAGTTCAGCAATTTAAAGGATCTATGTGATTTTGGAACCTGTTAGACCAGGTTTAAACAAAGATTTCTAATTAGAATATGGCGCCTACAACGAAATTGAAATTTTTAGTCTAAATTTTTTATTGGAAGAACATTAATAGTTATTACCAATTGAAATTCTTTTGAATTCCAGTATCTGTACTATCTAGAAACAGCTACAGAACTAGAGCCAGAAATCTAAAAGTGAATTGGGAAT
The DNA here is from genome assembly GCF_027595985.1 of Sorex araneus. Lineage (NCBI taxonomy): Eukaryota > Metazoa > Chordata > Mammalia > Eulipotyphla > Soricidae > Sorex > Sorex araneus. Next base: position 276,751,518 of record NC_073302.1, on the reverse strand, counting down.
TCAGAGTGCAAGGTTTATCTTATAAGCCTCTGCTAATTTTAATGAGGAATTTAGCTGTTTTTCAAACAACAAAGGTACAGAAACCCTCAAAATAAACAAAGTTACTTGTGTTTCCGTAGACATTTGATAGTCAAAAATTTTTTTTCTATGCTATTATCGAAGTTTGGTTAAAAAAATATATATATACATATATATATATATCTATATCTATATCTATATATATATATATATAAATACCCGAAGGGCTCTTTCTGTGTTTGACAGCATGCTTGTATTGTGGAATTGATAAAGTTAGAAAGCTCATGATTTGAACTAAGGTACAAAAACTGTTGAACTTAAGCCAAAGAAGATTTACTCATGTTTCATGAAAATTGATGGTTTAAAGGTCTTATGCTGTTGTGTCAATGTACTTATACATCTGCATTGGATTATTAGAATGTGAGCTGAAATAATTGTAGTAAAAACAGGTTCGAAGAGTAATGGTTTAGTTAAAACATGAGTTTTTTGGAGTTCTAATATTGGTTGCAAAACTTGTCCTACCAGTGTTTTATTTGATTTGAGATAACAAAAAAAAAATTTTTTTTTTAAGCTACTTAGCTCAGGGTCATAAGGAGTGAGAGTTTTTAAAGATTTCCGAGTCCGCAGAATGCTCCAGGTGGATCCCCTGAGAGGGATTCTCTCTTTTCTTCTTACAGAGAACATGCGGCTCGTCGTCCGGTGCCGACCCTGCGGGTTTGCAATGATGATCCTGCTGCTGACTGTGCAACCGACGGAGGCCGGATTGGGCCGGCCGGCTGACCCTACACGCCTCCTACAACAGCTGTATGGGACCCCGTGCAACTGTCAGGGAGGACAATCTTCGGTGACCCCAACGAGCTACACGAAAACCGTGGACTGTGGGACTCTGACTATATATCTCGTCACGCGGTCCAGTGCTCGAGGCGGACTGACCCAGTTTTGGCAGTGCGTGCCCAAGCCTACTTTTATAAATAAGGGGGATCCCTGTCCTCAAAACTGTCAAGTGGTAGACCAGATGAATGCCATGTGTTATACCAGCTATTCTGAATGTACCCTAGGAGGAAAGAGGTATTTTACTGCAAAGCCCCATATGTCCTACGAGGGAACGTTCGGGGGTGACTGGTCAGTTGTCCCCTCCAGCAGAGGGAACCCTAAGTATGCTGCTGCCTCATGCACGGCCCCAGTGGGCAAAGATGCCTGCTGGCCCACGCGTGCCCCCTTGCATGTCACTGACGGGGGTCCCTCCGATGTGGTTCGGGAAAGGGAGGTGGGACAGCAGATTTAGCAACTGATTTTGGCTCTCTATCCCCAAATTTAATACGCAATGCGGAGAGTGTACCATGACGTGGAAACCGCTTGATGCTATGTTGGTTGATTGCATTTCTGATTTTGTTTTGATGGTTGTATTTTTTGATTGTTGTTTTGATTATTTGCTTTTACCTGGGTTATAGCTGACTGCTGCCTGGTGCCCCAATCCTCTGGCGGGGGCTCGGACTCGTTGGGCTCCCGCTATCCCTCTCTATCTTGCGCTCATGGCTCCTGCTCTGGGAGCAGCCCTTGCACGCTCGGAGCCACAAGGGCTCATTGCACGAGTACGGGTGCTCCCGAGTATTCTTCCTGAGAAGGGTGTCAGGCCGGAGAGCACTGCACTGAGTTGGCCCCCGACTCAGGGTGGCGAGCCACTTGCATAGGGCTGCCGTCGGATTTTGCCCTGCCTGGAAGTGAGGACGGCGGGACAGGTGGAGCCTTGGCGCGACCTGAAGGGGACGTGCGGAGGCCTCCTCAGTCCCTTGTAATACAGGCAGTGGTGACCGCCACCCCCTTCTACCAACAGGATGGCTCCATAAACTATATCACTTTCCATGTATCAATTAGATATAAAAATTCTATCCACAAAGGGCTGTCTATAGCACTATAGCACTGCCGTCCCATTGTTCATCCATTTCCTTGACCTTGGCCAGGCACCAGTAACGTTTCCATTGTAAGACTTGTTGTTACTGTTTTTGGCATATTAAATATGCCACACGGGTAGCTTGCCAGGCTCTGCCATGAGGGTGGGATACTCTCAGTAGTTTGCTGGGCTCTCCGAGAGGGAAGGAGGTATAGAACATGGGTCGGCCACATACAAGGCAAACGCCCTACCCACTGTGCTATCGCTCCAGGACACAAAGGGCTTAAGAGTTTAAATGAAATAATTTGCCTTTAGTATCTATGGTTGCAATAATATGTCATGTTTTTCACATGAGATCATCAAAAGTTTGTCACTCAATATTTTTATCTGTATTTAGATATCTGTATTTGCTGGGAAGGAAGTAGTCAAATGGATTTTTTAAAGTCTGTAATTGATTAATCAATAAACATTCCTTGATCACAAACAAAGCCAAAAGGCAATGTGATCATTATCTACAGTCTGTATTATTTGTTCAGGGCAGTAGGGCATTTACAAATGGAATGGTATTTCCAAGCATTAAATAATGAGTTGCAGGGCAAAATCAGATAATTTCTCAAGGGCTGTTTTGAGGTTGATGTTAATCAATGTACCACAAGAGATGAATATGTACTTTGTTTTTAGAAACAGGGCCAAAATACTTTCTGGCATTTGTCATCACTTAATCTTTTCTTTTATGATGATGGTAATTAATAGTCACTCTTTGGGTCCCGAAAGCATAGAGAGTTCAAGTTGGAAGTGTTCTTTGAGGTGAATTGGTTAAATCTTTTTAATTTGTCAATAAAGAAAATAAAATCCTTCCATATTCTTTCAGAATAACTGACTATCAAGGTCAGCATAAATAATTCCCACATCAGTTGCTTCAAATTCTATCATCATTTTCTGCTTCAAATGTCTTCATCATAGCTCTTTTTTTGTATGTTTCTTTCTTGTACTTTCTCTTAAAATTTTTTCACAGTGGTATTTCTTTTTGTTTGTTTGTTTGTTTACTTTGGGGTCCTACCTAGCAGTGTCTAGGGCTTAGTACTAGTGCTTAGTACTTAATTTTCTAGGTACTTAGTCTCTAGGGCTTAGTATTAGTACTTAATACTTAATGCTCAGGGATCACTCTTAGTTCAGAGAAATGCATGTGGTGCTAGGGATTGAATGCCCATTCAGTTGAGTGCAAGGTAAGCATACTACCCACTGAACTATCTCTCCAGTCTCAAAATGCTGTTTTTTAAGACGGGAGTAACTCAATGTTTTGTTTGGTTTGGTTTTTAACTCCTTAGAATGTTCTATTTTCTTATTTGTACATTAATGACATTTTTAGTAGTAATCAATCTGAGACATCATTTTTTATTCCTATAGCAGTTTAACACATTTAGTTAAATATAAGTACACTATTTAATTTATACAGAATATAGAATAACTAGAGATAACAAATCTTATAAAAGATTATTACTCTTCTGGTTTTGTGACATTAACTATTATAACTTTGGTTGAATGAGTCAATTATTTTTTATATATTTATATACACAAACTTTAAAATATTTTTATCAAAGTAAATAGAATTATTTTAAAATATCAGTTATACAGTAGCATATTAAGAAAAAGCATGATTCCTAATTTACTGACAAAATACATAGTCAATTTCAATATATTAATATAATATATATTTTAAATATTTAAATTTTGCAGCAGTGTAAAATTTTTATAATTTCCAAGTAATTTTATTTAATGTAGATTAAAAAATTTTGAAGTATTAAAAATCCATCAATAACTTAGGCAAAACCATCACAAACATTCTAGAGTGACTTCCAGGGAAAAAAGAGGAAACTACAAATATTCAGTGAGCTAATTAATTTTTCTCACTTATGGCCAAGAGTTTTTCCTCATCTGCAACAAGTTAGACTTCAATTCAGTTATAAAACTTAAACATAAATTTTATGCCTACAATTATTTTATAATTATCTATTTATCAAAATAACAGATTATTAAACACATATCTTAGTGAATAGTTATATAAGGCTCGTCTATCTCTACTGACTTACAGACTGTTTCATGCTTTATTTCTCTTAACTTATATTGTCATCCTAATATTTAGTAGCAATTGTTGCCTCAAATTTGGTTCTTTCTATTTTCTGGGGTTTCATTTTTTTTTTTTTGTTTTGCTACCTTATTAACCAGCTTAACAGAAAATATTGATAAAACAAACAGAAATCTGTTTCAATTACCAATTCAAAATTATCATAATTCATGATTCATCTTTTAAAAATTATTACTTACCATGATTTTAAGTACAAATTTTCCAAAATGAATTATCTTTGAGAAAATGTCTCTTACCAATCAAATCTATTTATCATATGTAACCTCTACCTATTCATTTTTCCCAAATCTCTGAAGACATTGGTTATGTATTCTTTTTGTTTCCTGTTTTTCTGATTCTGTTTCTTGCCCTTTCTCACCATGATCATTTAGGTTCTCTTCATAATTGTATGCTATATAATTATTTTTGGTTCTAGTGTTTGTATTTTATTCTTATATTACAATCAAAATTGATTTGTCGACCAATTTTAGAAGGCTTTTAATTTTTCACTATTTACTATTATATTAGCTATGATTTGTTGTATATCACTGTTAGCATTTTAAGAAAGTTTCCTTCTATCCGTATTTTGTTGAGGGTTTTTTATCATGATAGTGTACAGACATTTAAAATTTTGTGTTCAACTGCTTTTATAGCCTTTGTGAATTGCTACTAAAATTATATTTTCTTTTTTATACTTTTTTCCTTTTCCATTTTTATCAGGTCAGAAACTGTATTTTGAAGAGATAAAAATTACTTGTCCAGGAACACAGAGTTAGAAATGGCAGTCTCATGAATGTTAATTGACTTGGCTGATAATGAAATATCATGGACTTTATTTTATGATTGGTATCATTTTCAATATAATTTTTATTTATTTATTTAATATTTTTTTAATAGTGGCTGGAGTGATAGCACAGCAGTTGGGCGTTCGCTCTCATGCGGCCAAACCGAGTTTGATTCCTCCGCCCCTCTCGGAGAGCCTGGCAAGCTACCGAGAGTATCGAGCCCGCGCGGCAGAGCCTGGCAAGCTACCCATGTGTATTGGATATGCCAAAAACAGTAACAATAAGTCTCTCAATGAGAGCTGTTACTGGTGCCCGCTCGAACAAATCGATGAGCAACGGGATGACAGTGATTTTTAATAATGTAGGAGTACTGCTATTTGTTCAACCATTGATTAAGTTGATTGAATTGGGTATGAAGTCTTCATTACTTTATTTTTATTCTATTCTGAATGTTAACTTTATTTTATTATTTTATTAGTATTTTTCTCCCTTTTTATTGATTCACTGTGAGATACAGCTACAAAGCTTTCATGTTGAAGCTTTGTCATATAATCATCAAACACCCATCCCTTCACCAATGCATACTTTCCACCACCAAAATCCCCAGTATCCCCCCTCCCCAGCCCTGTTCCAACATGTCCCCTGCTTGTGTGGCAATTTCCCCCATAGTCTTTCTTTACTTAGGTTACATTTGATATTTTGACACCAGTCTCATGACTATTAAACCTGACAAAAAAGCAATGCTAGACGATTTGTTTTGTATTGCTTGTTATGGATAGAATATAATGTCCAGGAAATTCTGTGTCATTCTCTTCCATGAGTGTAAAAAACTAAGGCTTGCTGAGGGGCGCGAGCACTCGCGGGCTCTCCGGGCTGCTCTGTCTCACCGCCCGCGTTCGGTGCCCCAGAACCGCTGTGTGTGCTGTTGGTTGAGGGCAGGCGACGGAAGGAAGAAGGCCAGACTGGTTGCTCGATCAGTTTATTTCATTCTCTCTCTCCGCTTCTCTCCCGCTCTCGGTCTCTCTCTCGATCTGTGGATCTGGCCCCGTGGATCTGGGCCCCCAACCCACTCTTACAGCCTAGTTAAATCTCCACAGCATAAGGGGGTTGGGGCGTACACATAGGTGTGGTCACCATAAATAGGGTAAGGTCCTTTTCCTAGGGGATGCTTCTCTTAGGACTTAATTCTCTTTCAGCAGGAGGATCCACCCAAGGGCGAAGTCCCATGAATGTGTTTCTCTTCTCCTCAGCCAGCAAACATATAATAATTCATAATATTAATTATTTTGTATGGACACAATAAGAGATGTATTAAAGCTTAAAGAATTGCTCTCCTGGGGCCATCTCAATCTCAGACTACAGTGCTCAGGCCAGATCAGTTTTTCCTATCCCTGGCAGGGTCCCAGTCTCATAATTACTATTGGATCATGACAGCATTTGTCTATGATCAAGCTCTTAGTTAAGAATTAGGCATTTTGGCCAGGCCCATCTCGATGCCAGGGTAGCACATAATTCATCCCTTGCCCTGGGTCCATCTCTTCCCTTGTTGGGACCCTGCTTTTGGGGTGCTAGGAACTGAGGGCAACTGAGGCTTAAGTGGAGAAAGCAGATGCCTGGGAGGGAATAATATTTGAGGCCAATTAATTCCCAAGTTACAAAAACATAATATTGTCTTCTTGTGTCTATACAAAACAGACATAGCTTTAAAGTAAATTATTCAAAAGGCACAAGAAGAGGAGAAAGGCAATATTAACTTATATAATATAAATTCAGTATCCTGGGAAGGTCTGACCTTGCAAATTAGCAGAGTCAGATTAAGGGAAAGCCGCAGATTAACTCTTTTGGGGAAGAGAGCATGGAGAAGTGATTATAGCTAAACAAAGGGATGGGAGAGATTCGGGAACACCTTGATGGGTGTGACTGGGGTAAGCCTAAACTCTGGAGAAAACCAGGACAACTACTTGTGGCAAGAAGGGAAAGGACAAAGTAATGTCATCCTACACATGAGCTTTAGTTTATAGTCTCTGGGTCTTGGACATTGATGAAATTGCATGACTCCAGGAGCAATTTGTGGGTGTGACTGCCAAGCTACTAGAAAACTGGGGACCTGGGGGGAGGAGGCCCAGTCCCAATCCAAGCGGGCTTGGAGATCTCAGTCACGGGTTCTGTCATATCTGGGTTTTCCTGCCCATCTGCTCTCTGATGAGGTTCATTCTGCTTTGTGTGAGGCTTGTCCGAGCATGTGGAGAGCGGCCTTCAGCATAGTGATTTTTGGGTTCTGGAGGTTTTTGGCTGGTGGGGTTCTGCGTGGGGCAGGGAGGGAAACTCAACCCGCCCCCCTCTGAGTTGCCCCTGTGAAGACAGACAGCTTGGCGGGGCGGGGGGGGGGTGGTGTCAGGGAATTCTGCAGCGCTCTCTTCTGGGAGCTTTAGTTTATAGTCTCTGGGCCTTCGCCACTGATGAGATTATATGGTGCCAGGGACAGTTTGTAGGTGTGACTGCAAAGCTACTGGAAAACTGGGGGCGTTGTGGGAGGAGGCCGAATCTTGATCCAAGCGAGCCTGGGTTTCTACCTAACTCTGTGCTACAGGCCCTAACTGCATTTTTTGATCGCTTTCGAGATTTATGGATCTCTGAACTAAGGCCAATAAATGAGCTTATATAGCTCAACTGGAGATGGTTTGTGGATGTATCTCTTGCATACCTAACTTCTGGCCGTTTAATTCTTGGTAAACTTACCCCAAGATGTTGGGGTCTGGCCAAAGGCACAGCAGCAGTTTGGGGATATCTGGAAGTCTGAAGACGTGATCCAGCTGCTGATGCACTAGCTCCACAGGTACAGGTTTACCTGCTGGCGGCACTATACTCCCATTTCTATATATTTTTTAAATGGAGAAAGTTATAGTCTCAAGAAAAGTCAAGGTTAAAAATGTATAATATTTATCACTACAAGGAAAGCTATTGTAAATTTAACTTGAATTAAAACGATGTTTAAATTTAAAAATCATAGTTAATATCTCTTAACATGGGCAATAGATATATTATCTTAAATACTATAAATTTATGAATGTTTGTGCTATATTATATACAAAATAATCTGAGAGTTATATTTTTATGATCTCAGAACAGCAGAAGGATTATGAGTGGACATATTTATTAAACATTAAGTATTAGAACATATTTAATGTATATCATTTTTTACAAATAATGATGCTATTTTTTATTCAAACAAAATGCAGGTATTAGACAAACTTAAACATTGTAATACGATCAAACACATAATTGAGCTTCTCAATATAACCCCCAGGATATAATATTAGCTTCTAATATTATACCACTTTCTTGACATCTTTACACCAAATGGGTAAAAATAAAATTTGTCGGGCTAGAGAGATAGTACAGTGGGTAGGGCGTTTGCCTTGCAATCGGCAGACCCAGGTTCGATTCCCAGCATCCCATATGGTCCCCCAGCACCGCCAGGAGTAATTCCTGAGTGCAGAGCCAGGAATAATCCCTGTGCATCACTGGGTGTGACCCGAAAACCAAAAAAAAAAAAAAATTGTCAAAAAGATCTGCCATATAATATAAATTACATAAATTACAAAAAACATGAAAAAACTAATTATGCTTTAAAATAATCAATTAGATGGTATTCAGAAATTTACATTTTAGTTCTAGTTTCCATATTCAATAAATCAATAAATGATTTTGGCTTTTTTAAAATTTGTATTCTAGATTGAATACATAGTTTGTAAATTATCACAGTAATTAACAGCAGAGACCATATTATATAAATACATATACATATGTGTAATTTATTATTGAATATTTAATTTTAAATTCTTACTTATGAATTTCACTCAATTTATTCATTCTTTCAAATTTGAGTCAAAGTAGGCAGTGCTTGGTGACTATTTCCAGTGTGGGCCTTGGGTGTTACTCAGGGGATACTGGTAAAACTGTGTGCTGTCAGGAATCAAATCCAGGCCTCCCACATGTACAACTTATACTGGAGTGTTTGAGCCATTTTCGATTCTTAGGAGACTAGTTCTAAAAATTGAACTTCTTGATGTTATTTCTATGATTTCATTATTTTATACTTTGCTGTACTTTGCTATTGACTTATGCCAGGGATAATGTTGCTATGTAGTTAATATTTGACCTCACCATAAGTTATTTCCCTCAATCTGCCCATTATTGTCATATGGCAAAATTCTGCCATTATTTATCTAAATGTTAATTTCAATGTGTGTTGATAGAGGTCTAAAGGTACTTCCATTACAACTATCAATCAAAAAGTAAATGATGTTACTGAGTCATAGAGCATTCAATAAATCAAATATATCAGGCTTTACTAGATAGACACTCATATTTTTGAGTTAAAAAAGTATTTTACTTAGAAAAACTGTTTTATAAATTGCTAATAGACTGAATTATTGAAAGTAAATTTAGTTTCACAAAATGTATTGAAATATAGTTTAAAATTAGAAAGAACATTAACTATTTTAAGGTTACTGATTTTTAAACACAGCAAATATATATATCTAATGATTAATTTTTTGAGAGAGGGGGGTCACACCTAGTAATGCTCAGAGCTTATTCCCGGCTATGCACTTAAGAATCACTCTTTTTTTTTAAAATTTATTCTTTTATTGAATCACCATGTGGAAAGTTACAAAGCTTTCAGGTTTAAGTCTCAGTTATACAATGCTCGAACACCAATATCTTCACCAATGCACATATTCCACCACCAAGAATCACAGTATACCTCCCCCCAAGCCCCCACCTCCCCTGCCCCCACCCCGCCTGTGTATCTGATAAATTTCACTTTACTTTCACTTTGCTTTGATTACATTCAATAGTGGAGCTCAGGGGACCATAAATGGCTCTGGGAATGGAACCCAGGTATGTTGCTTGCAAGACAGATACTGTACCCTGCTGAACTTTCTTTCCAGACTTCATAATTATTCTTCATGGAGTTAAGTTGTATTTCATGTCCATATATGTTGAATTTTAAAGCTAGCTCTTCAAAGTTAAATCACTTTGTGACCAGTATAAATCACTGTATGACCATAAACCTTTGAAATAAAATGTCACTTTTAATTTTGATATTTAGGTGCAAACTAAAATCACTTGTATCACTTTTCATCCCCTTGATCTTCAATTTCCTTGAGCGGGCGCCAGTAACGTCTCCATTTGTCTCTGCCACGTGCTAATGTAGCCCTGTGGCATCTGCTCACTCCAGGAACATGAAGAGCCTCAAACCTTTTGTTCAGAGTTTTGATGAAGAAGTCTGACAATCTTGTTGGTGGGTGGCCATGCGGTCTTTTGATGTCCCGTGGAATCCAGTCAATAACATCTCTAGTCCAGCTGTCATCTCTAAACCACACTACATGTCCAGCCCATCTGATTTTTGACGCCTTGGCAAATGAGACAACATCCCTGATTCTTGATTTTCAATGGAGGTCAGAACTCTGGATTCCTTCTCTTACTTGAGTGAGACGTGATACTCCAAGTATAGCTCTTTCAATTCCTCTTTGGGATACCCGAATAGCGTTCTCATCCTGTTTTTTGTAGGGCCTAGGTTTCTGAGGCATATGTTAGTGCAGGAAGAACGGTGGAGTCGAAAATATGTGCCCAGGGCTTCTTTGACACTCTTGAAGGCGTTTCACATTTCTCTCTTCCTCCTGCGCAGCTCAGGTGCCAGGTTGTTTGTGATGTTGAGTTCTCGACCTAGGTATATATAACTGCTGCATTTGGAGATATTCGTTCCATTGAGGGTAAATGGAACATCAGGAACTAGTCCGTTTCTCATGAACATTGTCTTCATGAGGTTCAGCTGCAGTCTGACCTTTCCACACTCACGGTCAAAGTCAGCCAACATTCGTGCTGCTTGGCTAATATTTGGTGTTTTGAGAACGATACCATCAGCAAAGCGAAGGTGGTGTAGTTGCCGACTGTCTATCTTCACTCCCCTTCCTTTCCATGCCAGTCGTGCATATTGTTCTTGAGGGTAGCACTGAAGAGTTTGTGTATTTATTTTCTTTTCTAGCAATGTATTTTAAAATTTTGAAATATCTGTACTAATTAAGGTATATAAAGAAACAAAATAAGGAATTAGACAATGTTCAATGAAATAAATCATTAGACTCTGAACAGAAACCTAAGATTACTAAATGATTGTCAGTGGGTTGAAAGCATCCAGTGGAACAAGGTGAAGGGATGTTGCACTCTGCTGATGAGCACGGGTTGCTATTACTTTATCCTTAAAACAGATAAACCTTTATTCTTTTATGAACTACAACTTGTTTTATATTTCTGACTAATGGTTTATGATAAAAATAAGTAAACCAGTTTTAAAAACTTATCTGTTTTACCTCTTTTATAAAAAAGTCACATTTGAATTTCTCACAGTATAATTACTATAAAATCCTTGTAATTCTGCTTCTGTCTCCACAGGGATCATAGTATGGAGGTGCATCTGGCATTGATTATGTTTTTTTTAAAAGGAAATGTCCATAGTTATGATACTGTCAGAAAAAAATAATTCAAATAATTTCTACTCTAACTTCCAGTTAAATATTAGGCAGGTGAATTCATGTGAATTTTCTGAAATTATTTTTACTACCAAATGCTTTAAATACATATTTAAATATCTAGATCTGTTTTCTCAAGGTTTATTTCACATGAGTAGATCAATATGCTCTTAACAAAAAAGTTCACAAAAAAATCTTCAACAGTGAGGATGTGGAGAAAATGCAGCAGATAAGGCACTCTCCTTGCTTCTGGCTCATATGAGGTCAATATCGCAATGAACATGGTTCCCCAAACTGCATAAGAGCCGTCCCTGAGACAAGAAGTAATCTCTAATAATCTCTAAGCACAGTTAGGTAAGGTCTCTCTCTCTCTCTCTCTCTCTCTCTCTCTCTCTCTCTCTCTCTATATATATATATATATATATATATACATATATATATGTGTGTGTGTGCATGTATATATAAACAAAAGATTACTGTATCACTGTATTACTGTCATCCCACTGCTCATCTATTTGCTAGAGCGGGCACTAGTAACGTCTCCATTCATCCCTGTTGTGTTCAGGGTCAGGGGAATAAGACCCATTATTGTTACTGCTTTTGGCATATCAAATATACTACAGGTAGCATGTCAGGCTCTGCCATGCGAAATTCTGTGTCACTCTCTTCCAGGAGCTTTGTTTTATAGTGTTTAGGTCTTGGCCATTGATGGGATTACATGGCTCTGGGGGCAATTTGTGGGTATGGCTGCCAAGCTACTGGAAAACTGGGGATCTGGGTGGATGAGGCACAGTCCCCATCAGAGCAGGCTTGGAGATCTCAGCCACAGGTGCCACATACCTGAGTTCTTCTGTTGGTTCCTTTATGGGTGAAGATCCTCCAAGCATGTGGGAGACTGGCCTTGAGCATGCCTGTGGCTGAGCTCTGGAGATTTTCGGCTGCCGGGGCTCTGCTTAGGGTGGGGAGGGAAACTCAACCTGCCCCCCTCTGAGATGCTCCGGTGAAGACAGTTAGGTGCAGAGGCAGGAGATTCTGCATAAACAAAGGATGTGTGTATTTATGTGTGTGTGTGTTGGACATATAAGCCTTATTTGGCACATTTTTTTAAAAATAAAACCATTGGTTATTTGCTGCATACAATTTTATGCACAAATCAAATGATGCTCTTAAATAATTTCAGATCTAGCTACACAATTATTCCTTACATTTCTAGAAAACAATGCTATTTTTTCATAAAAAATATGAGGAAATGAAATCTTTGTCAGTAAGATTCAGGTTAAATGGCCAGTAAGTGGTTAATTCATGATTCAATGTTTTTGTCTTGAGACCATGTTTTGCTACCGCATTACAAAATCTACTTGTATGACTTCCTAAATTATCTGATCAAACATTTAGAATACGAGACAATATATGAAATCACCTCTCAGTCTGTTTTGCCAGATGACAAATATCTCTATGTTATGGCACATTAGTTAGATTCTTCAATGACAAACGACAAAAATAGAATCAAATGACTTTCTATTAACCTGAGAGTACGATGACTTTTCTAAAAGGATACATAATGTGCCAAAAATTTAAGTAATTTGAAGAACTTCGTTATCAAATTTTACAAGATATATGCCTAATTAGCATCACTAAAGGAAAATTACTTTAGGTATCATCATGCCTTAGGCAGAATATTCACCTTCCTGTATTTTCAACTTAATGATAAACAGAGTGATGTACAAATTGCAAAGAAATGTCATGTCCTTAAAAGATGCTGTGACATTTGAAGCCTTGATTTAAGCATTAAAAGATGTGGGTGTTGTTTATAGGTACACTCTAAGCATTATCTACTTAATTATTTGAATAAATTGAAATGTTTGGTTTATATATTTCTTTAAACATTATTTACTTAAACTTCAAAGGGTGTACACATTTTAATTATGAGAACTCATATATAATTATATCAAGAAAGGGACAAAACAAGAACAAGTGAATAACACAGAGACTTTCTTTGGGTCACAGTAGGGATTTGAAGATCAGTGTTCCATAAATGCGTACAGCAGAGCAGAGATCACCACAGCTCCAATGGGCATTCACACACAAAGGCCTGTGTAGAGCACCTCAACTGCCCTGCTTCATCAGAGAGTCCCTATTGGCTGCCGATGAGAACAATTTTTGGCATGCTACGTAAAGAACTTGAGCCTGTATCTAACTATGGAGGTAGCTGGAGTTTCAGAAGCTTGGGGCGGTTGGCCAATAGCTGAATCTGGGGGCAAGAGGCAACCTCACCTCTCACCTGTCCTCCTTTTTGAAGTTTCCATTTTGCAGCTGTTTGGGCATTATGAAAGGTAAGTGTAACTTTATGCACTCAACAATGGAATTATGCAATGGAATTATGTTCACCTACAATGATTCTCACATCAAATCAGAGCCTAGACTTTGAGAATTATGCTCCACATACCTGCCTTTGTCCATCATTGAGGAAGACATGATCCTCATTTTCTAGCTAAATGGTTTTCCTATGTTTACGCTCCTGTGAAAGAATGCGGCTACAGAGCCTATAGATCAAGGCTAGACCACAGATGAGGAGAAGTAATAATCAAATTGGCTGAAATAGTAAGAGTATTGAACTAGTCTACACAAGTGGAAGGTTATCAAGTCCTCCTTGTTGACACTGTTAGTTTAATCAGACATTAGCAGGTATGGAGAACCACATAATCAGAAAGAATTCCCCAGGGTACTGCCAGAATTCTGACAGGGAAAACTGCCTAACAGAAAAACATACCCAAGATAGAGAATCACAAAGTTCAAGAATATCAACACTCTGCCATCCACACAAGTGCCTGGATTCACACACACAAAACAGGACACATAGCCACCTTCCCACCTGGGGAGAAATAATTATATATACATATATATATAATAATGATATATTATTATTAGAAAAATTCAAGTGTAGTGAAACTAGATATCTTGACTGAATAGTATTTAAAGCAATATTTACAACAATGCTGAACTCAGGACTCAGGAAGATAATATATAAACAAATAGGAATTTTTAAATGGTCAGAGAAAATATTGAAAAACTTCAGAGAAAGACAATTTAAAAATATACTACATGGATAAATAATAATATAGAGAAACTTAAAATTAAACAAAAATAAGTAATCAATAGAGATGATTATTTTGAAAGTAATAACAGTAGAATTACCCAAATAGAATATCACATAGAAAGACATTAAAAATGTAAAAATTATATAATAACCCAATGGACTACATCAATAATAAAAATCTGAATTTAGGAGAATTATGAGAATCATTAGGTAAGAATTGAGGAAATCAAAAGGTATTGAAGACATAATATTTGAAGAAATAATAGCTGAGAATTTTTCCTATTTGTGAAATAACATAAAAGTCAAATAAAATATGCTCCGTGAATATGCACTCAAAACTAGTTCCGAAAGCACAATATAAAACATGTGATAATTATAGTAATGCCAAAAATTAAAGATAAGAAAGAGTGCTATGTAAATCTAAGGAAAATCAAATTATCTATAAAAGGAAGCCGATTTTTAATGGAAAATATATAGATCTGAAAATAATGATGTGATATACCAAAGTTTAATTTTTAAAAATGCAGTTGTTCAGTTTTAAAAACAGACTATATACAAGGGTACAAAACAAGCAACACAAACATATGAAGATTAAAATCACACTGGTTATTTTGTTTATTACAAGTAAATAAAATTAGATATTAACTACAAAGAGAAGTTATAAAACTCAATAGACATGTAAGCAAAGCATGATGCATCTATGTAACAACGGGGCTAATGAGAAAATTAAAGCAGAAATTAAACATGTACTTAGAGAAAAAAAAGTCATCAAAATATCTGGGATAAAGCAGAAGCAATACCAAGAAGAGTTTTAATAGAAGCACACACCTTTAAAGAGGGCATTAGAAAGACTACACTAGTGGCAATAAAATAATTAGCATTAAAGGAAAAAGAACCTAATATAAGAAACTATTATCTTAATTTGGCTGCCTTAGAAAGTTGTTCCGTGTATTCTTAAAACTTCTGTGAACAGTCATATCTAATTACATTTTCTACTTTACTCTGTAGTATCATCTCTGCAAGTGAAACTTCAAATATATATATATATATATATAGATAGATAGATAGATAGATAGATAGATAGATAGATCAAAGGACAAGTGATACAATTATCAAATTTTATTGAGAGGCTAAATGGACTTTAGTGTGTGTATTCAAGGTAATAAAACTAAGAAATCTTTGCATTTGAACATTTATTTGACTTAGTCTTAATCATGCTCAGAACAAATTATCATAATGTATCATAATTAAATTATGATAAACATTATCATAAACAATTTCTTTATGATAAATTATCAGAACCAAGAGTAGATCATAAAGATAATTAGATGAATGCCCCCCAAATAAAACAAACCAAAATCTCACCATTCTTAGTTATAAATTTTTGTTTGAGCCACCTTAATTTACAATTAATTACATGGGCCAGACACGTAATGCGATTTAGAGATGACCACTGGACTAGAGGTATTACCAACTGTATTCTACGGGACATCAAAAAACCGCATAGCCGCCCACCTACAAAATGATCAGACTTCTTCATCAAAACCCTGAATGGACGGTTTGAGGCTCTTTGTGTTCCTGGAGCACTTAAGTAGATACCGTTGGGTTACACTAGCACGTGACGGGCTGAATGGGGGCATTACTCGAGCAAATAGAAGATCAACGGGATGACAAGGGACAATTTACAGTACTGCCAGTGATAGTTTAGTGGCAAACTATTCCAAACTAAGCCCTGTCCCAGAGTATCTAGTTCCTTTCAGCATTTTCTTAGTGTTCCCACTCAGATCACCTCTCCCCCTTGGAAAGCCCAGTTTTGTAGAACAGTTCTCATTTTCTGTCACTTTGACCATTCATTATTCCCATAATATGACTTTAATATCTCATGTATGAGGGAAATAATTATTTCTCTTATCTACTTATATAAATGTGTACATATATACATGGATGTATATCTGTATACATATATATGTGTATGTGTGCATATACACACACTTTATAATATATATCTTATCAACTACATTATATTTACTACTGGAGGGTTCCAACTGATGTGTAGGAGACTTAGAAAACTCTCCCAGTGATAAACAACGGGGCCAGTGTTTCAATGTGAGGGCCTGAGAATGCATTCCCAGAGATTAGCTCCCACAGAACTGCTGGGTAACTTCCTTGCCTTTATCCAAAGAAGCTTGAAAGATGGTATTGTGCCAGGAATCAGACTGGTGTTATCCACATGCAGAGTATGTGCCTTAAGCCCTGTCAACCCTATAACATTTACTTTTTTATTAATTTTTATACCCCAACCCCCCAAAAAACACCAAATGGTCTAACAATTTGAGTACAATAATTCTGACTCTAATATACCTGTACCACCCAGAATATTTAATGACATCAGTGATTAAAAAATTAGGGAAGGAAAAAAAAATTAGGGAAGGAGATGGGATAAACCAGAGGCAGTGACAGCAATAGGGTGGCACTTTCTTTAGTTTAACAAAGGTAGATTTTTTAGGGAAGGGATGTTGAGAGTTTTATATTTTAATAAAAAGAAGATAAAAGTCCAGATATATCAACAATCTCTACTGTTAAAATTAAGGTTAAATTGTCAAGGATTTTATTTTTAGATGAACAAAATATTATCTTTCCCCAAATTCAAAGAGCTATTGATAATAAATTAAAAGTTGAACTCATGATGTTTCTGGCACGATGTCAAATACATGATATTAAAAATATATTTCATTGTCCATATGCTAATATCATCTGTTAAGTGTTTAAAATTGAGTGATCAATCAATGGACATTGAAGGGCACTATTTGTGTGTTTCTCTCAGGTAGATCCCCAATCTCGGCCACCCCAAAGAGCATCGCATGGCTGCTCATTTCTTCACTATGCTGGCACTCATCCTACATACACAAATACGTCCTAACTTAGGCTCCTAACCACACAAAAACTCACAGGTAACAGCCATAAATGGCAAAGGTCATTAGGGTTATCCAATTCAGAAACAAACCAGGCTTAGTGAGTGAAGAAGATAACTCAGAAAACCTAATGAGTAATAACGAGTTACACACCTCTTGGATTCCTTATTCAAATTAAATTCCTTAATTTAGAATGGAATTGATAGGATTCGCAAGGGACTCAAAGATGGAAAAGACCTTAAAAATAAACCAACAGATGACAAGAGAAAATAGGCACAATGCCAAGAGGAAGAACATGAGAATCAATGGAGTACCAGAGGGGCAGGAAGAAAACTCTGATGAAGAAGCAACTCTCAACGCCATGATTGCCGAGAAATTCCAGTAACTGGAGAATGCATGCACCTAAATCCAGGAGGCCTGAAGGGTACCAGCAAAAAG
Source organism: Sorex araneus (assembly GCF_027595985.1). Classification (NCBI taxonomy): domain Eukaryota; kingdom Metazoa; phylum Chordata; class Mammalia; order Eulipotyphla; family Soricidae; genus Sorex; species Sorex araneus. The sequence goes on along the minus strand of NC_073302.1, from coordinate 276,733,716 downwards.
AAATACAAATAAAAATATCCCAAGACACATCCCAGTCAGAATGATGGAAACCAGAGATAGAGATAAAATACTGAAAGCAGCAAGATCAAAGATGGAAATAGCTTATAATTAAGCATCTCTAAGACTCACTGCAGAATTACCAGATGATCTCCTCTGGTCCTGAAGAGAGTGGTGGGATATAGTGAACAAACTCAATGAAATCACAGCTCGCCAAAAATATATTATCCAACCAGACTCACATTCAGATTTAAAAGAACAATAAACAACCTCATAGATAAAGAACAACTCAGGCACTTAATAGAAGCAAAACCAATCCTACAAGAAGAATTAAATGGGCTGATTTAAGATAAGACAAGTCCCACAAGTACACCAAACTCTTAAATAAAGATGGCATGAATTCTCATCACAACAATCTCTTTCAATGTCAATGGATTCAATGCACCAATCAAAAGGCACAGAGTGGAAGGATGAATAAAAATTGTACCCAACATTCTCTTGTGTTCACGAAATATATCAGAACAATCAAAGCAAACACAGTCTCAAAGCCAATGGTTAGAAAACAATTCTCCAAGCAAACGACACCTTCAAAAAAGCCGGGATGGCCATTCAAGTATACGACCACGTAGATTTCAGGCTGAAGAAGGTTACAAGGAACAGTGAAGGTCATCTATTAATGAACAAGAGATGAGTACACCAGGAAGATCTCACACTCCTAAATGTATATGCACTGAATGAGGGTCAAGCAAAATACTTGAAACTACTGTTAATAGAGTGATAGCACAGAGGGTAGGGCGTTTGCCTCACACGCAGCTGACCCAGGTTTGATTGCTCCATCCCTCTCAGAGACCCTGGCAAGCTACCAAGAGTATCTCGCCTGCAATGCAGAGCCTGGCAAACTGCCCGTGGTGTATTTTATATGCCAAAAGCAGTAACAACAAGTCTCACAATGGAGATGTTACTGGTGCCCACTCGAGCAAATAGATTAGCAGCCGGATGATGACAGTGACAGTGATAGTGACTACTAATAGACCCTAAGACAGACATTGAAAGGAACACAACAGTAGTTGGAGATATTAGCACCACAATGTCACCTCTCAATAAATCAACCAGACTAAGTCAGCAAGGGGGTACTTTATTTGAGGGAAGAAATGGAAAATAGGGGGTTAGTTATATACAGGATTTTTCATCCCCGGAAGGCTGAATACACATTCTTCTCTGGTGGATACAGGGCATTCTCCAAGATAGACCACACACTGGGCCACAAACATACCTCCACAAAATTAAGAGGATAGAAATTATATCAAATGAGAATGAGGACACAATCAGAACTTGGAGAATAAAGCAAAAGCAGTGTTGAAAAGAAGGTTTTTAGCTCTGCAAACATTCATCAGGAAAGAAGAAAAGGCCCATATCAATAACTTTACCTCATAGCTTAAGATCTTGGAAAATGACCAAGAAAATGAGACCAAATTAAGCAGGAGGAAGGAAATAATAAAATTTGGAGTAGAAATCAATGAGCTGGATTCCCAAAAATAAATTCAAAATATCAATGAAACCAGGACCTGGTTCTTTGATAAAGTAAACAAAATTAGCAAGACTAGCAAGACTTACAATGAACTAGAGAGATATCAGAGACTACTTTGAAAATATTTATGGCATGAAAAAAAAGAACCTTGAAGAAATGAATAAATTCCTGGATTCCTATAACCACCCAATGTTGAACCAAGAAGATTTGAAATTCCTCAGCAAACTTATCACCATCAAGGAAATTAAAATGGAAGTCAAGAATCTTACTGAAAATACTAGCATAGGCCCAGATGGATTCAGTAGTGAATTCTTTCAAACATCTAAAGAGGACTTATTACTAAACCTTTTAGAGATTTTCCAGGAAATTGAAGAAACAGAAACACTCCCAAACAGTCTTTATGAGGCAGATATTATTCTGATACTCAAAGCAGACAGAGTCCACAAAAAAAAGAAAATTTCAGACCAAAATTCATGATGAACAAAGATGCAAAAATCCTCAACAAAATACTAGCAATGAGAATCCAACAACTCTTCAAAGAAATCAAACACCATGAACAAATAGGATTCATTCCAGAGATGCAAGGATGGTTTAACATTTACAAGTCAATCAACATAATACACCATATCAAGAAAAGACAAGATCAAAACCACATAATCATATCTATAGTTGCAGAAAAAGCTTTGCACAAGATCAAACATCCATTCATGATAAAAAAAATCTCAACAAAATGGGATTCTTTCATAAATATAGTCAAAACCACCAACCACAAGCCCACCGTGAGCATTATTATCAAAGGGGAAAAATTAATACCCTTCCCTTTAAGACTTGGGAAAAGATGAGGTTACCCACTCTTGCTGCTTCTACTCAACATAGCACTGAATTACTTGCCATAGCAGTTAGGGGGAAAGAAGATGTTGAGGGCATCCAGATAGGGAAAAAAAAAGAAGTCTAGCTCTCATTATTTGCACATTACATAATACTATACTTACAGAACCCTAAAGTCTCTACCAAAAAGCTCCTAGAAACAATCGATTTTTTGATAGAGTGGCAGGTTACAAAATAAATACCCAAATATTCAAATAATGAATTAGAGAAAATTATATATGTAAAAAAATCCCGGCCACAATTGTGCCACAGAAAATCAAGTAACTCATAATTACTTTAACTAAGGGGGTAAAGGACCTGTACAAAGAAAACTACAAAATGCTACAAAATAAATGAGTACATCAGGAAATGCAAACATGTTCCCTACTCATAGATACCCATGACATTTTTCAAATAAATTTATCAAACACTCCTCAAATCCATATGTAACAATAAATCTCCACGAATAGCCAAATCAATCTTTAATAAAAAAAGAAGATGGGAGGCATCACCTTACCCAACTCCAAACTGAAAAAACACTGCTGGTGAAATAGCAAAGTAGTAATAATTAAAACAGCATGCTATTTGAATAAACACAGACCTGCACATAAATGAAATTGAGTTGAATATCCTGGCACATACCCTCAAATCTACAATCACCTAATCTTTGATAAGGGAGCAAGAAGAATGAAGTGGAACAAGTAAATCCTCTTTAACAAGTGTTGCTGGGAAATCTGGACAGCTACATGTTAAAAAATCAACTCTGAACTCTACCTAATGCTATCCATAGAAGTCAGAGCAAAATAGATTATAGACCTCAACATCAGAACTAATTCCGTAAGGTCAATGAATAAAAAAAATAGGCAACGCCACCCATTACATTCATGTTCAAGGCATCTTCAAAGGTGAAACACTGCTGACCAACCAAGTGGAAGCAAAGATTAACAAATGGGACAGGGGCCGGAGTGATAGCACAGCGGGTAGGGCGTTTGCTTTGCATGCGGCAGACCTGAGTTCAATCCCATATGGTCCCCCAAGCACTGCCAGGAGTAATTCCTGAGCACAGAGCCAGGAGTAACCCCTGAGCATCGCTGGGTGTGACCCAAAAAGAAAAAAAAATGGGACAACATTATACTTAGAAGTTTCTGTACCTCACTAGAAACAGTGACCAAGATACAAAGACAGCCCATCGACTCAGAAAATCTATTTACCCAATACCCATCTGATAAGGAGTTAATATCAAAGGTATACAAGGCACTGGAAGAGCTTTACAAGAAAAAACTTCCAAGCCCATCAAAAATGGGGAGAAGAAATGAACAGAAACTTCCTAAAAAAAAATTTTGAATGGCCAAAAAGCACATAAAAAATGCTCTTAATCTCTAATCATTAGGGAGATGCAAATCAAAACAACAATGAGGTATTATATCATGCCACAGAGACTGGCACACATATAAATGAACAAGAAAAAAACACTGCTATTGCAAATGAGGGGAGAAAGGAAGCCCCATTCATTGCTGATGTGAACGCTAACTGGTCCAGCCATCTTGGAAACCAATATGGAAATTTCTCAAAAAATCAGAAATTGAACTCCCATTTGACTGGGCAATAACACTTCTGGGAATATACCCTGAGGGTCCAAAAACACAAAACATAAACACCATCTGCACTTCTATGTTCATTGCAGCACTATTCACAATAGCCAGAATCTGGAAACAACCTGAGTGCCCAAGAACAGATGAATGAATAAAGAATCTATGGCACATCTACACAGTGGAATACTATGCAGCTGTTAGGAAAAATGAGGGCATGAAATATGCCTATAAATGGATAGACTTGGAGAGTATCATGCTGAGTGGAATTATTCAAAAGGAGAGGGGCAGATATAGAATGACTGCATTTATTTGTGAGATATAAAAAAAAGTATGAAACTGATATCCACAGCCAGGAAAAATGAACAGGACTAGTCAGTGGTTGGTCAATGATGTGGGATATAGGGGGTAGGGAAGATAGAGGAGGGTCCATTATGACAATACTAGTTGGGAATGCTCACTAGTCAAGAACTGAGTAATGAAAGCCGGTAAGGGATATGCATGATAATTTTTCAGCATCTGTATCACAAACCATATCTAAGATGAGAGAGAGAAAGAGAAAGAGAGAAAGAGAGGTAACGGCCATAGAGACAAGCTGAGGTGGTGGGTGGCTTGAAGGAGTATATTGGAAACTGGGGACACTGGTGATTGGAAATTACACTGGTGGAGGAATGGGTGTTAGGAAATTGTATGACTGAAACTCAACCATGAGCAATTTTGTAATGTTCTATCACCTGGTGATTCAATTTAAAAAGAAAAGAAAAGAAAAGGACAAAAGCAAATGGAATGATTTCACTGATATGTGGAGTATAAAGTAAAATAGTTAAACAAATAAGTAGAGGTTAATAAAAACAGGATCAGAATTTCTGTCTACAGAACCAAGTTTCTAGGAAATGAGCAATAAATAGGAGGGCATTAAAGACTAGATAAGATGTTGACATGCTGTTGGTATATGGCTTGTAGCAATACCGTATTACTGAAATATGAATATAACACTATTGCAATTCATGAAATCACTGTGCCGCAATCCAAAAACCTAAATACATAAATCTACATTTTTTTCCAAATAGATGAAGGAATCTCTTGTTAATGAAAGCATTCAAAAGAAAAATGATTTCAAATTATTTTACTTGTAGGTTCTAAAACAGATTTTATACTTAGCCCAAACTCAAGAGTCATCTAAAGAAATCATCCCAAATTAAATTACATAGCATTAAAATATTGTAAAAGAGAAACACTTGAAATTTGTTGAAGTGACAGATGGAACATAATTTCAGCAAAGGGTTGTCAGTTCTCTACAAGTACAAAGTCTTTCTGTTTTATAAAAGCTAAATTGCTACAGAAGCTCTTGTAATATAAAACTCAAATGTGAAAGGGATTTCAGACAATGACTGCAGCTTTCGTTGAAGCTTAATGTGAATTGGATGTATTTTAAACATTTTATAAACAAAGAAAAGAAAGAATTATGCACGTAGTGAGATTTGCTATGCAAAGTTTAAACAATATGACTAAATTATATGTAAAATGAGTTTGTTCTGAGAAAAAATAGCAACTGGCACTCAGACACTTAGCAGTATGCGACTGCACTACCCTACTCAACTCATATTTGGGGTTAAAATATGACCCTGCTTGCTCAATGACTAAAACCTTTATTGATTTCTGAAGTTACATTACCATACTGTTTTACTAATTTGGATAATTAGCAAAAACACATTTAAAAGCAATAATATGGGGTAGAGAGATAGTACATTAGGTAAGATGCTTGCTTTGCATGTTGTTTGGATTTGGGGCAGGGGAATTGGGCCACAGCTGAGTACGATCATGGCTTTTTTCTACCTTTGTGCTTGAGACTCTCTCCTGGCCTGCTCTTGGAGCATGTGTTCTTGTGGGACTTAATGGGGTACACAGGGGTGGCTGCATGCAAGGCAAGTTCCTTAACATTACACTACTTTTCCCTCCCCAGTAATACTGTTATATATGATTTTGTACTAAACAATGAGTATAATTTTATGTAGTGAGAATTCCAAATACAAAAAAATCCCACAAAATTACCATGATCCAATCATTGTTTATGAAGCAACTTTATACTTACCTGAATCTTTGAAATTTTTTTTTAAAATTTTTTATTGTGGAAAGTTACAAAGTTACAAAGTTTTCAGGTTTAAATCTCAGTTATACAATGCTCGAATACCCATCCCTTCACCAGTGCTCATATTCCACCACCAAGAATCCAGTATAGCTCCACCCCGCCCCCCCACACCCCTAGCCCCCCCACCCTTAGCCCCCCCCCGCCTGTGTAACTAATAAATTTCACTTTACTTTCATTTTGATTGCATACAATATTTCAACAAAACTCACTATTATTGTTTGGAGAGTCTCTCCCCTAAAGTCAGACCTGCTGAAAAGGAAGCATTAGGTAATTTGTTTTCCATTGCTGAGGATGAAGAAGTGTGAGGTCGAGTGACCACACTTAGCTGCCTCTCAGTTTTGGGTTTCTGTAATTTAGTATTTTAGTAACTAAGTCCAGAGAGATATCTGCCAGAAGTTGCATCGTTGCCAACTTGTACTTCTCAGTTACATTATATTCCACATGTGAGTGCAATCTTTCTATGTCTGTCTCTTTCTTTCTGACTCATTTCACTCAACATGATACTTTCCATGTTGTGAATCTTTGAAATTTTAAGGAGAATGAACTAAGATGGCATTATAAAAGAACTCACTTTGCTCTTTTTATAATTGCTGGGAGAATAGGAAGTTTATTGGTTTGGTTTCTAATAAATAATAATGATAAAAATTTAGTTTATATTTAATCATTCAGTAAAATATTTGAACTCCTCTTTTATGATATTTGTCATTTTTACGTAATTAAGGAACTTATATAGTAAGGAAGAGGGGCCAGAGAAATAGTAGGGTAGGTAAGGCACTGACCTGTACTCAGACACCAGTGTGAAATCACCAGCTCTTTAAATGGTTCCATAGATTTTCAAGGGTAATAATCCTTCAACACAGAGCTAATAAGACCTGAGGACAGTTGGTTCTGCCGCCAAACAAACAAAAAGTAATAATTAAAGACTATCTCAGACATTGCTAAATACTACCCCATCTTTTGTTAGTATCATATGTATATAGAAACATGTGTCATGTCCTTGGTGATCAGGACGGTAAGCAAAAGACTTAATTAAACAATCGACTTGTTGGCAATTGAGTGTCATCTATTTCGAAGACAAAATTTTAAGATACATTCTGAGATTATTAAGCCAACAACACCAAAAAAAAAAACAGGTTAAAGTCCGTAGTTTGTGAAATGTCACAACATATCTTTGGAGAAGACACTTTATATGATGATTTACTTGGTTTTAGGTGGATCAAGACAGAGCCTTACAAATATATTTGTGCTGATGAGAACACCTTACCCCTCACAGGGCTGACCTGGTCAGTGGAAACTGGGCAATGAGGCTCTCCTCAGTCCATCACCTGTCTCCTCATCGTCACACTTAAAATAACACTCCTGATGATATTCCTTACCAATTTCTATCCATGCCATGTATGGTGGTTCTTGTCCATTGCAAGTTACACAAATGTGCATGTCCACTTTTTTAAAAAAATTATTATTAGTAAATCATCGTGAGGTACAGTTACAAACTTATGAACTTCCATGTTTGTATTTGGTTTACATCCCTCCACTAGTGCCTGTTCTCCTGAACCAATGTTCCCAGTATCCCTCCCACTACCCCCACCCCTTATTGATGCTCACAAATATGTACACTATTGTGTGAAATAGTACTCTCTCTCTGTGTCCATCTCTCCTTTCTCTTTCATTATCTTACCCTAAGTCCAGCTAATTCTTATTTTAAAAGACCCCTGCTTATTCTCTTTGAAATTTTTTGTAATATATAAATAAATTATTTTCTGTCAAAGAGTTTTGTTGTTTGTTTGTTTGATTATTTTATACTGGGAACTAGAATAAAGTGACTTACATGTGCGGAACATGAAACATGAAATCCTCATTCTGAACTCTATGCTATTAGATTTTTTTAGTAAAATAGTAGTACAATAGTTTATATATATATATTTTTTTGCTTTGACATTACCCTTCGCATAATAGTAAATAAAAATTCGACATTCAGGCATCCAGCGCAGCATCCGATAGCAATGCACTGGGACTGTGAACTGGGCTACAACTCTGTACTGCCGGGGGTGGATTTTCTCCCTCCCCACCCTGTCTTCCTGCATGGAAAGCGGCTGGCTGGTGGCACCCACATGGAAGGCACCATATTCTAGACTCCAAACCCAGAGGTATTCGGTTTTTACTTTTGGGGCTCCCAGGAACTCATGGGAAGAGGGCGTAACCGGCATGCTCTCTGCCCAGATAAATCCGGAGCCGCTGAGCGCGAATTGGACCCTCTGCGCCTAAAGACTTTGATTCCAGAGACTTCTTACAGCAATGCACTGGGACTGTGAGCTGGGCTATGTAATTTCTGGCAGAATTTTCCCTGGACTTTATACAGAAATCCAAAACCGCACGAACGAGGCAGTGTCTGCACGACTTAACATTTATAATTGTCAGCAATGTGAAACGGTTCCTATTGAACAGGTCTGACTTTGGGGGGAAACTCCAAATAATAACAGTAAGTTTTTGTTGAAATATTGAAGGTTTTTAATGTAGCAGCCACCTCTCTGGACTGTGAACTAAGCAAAAGCCCTACGCTGGCCGATGCGGCGTGGCGTACACCATACTATGAGGCGCTGGAAGGGGGATGAGGGGGAAAAAGAAAAAAAAAAGGGAAAATGAAAAAGGAAAAAAAAAAGAGAGAGAGAGTTATGTACTTGTAGCAGTGGGGCTACATATCTCTTCATTTCCAGCAATGAAAAATTAATTATCAAATGTAGTAGGTCTGTCTCTCTTGGGTAGAAACTCCAACAACTATAGTAAGTTTTGTGTTGAATTATGGAATGTAATCAAGGTAAAGAAAAAATGAAGTGAAATTCATTAGTTATACAGTAGGGGGTGGGGGCGGGGGGTATACTCGGGTTTTTGGTGGTGGAATATGGGCACTGGTGAAGGGATGGGTGTTTGAATATTGTATAACTGACATATAAACCTGAGAACTTTGTAACTTTCCACATGGTGATTTAATAAAAAGTTTAAAAAAAATCATGCTATAAGTATTTGGTGGTTTAACCTGAAAGATATTAAGTTTATTATGAGCAATGATGTTTTGTCTTTTGAGACATTACCTCCAAGCAAAAGCACTTCAAGATCTCCCCGCCAAAAAATATGAGAACATTTGTCTTATCTACTAAATAGTTGTAAAACATTTCAATTTCTTTAATATGAAATATTTTGTGCATTTAAGTTGAATAATAATACACTTGACCATAAATATACAATTCCCTTTCTATTTTTTTGCCCCCCAAATAGGCTCTAACATAATAAATACAGAAATAATCTGCATGTATATATGTCATCCTGGCTTGAGGTTCTCCGTATCCAAAGATATTTTCATAAGTGCTTAGTAAAGAAGCATCTTATTTAATTTCAAACATACATTTTGATTTTCTTTTAAGACAGGAATATTATAAGGAACCTTATAAGTATAATGGAGGATAATGTGGAGTTACTGTCTTATGCCATGCCAATCCACTGAGTGTTTCAAGAATATATTTTCTAAATTAATATGCTTAAGAATTTAGAAAACTGGGAACATATTAGGAATTTTAACTTAAATAGCTATTTTATCATATACATATATATTTACAAACATATTCAGTAGTTATTAATTTTAAAATAATGTGAAAATAGATTAAATTTAAGCTTTAGACTGTGGTTATTTAAATCTTATTAGGGAGTTAAACTACACACCCCTCTATTAGCTGAACTCTTGCTCTCTATCATTCTTGCTATGTCATTATAGATCCATTCTCCAAACACTTCCCATAGACAATAAGCAAATACACCAAGTCATGCAGTCCAAAATTCTAAATATAGAAATGACAGTGTTTATGTATTTGTGAATGTTATGGCATTGAATCAAATTATATTCTGGTTTTATTAGATCCTAATAGATTTTTACAGAGTACAATAAAGCTTAACTAATTTTACATTCAATGAGTGAAAATAATTATTATTCCCTTTTAATGGTATAATAAGACTGCATTTAAGTTGGATATTCTGAGGGGCAAAAGACATCCCACCACTGACTGTAATAATCATTAACTTGACCCTTATTTCAATGAAAACTTCAAGAAATTCTTTATGTAACCTTTTAATTTTTTTCTCTCATGTGTATTATGTCTTGTAAGGCTAATGTTCTCATTTGAAAGGCACAAAGATCTCAAATATGAATAGGTTCCTTTGTGATTTCAATTCTTCACTTTCAGTACATTTTTTTAAGCTAGCAATTCCCATACAAATGACTAATTTAATACAACACACCATTTTTCAGGAATTCAAATCATTCTAATGTGAGTCAAATTCCTGGGATATCTAAATTCCAATCAAATACATTGCTGCTCTCTGACTGCACTGAGAAACTGCGAATAAGGAACATGGCAGTAATACTAACCCTAAATTGTGCCTTGATTGAAGAGACATAGCTTTTCTCTCACTTTTAAAAGTCTGACTGGAGCAAAATGATATTGGTATTGTAAATAATGTGGACTTGGAACATAAAAATGTACTTAGAGATAAATGGTATATTACTATGATATTTTTGGAAATGGATTTATACATTAAGAAATTTTCAAGTTTGATGAAAATAATTCAGCCACCTAGTTTTTCTTTGGGTGACATGATTAAAACTTTTAATAAAGTTCCTTTTTCACCCATGGAAAATGAAGTGGCTGAATGCAGATTACACACCTTCCTTCTTTTTATTATTTTTATTTTATTATTTTTTTATTATTTTTTAAGTTTTTAACAATGCTTTCCCACATATTTTATTTGAACATACAACACCCACCAGTTTACCTCCCAGCCCTCCCAAGTTTCTAAATAATGCTTCCTTTCTTTTTTTTTTCTTTTTAAATTTTTTTAAATTTTTTATTATTTTTTTCTTAATTTTTTTAATTGAGTCACCATGTGGAAAGTTACAGAGTTTTCCAATTTAAGTCTCAGTTATACAATGCTCGAACACCCATCCCTTCACCAGTGCACATATTCCACCACCAAGAATCACAGTATACCTCCCTTCCTCCCCACCACCTCCCCAGCCCACTACCCGCCTGTGTAACTGATAAATTTCACTTTACTTTCACTTTGATTACATTCAATATTTCAACAAAACTCACTATTATTGTTTGGAGTTTTTTCCCCCTAAAGTCGGACCTGCTGAAAAGGAAGCATTTGATAATTTGTTTTCCATTGCTGAGAATGAAGAGGTATGAGGTCGAGTGACCGCACTAGCGGCCTCACGGTTTTGGGTTTCTGTATTTTAGTATTTTAGTAAGTAAGTCCAGAGAAATATCTGCCAGAAATTGCCTCACTGCAAACTTGTACTTCTCAGTTATATTATATCCCACATATGAGTGCAATCTTTCTATGTCTGTCTCTTTCTTTCTGACTCATTTAACTCAACATGATACTTTCCATGTTGATCTATTTATATGCAAATTTCATGACTTCATGTTTTCTGACAGCTACATAGTATTTCATTGTGTATAAAACACCTTCCTTCTTAAATTGCAACTTCAAATGAACAGTCTCTGGGTTTATAATAGAAATAGTTCCTAGAACACAAGATTGATTAGATAAGACTTAATCAGTGAGTGAACAGTCTAAACTGTGGGGCCAATAGAGAAGCACAAAGGATCAGGCACTTGCTTTGCATGAGGCTCTCGAGTCTCCTGTACCACATATGACCCCAGGAGCACTGCCAGGGGTAACCTCTAATGGCAGAGCCTCTAAAGACAGAGCTCTCTTATAAAATATATAGTAGAGAGTGCATGGTCCCAAGCACTCACTCTCTAATATATATTTTAAATTAAAAAAAAAAGAAACTTTAAGGCATACACTGTATTACTGTCATCCCCTTGCTCATTGATTTGCTCGAGCAGGCACCAGTAATGTCTCCATTGTGAGACTTGCTATTACTGTTTTGGACATATCAAATACGCCACAGGTAGCTTGCCAAGTTCTGCTCTGCAGGCGGATACTCTTGGTAGCTTGTCAGGCTCTTCGAGAGGGACGGAGGAATCGAACCTGGATCGGCCACATGCAAGGCAAATGCCCTACCCACTGTGCTATGGCTCCAGTCCCAGTTTAAAAACTAATGAGATACTAAACTATAATTTTGTGTGGGTATCATGGATATTTAAAGAAACAATTTAAATATAATTTTAATTGACTGCTCTGGCAAATTTTATAGTATAATTTTGAAAGTTTCTTTTAATTATCTACTAAAAAATTTTAAACAGAAAATCTCAATTATTTTTAAAAACTGAGTCAAAATGCAAACTTTAGCAATATACTTGGGAATAATCTCTAGAGTAAATGAGTGATATCTCATTTAAGAAATAAATACTAAATAAATCAATCAAATACCATGTCAGGATTAGGCTATGTCTCTCAGTCTTATAAATAAACCAACTACCTTATTTTCCTCAGCTGACCTATCTTATATGTGTGAATATATCTGCATCCAGGAATACGGAATTTAAAAATATTAGATAGATAACCTTGCATATACTTTTATAGTATAGGATATTTAAATGAATTAATCACCAGTTGCATTGTAGCACTGTTGCCCAGTTCATTGATTTTCTCGAAACAACAGTAATGTTTCCATTGTGAGACTTGTTACTGTTTTTGACATATCAAGTGTGCCTCAGGTAGCTTGCCAGGCTCTGCTGTGCAGGTGGGATACTTTTGGTAGCTTGCCGGGCTCTCCAAAAGGGACAGAGGAATCAAACCCGGGTCACCCGCAAGCAAGTGTAAGATATTTAAATATGAGTTTATCACCAGTTTTACATATACTTATATACATATACACACATATATGTACACATACATATACACATATATAGTTAATAAATTGTGGTGGATGTTTGATTATTCGATTTGTCTTTCAATAATTCTAAGCTAAATTTGTTTGAGGAAAGGTGGCAATAGGCTAGAGAGTCACTTAAATTTGATAGCAATAAAGCCAAATTTTTATGTATATAAAGATACCCTCATAAATATAAAAACACTTATTTTTATATTTTTGTGCTGTTATTATTTTCGAAGCATTGTTTACAGGATCTCCTGGTTACAAGGATCAGTCAGCAGAAACTGAATGTTTGCTGCAAAATATTATTTTTATTTCTTTTGTTTTGGGTCCACACCTGGTGATGCTCATGAGATACTCCTAGTTCTGTATTCAGGAAATTCTTCTGGTAGTGCTTGAGGGACTACAGGTTGCTGGGAATTAAACTGGGTGTAAGTATTTAAGGCCAATGCTCTACCCACTGTATTATCACTGGGGTTCCATTGCAAAATATGTCTACATTTGAAAAGGTTGTGTGGCCCATTTATCTCTATTTTTTGGTGACAAATGCTTCATATCCACTTGTGAATTGAGGGGTTAGGGAGGTAAGCGGAAAACATGAATAAATTTTATACTCAATTTGCTTATAAAACAGGTCATTTATATTTGAAACCCAAATCATGTTTCATGTGTAGTTTGGATACTCTCGACCAGTTTATTTTTACTTTTTTCTTTTTGGGTCACACCCGGAGATGCACAGGGGTTTTTCCTGGCTCTGCTCTCAGGAATTACTCCTGGCGGTACTCTCAAGGGACCATATCGGATACTGGGATTTGAATCTGGGTTGGCCGAGTGCAAGACAAATGCCCTATCCACTGTGCTATAGCTCCAGCCCCACGACCAGTTTTTAATTTAGTGAATGTTTCTTCAGCAGACATGTTATTTTTCCTGCTCCAGACATGTTATGTATTGATTTCTGAGCATTGTCCTGAAACCTGTGTTCCTATGACACACAGCAGAGTGCCCGGCATTGAGTACGCTCCTTATTTTCAGAAACACATTCCATGATCAATGACTAGGAATTTGTTGCTGCTTTGCATGTACTCAAGTCTCTGCTGAAATTGAAAGAAGGTGCCTCAGCTGCTGTAAGCTATTCATGTTAGCTGCCCCATTTTACATTATATTTATTTATTTATTTATTTGATGTTTTTAATTGAATCACTGCACAAGTCTCTTGCCCACGCGGGGGGGCCCTCAGAGGGGGTGCCAACAGCTTCACTCCCTGCCCCGAGCAGAGCTCATGTGGCTGAAGCCCGCTGGAGCCTTAGCCACAGCCATGCTCAAGGCCCCTCTCCACACGTTCGGGCGAGCCTCACACATGAAGGAACTGGCAGAGGAATCCAGGTGTGTGGGACCCAGGACTGAGACCTCCAAGCCTGCTCAGATCAGGACTGGGCCTCTTCGGCCCAGATTTCCCATTTTCCAACAACTAGGCTATCATACTCAGGGACTGCCCCTGGCACCTTGTAATCCCACCATTGCCAACATCCAGAGACTTAAAACCAAACTTCGAGAAGCTCTCGGCCTTGAGCCAGTGAGACATCTTATAGCCTAGTTCTCCCTCTGGGAGAACCTGGCAAGCTACCGAGAGTTTCCTGCCCACATGGGAGAGCCTTGCAAACTCCCCATTGTGTATTAATATGCCAAAACCAGTAACAATGCTTGGTCTCATTCCCCTGATCCTGAAAGAGCCTCCAATGTGGCATCCTTGGGAAGGACGAGTAAAGAGAGGCTTCTAAAATCTCAGGGCTAGGATGAATGGAGACATTACTGAAACCACTTGACAAATTGGACCATAAACGGGATGATGATGATGATGATGATGATGATGATGATGATGATGATGATGATGACGACAATGAACTGAATCACTGTGCGATAGACCCTTACAAAACTGTTCATGAATGGATTTCAGTCATACAGTATTCCAACACCCATCCCTAGACCAGTTTACATTTCCCAGCATGTGCCCCCATGTTTCCTCCAGTAATCCCCTAATCCCTGCCTGCCTCTATATCAGATCATCATCTCCTTCTCCTCCTCCTCTTCCTCCTCCTCCTCTTCCTCCTCCTCCTCCTCCTCCTCCTCCTCCTCCTCCTCCTCCTTCTTCTTCTTCTTCTTCTTCTTCTTCTTCTTCTTCTTCTTCTTCTTCTTCTTCTTCTTCTTCTTCTTCTTCTTCTTCTTCTTCTTCTTCTTCTTCTTCTTCTTCTTCTTCTCCTTTTTCTTCTTCTCCTCCTCCTCCTCCTCCTCCCTCTTCCTCTCCCCTCCCCCTCCCCTTCCACTTCCCCTTCTCCTCCTTCTCCTCCTTTCCTTCTCCTTGTTCTCCTCCTCCTCTCCCTCCCCTCCCTCTTCCCCTTCCCCTTCTCCTCCTCCCTCTCCTCCTTCTCTTCCTTTTCCTCCTCCTCCTCCTCCTCCATTTCCTCCTCCTCCTTCTTCTTCTTCTCCTCCTCCTCCTCCCCCTCCCCCTTCCCTTCCTCTTCTCCTCATTCTCCTCCCTCTTTCCTTCACCTCCTCCCCCTCCTCCTCCCCCTCCCCTTCCCCTTCTCCTCCTCCTCCTTCTTTCCTTCTCCTCCTTCTCCTTCTACTCCTCCCTCTCCCTCCCCCTCCCCCTCCTCTTTCCCTCCCCCTCCCCCTTCCTCTTCCCCTTCTTCTCCTTCTCCTTCTTCTCCTTCTCCTTCTCCTCCTTCTCTTTCCCCTCCTCCTCCTCTTCCTCCTCCTCCTCATTTTTCTTCTTCTTCTTCTCCTTCTCCTCCTTCTCCTTCTCCTTCTCTCCTCCTCCTCCTCCTTCTTTTCTTCTTCTTCTCCTTCTCCTTCTCTTTCTTCTTCTTCTTCTTCTTCTTCTTCTTCTTCTTCTTCTTCTTCTTCTTCTTCTTCTTCTTCTTCTTCTTCTTCTTCTTCTTCTTCTTCTTCTTCTCCTTCTCCTCCTCCTCCTCCTCCTCCTCCTCCACCTCCTTCTTCTTTTTTTCTTCTTCTCTCTCTCTTTCTTTCCGTTTGGACACTGTCCAATTCTTTGTTTTAAATATTACTGCAAATTCCTGGACTTTAACTGAGAATCGCAAAGCTTACAATTTCCTTAAACCAGAAATTCTACCCTAGAACTTGAATTCAAAAGTGAATAAGAAGCAAAGGGATGTTATCTTGGTTCTTGGTGAAATATATAACCTAAAGCATCTAAATAAGTAGACAATCCACACTAGGTACTGTGGGAGTAGAAGATCTCAGCAACACAACAATTTCCTAAACTAAGAAGATATCTTTGGGAAAAAAAATGGGAGTCGTCTCATACTTTGTACATAACACAAAGATCTATTAAATACTTTCCTATTAAAAACTCCATAGGAAACATTCTTAACTTAGCCCTCTACTATTCTGTTCTCTTCCATTTTCTAGTAAACTTTTCTATTATCTAATTCTGAGTCTCAGCATCTTTATGTCAATATTTTCAAGAACCTGAAAACCATGGAGAACAAATACCCACTCATTGTTCCTGAATCAATACTATATCAGATATTAGAGATCTTAAACAAAATTAGAGAATTAGAGGGATGTTATCTAAAAATCTTTTTAAAGTTCCTTTTCACAAGATGCATAGAAATGTTTCCCTGCAACTTAGATAGCTACTAGTCACAGTGTGAAGGGCAATGGGGGTAAAATTTTAAATGCAAAACAGATATTATTTGTCTATTTGAAAACAATTTAAATAAACTCTGCAACCAAATTTCTTCTTTTTGAATTTGTTTAGAACTTTTAAACAACAGAGTTATAGAAGACTGTATATCGTCTGCCTTATTTCCCCAAAGAAATGCAAATAATTTAGAAAACAGTAAGATTTTTTAAAAATAGATTAGGTGCAGTACATAAAAGAAATATAAGATAACAACAGATTCATTGTTATTATGCAAATAAAATAGGCATAAAGCATTCTATACATTTGCTAAAATGGACCACAAATTTGATTGTAAAATTTCTGACTGTCAAAACAAAGATCCATATCGAAATTTAAATGTCCCTATGGGCTAGCCCCAAACAGTTCCTCAGGAGAAGCTCAGCTCTCCTGATACTAAAGGGGAAATAAATGAGTCCTTTGGGTCCCATAATAGTAGAAGCATAGAAGAGGTGAAATATTAGTGTGCAGCCAGTTTAAGAGCCTACTCAGATCTTAGATGCATTCTACTCTACCCTTTCCAAAGAACCATAGCTCTGCTTCAATGAGTTCATTGGCACAAGTCTCAGCACTAATAAGGCATTTCATTATTTAGTAGATAATTTCTAGTTTCTAAAATATGTATTTCTTTTGTTTAGTCTCCTTCTCTGTATAGTCATAATTTTGTTTCTCTGGAGAAAATTAGAACAAGAGCACTCCATATTCTACTTTTTAATAATTTAGAAATAGCTGCCACTGCTCCCTAATTCATGCATGCATCCATTAAAAAGTACACTGTGTTTCTAAAAGTTTGGTGGATGCAACTGTGAATAGAGCAGAAAGATCGCTTTCACTTCCTTTAGATTTACAAACTTGAAATGTATTTTTTTCACATATATCTGGTTTCTTAGGTTTTTCTACCTCTTCTGTGGATGGACGGATGGAGAGCTCTCTCAAGGGCTCTTTAGAGGCTGTATTCCTCTTATGATGCCAGCTTTGCTACCTGATACTTAAATTTTTTTTAAATGGAATAGATCAATAGGCCCAATACCCTTTTGATTCTGGTGGGGTGAGTTCAGAAGGTAAAAAAATAAAATGAAATAATGTAGTTTCATTATAAATTCACTCACCATCAACTACTCCTGTGTGGAAAACCTCATCTAGTTTCATTTGTAAAGGTGACAACTGAAATGCCAATTTATTTCCTCTGGTGTTTTATTATTTATTTAATATTCGGAGACCACACCGTGTGGTGCTCAGGGCTTACTCCTGGTTCTGTACTTTAGAATTACCCGTAGGGAAGTTCAGGAGACCATATGGTGAATGTCACATGCGTGTCAGTGACATGCGAGGGAAGCACCCTAGCTGCTGTACAATCTTTATAGCCATTATAAACAAATAGCTGTCATGATGAAGACACCTATTCTTATTCACTGTCTAGTTTTAAATTAAATTTTAAATATATTTACTTTGTATATGATTATGGTTTAAGGAGGAGGTCAACAGAAAGATGTAATTATAATTATATGTGTGTATAAAGTAGAATATTACTGTGCTGAAAAAGAATAAAATGATGAAACATGTCTGGAGAGTACCATACTGAGTAAAGTTTGTCAGAAGGAGAGGGATAGATACAAAATCATTTTTCTTATAGTGTTTATAAAGAAATGAAATGTAGTGGGAGAAAAATGCATCCTCAAAGGCTGTAGAAACTTAGGATTGTTCAGCAGGAAGCTTATCACAAAGGGAAGATGGGGTGGGCGCTAGAACAATGGTAAAGCAAAGTAAACACTTTGGTGGAGTGTGTGGTGCTGGATGTTTAATGCACTATGCTTTGCAATAAGAGCTTCGTAAACCATGTTACCTAAAATAGAATCACTATTTTCTTACACAGGAACCTGTCAGATACTTTTTTCTTTGTTCGCTTGTTTTTGTTTCTTGTGCCATGCTCTGAGACGCTCAGGACTTCTAACACTGCACTCAGGGATCACTTTTGATGGGACTCAAAGGACCATAGGGGATGCTGGGAATCAAAGCCCTTTGACTTTTGTGCAAGGCAATAGCCCTGAGGGCTGTGCTGTAGATCAGGTTCTATGAGCCTGTTACATTCTTAAGCAAGTCACATCTGCTTAATAACATTATCAGGTTGATTTCCAGGAGGAAATACTCTTCAAGCACTGCAGAGTCTATAAAGAAAATTGTCTTGAGAAAAGGTAGGAAGCATTTTTTAAATTGTTCATTCTTTTTTAAATCAAGCATAGTAAGTCCATTTCAAAGCTATTCACGATTGGGTTTTGGTCATGCAGTTTTTCAACAGCAATCCTTCCACATATTTCCCAGCACCAATGCCTCAGTTTCTATCCCACCACCACGTCAATCTCCCGAGCTTGCCTCTATGAAAGGCACCATGATCTCTTTTTTCTTTTTAATCTCTCTTCCTCTCTCTCCCTCTCCCTCCACCTTTCTCTCTCTCCCCTGTTCATTCCACCTCTCTTTTGTTCTCTCCTTCCCTTTCCCTGCTCTTCACCTCTCTCCCTCGTTCTCTCTCTCCCTCATTCTCTCTCTCTCTCATTCTCTCTCTCTCTCTCTCTCTCTCTCTCCCCCCCCCATTTGGGGCATTGTGGTTTGTAATACAGAAAAGGAAAGATTATCATATATATCATTTTACCTACTTTCAATATTCAGTTCTCAATTATTGTGATTTTTCCATAAATCATTCATACATTAGCAAATAAATAATCATAGTTTTATCTGTTCTATGTGTTATCACCAATACATAAACTATATTTCTTCATTATTTCCCAAAAGAAAACAACAACGTGTTTTTACTAGAGGATATTAACAGTGTCTTTTACTCCAAAACCAGAATTTTACTGCCATGACCAAGTAATTTATTCCAAATATATCGACTATATAATAGAGTAAAGAAAGAGGAAAGGCTATATTAATATTTTGGGAATGACAAATGAGAAAAATATAGATCATAATTATCTTTAGGAATAGCACAACAAAAACCTTTGAGAGAGACACTAGTTGTTTGGTTAGCCAAAATACATTCTGAAATATACCCCTTGTGAATTTTCATGAGTACAATGCCTGCTATGACTTTTCAGATTTTGGGAAACATCTCCAATGTACTTTAGGATCACATTTGGAATGTAATATCAGGGCTCTGTGAAATTTTATTAGCCAAATTATACTTGATTCTAAATCATACCTTGGTAAATAAATCTTCCTAAGTAGTTAACAGTGATTTACTTAATGGAGGCAGAATATCATAGCGGGATCTTTAGGCTAGAACTGATAATGCATTCTGGTTTCTTTTTTTTTTTTTTGCATCTGGAATTAGTTTTGGATCCTTAGTTCTTTCCCTCTACTCAGGTATATAGTATAGTTTATTCAAATTTCATGCATACTTGAAGTTTTTAAAAGGTGATATTATTTATTCTTCCTCTTATAAGATGGACTTATTTTAATTATGTAGACTGTAAGTGTTGTTTATGGGGAGTTTTGCAAGACCAAATTCCCTTTAATCTATTTTCCTGCTGAAAATTTCATCATTTTTGTACAAGTTTCTACTTGTTCAAACTTGTAATGCATTTCATCATTCAATGAGCTCTAATATGTGCCCTAACTTTATATGTAACAGTTGAAAATTGTGTTAAGTACCATTAATCTATAGATGCTTGACTTTATTTAGGTAACTCTTAGAAAATCTATTTTCTAAGACCCATTCACATAAATCAATATGTAATATATTCTCCAAGAACTAGTTGAAAGAAAAGGTTATTTTAAAGCCATTGGGTCTTTCAACAATGAGTTGAAATAATAATGGTATAAAGTCCATTATGCCTTTTTATAAGTTCAACCCTGTTATATAGAAAACTGCTTTTGAAGTGCATGGAACTACATTTTATAACTTCAAAGAGCACTAAAAATCTAAAAATTTAAAGATATTATAGCTATTTTATGACAGATTTGTTTTGGGTCAAGAAGTATGAAAGTAGAGGAGAAAAGTTTATTCACAAAGAGTAATTTGTACAGTTATTTGTATAAAAGTGTACTTCACATTCATGAGAAGAGTGCCCACTTCACAGAATGTCATGAGTCAAAGAATATTTTGTGTTTTATGCTATAAATAAGTTCATTGAGATTATACCCTGTGACATACATTTCAAAAATTAACTTGCCTTACTAAACTATTAAATGTAGTAAAATTTTAAGAATATTCTGTAAACCATGATATTTATTCAATAATTTTCCCTTTACTCGAATCTTAATTATGATTTATTAAAGCAATTCCAACTTTTCATAGTCATACTCTCACAAAATTCCCTCTAAAGTGGATTCTTAACACAGAGAGATCTAATAAGCAAAATAGCCAATTCACAGAAAATTGAACTACTTCACAATTTCTTTTTACTCAAGCTTTATAGTCCTGAAATAATTTTGTAGGGTACTGTGTCCAGTAAATGATTCTTGTTCTCCAAGCCCATCCTCTCTAGGGATTAGTTTTTTTTCTAATAGTTTGGGGAATAAAAACTTGAAATACGTTGTATAAAATGTAATAAATTAATTTCATCTTTTACTTAAAAATGAAAAATAGTATTTAAAAGTAATAATGTATGAAATTAAAGAAGAAGAAGAAGAAGAAGATGACGATGACAACAAAGAAGAAGATGACTATGACAACAAAGAAGAAGAAGAAGAAGAAGAAGAAGAAGAGGGAGGAGGAGGAGGAGGGGAAGGAGAAGGAGCAGAAGGAAAAGGAGGAGGAGGAGGAGCGGAAGAAGAAGAAGAAGAAGAAGAAGAAGAAGAAGAAGAAGAAGAAGAAGAAGAAGAAGAAGAAGAAGAAGAAGAAGAAGAAGAAGAAGAAGAAGAAGAAGAAGAAGGGGGGGAGGAGGAGGAGGGGGATGAGGAGGAGGAGGGGAAGGAGAAGGAACAGAAGGAGGAGGAGGAGGAGGAAGAGGAGGAGGAGAGAAGAAGAAGAAGAAGAAGAAGAAGAAGAAGAAGAAGAAGAAGAAGAAGAAGAAGAAGAAGAAGAAGAAGAAGAAGAAGAAGAAGAAGAAGAAGAAGAAGAAGAAGAAGAAGAAGAAGAAGAAGAAGAAGAAGAAGAAGAAGAAGAAGAAGAAGAAGAAGAAGAAGAAGAAGAAGAAGAAGAAGAAGAAGAAGAAGAAGAAGAAGAAGAAGAAGAAGAAGAAGAAGAACAGTAGGAGGAAGAAGAGGAGATGGAGGATGAAAAGGACGAAAAGGAAGGAGGAGAAGGAGTTGGAATGAGATATGTCCATGACTCATGAAACAGATGTCTGAGATTAAGATATCCACTAAGTCTGATGCTAAACTTCTTGAAACAAGAGCATTCATGGTTACTGTAGCAAAACTAGCAATAAAGGCTGTTTCCAGGACACTATTATTTTTTTCCAGGACCTGTGAATGTACCTGAATGATTGAACCACAAATACACATGAATTTTCACAGAAAGTATTCTCAAAAGTATACATCTTACATACACAGACTTTAAACACAGAGAAAGGCACTAAGAGGATAAAATCAAGAATTCTAAAAATACCCACATTATCACCATACTGTCTTTCCATGAAAGTGTACCAGGTTGTCTATGGATGACACTGTTTCTGCTTTTACTGTATGTTAGTATCATTCTAAATTTTATGTATTATTTGAGGTTTAGTTTTTTTGTTTGTTTGTCACCTGGAGAAAGGAATGTAGGAATAAGGACTCTGCTGAGCATTAGTTTTCCATTGTTTCTGAGAAAGAATTCCAAGATGAGATGATGTTAAAGTTGAGATTTATTAGAGATAATTAACAACCAAGTTATTGGATAGGAACTCTCAAGGATGAATCTTCTACTGACTTTAAGGCTTCCATTCCTTAAGAGAAACCTAGGAGGATTAATACTCATAAGGGTTTGAGCAAGAATAGCAAGATAAGACTGCTGACTACACAATATACATTTATTTTTTAAAATCAAATAACAAATTAAATACAAAACACTTTGACTTGAAGATGTGAAGGTCTTGTCTCTGGAAATTCAGCAGTCACGCCCATAAGCCATCTCTGGCTGGCACCGGATAATCTTGTCATCGGCCACCATCCAGATCACATGTCCTTCTCTCTCAGAAGGGAGCATAACATGACTCTCACCATAATCATGCTGCCTGACCCTGCACCAGGCTGTTTCATTTGAGGTGAGACCCCTCCCCACACAAGGGACCCAGTCCTGGCAGCCGAAAACCTCCAGAACCCAACCACCGCCCTGCTCACAGCCACTCTCCAAACGTTCGGAACTAGCCTCACCCACTAGTGACCCTGATCCTGGACACTTCATACTGCACACCCTACCCATACTCCAAGAGTACTGGACCACATTGGATGAGGTTCAAAGCAGGAGGCAACCAATACTAGAGGAAGTATTTTCTTTTTTGTAGCATTTTCAGCAGTGTTTCACAACAAATAATTCAAAATATATTATTTCAGTTCTGCCTTGGGTCAAGGATTTGGGTTCAAGATGGAAACATCTGAAATATGGTCTTGAGTAGGTGTAATAGTGGTGGGATTGCTGTTTCAATATTAAATGAAGTCAAATATTGTGAACCACTCTATAAAATAAAAAAAATTAAATGTGAAGGTCTTCAATATAAATGCTGCTCTAAGTATTGATATTAACATTTCAGTTTATTATTCTATAGACATATAAAATGTTTTCATTACCAAATTGAACATACATGTTAATATTAAAATTAAAAGTTTTAATTTTTTTAAATTTTATATAATCTTCTAGACTATATTTTTATGGTCATACTCTTCATCATAATTTCTTTTTTTGTGATGCTTTCCTAGAATTTTCCTCTGAAATTCAACAACAGTTTAATGTTTTATATAGATAATAACACATTAAAAGGTGATTTTCAATAGACTTTTTCTAAATTTTCAGATGGGACCTGAAGTGTGAATTGAATTTTCTTAATAGAGAATGAATAACTAATAACACTTTTCCATCTAAAAGTTTTGTTATACTTAAGCTTAATATAACATAGCATATACATATATAATATATAACATATATAATATAATATATAGCATAACGTTTAAAATATATAATATAATATAACATATAAGCATATATATACTTAAGCATAATGGGACTGGAGTGATAGCACAGCATTAGGACATTCGCCTTCTATGTGGCTGATCCGTGTTCGATTCCTCCGTCCCTCTCAGAGAGCCTGGCAAGCTACCGACAGTATTGAGCCTGCACTGCAGAGCCTGGCAAGCTACCTGTGGCGTATTGGATATGCCAAAAATAGTAACAATAAGTCTCACAATGAGAGGCATTACTGGTGCCCGCTCGAACACATCGATGAGCAATGGGATGACGTGACAGTGACAAGCTCAACATAATTTAATGTGGATATTATACTTATTTTATATAAATTTACTTTTTCTCTAAATATATTGCATTTACATACCTATCTCCAGGTTAGCTGATTCTACTGCAAATTCTGTCTTTAAAAGTATAGACACTTCTATGCTACAATGTCGTAAATAAAGTGTTTCTTTTATAGCACACCTCTATATGTATATGCACACCTCTACATGTATATGGACCACTCCCAATCCTGTGCTTGAGGATGATCTGGATGGTGTTCAAATGGCCATGTGGTGCTGGGAGTTGAATGTGAGCTTTTCACAAGCAAGACGCACTTAGCCACTAAAGTTATCTCTCCTATCCTTTGGTGTATTATTCTTAGTAAAACTTAGTCATGTCATTCACAATGGTACAGTATGCTCAGTCTTACCCTTATTGAAAGGCTACAAAATAGAGGGACAGACAAATATTTAGTCAATATTCTGTCACTGTCACTGTCACTGTCATCCTGTTGCTCATTCATTTGTTCAAGTGGACACCAGTAACATCTCTCACTGTGAGACTTATTGTTACCATTTTTGGCATATCCAATACGCCACGGATAGCTTGCCAGGCTCTGCCGTGCAGGCTCGATACTCTCGGTAGCTTGCTGGGCTCTCTGAGAGGGACAGAGGAATCAAACACGGGTCAGCCACATGAAAGGCGAACGCCCTACCTCTGAGCTATCACTCCGGCATAGTTAGTACTCATTAGATATTAAACCTTAACTAATGATTATCTATCAGAGAGTTTTATTTCTGTTCTAAATGGAGATTTTCTTAAGAAAGTTTTGAGTGTGCGCAGGATATTCAGTGACTTTATGTTGTCTTACTATAACTATATCCATAATGAATATATTTCAGTCCTTATCAATTAAGTAAGAATCATTTACAGTATATACAAGATAGTATTGTATGACCAAAAATTCATCTGTTTATGTGTGTTTAAAAGTATTCACTCAATAACTTTTGCTTGAGAATAAAAAATAGTTGTTATTAATTAACATGGCATGTTCAACTTGCAGCAATTAAATTCTTATTTTACATACAGAATAAAACTTGTATATGACTAATGCAGTAAACAAACTGACATCAGCCAGATTTTTTAATTGCTCACTTAAGAATCTTTTCTTTATCATTATAGCTATACTTACAAAAAGTACATTACTCATTAAAATAATTAAAAGTTCCAAAATAAATGTGCTCTCTGTTGGCTCAATTAATCAAAAAGCTTTGGATTCATTTTATTATGTATAAACATATAAATTTATTATGATCTCTTTCTTCCAGTAATTCATTGCTAAAACATCATGAAGTTGTCTTATTATCTATCATGATATAACTGATATGCATAATTTTACCAAGAAATAACCACAAGTCAATTTGTACTAATCAATAATAGTCATAATAGTAATTGTAAAAGAAGTGAAACAGTAAATTCAAAGTAATGTGATTCATTTGAAAGAGCCAATATATATAAATTAACTAGTACTAATTCCATTCTGTTTTTTTCTGCCAATTCAATGCACATTTAAATTTGTCAAATAATACATTGAAATATTAAGAAATCATAATCTTAGTGTAACAGTATTTTTTCTCAGTTTTCTTAAGAGTTGCTATACAAACAAGGTTTAAATTTATACTAATTTCACTATGAAGCGTACTTGTTTGTGTGTTTTTGGGACCACATCCAGCCGTTCTCTAGGCTTACTCCCAGCTCTACACCCAAATATCACTCCTAGTGGGTCTCTGGTGACCTTCTGGGATGACAACGTTTGAACTCGGATTAGCCTTTCCAAGACATTCAGTATTATTGCTCTTGCTCCTACAAGGCCTATTATTCGTTGTTAAATATCAAAACCATATATTCAACAACACTGGAAACAAGAGATTCAAAATTCAACAACCGAATTTGAAGTTTTGCCTGCAAAGGTGGCAGGCTATAAAGATAGGGGGATGGGGGTGGGGAGGGAACTTGAGAAACCCGAGGAAGGAAGTAGATACTGGTGGCGGGATTGGACTGTAATATAGTATATCGAAAACCCATCTCTGGATAACTTTGCAAATTATCATTTTTAATACACTTTGAAAAACCATAAAAAGCCTATCATAGATTTTTTTTTTTTTTTAGCTTTTTGTGTAACACCCGGCGATGCACAGGGGTTACTCCTGGCTCATGCACTCGGGAACTACTCCTGGCAGTGCTGAGGAGACCATATGGGATGCCGGGGATCGAACCCAGGTCAGCCGCGTGCAAGGCAGACGCCCTACCCGCTGTGCTATTGCTTCGGCCCCTATCATAGATTTTTTTTAAAAATACAAATATATACTTAAATCACTCATGCCTCTAGCTACTGCTCAAACTTTCTAGTTAAAGTATATTGACTTACTTGTTCTAAACTTCATTTGCTCTTATGTTTTTCTTCAACTCATTTTTCAAACCACTATAAAATTATTGTAATTTTGCTTCTATGTATTAATGGATTTTACTATTATGGTCATCAATTTATGTGTAATAATTAATAGCTTGTTAGAAAAATAATAACTCATAGCAACTTACATTAGTCATTTTTAATATTTTATTGCAAACAACAGAAACATTTTCCTGTCTATCTCTTCTTCATATGCCTCACTTTCACATAACATGTATCGAGACATGTAGCTGCTTTTATTTTTATTTTATTTTATTGTTTGAGTACCATGTTCAGCTGTGCTCAGGGCTTATTCCTGGCTCTATGGTCAGCGATCACCCATGGCAGTGCTCTGGGCTCTATATGCAGTGCTAAATCAAATCCTAATCAACTGCATGCAAAGCAAATAATGTATCATCCGTTCTATCTCTTATGCCCTATAGCTGCTTTTATAAGTAAAGTAACACAATAATGCCAGGCTGGTCTCTGTCTTGATTACCTCCTCTATATCAAATCCTTATTGTCACAGTTTAAAATACTATCAATAATTAAACTCCATAAAAGGTCACCTGTAGTTTATTACCGCATTATTCATGAACACAAAACTTTTGTGGTAAAAACTTCCTGAATATGTGTCTTGCATCCATTAAGTTGTTATGATCATATATTAATTCAATGGAGAAGAAAATAATTTTCCCTACATCCTCAAACTGAGATTTCCTTGGCAAAGAAAAAAGTAGACAAATGGTACCAGATAATTAGCAAGTCTTCACAAGAATAAAATTCTCAAGAATTTCTTATAAGAATTTTGCAGCATTTATTTTGTTTACCTCATTAAAATTCACCCCGGTTTCATGTTCTGTGGTCGCAGCTGCTTTTGCCTCCCACTTTTCTAGTTGTTTTTCATAAATTTTGGACTCATTTCCTACCCTAATCAAAGATGTTTCTACCTTTAAAATTTAATCATAGTTTCTCATTTTTCCCCATTAATATGCAATGATACAAGTTCCAAAGGTTCCATCTATATGCTAAATTTGTGTTATTAATATGTTCCTTGGGCTGGAGCAGTAGCACATCGGATAGGGTATTCGCCTTGCACGCAGCCAATCCCTGTTCGATTCCTCCACCCCTCTCAGAGACCCTGGCAAGATACTGAGAGTATCATGCCCAAATGGCAGAGCCTGGCAAGCTACCCGTGGCATATTCGATATGCCAAAAACAGTAACAACAAGTCTCACGATGGAGACGTTACTGGTGACCACTCGAGCAAATCAATGAGCAATGGGATGACTGTGACTGTGTGACTGTGATTGTATGTTCATCACACACTTTTCCATCCATAGCTATCCTTAGACTTTATCAATAGCATCTGTTGTCCTGAAAACCAAGTTAAGGTTAAAGAGTCCTCCCTGACTCACGTGCCTGTGTGACAGAGTCAGGGGATATCCTGTTCATGTTTCAACTGAAAAATTTTAATAATTTTGGAAGTGCTTAAATAATTTGACTAATACATCATTACATTTTCCATGCAACTATAATATTGAAATTAATGAAATAAATATAAGAGAATATAAAGTCATAGCATTAACAGTTTGCAAAATAATTTAAGGTGGTAGAAATTTGTAAGATAAAATTGAAACAGTTTTGAAGAAGGGGCCTTTTATGAGGTTCTCTTCATGGTATTTGAATCTTATGTAAAAAAATAATGGCTCATTTATGAATCTAAATTTGAATTATAATTTATCAGTATGTGTATGCACATAAATATTCACCAGATCATATAATAAAACTATAATAATCAAAACATGTCACTGTCACTGTGATCCCGTTACTCATCAATTTGCTCTCCAGTAACGTCTCCATCGTGAGACTTGTTGTTACTGTTTTTTGCTTATCGAATATGTCATGAGTAGCTTGCCAGGCTCTGCTGTGCGGGCAAGATACTCTCCATAGCTTGCCAGGCTCTCCGAGAGGGGTGGAGGAATCAAACCCAGGTTGGCCCTGTGCAAGGTGAATGCCCTACCCGCTGCGCTATCGCTCCAGCCCATAATCAAAACATACAGCAATTAAATAACCCATTGACACACAGAATTAAATTGAGAGCTCAGAAATAAACCAAAGTTTATTTACAGAAACTCTTAAGGCATCTAGACGAATAAAGAAGGCAAAAACGCTTTTAAGGATGATTTAGTTAATTACTTTGTGGTATGGATACAAAAGCACAGACAACAAAAGAAGATATCAGAAAAGTAGCCAGTAGCCAATAATAAGCTTAAAACTTCTGTAATAAATCATCAACAAAATGAAATTGGCGATCAATAAAGCAGGAAGAAATAATTTCAAAGAAGTTAAGAAACATTAAATTCAAAGTACATACAGGACTCAAATAATACAATAGCAAGCATAACAATACTAGCCTAATTATAAAATAAGCAAGGTATTCGGCTAGAAAATTTTCAGGATTTAGAGAGAGTAAAGGCAGTTAAGATGACTGCCTTACAAGAAGCAAAGTGGGTTAGAATCCCAGCCTTGCATATGGTTCCACAAGGATTGTTAGGAATATCTCTGAGCACAGGGCCAGGGAGTATAAACTCCAAGAACCATCTACCAGGAACTTCCCCTGGTATTTGTTTTTAGAGAAATTTTTCAATAAAGGTATTCAAATATCTATATCAAAAAGTTTACACATTACTATCTGTCAGGAAACTACGCAGAAATCAGGCTTAGATGTCTTCTCACACTATTAGAACAACTTTTCACACTATTAGAACAACTAACAAAACTAAAGATTGTAAAGAGATATTACCACTTTCATAGCCCCTGTAGAATTTATTTGCAATAGCCAAGATTTAAGAACAACAATTATTTATCAGTGAATGATGGCTGGATAAAGGATTTGTGTATTGCATATAAACCTAAGCATTTATGTACATACACACAAGTGTATATATATATATGTATATATGCATGTATATATATATTATAATGAAATACTGTTCATCCTTGAAAATGGTCTCCCATTTTCTTCAGTACATCAATACTGCCTTTGAAAAAGCACAGATGAACCTAGAGAGCAATATGCTAACTGCAACCAATTACATAGGAAAGGAAATGTTAAATAAAGTTTAGGTTAGATGAAGGTACACTATTCTTTGCATAAAAAAAGGCACACTGACACACCAGCTCTTGAAAGAAGATTACAGTTTTCATGAAAAGGAGAGAGAAATGAAGGTAAGAGTAATACTCATATCAACCTTCTCATTGCTGTGTTTCAAGTCATGCAAGCAGCAGAAGAACATTGCCATTTGCTGAAAAAAACGTAGGTTATTTTTAAAACAAACAGGACAGGGACTCATGGAAAAATAGAAGGTCTTAAGATAAAGAGTATGAAGGTGTATATTCTATAAACTTTTCTCTTGAAATAAAGCTTGCAACATATCTTAGTTCTTCTGTTTTTTAACATAAAAAAGAAAGCAAGATCAAAGGGAGAAGGTATCCGAGTAAGTCTCTGTATGTCTCTTTCTACAAAACTGCCAGAAATGTTTATCACTTCTACAAAGCAGTTACTTTTTTTTGCTTTTTGGGTCACACCTGGCAATGCACAGGGGTTGCTCCTGGCTCTGCACTTAGGAATTACTGCTGGCGGTGCTCGGGGGACCAAATGAGATGCTGGGAATTGAACCCAGGTCGGTTGCATGCAAGTGAAACTTCCTACCTGCTGTGTTATTGCTCCAGCCCATACAAAGCAGTTACTTAAAAAAAAAGAAGAAGAGAACAAGAGTCATAATTTTCACCCATCCCAGGTCATCAATATCAGTTAACACTCCATTAGGATTGCACCAATACCCCAATCCTATTGAGGCACCATTTCATGATCTCACTTATTTGTTGAAGGTTTGACATATTGAACTCATAGAAAAAGTAGAATAATTGCCAAGAAATACAGGATGAATGAAAGGGGTGAAGGTGGTCAAATGATATCTTTATATTTATAATGTTTCCTTATGAACATTCATATCCAGGACTAAAAAGTTCTAGGGATCTAGTATGCTATGCACCCACTATATTAAATAACACTAGTATTAAATTTAATCCCTCCAACATTTTTTTTTTATTCAAGTTTGCTTGCTGTGAGATTGCATATGGGGAGGGACAGATGATTTTGCTGATGTTACTGCCTTTAAATTGTGAAAGCAATGGGAAAACATTCCCCTTGATATTTTGATGACTTTTCACCTCCCAATGATATTCCTGGTTGTCCACTGTCTTCTCCCCAAATACTCTAAATTCAGTGGAGAGTAATTGGTAGTCCGTAGTCATATGTATAAAGTTATGGTTGCAAGTTTACAGAGATGAACAAGAAATAAGTGTTGCTGATAATTTTAAATAGTCCTGGTGGTAGGGTATGTGGAAATTGGGGAGATTCCTGTAGCAACAGTGCTGAGAGGCAGTGCAGCTGATATGTCATTTGTCTTTCTCAATATCAACATGGGTTAGCATTATCCCATCTGGTCCCCCAAGCACACCAGGAGTGATCCCTGAGCACAAGCCAGGAGTAAGCCCTGAGCATGGCCTAATGTGGCCCAAGATGAAAAATAAAGCAAAGAAAACTCCTCAAATGGCTGAACTATGTGCTGAATTGTTCTCATGGCTGATGGAGGGAGGGAAGGAGAGGGAGACAGAAAGAGACAGAGAGAGAGATGGAGACAGTGATAGACACACACACAGAGAATAACCTGCTATTCTGGTATTCACAAAATAAATGGGCGCTGAAAATCTAGTTAGTTCTAACAAAGATTCTTCATTTCCTAACCTGCATGACGGTGATCACTTTAATTCATAATTGTGGATATTTGTCAATCAATATTCATTAAACTCTATATCTCAAACAATTTCATCAAACACTATACATGTACATGAACATGCACTGCCACTGCCATGCACGTTCATATTTTCACAAACTGTCTTTCAAAGAATAACTTTTATTATAAATAAATATAATATTACACAAATAATGAATAATACCTTTTGAGAAGTGAAATATTATATTTTCTTCTTTGATACCTACACGACTGGAGCATTAGCAGTGGGTAGGTTGTTTGCCTTGCACGCGGCCAACCTGGGTTTGATTCCTCTGTCCCTCTTTTTTTTTTTCTTTTTGGGTTACACCCAGTGATGCACAGGGGTTACTCCTGGCTTTGTACTCAGGAATCACTCCTGGCAGTACTCAGGGGACCATATGGGATGCTGGGAATCAAACCCGTGTTGGCCGAGTGCAAGACAAATGTCCTACCCACTGTGCTATCACTCCAGCCCCTCCTATGTCCCTCTTGGAGAGCCCGACAAGCTACTGAGAGTATCCTGTCCGCATGGCAGAAAATGGCAAGCTACCTGTGGCTTATTCGATGTGCCAAAAACAGTAACAACAAGTCTCACAATGGAGATGTTACTGGTGTCCGCTTGAGCAAATCGATGAACAATGGGATGACAGTGCTACAGATACCTACAATTTCAAAATTTAGCAAAAATTTAGGGGCAAACCCCCATGATTTTGAGGCCTCTAATCTACAAATTTACATTACTATGCCTATAAAAAAGCATTAGGATACATACTTATTTTTCTACATCAACTATCAGTCTTGTTTATGACAATGTGTGTATTCTCTATCTTTTGCCACTTACAAAGCAAGCATAAATTACTTTGCTAAATTTTCAGTAAAGATTAAGTCACCTGACTATAGTTATATATTCACTTCAACTTTCTTTCAACCAGTCCTCAGTAGCAATCTGGTTGTGATTTTTTTTAATTAAGTCTCTCATATTTCCAAGTTTTTTTCATCTCAAAGGTTTGAATCACAAGCTGTTTAATCTTATTCAGAATCAATGTCTATCCTTAAAATTTTAGCCAAGGAAATAAGTAAAGGAATACAATAAGAAATGTGAACAGACGCCCTCGGCCCAGATAAATTTGGAGCTGCTGAGAGTGAAGCAGACCTTCTGAGCCTAAAGACATTGATTCCAGACACCTAACACATCCAGTGTAGCTTCTAATAGCAATGCACTGGGACTGCAAACTGGGCTGCAACTCTGTGCTGCCCGGGGGTGGATTTTTCCTCCCCACCCTGTCTCAATGCACAGAAAATGGCGGTGGCAGCAGCATCCACATGGCAGGAGCTATCTTCTAAGACTCCTAACCCAGAGGTATTCGATTTTTACACTTGGGGCTCCTAGGGACTCATGGGAACGGGGTGCAACTGGCACACCCTCGGCCTAGATAAATTCGGAGCTACTGAGAGTGAAGCAGACCCTCTGCACCTAAAGACTTTGATTCCAGAAACTTCTTACAGCAATGCACTGGGACTGTGAGCTGGGCTATGCAATTTCTGGCAGAATTTTCCGTGGACTTTATACAGAAATCCAAAACCGCGCGGACGCTACCGCGTCCTCATGACTTAACATCTATAATTGTCAGCAATGTGAAACGGTTCCTTTTTAACAGGTCTGACTTGGGGGGGAAACTCCAAATAATAACAGTAAGTTTTTGTTGAAATATTGAAGGTTATTAATGTAGAAGCCACCTCTCTGGACTGTGAATTAAGCAAAAGCCCCACGCAGGCCGAGAAGAGGAAATATCCTTCTTTCCAGGTTGTTTCCCATTTTCAGGGAGAAGCGCGCGTGGCATACACCATACTATGAGGTGCGGTAAGGGGGATGAGGGGGGGAAAAAAGGGGAAAAGGAAAAAGGAAAAAAAAAAAGAAGTTTTGTACTTGGAGCAGTGGGGCTACATATCTCTTCATTCCCAGCAATGGAAAACTAATTATCAAATGCTTCCTTGGTAGTAGGGCTGTCTCTCTTGGGTGGAAACTCCAACAACTATAGTGAGTTTTGTGTTGAAATATGGAACGTAATCAAGGTAAAAAAAAAATGAAGTGAAATTCATTAGTTATACAGTAGGGGGTGGGGGTGGGGCGGGGGGTATACTGGGGTTTTTGGTGGTGGAATATGGGCACTGGTGAAGGGATGGGTGTTTGAATATTGTATAACTGAGACATAAACCTGAGAACTTTGTAACTTTCCACATGGTGATTTAATAAAAAGTTAAAAAAAATAAAGGAATGTGAACATAGAAAATCCGTAACACGAATTATATTATCATACAAATCTATAGATTTAACTAAAAAAGCCTATGAAATATAACAAAAGTATTGAGCAAGCTGACCAGATTCAACATACATAGAAATTTAGTACACTTATGGTATAAAAGTAACAATGAAAAAATACATGCGTTATTAAAAATAATACATGTAAGATAATACTTATATTAATATACTTATTAGAAACAAGTATTAACAGGCCACACAAAGTACATTACCAGAGATATAGTACTGTTATGGAAAAAAACGATAAATTTTTGCTGAATATAAGTAAATTTCAACAAATGATCAAGGAATGCTAATAAAATGTTTAAGCAAATTAAAATTAGATATATGGCTCCATTACACATTAAATGCTTTTAAATTTATGGTTATTTAATAATGATTTAAGGCTACATTTAATATTTAAAATACCTAGATTCATACTTATTAAGAAGATGAAAGAATACCTTAAGAATATAGCAAACTAGCACTGTTGTCCCGTTGTTCATCCATTTGCTTGAGCGGACACCAGTAAGACTCCATTGTGAGACTTGTTGTTACTGTTTTCGGCAAATCGAATATGCCACGGGGAGCTTGCCAGGCTCTGCTGTGAGAGCAGGATACTCTTGGTGACTTGCCAGGCTCCCTGAGAGGGATGGAGGAATCAAACCTGGGTCAGTCGCATGCAAGTCAAACGCCCTACCCACTGTGCTATTGCTCCATTCGTTAGCTTAAATATAAGAAAGAAATAAACTTTAGGGTGAAATGGAGTCCTCAGAAATCTCTATTTTGAGCTTTATTTCTTGAAATCCAAGGAAAGTAACATAAAAAAGATGTTTCATGCAAGAAAAAATATGTCCATAAAGTTTATATACTACAGCACAGAGATAGTTCAAATGGCCAGTGTGCGTGAATTGCGCTGGGAAGCATGGGTTTAATTCCTGATACTATAATTTTTCAGGCCCTGCCAGTTGGCAAATCTTAGCAATGTACAGTAAGTGACTGTAGGATAACATAGCCTCAGGTAGTTTAGGTTTATTGGGTTGTTCCCATCACACTGCTCCCTTTCCTCTGTGCTTATGTGTAACTTCTTTCTTTGTGCTAGGTTGAATTTTAAATATCATTTTTCTCTTCTCCTTAAGTTCTTTGTATAGTATATTCAGAGCAATGTCCTTTTTATATGGGCACAGGAAGACAGTAGGAAATGCTATGTTTTTGTTATGTGGGAGTCTTTTGACTCTAAATGATATTTTCCTCCTGGGCATCCGTTCTGTCCACGGAAGCCTCAGCTGCCCTTACATCCTAGCACCCCCAAAAGCAGGGTCCCAACAAGGGAAGAGATGGACCCAGGGCAAGGGATGAATTATGTGCTACCCTAGCATCGAGATGGGCCTGGCAAAGGTGACTAATGCTTAACTGTAAGTTAAGAGCTTGTTCATGGACAGATGCTGTCATGATCCAAAAACTACATTTGGACTCTGCTAGGGTTAGGAATGATTAATCTGGCCTGAGCTCTGTAGTCTGAGTCTGTGGCAAGATGTTCCCAGGAGAGCTGCCCTACAAGCTTCAATGTATCTCTCACTGTGTTCATGCAAAAATAACCAAAGGATAAAAACACCTTAAGAGGTATTTTGCCCTCAGGCCATCTGGAAGGGGTCCTTATGTTGCTTTTGCTTCCAGAGCAGGTGGAGCTTTGGCCCTGAGGGCAAGGTGGAGAGATATAAATAAGAGTGGGGGGGCAGAATCCAAGAGAAGAAGTGGAGGGCTTCAGAATCCAGGAGAAGTAGTAAGAGTCTGAATCCAGAGGGCAGAATCCTGAGAGCAGAGATTGAGGAATGGGGAGTTAGGAAAAAAGAGTGTGAGAGATGAGAGAGAGAGAGAGAGAGAGAGAGAGAGAGAGAGAGAGAGAGAGAGAGATTGAATAAATGGTGACTAATCAGCAACCAGCCTGGTCCTCTTTCTTCCATGCCTGCCCATTGCCTACAGCCATCCCGATACTGTCCATACACAGCTGCTTGAGAGCACCGAACGTGGGTAGTGAGAAAGAGCCTCCTGGAGAACCCAGGAACATACATCCCTCACGCACGCGGGTAGATCTTTTCAAGTGACCAATGAGCAAAGTTGGCTATACCTCCCACCACCACCACCACCACCAAAATCACGATCACGATCACAAAATCCCATTAATCATCGATTTTTCTAGCGGGCTCAGTAGCCTCTCCATTCGTCCTTTCCCTGAGCTCTTAGAAGTCTCTCTCGACTCGGGCCTCCCAAGTCGAGAGATGGTAGTGTCTCCCAGAGTGGTGTTGCACTGGAGGCTCTTTCAGGATCAGGGGAATGAGATCCAGCTTGTTACTGCATTTAGCATATGGATAAACCATGGGATGCTTGCAAGGCTGTCCCATGTGGGCAGGAAACTCTCAGAAGCTTGCCAGGTTCTCCCAGAGGGAGAAGTAGGCTACAAGATATCGCTTCTGGAGCTAGCTTTTAAGTCTCTGGGTGTTGGCCATTGATAGGATTACACACACCTGGGTTCCTCTGTCGGTACCTTCATGTGTGAAGCCTTGTCCGAACGTGTGCAGAGGGGCCTCTTGCATGGCTGTAGCTAGGTTCCAGTGGTCTTTGGCGTCTGGGAACTCTGCTCGGGGTGGGGAGGGAAGCTGGAGCCCATCCCCTCCTAAGGGCCCCGGGGAAGACAGCCAGGCGTGCGGGCAAGAGACTCTCGACCACCACCAAAATCACCCAAACAAATTCAAAATTTTATAGTTAAATGTTGCATTACTTGATCAATAAATTTTATTAATATTGTGATTACACTTATCACCTATTAATTAAACAAAATTAAGCACAAGCATGCATATAGGACTGTATATGTATGTGTGTAGAAAATCCTGGTCAGAATGTTTTTTCTCTGTTTAATTTTATAACTAATTTGAAAAACAATCTATACATCAAGATCGCTGAAATTTTATTCCCTTAACTTTTTATCTTAGGAGATGGGCAAATTATTGGAGGTACTTAATGTGGACTTTTACCTTTAAAAAAAGAACACAGAAACATATTTACTGCATCACTGTCACTGTCACTGTCATCCCGTTGCTCATCGATTTGTTCGATTTGTTCGAGCGGGCACCAGTAACGTCTCTCATTGAGAGACTTGTTACTGTTTTTGACATATTCAATACGCACGGGTAGCTTGCCAGGCTCTGCCGCGCAGGCTTGATACTCTTGGTAGCTTGCCGGGCTCTCCGAGAGGGGTGGAGGAATCGAACTTGGGTTGGCCACGTGAAAGGCAAATGCCCTATCGCTGTGCTATCACTCCAGCCCATTTATACTGCATATTGTGAAACAATTTATAATAATATATTTTTATATTCATGACATTGTCAAGTGATTTCATTCTTAATGTATTGACACAATACCATGGTTTAAATAATTTTGAATGACTAAAGTGTTCAGTGTCCAGGGTAGAGAGATAGCACAGCAGGTTTGCCTTGCATGCGGCCAACCTAGGTTTGATTCCCAACATCTCATATGGTCCCCTGAGCACCGCCAGGAGTAATTTCTGAGTGCAGAGCCAGGAGTTAACACCTGTGCATCTCCAGGTGTGACCCAAGAAGAAAAAAAAAGTGTTCAGTATCTTTTTAATGAAATATTGTATGGATATTGAAGATGGTTGTAATAATAAGAGAGCTACGTACTATTATAAGCAGGGCATAAAACCATATACATTTTATTATATTGTAATTAAGTTAAAGTATGTATATAAATATGATGTGACAATCTATATAAAAATAACTTCAAATATTAACAAGTTATAAATCATGAAATTTTGGAAAATTTATAACTAAAATAAGCTTCCATTTCCTTGGCTGTTTAATTAGCATAATTTATAGTAATATGAGTAATATATAGGGAGAAGAGTAAGAAAATCTAGATAAAATCATTTTAAAAATTGCAAAAAGCAAAGACAAAAGTGATAAAACGGAAGGTAGGGCACTTTCTTTGCACAGAATTTACCTGGGTTTGATCTCAGGCATCCTTTTTACAGTCTGTTTCCTGGGCTCACTAGCAGTGATCTCTGCGCTCAGGGCCAGGAAAGGACTCTAACACATGTGCCAGAATAGGTCCGAAAATGTTGATAACATCCCTTTCCTTATAATCCGTAAAGTAAAATATTTAAAAATCAAAGTGCAGTGATATAAAAAGAAGTTGAGGCTTAATTTTTCAAAAGAATTCCATGAAGTAGAAGTAATGAATGAATTACAGCTGCACGTTTTAGAACACAGTATTACATTTCATATACACTAATATGCATTATGTTTAGAAAAATAAGACAGTCTGTGCCTTCGACATGTAGCATATTTGTAAAATTCAAAGAATGATTAATGATAAATCAAAATATGCAAACAGCAAAAAATGCAACTTAGAAATGATCATTTTGCTAAGACTGCATTTTAATGAGATTCCAAAAAAATATATGCAGTGTATAGGTTGCAGAGCAATGGTTTGTAACAGTCATCAAACTATGGATCAAAAATGGTAGTTTTTTTGGTTTTGTAAACACATTTTTGTGGGTTCTGGTGTCATGACCAGCTATGTTTAAGACTTAATTCTGCTCTGAGAACTCAGATACAACTTCTGGCCATACTCCAGGGATCATCTGCAGGTCAGCTACATTTCGGCCAAGTGTCTTACTTACCCTGAAATACCCCTTCAGCCCCTATAATAGCAAGTCTATTGTCCCATAATGATACTTTGTGGTTTGCATATTTCTATGTTTTTAATCTACAGCAATAGAATAATGAATATGCTACCGAATAGTTTATACAAAGACAATATTAAATCCATTTATAATCTCTTAAATTACATAAAACGACCCTTACTTTAAAAATCTATAAATTAAGAAAAAATAAATGAGAAATATTCCATGTATATGTTTTGGAGACTTGCTAACACTTTTGAGGCATTCTTACCAAGGGGAAAAGGAGACAAACATTTCTTTTAGATTTGTAACTTCTTAATGGTGTTTGATTAAAATAATTTAATACTTCCTAATGCCATAACATGAGTTTAAAGAATAATATTCATGTCTCAGGGGATGCATCAATTACTTTATTTGATGTAAAAATTCTTATACATTATTTCTTAAAACTGTTGAATATAGAGTTCAGTATTAATCCAACTATAGCATGCTCTATTCTAAAACCTCTACTGTTAAAGTAGATATTTACTAACAACTTTATTAAATTAGTGGTTTTATAGGCTCAGGGACTACTCACATTCAGTGCTCAAGTCACTCCTCCAGTCAGTTAGGAGACCATGTATGTGTATGTCATTTGCAATCCAACCAGGACCTAAAGTATACAAGCTATGAACACCAGTATGAGCAATTTCCAAAGCTTCGAATTGCTGTTTGTTTGGGGGCTGCACCAGTGATTTTCAGAGATGACTCCTGGGTCTTCATTCAGGAGTTACACCTGATTTACCATATGGGTACCTTAAGGAATGTTGGGGAATCAAACCCAGGTTCACTGCATGCAAGGTAAGGGGCTTCCTCGCAGTACTATCACTCTAGTCCAATTTTGGAGAATTTCTTAAACAGTAGAGTTGAGAGGCATTGGAAAGAGATATGTGTGAAATGCCTTTAACACTATCATAAATCATTATACCTCTCAACAAAAATGGGAAGAAAGAAAAAGAAGAAAAATATACTCAAGAAAGTGCTAGTGCCTTAAGCTAAATAATTAAACAAATTTTGTGATTATTACTTCTATAATTAATATTTCAAAGTCTGAATGTTACTGAAAACTTTGGTATGTGTTGAATAGCCAAATGAAAAAGTCAATTTCTTCAGTTTCTGCATCACTGTAAAACAAGTAAAAAAATTTTCTTATCAAATGACTGACTGCAGTGTAGTAATGCATTGGATTCTCAAAGAGAACAAACAATTTAAAGCTGAGTTGTCTGAAATCTAAATTCAAGACTGAACAATACGTAATAGTCATTTACCGATGGTGATCATTTTATTCTTAAGTAAAATAGTAAAATGTCTTTTTATTAAAATTAGATGTATATGAGAACATTATATAATGTAATACCTTATATAATTCCTTTTAATTTTACTATTACTACAAGATAAAGGCCTATTTTGAAATATCCATCGTTAGTGACTAAACTGAAATAAAACACTTCAAGTGATTTTTTAAAAATTTTACAATCACAATTAAGATTTATTTTTCCTCTCATCTATAAACATCTTATATTCTTGGTCTTTTTCAGTGTTTCTAATGTTGATGCTGTTCAATGTCATTGCTTTGCTAATCACACTACATTCTAACTATTTGAAAAATGAGAAAAACTAACATAGTTAAAATGGAAAATAATACTGTTCTATCAAAAACCAGCAAAAAAAAAAAAGCAGCGCACTTTGAGGAGTGGGAAATCACTATTTATTTCCCTGGAAGACCTAGTTGAGCTCATGTTCCAAAATCTTGGCACTGAAAAAAGGTGAGAATTCTGTGTTTTAGAATGTCTGATGGAGGCCAAACATTTGCAGAATGCTAGTGAAAGAGTAAAAAAGTGGAAAATCCCAAGCCTGCTATTTTTCAAAGCAGGTTCTGGACGACTTCAAGAACACTCTGAGATGATTCTATGGTCATAGAGATGGGAAGATATTTCTTTATTTTAAAATTTTATTTATTTTTATTCAGAACACCCCCAGCTGTGCTGAGGGTTAAATCATGACGCTACATTCATGTAGCACTGCTGGCAATGCTTGAAAGGCCATGAGGGGTCCTGGGGATCAAACCCAGACAGGTGCGTGCCAGGAAAGCACCCTTGCAGTTGTTTCATTGTCTTTGTTCCCAAATTTTTTAAGCATAAATTACATTTAATAACACCATTGTCTTAAGTATTAAAAATCTAAATTTTAATATAAATTTTAATATAAATTTGAATTTCATCAAAAATGTGTAAGAAGCAAGCTTACATCATCTTAAATCAAGAAACTGACCAGAGGGGGAAAAAAAGAAAAAGAAAAAAAAAAAAGAAACTGACCAGACTAAAATCTTATAGATTATATAGGAGACTTTTCTTTGGATTCCATTTTAGTTTTTGTGGGTTTTTGTTGTGGGTTTTATATATATATATATATATATATACATATATATATATTGAGTATGTATATGTTTTGTTGTCTTTGGGCCACAATTGGCTAACAAGACCGATTTCTGGTTGTACTCAGGTATCACTTCTCAATAGTCTTCAGGTGACCACATGTAGTGTCAGAAGTAGAAATCGTGTCAGCTTCTTACAAGGCAGATACCTTCTCTATTGTACTAATTTTTGACTCTGGGCTGGAGTGGTTGCACAGTGGGTAGGGTGTTTGCCTTGCTCGCGGCCAACCCTGGTTCTATTCCTCTGCCCCCTTGGAGAGACTGGCAAGCTATTGAAAATATCTCACCCGCATAGTAGAGCCTGGCAAGCTACCAGTGGCATATTCTACATGTCAAAAACAGTAACAAGTCTCACAATGGAGACGCTACTGGTGCTTGCTTGAGCAAATGGATGAGCAATGAAATGACAGTGACAGTGACAGTGGTTTTGTTTTGAAGCGGACTGGAGAACTTTTAACTAATTGTATAATATATATTATAAATATATATATTGATATCAAATTTGAGTCATTCTTGTGCAAGGCAAATGCCCTACCCGCTGTGCTATTGCTCCAGTCTGGCAAGCTACCAAGGGTATCCCACCCATATGTCAAGCCTGGAAAACTACCCGTGGCATATTCAATATGCCAAAAAACAGTAACAAGTCTCACAATGGAGACGTTACTGGTGCCCTCTCGAGCAAATTGATGCGCAACAGGATGGCAGTGATAGTGATATATTAATATAATTAAACAAAATTATTTCAATAAGTCTAGAAACATTTACGTTTTCTTCCTGTTTAGAATGGGGAATTTTCACATTCGTATTATCATAGACAAAATTTGAGTGTCTTGATGGGGAGAGATATATAAATTTGCTTTACATTCCCTTTGTCTCATTCTTTTAGTTCTTTCAGCACTTGAACAAAGTACAGAGATAGAAGGCATGATAACCTTATGTTATTAAAAGTGTATTTTCAGGGAAGACATTTTTCCAGTTTGGCCACATAGTAAATGACCATTGTCAACCTCTAAGTTAAACAAAATTGTATACCAAACTACTATCCAAGGGAGTCTACAATAGAAAGCTTTTTCAATATTTTTAATAGATCTAGATATAGAGTGACCATAAGTAAACCTTGATAACCTCTTAGAGATGCTGAAAACTGAGATAGGGTAGATATGGAATCTATCTATTCTCTGAAATGGACTGCACAAAATTTTATTTCAAGCATGTAATAATAAATTTTTCTCTGAAGCTTAAAACTGGATGTTGTAGCACTCTCTGACCTAAGGAAGGTCCATAAATCTCTTCTGGAGGAAACTCCACCATTCAAATGAAAGCGTTAGAATGGGCTGAGAGATGCAACTGCAAAAACATAAATGAGCCCATTACTCAGCTAATCAAAGGTATATTCTCTTTTCAGTGGCTTTCATATATAAAAAGTGGAGAGGAAATCCTATGAATTTTGCCTTTTTTAAAGTTGAAAAAAATTATATGACCTTGATTATAGGTGGCTTAGAATTTTTAATTACTACTTCTGCATGATTCAGAAAACAACCCTGAGTTTTTGTTTAGAAAAATAGAATTTAATCTTAAATATTCAACTATCTGGACATATGCATAGAACAAGGACCTTAAAGCAGTATTTTTTTTCTGACAAAATATGAAGCAGGAGTCATGGGTTTGATATGCTGGTACTCTATGGTAACTTAAGTGAGAGGGAGAGTAGTTCCAGATTGCACTAGGTGTGTTCCCCAAATAGGGAAGAAATTTTAGATAATGAAAAATTTAATTTCATGGTAACAAGGACATAACTAATGAAAGAAAAATAGAACTATCCAGTACCTATGATTGAATTAAAATATAAACAAATATCATTAGAACCCAGAAAAGAAAAGAAAAAAAGTACCTACT
The DNA here is from genome assembly GCF_027595985.1 of Sorex araneus. Classification (NCBI taxonomy): domain Eukaryota; kingdom Metazoa; phylum Chordata; class Mammalia; order Eulipotyphla; family Soricidae; genus Sorex; species Sorex araneus. The sequence goes on along the minus strand of NC_073302.1, from coordinate 276,691,019 downwards.
ACGTCATTTTTCCATATTGGTATTACATCGTGTAAGCAGAAATTGACATTGGAATGGTATCACAATACAGTTTTTTCAACTTTGTAAATGGTGGTTGGCAAAATATTTAAAAAATTGGCTTTTACACTTAAAACAATTTTTAGTGAAGTGGAATAGCAATTATACATATACAAAAAGTATATTTTAATGTACTGTATATATTTAATATAAATAATATACTTTTAACATAAAAGTATTATGTTAATACTATTATATTATATTGTTAAAGTATATTAAAACATTGTTTTAATATACTTTAATATAAGTTAATTATAAATGCATAAATATCTAAAAGCTAGTGAATTCAAAGTATTTAACATTTGAGGTTCATCATTGTCATCATCATCATCATCCAGTTGATCGTCGAATTTCTCGAATTTCTCGAGCTGTCTCAGTAACGTCTCCATTCGTCCTAGCCCTGAGATTTTAGAAGCCTCTCTTTACTCGTCCTTCCCAATGATGCCACATTGAAGGCTCTTTCAGGGTCAGGGGAATAAGACCCAGGTTTTAACTTGTTTTGACATATAAATACACCATGGGGACCTTGCGAGGCTCTCCCATGTGGGCAGGAAACTCCTGGTAGTTTGCCAGGTTTTCCCTTCTTCAGTCGGCTATAAGAGGGGCCCCACAGAAGACAAGCCAGGCATGAGGGCAAGAGACTCTCAGAGGGAAGGGATGGGCTTCAGCTTCCCTCCCCACCCTGAGAAGAGCTCTTGAGGCCAAAAACCTCCGGAGCCTAGCCACAGCCATGCTCAAGGTCCCTCTCCACATGTTCGGACGAGCTTCACACATGAAGGTACCAGTAGAGGAACCCAGGTGTGTGAGACCTGGGGCTGAGACCTCCAAGCCAGCTCGGATTGGGACTGGGTGTCCTCCGCCAGATTTCCCATTTCCCAGGAGCTAGGCGGTTACACCCAGGGACTGTCCCCAGCGCCATGTAATTCCATCAATGACCAGCATCCAGAGACTTGAAAGCAAGCTCCCAGAAGAGAGCGAAGCAGAGAGTCTCTTTCCCGCGTGCCTGGCTGTCTTCCCCAGTGCACCTCTGAGGGAATGGGCTCCAACATTTGAGGTTAAAAAGGGTTATATATCTTCACTTTATAATTAAATTATTTTCAAAATTCACAGAAAGGCATTTTTTTTCTGTTCACCCTATTCATTTTTTTCAAAGATATTTCTGTTTATTCAGTTATGTCACTTTGTTTTGTCTTGGGGGACTACAAAACTGTACCCAGAAGTGCTTCATTTTTAAGATATTAGGGATTACATTTGGGATCTTATGTATGCAAGATGGGAGTTCTAGATTTCTTTGAGATATCCCTATAATATTGCTTTACAATTATTTTCATGACTAATTGAAGTAATACTTCAAAACTAGACTTGACCTTAAGGGTAAATTATCCCGTTTGGTTTGTTTATTCTAGTTCTAGCCCAAATCTTAAACTTTTTCCACTTGTGACCTTTTTTCCACCCAGGGATTTACTATATTATCCAAGACATAGAGTGAGCACACAAGTAAGATACTTACTGATAATGAATGATAAATAAATTTACTTTGAAGCAAAAGTTTTGTGACCCCTGTGTGCATTTACTTGATCTAACTGACACAGAGTTTAAGAAACTTTAGTCTAGATTGCAAAATTGCCTTTCAGATGGAATTGTGTATCAAAGAGAAAACATATATATATGTGAAATGTTTCGTTCAAAATTGAAGCATGAAGAATTTCTTCAGAAATTTTTCACATTTTGGTTTTGTTATAGTCATCATATAAATAATTGTTACTGTTTTATTGCATATTCTCTGGGATAGAGAATACAGAACATCTTCAATGTTCTATAAATTTATCAGATGATGGTCAATTTAATCAAATATTACTTGAGATTTGAGATAAATGATGCTTTCCCTTGAAAATATAAGTATTTGGGAGTGAGTCACCCAAGCTGGGTTCAAAGACCGAGGGTAACACTCTGGGTGATTCTCTGCCCTCTGAAGTTGTGGTGTTACAAGGACCCTACAATACTTGGTGAATGGTCCAGGCCACACCAGCAATATTCACTGGCACAAACTGAAGTCAGGGCTAACTCAGGTTGTTAGCCATAACCCCTCTAATATTTTCCTGGTTCAAAGATAAACATTATTTAAAAGAGTATTGTGCTTGAGGTAAACTATGAGATCTATCACAAATGGCAGAACAGAATGATTTTGTTTGTTGCAATTTCTTCAAGACATGATGCTGCTCCATTCTATGCTAAAAAAAAAAACACAAAGGATTTAAAAAAAAAAACTGCATTGTGATATAATAAAACATTGTCTTTAGAAAAAAAGTCCTTAAAAAAAAGAGTTAAAATTCAAATCCCCAAGCTAATTGTCATTTTTCATGTGAACATTTTTTTCCATTAACCCCAGCATCTCAATGACTTAGGTTAACAGCATGCAAGAAAAGGAAAGGGCAAAATATTACCTCCCAGTATGCAAGGTCATTAAGTTGGACACTAATCCTTGAATTAGAACATTAAGATTTTCATTTGCTCCTTTTGCAAGGCATAATCCTTCCCAGTTTTGCATCCACGTAGCTAAAGAGCCTTCAAAGCAACAGATACTTTGCTGATTGTACAAAACATGACATTTTTGGCTAGTAGGACAGAGTTAATCAGATTGAGCAATACCGTCTAGATAACATATTCACTGACACTTATTCCCATGATCTGCAAAGTTCTATTCACAAAATTAATAAGGCAATTTTTGCAGACTTATTCAGAATTTTAAAAATGAAAGTCATCAGTTCTCACCTGAGCCACATCTCAGCTGCAGTTGCCTTATTTTATTTTTCTTTATTTTCCAAATTATTTCTGAAAGCAAACTATCATATCACTTACTTTAAGTCAGTATTATACTAAATTGGCAAATAAAAAACGTTCAGTCCAATAATCATCACTATGAAGGCTAAAATAGTTTCATTCAGCAAAACCCAAATCTATCTTACTGTAATTAAGTAGAGCTGCTTTGGCTCTCATTTTAATAAGAAATCATTTTTCAAAAAATAATGACCTTTTAAAAAGAATACAAGTGATTAGGTCACCTGCCAGCAGTCTTCTCTCATGCTACCTAATTATCATTCATTTAAGCGATATTCATATCTTATATTTCCAAGATTTGGATCATTAATTTTTCTCCCTTAAGCCTACATTGCATATTTTCTCCATCATTTTTGGCCTTCAGATTTCTGCAAAAGTAAAGATCTAGTCAAATATTTCATAATATATTTCCATTTTTTGGAACCAGTTTTCTGGTTCTAGTATTCAAAGTGAAAACAAAAATCTCTATCAACTTTATTATAGTAGTTTTTAATAAATATGCAAATTCTTTCTGTTAACTATTGTTATGTTCGGTGAACAAGTAGAACACTTTCTGCCAACAGATGCTATTGTATATAGAAATTTCTCGACAAATATTAAATTTGCAAAAAACAGAGAATACTCTTAAAAGAGTAACTTTCTTCTCCCACTTTCTCTACATTGTGCTACCACAGAGTTAGTTCATTCATAAATTTATCCTTTTATTTCACATATCTTACCTATTTTTCATTGTGAATTTTCTGGATTATACTGATAGTTTTTTGTTTGTATAATATTGAATGCTTCTATACATGTCTTTATCATCTTTCATCTGACTATACCAATACATCGGCATGAAGGCCGGAGTGAAAGTAAAAAGAAAAGATGCTCATTTTGCATATGGTTGAGTCCAGTTTGATCCCTGAAACTCCAGAAGTGCCCATGAGAAATACCAGAGTGACCTCTGAACACAGAGCCAGGAGCAAGCCAGAACCTGCTGTGCCTCCCCAAAAATCATTCAAATGAAGCACAGACTTTTCTTTCCTATCCAAATATCCAAGTCTCCGAATTAGTAAATAAAACCGCTCAAATATTATTAATGACTTTTCACACTTTTGACATCCTAATGCTTTGCTTTTTTGCTTAATGATTTCACCTGGAAATCATATCGCTGGAGTGATAGCAGAGGGATAGAGCGTTTGCCTTGCACGCAGCCGACTTTGGTTCGATTCCTCCGCCCCTCACGGAGAGCCGAGAGTATCTTGCCCACACGGCAGAGTCTGGCAAGCTACCTGTGGCGTATTCAATATGTCAAAAACAGTAACAATAAATCTCACAATGGAGATGTTACTGGTGCCCACTCAAGCAAATCGATGCAAAGGGATGACAGTGACAGTGACAGATTTCACCTTGTACTTTTTTCTGCCTTTTCAGAGAGACAGGTGAATTATTCCGCCCTACAAATCCAAAGCTATATTTTCTATTAAATCTGAGAATATTTAAATAATATTGTTTTCCCTCACAAGTTGTTCCCTTCATCAATTTAAAATTCATTCATCTTTCACACTTCAGATGTCATGAGATCAAAATTAATGTGGTATATTCGTCGAAAAATTTACTTATCTTTTTGTACCTATCAAAGAAATAACTTCTGCCAGCAATGACCCACAGAGAGTTAAGATAATAATGTTATTTTTTGATTAATTAATTAATTAATATTTAGCCACAGTCAGTTGCCCTCGGGGTTTACTCCTGGCTCTGTTTTCAGTGATTGCTTCTGAGCAGACTCAAGGGGCAGTTTGGGATGTCAGGAATCAAACTTTGCATGCATAAGGCAAGTGCCTACTCACTACACATCTCTCCTGACTCCAGATACTAACTTTGTTGTTCATCACTGTTATTTAATGATTTTCAACCCTGTGATACAAAACTGATTGTGGTCTAGTGGTCTAGTACAAAGATCACTTTGTTAAAATCTCAAGGCTTTTTTCTATGTCTCTGTCTATAGCCCTAATTAATCAGTTTAATATACCAAATAAAGCACTCAGATAATATCCTGAGCCTCTCTACTGTTTTTTATAGTATATTCGGAATAACTTCTTAAAATCTTTCATATTGTTATCTTTAACTGCCTTTTTCTTTTTGAGACATTTAAAAACGATATTTTTTTAATTTGTAAATAGTTTTAATTGTAATGTTACCTTATAAATTAGATGCTATCATTTGAAAATAGCTCTTGAATTTGCACCCTGTGTGACTGGGTTCAAATCAGCTCTCTCCAATCAAACGTCTAGTAAAGACATATATAATAACACCATAAACTCAAAGAAACAAGGCAGTCACAAAAGTGAAAACAGTTAGATGTAGCAGAGAATGAACAAAAGACAGAAGACTGTGGAAGCATTAACACTTTTTTTCTTGCTACTTATTTTTGAGCCACACTCCATAGTGTAAAGGGCCTGATTCTATCTGTTGTGTAGGGGATCTAACACGTGCCCCCTATAGGTAAAACAGGCAATTCAGCACACTGAGTTATCTGTGGCTTGAGGGTTCAATATTTGGAAATAAAGTAAATTCTGGGTCACTTTTACACTCTGGAGAAGTCACTTTCTTTCTTTCTTTCTTTCTTTCTTTCTTTCTTTCTTTCTTTCTTTCTTTCTTTCTTTCTTTCTTTCTTTCTTTCTTTCTTCCTTCCTTCCTTCCTTCCTTCCTTCCTTCCTTCCTTCCTTCCTTCCTTCCTTCCTTCCTTCCTTCCTTCCTTCCTTCCTTCCTTTCTTTCTTTCTTTCTTTCTTTCTTTCTTTCTTTCTTTCTTTCTTTCTTTCTTTCTTTCTTTTTGGGTCACATCCAGCAATACACAGGAATTACTCCTGGTAGTAATCAGGGGACTATACGGGATGCTGGGAACTGAACCCAGGTTGACGGCATGCAAAGCAAATGCCCTAGCAGCTATGCTATCACTTCAGTCTCCCCACATTCTTTCTTTAACACATATCACTCTCTCTTTATCTCCCCTAATATTTTCTAAGTGAACCTATCTAAATAAAATATTTCCATTCACCAAACCCCCACCCTGCCTCAAAACTAAAAACAAAAACACAAAAAAAGCTTCTCAGTTATTAATCAAAATTATTGTTTGTTTTTTACAAATATTAAGGAAAAGCTACTGTTTGAATGCCAAGTGGTAGACAGAAGTTTGATGATAGTTCACAGATTTCCTAGCCCAAGGAACTGCATAGTATAAATTGGTATAATGAAAAATGTAAAAAGCTAGGAGGGAAAATTCTCAGATATTGTTTGTGATTCATTTTTTGCTCTCGTCCCTTGTGAAAATACGCGTAGATGCAAAGTAGATATCACGAATATACTTCTTACTTTTCTGATTTTTCTTCTTTTTCTTTTAGTTTGTATATTTCCCAATGATCTAATTTTCCATTTTATGATACTGCTTCAGCCGTGTCCACCTTGATTTTGATTGTTCATTTTACTTTTAATGTGAGTTATTAGACATTTCAATTTATAAACTACCATAGTATTCTTTTAAAATCGCTATTGTTCTGATGCAATTTTAAATCTTACTATATAGTTCATACATATAGCAACAATATTAAATTTTATTAAATTAAATTATTAAATCAAATTATTAAAATGTTATTAAAATAATCCGTGTTTGCTAGATTTCAGAATCTAGACACTTTGGTTCCAAGTCAATTGCTTTTTATATTTGTAAATTTTAATATGCTTATTACTTTAGGTGATCATTGAAATAGTTTATGTGAATTTATAGAGTATGTCGATAATATTATCTTTAATAAAATATCAGAAAGGTAATTCAATTTGTGATAACCTCAGTACAAAAGTTAGTTTGCAGAATTGCTAGGAACTTTATCTTTTGCTCTTGACAATAATTTGGCTTGTTAAAATGATAATTGAGGGTTTAAATTGCTGACCTTTGCAACTTCTCAATAGTTTCTAAATTATTTTCATCTTCTATGAACCAAGATTTCCAAAAGTTTTATAAAAGTTCAGTATTTGAACAGCAGCTATGTTCTGCTTGTGTAACCTAGGAACCTGGAAATGCATCAACAGGAAAAGTGTTGTAAAATGTCAGCCTCATTTCACTCCGGGAACTTAGCTTTTCAAGTCTGGCTGCTTGGGCTTCCATGAAATCCAATTTTCCTTTCTCTGGCATTCTAAACTATTAAAAACTATGATAGCCTCAGACGGTTCTCAGATATATGCTAGAATGTTCAATATTCTCTACGTGCTGTCTGCCAGAAAATGTCTAGATGGAAAAGCTGAGAAAAGTTCTGCATTGGCCATAAAGCTTTTCTAAGTCTCCCTGAGACTTTATTCTCCAATCCTGTGGAGCATGGCAACAGGCACCAGAGCTGATAGGATCTGACCCCGCAGAGCAAATAAGACCTGTTCCTGCATAGTGACCCAGTAGAGAGTGTCTGGCTGCATTTTACAAGCACCAGGTACCCGGCCTTGAGTCTCACCCAGCCCCCAAGAACTGCCACCTAAATGCAGAATCTAGCCTTAAATAGGATTGGACCGGGGCAAAGCAGAGTTGGAAAGGGGATAAGTTAGTGATGCTAAACTTTATGTGATTGGACCATCCTCTTAAGCTGGGACCCTCTAGAAAACATGTGTGTATTTGGGAATAAAGTGAACGGCCTTCAGCTGTCTCCCGGGGTGGTTTCTCTGGGCACCCATCATCCTTCGCAATGTGTCTGGGCACGCTGAGGAAAAACTCTTCCCCCAACACAATCCCAGCTACCTTCACAGCTTCCGAATGCTTTCCAAATGTAACTTTGAGAGGCTGGTGGGGGAGGAAGCAAATGCTTCCTGGTGGTGCTAAGGGGCCTGAAAGCATATTGCTCAGGGCTCCTGAGGATCGTCTGGTGCCAGCGACTGAGCTCAAGTTGAACCTCCTGCGGACCACAAGCACCATCCCTGCTCCCCAGGCCCACAGACCCATATTCCTAACGAATTATATGAGCCTTTGGTGGAAACTTTAATCTACTGCAAAACTAGACTGTTGTCTCAGAGAAAAGAAAAGGTGATTATATTTTTATTAGCAGAAAGTGGATTTCAAGTTTATGCCAATGCATAGTAAATTGGTGAATTTTCAGGTGGGAAGTTTCTCCCAAGTGGTATATATGTGGCTTGAGGGCCTCTCCTTGCTGTTCTTAACCTGCAGGACAGAGTATTGTGAGGGACCAAGGGTGCAGTGCTTTGATGGTTAAGACGTAATGGGTGACTATCCATCCAATGTGATGCTTAGGGATCTTCAGGACCTACCAGGCAGTACTGAGTCGAGGGAGATGGACTCCAAGATCATGCTCAACAGTCATGGTAGAACTAACTGGGAATCGATCTAGGCATTCGGCACATGCCTTATCCTGTACTATGGCTACAGTCAAGATAAATTATTTAAATTATTGTATTATACTACCCTTCTTATTATAAAATATGTACATTAGATTAATAGCTAGTTTTACTCTCTTTATTTTCCTAATATTAAAATGTGCAAATATATATATATATATATATATACATATTGATTTTGGGTCACACCCAGCAATGCTCAGGGGTTACTATTGGCTCTTCACTCAGGAATCACTCCTGGCGGTTCTCGGGGGACTATATAGGGTGCTAGGCATCGAACCTGGGTCAGCCATGTGCAAGGCAAATGCCCTAAACACTGTGCTATTGCTCCAGCCCCAAAATGTGCAAATATTTTGATACAAAAGAATATGTATTTTTTAAATTATAAAATGGTAATATGTTGAGGGGACTTTGTGAGAATGATAAACCTTTCTTTCAAAGTTATCTTTATTTAATTTTATGTAAATAGAATCACTCTATCACTGTCATCCCATTGGTCATCTATTTGCTCAAGCGGGCACCAGTAACATCTCCATTCATCCTAGCCCTGAGATTTTAGCAGCCTCTCTTTACTCGTTCTTCCCAGCAGTGCCACATTGGAGGCTCCTTCAGGGTAATGGGAATGAGACCCATCATTGTTACTGTATTTGGCATATCAAATATGCCATGGAGAACTTGCCAGGCTCTGCCTTGCAGGTAGGATGTTCTTAGTACCTTGCCAGTTTCTCCAAGGGAGAGAACTAGGCTACAATAGGTGGCATGGCCACAAATGCGGCTGTGTATTTCTGGGAGCTTTGTTCTATAGTCTCTGGATTTTGGCCATTAATGCGATTACACTGAGCCAGGGCAGTTTGTGGGTGTGGCTGCCAAGCTACAATAAAATGGGGGATCTGGGTGGAGGAGGCCCAGTCCCAATCTGAGCAGTCTTGGAGATCTCAGCCTCAGGTCCCACACACTTGGGTTCCTCTATAAATAGAATAATACACCAATATTTAAAGCAAAATGTTTCTCATAATACTTATAATGATACTGTTTTTAAAAATATTGAAAAATATATTTTTAAAGTGATGGGTAGAAGACCATTTATATTTATCAAAAGGTCATGAGACACATACATATTTTTTACATTATTTTTAGAAGGAAGTATGCTATATACTGTTATTTAATTTTATAAAGAAGAAAGTGAAGATGTAGAAAGTTTAATAGTTAAACATTCTCCAAGAAGGCATAAAAGGCAAACATTATAGTTCAATAGACAGCAAGACCTAGACATACATTAAAATACTATGTCTTAGAAATGCATAAATCAATATGTGAACACACATTTGCTTCTCCTGGAAGGGAGCATAAAATGAAATCCCCATAACCATGCCACTGGACTCTGCGCCAGGCTGTTTTCAGTCTGGGAGCCCCAGAGGGTGGCAGGTGAGAGCGGTCCCCATCTCAATGGACCCAGCCCCGGCAGCTGATCTTCACTATCCAACTGCTGCCATGCTCCAGGCCACTTTCCACACGCTTGGGCCACGCCTCACACATGAGTGAACTTATTCCTGGGCCGCACTTATGCGACACATCATCATAAAAGGAAATATATATACATGTATATGTACATATATATGTATATATGCCTCTTGGAGAGCCTGGCAAGCTCCTGAGAATATCCCGCCTACACAGCAGAGCCTGGCAAGCTCTCCATGGCATATTTGATATGCCAAATATAGTAACAGTAATGATAACAGGTCTCATTCCCCTGACCCTGAAAGAAGCCTCCAATCATTGGGAAAGAGGAGAAAGGAGAGGCTGCTAAAATCTCAGGGCTGGGACAAATGGAGACATTACTGTTGCCCTCTTGAGTAAATCCATGAACAACAGGATGACAGTGATATAGTGATACATTTGTCCATACATATATGTATGTATAGAGAGAGAGAGACCGTTGTAAAATATTGGATGACAAGTATAACATATATACATAAAACCTTCTGGGTTTTATGAAAATACAAATTTTGGCAAAATATATTTAAAAGTTTTGCAATTACAGGAAAAATTTTACTGTAAATATATTTTCATGGTATAGGACAATTAATACAAAGGATATGGGTTTAATCCATCGTACCCTGAGCACTGCCAGCAGTGATCCCTGAACACAGCCAGGAGCAAGATCTTAAGCACAATTTACAACTGGTCGTGGCCCAAAACCAAAACCAAACAAAAAATTGCTTGGGGGCAGTGTGGGGGGGGCTGGTGCGGAGTGGGTCTAGGCTGTTCATTCACTCACTTAGACATAGTTCGCTAAAGAGTTTAATCCCTGACATCACACAGCACCCTGAACCATGCCGAGTGTGGCTGAGTAGTAGCACATGATGACAGGACCAAGCACTGAACCGAAACACCTATATAGCCTGGAGCACCCATGGACCCCCACAAAACTCTTGGGAAACCCTAAAATATATGACACCCAAATTGATCATCATCATAAATTCATAAACAGTAACAACTCTGCAATTACTCATTTTAAAAGATTTTTGATTAATTTAATTTTTTATGTCTGAGCATATTTTTTTTCTAATTTATTTTTTTTTGAATCACCATGTGGAAAGTTACAAAGCTTTCAGGCTTAAGTCTCAGTTACATAATGCTCAACACCCATCCCTTCACCAGTGCATATATTCCATCACCAAGAACCACGGTAAACCTCCTCTCCACCCCCCGCCCCCCAGCCTCCCACCCTGCCTGTGTAGCTGATAAATTTCACTTTACTTTCTCTTTACTTTGATTACATACAAACAAAAAACTCACTATTATTGTTTGGAGTCCCCCCCCCCAAAGTCGGACCTGCTGGAAAGGAAGCATTTGATCATTTGTGTGGAAGTCGATGTGGAGGTCTCGTTCTGTTCAGCAGGGAGAACCCTTCGTGGGTCTGAGAGGGGGACACAGCTGAATGAACAGACGCAGAGCCCGGAGGAGGGAGAAAAAGTCATTTATTCTATGGCAGTTACAGTATTTTATACCTCCCTGCTGTGAGGAGTTGGTATGGTATGCACGCTGGGACCCCCAATAGAAATGCAGGGTGTGACAGAGACTAGCACACATCCAAAAGAACAAAAGCAACCGCTGTTGGAGAGGATGTGGGGAGAAAGGGACCCTTCTTCACTGCTGGTGGGAATGCCGACTGGTTCAGCCCTTCTGGAAAACAATTTGGACGACTCTCAAAAAATTAGATATTGAATTCCCATTTGACCCAGCAATACCACTGCTGGGAATATATCCCAGAGAGGCAAAAAAGTACAATCGAAACAACATCTGCACATGTATGTTCATCGCAGCACTGTTTACAATAGCCAGAATCTGGAAAAAACCCGAATGCCCCAGAACGGATGACTGGTTGAGGAAACTTTGGTACATCTATACAATGGAATACTATGCAGCTGTTAGAAAAAAGGAGGTCAAGAATTTTGTAGTCAAGTGGATGGGCATGAAAAGTTTCATGCTGAGTGAAATGAGTCAGAAAGAGAGAGACAGACATAGAAAGATTGCACTCATCTATGGTATATAGAATAACAGAGTGGGAGACTAACACCCAAGAACTGTAGAAATAAGTACCAGGAGGTTGACTCCATGGCTTCGAGGCTGGCCTCACGTTCCGGGGAAAGGTCAACTCAGAGAAGCGATCACCAACTACATTGTAGTCGAAGGCCATGTGGGGGAAGGGAGTTGCAGGCTGAATGAGGGCTAGAGACTGAGCACAGCGGCCACTCAACACCTTTATTGCAAACCACAACAGCTAATTAGAGAGAGAAAACAGAAGGGAATGCCTTGCCACAGTGGCAGGGTGGGGTGGGGGGGAGATGGGATTGGGGAGGGTGGGAGGGACACTGGGTTTATGGGTGGTGGAGAATGGGCACTGGTTAAGGGATGGGTTCCCAAACTTTGTATGAGGGAAGTATAAGCACAAAAGTGTATAAATCTGTAACTGTACCCTCACGGTGATTCTCTAATTAAAAATAAATAAATTTAAAAAAAAAAAAAGAAAAGTAAAAAATTATCAGATGGAAAGCAAAAAAAAATATTTTGGTTATTAAAAAAAAATAAAAAAATAAAATAGTTTTGCTCCAAAAAAAAAAAAAAAAGAAATGCAGGGTGTGGCACGGGCTTTAGCTAGTAATAAACAAATGCTGATAGGATAACATCAGTAAGATTAGGAGTGGCAACCTTTGCTAGGTGTGGCTCCCTACACATTTGTTTTCTATTGCATTGAGAATGAAGAGATATGAGGTTGTGTGGCCACAGTAGTGTCTCGAGGTTCTAGATTTCTGTATTTTAGTATTTTAGTGATTAAGTCCAGAGGGCTTTCTGCCAGAGGTTGCATCATTGCTAGCTCGTACCTCTCTGTTACTTTATATTCCACATATGAGTGCAATCTTTCTGTGTCTGTCTCTTTCTTTCTGATTCATTTCACTCAACATGATACTTTCCATGTTGATCCACTTATATGCAAATTTCATGACTTCATGCTTTCTAACAGCTGCATAGTATTCCATTGTGTAGATGTACCAAAGTTTTCTTAGCCAGTCATCTGTTCTCGGGCATTCGGGTTTTTTCCAGCACAGTTCTGGCTATTGTAAACTGTGCTGCGATGAACATACAGATGTCATTTTGACTATACTTTTTTGCTTCTCCGGGGTATATTCCCAGAAGTGGTATTGCTGGGTCAAATGGGAGCTCAATTTCTAATTTTTTGAGAATCCACCATATTGTTTTCCAAAAGGGCTGAACCAGTCGATATTCCCACCAGCAGTACAGAAGGGTTCCTTTCTCCTCACATCCATGCCAACAGCGGTTGTTTTTGTTCTTTTGGATGTGAACCAGTCTCTGTGGTGTAAGGTTGTTTTGATCTGCATCTCCCTGATGATTAGTGATGAAGAAGATTTTTTCATGTGCCTTTTAGCCATTCGTATTTCTTCCTTGAGAAATTTTCTGTTAATTTCTTTGCCCCCTTTTTGATGGGGTTGGATGTTTTCTTTTTGTAGAGGTCAACCAGTGCTTTGTATACCCTTGATACCAACCCCTTATTGGATGGGTATTGGGTGAATATCTTTTCCCATTCTATGGATTGCCTTTGTATTCTAGTCACTGTATCTTTTGCAGTGAAGAAACTTCTTAGTTTAATATAGTCCCATTTGTTTATCTCTGTTTCCATTTGGTTGGTCAGTGGCATGTCATCTTTGAAGATACTTTTATCTTCATTTTTTAATATTCTGTGTTTCTTCTGGAACAATATAAAGAACTGTAAGGATTGTGATATAATAGCTGACACTATGGTTAAAATAAATTATTTTGAGATTATATATTTTTAAATGTACAAATATTCTTGTTATATACTTAAAATAATGTATTTTAAATGTAGAATGACTTTTTTATATGTTAGCATCTTATTGTTAATATTATAAACAATATTTAACATAATTACTGTCAATATTTCAAAACCAATACCACTTAAAGCTTATTTTCTGCTAATAAACTATGCTTTTGAATGTATCAGAGAGATAATTCTCTTGTACTAATTGTGTAGCTTGTATATTTTGGAAAAAGCTATAATTTTTTAATTTTCCAAAATAAAATTTTAATCACAAGATTTTTGAGAAATATCAATATTTATCTTTATTTCCAATTTGCCTCTTTACATAATATAAAAATGTTTATTAAATGATAGTTCTTTAGTTCATCTTTAAAATTTCAGGAGATCTATTAATTGGAAATGAGCTGAGCTGCCAAGTATCAAAATAGCCAATTAAGGAAGCAGTTAAAACTGAAAAAATTAAACTTTCTTCACCTTCAGTGATGGTTAAAAACCCAAAATTAGAGAAAACCATTCAAGGTTTTACCTGTCTGTGTGATTCACAATTTGCATATATAATACTAGAAAAGTCCTTGGGAAATTCACTAGTCAAACTTTAATTTTACTATCATAGTGCTAGAAAAAAATGCTTCATTGGAGTCAAGTTTATTTCTTCTAATAGTTATACAATGCCCATGCTCACCCACAAAAATAAAACACCCAAACCGAGAAAGTCCTGCCTCTCCCATTTATATTTATCTATGAAACTTCACGGAAGAGGGATCACGGGGATAAGCCCCAATGTCGGGGTGTCTCTCACTGCAGAGAAAACACTTTTGATTCATCTTTGTTGTCCTTGGGAATCCAGGAATTAAAACACTAAACACTTTAATTTGGTTTCTTTTTTTAGATGTAAATTAAAAATTTTTTTTAAAACTTTTTATTAAATCACCATGTGGAAAGTTACAAAGTTCTCAGGTTTATATGTCAGTTATACGATATTCAAACACCCATCCCTTCACCAGTGCCCATATTCCACCACCAGAAACCCCAGTATACCCCCCGCCCCCACCCCCTACCCCCTACTGTATAACTAATGAATTTCACTTCATTTTTTCTTTACCTTGATTACATTCCATAATTCAACACAAAACTCACTATAGTTGTTGGAGTTTCCAACCAAGAGAGACAAACCTACTACATTTGATAATTAGTTTTTCATTGCTGGAAATGAAGAGATATGTAGCCCCACTGCTACAAGTACATAACTCTCTCTCTCTCTTTTTTTTTTCCTTTTTCCTTTTCCCTTTTTTTTTTTCTTTTTCCCCCTCATCCTCCTTCCCGCGCCTCATAGTACGGTGTATGCCACGCCGCAACGGCCAGCGTGGGGCTTTTACTTAGTTCACAGTCCAGAGAGGTGGCTGCTACATTAAAAACCTTCAATATTTCAACAAAAACTTACTGTTATTATTTGGAGTTTCCCCCCCAAGTCAGACCTGTTCAAAAGGAACCGTTTCACATTGCTGACAATTATAAATGTTAAGTCGCGCAGACACTGCCTCGTTCGTGTGGTTTTGGATTTCTGTATAAAGTCCAGGGAAAATTCTGCCAGAAATTACATAGCCCAACTCACAGTTCCAGTGCATTGCTGTAAGAAGTCTCTGAATTCAAAGTCTTTAGGCGCAGAGGGTCCAATTCTCGCTCAGTGGCTCCGGATTTATCTGGGCCGAGGGCGTGCCGGTTACGCCCCCTCCCCATGAGTTCCTGGGAGCCCCCAAAAGTAAAAACCGAATACCTGTGGGTTTGGAGTCACAGAAGATGGTGCCTGCCACGTGGGTGCCGCCAGGCCGCCGCTTTCCTTGCAGGAAGGCAGGGTGGGGAGGAAAAAAAATCCACCCCCGGCAGCACAGAGTTGTAGCCCAGTTCGCAGTCCCAATGCATCGCTATCGGATGCTGCGCTGGATGCCCGGATGTGTTACATCTCTGGAGTCAAAGTCTTTAGGCGCAGAGGGTCCCTAAACACTTTAATTTGAGGACTGATCATATCTTAGCATTTTTTTTCAATAAACTTACCTTACTATACTATTTTTTTATCACATCGTGCTTTTTAAAATTTATTTTCAATTACTATGCTTTCATTTGTCTATGATAGCCCTTTCTTTGAACTATGAGATACTTGAAATGCATTCTTTAATTTTTAGAGGGATGCTGAAGATACATATTTATCTTAATTAATTTCATTTGAATTCTAGTTAGAGTGCACTTGGGGGTGGGGCACTGGCAATACTCAGGGGTTACTCCTTGTTCAGGGGGACATATGCTAAATATGTAATGTCAGAAATCAAACTGGGTTTGGTCAGTCACATGCAAAGTAAGTGTCTCATCCCCTGTACTATCTTTCTGATCCCTAAACTACATAACTAACTTACATTTCATTATTATTTCAAACAATGCAATGTACTTTTTTCTGAGAAGTACCTTTAGGAAATTGAATAGAACACTTGTAGCATAGTTGAGTGAATACTTGAGAAATATATGTTAGAATATGACTAATGTTGTTATAGTTACTTATGCCCATATGCTTATTTCTTTATATTATTTTAATATCTCTCTTTATTTTATTATCTCTCCCTAAATTATATACATATACGTATGTATATATATATATGTATATATATATACGCACACAGGTGGTAAGTATAGCCAAGCATAATTATTTAATGTAACCATGTCTTAGAATTTCAATTTTGAGAACTCTGCCTCTGATTCTGTTGTTTTTCTTGCCAAGAGATTGCTTTCTTACTATTTTGTAATTCACAAGTTAAAATGAGAATTTCTGCCTAAAAGTGTAGAACTTGAGGTAAAAATGGTGTAGACTAGAATTGGGCATGCACTCCTCTCTGAAACTTAGGAGTATAGTCCATAAATACTTGAAAGTTCTGGGTTAATCCTGGAGAGAACACGCAGGAGTAAGGTGTGTGTCTACGATGCAGCCATCCCTGGTTCAATCTCCAGCACGACAGGTCCTCTCAGCACCAGCCAGTGTCTTCAACTCTTTCCCGACTCTTCAGATCAAAACCAAAAGAAACCCCAACACACATCTGGGTGAGATCCAAACCCACCCCACCCTCAATAAGAAAATTTTGAATTGTGATTGTGTTTTTACCATTCTTATAGTCATTGTCGATACTTCATAGACTTTCAGATTTTTTTCCTAGCAATAAACCGATTGTTTCTGTACTTGTAGTGAGATCAGACAGGTCAGAGTTTCTTTTCTGTGTTCTTGCTTCCAAATGAGTTCCCTGCCTGTTATACATAAGCTCATTTCTAGAAAGAACCTATCTTTGAAAGTTGAGTATGAGTGTGGGTGATTTGGAAGAAGATTTATGAGATAGGCAAAGGAGTTGTCTAAACTCTTGTAGTTGCCCAGTTTTCAAGCATGTCCTGTGTTTCTAGGACCCGTTGATCATGTTTCTTATACCACAACTTGTGTCTTTATTCAAGCAAAGAAAACAAAAGTCTATCCGGTAGACTTGGTCAGAAGCATTTTGGTGAATGCCTAGCTGTGACAGACCTCTACTGCATTGTGAGTCACTCTACTGCTATGGAGTCACCCTACATTAATCTGGAATTTTTATCGAGACAAACATTTTTCCTTTATAGAAGATGGATATGTTTTGGATTGCTACAATGTCCATGATGAGAACATGAATGATTTTTTTTTGCTGTCACTGCGCATCCATTATTCTTTTCTATTTCTTCTTAAGGGAAAATTTGCTTTTAAATTTTGTATGGGAATATTTTACAGACAATAATACAATCATGGGTTCAAGAGACAGGTATGATTCTCCTTTTCATTCTGGTGTCTTAAGAAAAAACTAATGAAGGACAAAGCAGCAAATGATTAAGAATTTTTTCTTGTTTGACATTAACAGACTATTTTCACAGTAAAATATAAGTTTATTTTAGTATCTATTATGTTAAATGATTTTGTATATAAAGAAATTTATGTTTACCCTAAAGGAAATAATTTGTTACTAATTAGAGGATGCACATTTTTCTTAAAACTATTAATATACATAATGTGATAAAATAAAACAATTCATTCATTAATAGCACCATTATAATTAAAGCAAAAGACTTTATTCTATTTTATATACCAGAATAGAGTAAATTAATATTGAAGGTGAAACTTTTTTTTTTTTTTTTTTTTTTTTGCTTTTTGGGTCACACCTGGCGATGCACAAGGGTCACTCCTGGCTCTGCACTCAGGAATTACCCCTGGCGGTGCTCAGGGGACCATATGGGATGCTGGGAATCGAACCCGGGTCGGCCGCGTGCAAGGCAAACGCCCTACCCGCTGTGCTATCACTCCAGCCCCCCAAGGTGAAACTATTTTATATGCATTCAATATTCCAAGTCTATAAATAAAAATAAATCAATATGACATTTTTTCTTTCATAAAATGCAAATATTCGATAATGTTTTACAATTTTCAGCAATTATTGACTTGTGATTATTTATATCAAGCTTCCCCATGCATAATAAAAAGGTGCATTCAGGAAACATAAATACATGTGGTTTATTAAATGCATACTATGCAAATCTAGTCTCCAGAGAGTGGCAATGGAATATAGATGGTTCTATAAAAATTAAGTTTTTGGCATAAATTATATGATAATAGTTTTTGATAGGTATAAAAACTTGGGAAGAGATATAAACGAGAATAAATATAGGCTCCCACAGTTTTGGAGATCAGCAAGTTTCCACAACTTTGTGTCTAAAAGCTGGAGAATCAGGAAAGTTAAGTTGAAATTCACTTTGCGTCTCAAAACCTGAGACTAGAGAACTTGTGGTAAAAAAGTTGATAAGAGTGATTCTAACACCCAAGAAGCAGGAACACAGCTGCACATATAAAGATGATGGATGTCTTAGCTAAAGTACAGTGAATGAGTTTTCCCGTTCACTCACTTTTTCATTTTATTTAGGGCCTCAAAGATCCAATGCACAGTGAGGTGTTCTCCATGCAGTGCATTGTGCCTATTTTAACCTCTTTTATACACTTCTTCACAGACACAGCGAAAAATGATGTCCTTCATATGTCCAGAACTCCCTTAGCACAGAACAGCTGATGCATAAAATTAGCCATGATATTTTCTTTCTAATCGATGCCCAAAATAGAATTAGCAAAAATTAAAATATGGACTGAATTATCTATCCTTAATTAGTTTGACACTTAGATAACAAGTATAATTTGTGGCTTAAAGGAAATCGAATACAAATAGAGAACATTTAATTAAATTATTCAGGTCATATCTATTGGCATACTGCTTTTTATTGAGAATAAATAGGAATATAAGTAAAAAAGAAAGTTAATAGATAAAATATGAATGATGAGTATTTGTGGCACTTTTCTGGTAAAATTGTTAAATTGTTTGCTCAACAGGTTAGGTTTGAATGATTAAAGTTGTTTTATATGCAATTAAGTTACATTTCAATATTTAATTTAATAGTAAATTACATTTAATGAAGAACTATTTGAGGTGATGTAACATTTTCCTACAATCTTAGTCCCAAGATTCTTGAATAATACTTTAAAAAAAATTGAACCTATATTTCTGCATGAATAGGTTTGTGATTTCCAATTTCTCATGGTTGTCAACATTTTCCAAAGTTTCTTCCACATTCTCTGCTTCCATAAATTACCTATAAAACCACCTAAAAATAAATTTTTTAGAACACATATGAAATAAAATGTAAAATACATGTTTCTCTTAATAAACTGCATTTACATAAACTAAGAATAATTTGAGATTTATAGACCATAAGTTTTAGATCTATGGAATATTTTAATAAACTTGGAATAATTTTAGACTTATAGAATAAAATAAAGATGCCAAATATTTGTTTCATTTATTAAAAACATAATTGTGGTACAATTTTTAAACCTCATAAACAAATATTGATGTTATTAAAAATGCCTACAGTTACAGTTAAATTTCTTTACACCTATTTAGTTTTTATGTTTCAGAATTTCATCAAAGATCACATTGCAATTTGTAGTCATGTGTTTTTAGTGTACTCTTGAATTTAATCTATGCACACAACTAGCAAAATCTTTGTGGTACTGATTTATCTATCAAAAGGCACTACTAATAATTTATAAAATGTAGAACTCCATACCTTTCTCATAATTTTCATTAAATCTAGACTGGTATCAGGTTATTTTGAGGAAGACAAGGAGTTAACTGCCACTTCCAGTATATATTTAATCAATTGTAAGATTCTCAGTAGGAGATACGGTAGTTGACATTAGCCCAGGTCAGTGAGTTGAAATACTATTTGTCAATGTTTATGCTGTAAATTTCCTTTTTCCTCTTTTCCATAAAACCTGGGCCGGAATATTCTCCATTGCCAACAAAGATAACTGGAGAGTAAAGGATATGTGCAACAATGTGCAAAAGAAATATCAGAGCAGGTGGGAGGGATCTCAGACCTAGATGGCAGCTGAAGAGAATGGGAGGGTAGGAGAGAGTAAGGAGAGAGTGAGTAAGCGCTTTGTTAGTCATAACAACAACAGGAACAGGCGATTCCTTTTATGCTTAGCCATCTTAAATTCTCAGTGAATTGTATAAAAAAACTAACTCAAGAGAGAGTCATATATAGACCAGAAGACTTGAAGTCCCATATAGTAGAGAGAACATAAAGATTTTGGGAGCTTCTTTATTCAATGCTATTGCATATTTTAAAAATCTAGTCTTCCTCCCTATTTCACAATATATTGAGAAGTTCCTTGAAG